>NC_059426.1:158753331-159372081 GCF_021028975.2 Sphaerodactylus townsendi
AGTTTTATTATTATTATTATTATTATTATTATTATTATTATTATTATTAATAATAATAATAATAATAATAACAACAACAACAACAACAACAACAACAACAACCACCACCACCACCAATGAGATCTACCCAAGGGTCCAGTCACAGTGGTGGCTTCTTGCTAGTAAAGGAGGGAATGTGGGGGAACCAGCTGCTTCCTTCCTAGCTCCCCTCTACCCCACCCTACCTCCCAGGGACGTTGGTATAGATTTTTATGGGGAGGTTCAGGGGTGGGGCCACACCCCCATCTGCCTCTAGGGCATGGTCATGCCTCCCCAAGCCCCCCTACTCTGGCCTAGCTTATAGGTGCTAGCTCTCCTGGAGGCCAGGACAGCAGACTCCCCTGCCCTGCCCACCCCTGCCCCCCCACCAGCTGGGCTCCCAGCTGGCAGCTGGCAGTTCCTTCTGCCCTCCCCTCTGGACAGAGGCATAGAGGGAAAATGGAGCCCAGTGCAAAATCTGAGTTTTGTGCAAAGACCAGGGCAGCTGCTGTAATGCTGGAATCCACCCCCAAACAGCATCATCACTTTCAATGGTGTTTAAACTAGAGAGCCCAAATTCGCCTTTTAAATCCACCCTGAAACAGCATCACTTTCTAATGTATGTGGCGTAGTGGTTAAGAGCAGGTGCATTCTAATCTGGAGGAACTGGGTTTGATTCCCTGCTCTGCCACTTGAGCTGTGGAGGCTTATCTGGGGAATCTCAGGATTAGCTTCTGTGCACTTCCCACACATGCCAGCTGGGTGACCTTGGGCTAGTCACAGCTGGAGCTCTCTCAGCCCCAACTCCATCTCAAGCAGGGGGTGTTTGTTGTGAGGGAAGAAGGGCAAGGAGATTGTAAGCTCCTTTGAGTCTCCTACAGGAGAAAAAGGGGGATATAAATCTAAACTCTTCTTCTTCTTCTAAACTGAGAACCTCAGATTCTCCCTTTAAATTAATGCCGAAGGGGGTGGATTTAAAAGAAGAATCTGAGGAAATTTGGGGGGTGCCTGCTGTCAGGGGTGCAATTGTTAAGCTAGAAGCACCAAACTTTTAGGGTATCTTTACGAGACTCTCTTAATGATACCACCCAGGTTTGGTGAAGTTTGGTTCAGGGTGTCCAAAGTTATGGACCCTCAAATGTGTAGCCCCCATCTTCTATTAGCTCCCATTGGAAACAATGGAGGATGGGGGCACCCCCTTTGGGAGTCCATAGCTTTGGACCCCCTGAACCAAACCTAACCAATCCCAGGTATTATCATCAGGAGAGTCCCCCAAACAATCCCTGAAAGTTTGGTGCTGCTATCCCAAACAATGCGCCCCCTGCAGGCCAAAAACCGAAAAACACTAAAAATGTTTTAAAAGCCCACAAACGGAGGGGCGGAGCTTCGGACATGAATGGGGGGGTTGAACCCGAGAAAAAAAAACCCTTACCTACATCCTTGCTACCTCCCTCCTCTTTCTCCTCACAGTCTGTTGTCTGCACAAAGCATTTGCTCTTCTGTTGGAAAGATTTGGTGTTTTGGCTGTGGGATGTACTAAAACAAAGGACAGAATTGCTAACAGTGAGAAAGGTTTGAAGATCCATTAGATACAATGGGAATGCCAATTGTCTTCCACAGGCACCACTGGAATACAATACAGCACACGCCAAAAAAAAGTTGCAATGAAAATACAGAATAGATTTTGGATGAAGGTCCCTTTGCACTGGTTCACCTACAGCATGGGCTATATTGGAATTTAAAAGCAATCAGTGAGAACCACATGATGGTATAATTAGACATGGACCTTTTAGCCTAGGTTTTAAAAATGTCATCACTCAGCTTTAATATAGACTCACTGTGTAATCTTCAACGAGTCACTATCGTTTTTTCTAACCTATCTCTCAGGGTTCTTTTGAGATATTTACTTCATTTGTACCCTTTCTTCCCAGTAGGGACTCATAATCTCTCACCCAGGGCCTACAAAAAACCTGAAACCGGCCCTGTGCACAATATAGCTGTTTGGTCTTGTCTATCATCCTGTGATTCAAAAGGTGTGAAGTTTTATGTAAGATCTAAAACTTGTTTTCCTGAAGGTCCAACTTCATTCTTTCAGGTTAAGGAAGAAACCACAAAATGCTTTCACAATTAGTTGCAGCGCTGAAATTGCATAAATGCTCACAATAACGTCCATAAAAGTAAAACCACACTGACGTTCCACTTTTATGGAGTTGCACCAATGCTGGTTGCTATAATGTTCGGGGCCAGGACTATAATAGGAGATTACATAATGACCTGAAATCTATGAATATAGCTATTTGGAGATGGAGCTGAGCCCTTCCTGACTTTCCCAGGCACTGTTAATAACACCCACACACTCTTCTGTAGGCTGAATTTCTACCACATGCTCTGCTTTTCAGAGGTCAGCCACATAGCCTATAAACATTTGCTAGGAGCTGAAGCTTGGCACTCACAATGTCGGCACAAGAGAAGCATGCTTTTTGTAAAATATGGTTTAAATTATTTGGCAATATTTTTTAGGTTAAAAGAGTAGCAAAAAATACAAAGCATTGCGGTTTCACACTTTCAAAAAATGGTTTCAAAGGGGAAAAAACTTTTAAAGTCATGCATGTTTTCCTAATATATTGTCTGAATATTCAAGAGGATGGATGAAAAAAAAGTCCTTTAAGGACATACCGGTCTGTACAGATCTTGCTTATACGGATTCTAATCAATCTGCTTTAAGGGGACGTTACAAATGTGATGATGTTCTGTATTTAATTTGTGTATGACTTCTACAACTTTTGTACAGCCATCCACAGGACATCATTATGAGCTCAGACACTGCAGAAATTGTAACTCTAGATGTATTATTTATTTAATACAGTGCACATGCAGTAAGCTGTACATTGGGTCCAGTGTGAGAACTATACAGAAAAGATGTATTGTCGAAGGCTTTCACAACCGGATTCAACTGGTTCTGATGGGTTTTCCGGGCTGTGTGGCCATGGTCTGGTGGATTTTGTTCCTAACGTTTCACCTGCATCTGTGGCTGGCATCTTCAGAGGTGTATCACAGAGAGAAGTCTGATACACACTGTGTCTAAGTGAGAAGGGAAAGTTTAGTGCGGTATATTGTCCACCTCTGAAGATGCCAGCCACAGATGCAGGCAAAACGTTAGGAACAAAATCCACCAGACCACGGCCACACAGCCCGGAAAACCCACCAGAACCAGTATAAAGAAAAGAATTTGGGAGCACAGATCCAGAGTGAAACATCACATCATGGACATCCCTCTTGTTCAGCATTTCTGTCAGGCCGGCCACTCTGAAAATGACTTTCAGTTTCTGGTGCTCTGGGCTCCCAGTAAATATGGCTATGTTGACTCAAGAATTCTCCTATAGCAGGAAGTAAGATTCATACATTGCTTCAACTCCGTGGGACCAGGTGGACTTAATTCACAAATGGAATTGGGTTGCTTCTGTAATCATGGAATTTTTTCTGTATTTACCCACTTGGCAAAACAAAGGGGTTGCTTTCTGTAATCTTTCTGTATGATTTAATTTTGACCAAGATCACCACGGTTATATTAGTATTTGTGTCAATACTTTCTGCAAGTCTTCTGATGAATCCAACCATCCCAAGGCAACCCATCCTCCCCACCCCCTCAGCAACCTAGGACCTCCATGTAGATGTGCAATTTCTGCTCGAGGTATCTGCCCTGTGTTCAGTTCTGCTGGGAAGCTGGGGATTTCGTGGTGCATTCATTCACTTCCCAAGGTTCCTGCAGCTTTTCTCAAACCTTCGCTGTGAATTTTTGGAAAAGATTGCAGCAAAACCTCGATTGCTGCCATGTGATTGGGAAAGTTTGGATATCCCCATCCACAAGGTCAACATTTTCTTTGCCTCCTAACTTTGTGGTAACCATTTCTTTTCCCTACTACTGGTGGGCTTTTTTGTGGACTTTTTTAAATCAGCAATTGAATATTGCTATATTGCTATACATTGTAAAAGTATGTATTCCCAGCTTTCTTTTTTTTTAAAAAAAATGTAAGTCTCTAGTTCCTTCCATTGTGGAGATATAAGGACCAAGGCGTATCTTGCGTCTAATTCCTTTCTCGTGGAATTTAATTTTTTCGGGATTGGGCCACAGCAGGGTTGCTGAGAGATAGTAACAAACATTGCTTGCTGCATGAAAACAGCTGCCACGGACAGCAATATGAAGCAGCCTGTACATGGTGAAATCTGAATGCCCCGAGAATATTCTGGAAGCTCCTGTCACATAAATGATCTTCATTAATAGGCTGCAGTTGACACTCTGTCCCTGAATTCCACCTCCATCCCTCAGATGAACATTCTCTCTCACGCTTTTGTTCTGAAGGCAAAAATAAACAATGAAACACAACTTTATATTTCTTGGCACTCTCCTCACTTGTAAAATGATTTAAATTAATGAAATGATTAAAAACAGATCTGCGTGTCCTTTTCTTAGGAGCCAAGGCTTCTGGCTTGCCCTTTTTGTTCATTTGTTTCTTTCTTCTCCTCCGACCCATTGTCTTCAATTATTATCCACACCACGAACAATGACCAACGAAGCAGCAAAAATCCAGTGCAATTGTCTGGAAAGCTGCAGCAAACCCTGCCGTACTTCGAAGGATAGCAGGCTGCGGTGCTAACATCTGCACTGAAAACTTTATCAACAGTTGGAAAGGAAAACAGACAAACACTCTCCCTGATCTGTCCTCTGGAAAAAATGGTAAGGTTTCCATTTACAAACCCAACATACCAACATATACATAAAGGTGATGGTGTCAGAGAGACCAAATTGAACATCTCGGTCACCTTTGCAAGCAAAAGTTGTGAGCCACGGTGGCTTGCCTTGTCTGAATTGTTCATAACAATGCACAGAGACCAAGAGCAAAGCAAAGCATAACAAAAGTGGATTGATTTTTAGAAGGAATACACACACACACACCACACACACTGAAGATCTCAAAGGAAAGCAAAAGATCAATAGTTTCACAACTAAAATACCAAAGAAGACAGAAGAATAGTATTCCTCTACTTCCTCCACCTTGCCTTCTTCCTCTTCCATCTACCTCCACAAGTCAGTGTTCCTCATTGAGCATAATAAGAATGAGGAGGGCAAAGGTAAAGCATCAGCAGGTATTTCACCAAGACATAATTTGTGTTTATGTTCCCAGGATTCTGAACAATTCTGAAGGCTCCAACTGGTTTGTCAGCAGATGGTGTTGATGGCCATGGATCTTTCCCGAATCCCCGTCCACCCAGCAGTCCATTGTGACCCCAGGTAATTTTATTCCCAGGGTTGTGGGATCACATGCTACAGTAAGGAGAAGAAGAGGACAAAAAGTACGTTTTGTGCCTCTTCTATCAACACAGCTGCAGTGAAAGAAGATAAAAGTTGCTGCTTTCTGAACACTGTGCTGCTTTCTGAACACTGTGTTGCAGTGGTTACAAGCAGGGGTGGTGATATGGTAAAACCATATCAGCTTTTTTCGGGTTTCTAATTTACCAGTTTAAAAAACCCCAAGTTGGCCTTGGTGCCCAAAAAGCCGAACATCATTCGGCTTTTCGGCTTCTGGGGGTTAACTTCAACTGAATGCTGGAGCCTAGTTGAAGCTCTCCCTGCTAGCACTTCTCAGGTCCACGCAACCTTGGGAAATGGGAGCAGGGAGCACAGGGCTTCAACTGAATGCTGCACTGGAGTCCAGCATTCAGTTCAAAATCTTTCCTCTCCCAGCTGCCATTTCCCAGGCCTGTATGAACTTGAGAAAGAGCAGTGAGGGGGGAGGGGATACAATCTTTTTTATTTGGTAATACTTGAGTTTGGGTTTTAGAAACCCAAAAGTGTTTGATAAAATGCTGAATAAAGCCAATGGTTAAATTTACTCAGCTTTACTGACCATTTCTGGGTTTAAAAAAACCCAAACCTGTCATTTATCAAATAAAAATGGTTAGAGTAGCGGACTGTATTCTGGAGAACTGGGTTTGATTGCCCCCTCCTTGGACGTAGGCTAGTCTCAGAACTCTCTCAGTCTCATCTTCCTCACAAGGTGGAGAGGGAAAGGGAAAGGGAAGAAAAGGTAGTTTAGTTTTATTAGATTTATTAGATTTTATTAGATTTATATCCCACTCTCTCCCACAAGTGGGCTCAAAATAGCTAAAATCACATACATACAATCATATAATTTAGAATTTAGATACCTTTGTTAGGAATATACAACATAGGGACAAATAATAGTGGTAAATTCAGTATAGAACAGTGTGAGTGATGTGAACAGAAATGAAGGGAACCTAATCTAAAACGTGCAGTACAAATTTCGCTACAGTTTCAGTTATTTCAGTTTAAGGATTATTGAGCCAAAAAAAATCATTTTTGCATTGGTAGAAAGGTCTGAGAACCAGACTGGGGTTAAGGCAGAGAAATTGGGCCTACAGCTGTTCTACTTAGGGCAGAAGAGCAAGATGTGTTCAGGGGGTCAGTGTAAGAAGGGCAGAAAGAACAATGGCCCCTTCCGCACACGCAAAATAATGCGTTTTCAAATCACTTTCACATCTGTTTGCAAGTGGATTTTGCCATTCCGCACAGCTTCAAAGAGCACTGAAAGCAGTTTGAAAGTGCATTATTCTGATTGTGCGGAATGAGCCAATGTCGATCATGCCGAGGGATGTCTGAGAACCGGCCTTGAAGTTGTGACGATGGAAAAGAATTGCATCTTGCTCTTGAAAATGCCCATCTGAGTTTGTGATTAAGAAGTTGGTTCAGATAATCAGCAACACGGAGTTTCTGGGGAATAACCTCAATCATATAACTGCAATCTAAAGAACTCTAAAACCTTTAAATTATCTATTAAAAACACGCTACAACAGTGCCATTTGAAATCCCTTTATAAAGTAGTGTCTCGGCATGAACAGCAGGTTTCCCCTTAGATGGTATAGAGGAGGGATGCAAAAGGGGGAGGAAGAGGAAGGGAAGGGAAGGGAAAAGGGAAAGGGGAGAAGGGGGGAAAGGAAATGGAAAGGGGAGAAGAGAGAAGGGGAAAAGAGAGGAAAGGAGAGGGAGAGGGGGGCAGGCAGAGGCATACCATCCAAGGGAACATGGGGGTGTCAAATGACCCCAGGCACAGTGGCGGGAGGGTGTAAAGTCGCCCCCCACTCCCCTCCTCCCTCCCGGCTCGAAAGAATTGGGTCAGTGTGGGGGAGGCACCTAAAGACGAGCCACGGCACCTGTCTGAGCTGCCTTCTTCCCTCCCCAGGCCCTCAGGGGTGGGGCTCGGGGGGTGGCTCAGATGAGTTCAAGTCACTGAAGCGGCAGGCCGGCTCCTGGGCCACCCGTCATGGTGCCCTGCCCCCCCTCCCTGTAGACTGGCTTCTGCCCTCCCAGGGCCTGGAGCAGGTGTTAACCCTGGGGGCCATTCCCCCCAATACGTCTCTGGGGCCAGACAAGATGAATAATAAATTCCCCCATGATAGTTAAGCTGCTTTGAGACTCCTTAAAGTTAGTTCTCAACCTCCCTTCACACAGCAGCCTCCTAACCAGACAGCAAACAGTCAGGTCAAGTCATTAAATGACAGAGTCTGTGAAAAATGTCTGTGAAAAATGCGCTTATGCAAAATAACTTTGATTACGATTAGCACGCATTTCGACAAAAACTAAATAATAAGACTTTTCTGAAAAGGCAGGATTTATACTCGTTGGCTGCCTGACTGGCTTGCTCCCTCTTTATTTAAATGATTGACTGCTGAATGGCACCCAGCGAGGGAGTGTGGAGATTATGTGAAAACATGGAGGCACGAAACACTGCATATTGCACCAGACTGCAAATAAAGTGAGCCACCCAAACAACCTTCATCTCCTCACAAATAGCCAAGCTTCTCAACAAAAAATCTGCTCCCTGCTTACTACTGGTGAATGGAACATGAGCTGAACCAACGTGCATTTGGAAATCATTAGCTGGCTGCAGAATAGGAAACTGGCGTTGGCCCGTTCTTATGCCCTTAACGGTGGTTTCACAAGATTCCAGTCCAGTAGCAGATGAAAGACCAGGGTAGACGCTTTTGAGAGTCAAAGCTTCCTTCATCAGATAAAAGCGAGCTTTCATTCTGGAAAGTTTATGGAAGTCTTGTCCATCTTGAAGGTGCTACTGAAGTTGAATCTTGCTCTTCTACTGCTGGCCAACATGGCTACTTGAGTGAAATTGACAGTTCCTTGATACAGAAGAATGATTGGACGAGGCTGTTCCCCTCATGGTAGTACCCAACAGTCACGTCTCCAAATCTTCACATGAAGCGGATATTCACGATGCAGCTACGGTGACCTACTGAAAAACTGGTTAGCAGCCCCGGATTCTGAAGGGTTTCATTTTTGCTCTTTGAAAGCGAGAAAGGGAAAAATCTCCGCCGTTCACAGGAAACTAGCCGTAGCAAGCTCTTTCTTTTTCCTTTTTGACATGCTTTTTGCTCACACTTTTCAAAACAAGATTTCCTTCCTAATAATCTTTTATTGGTATTATTCACCTGTCATTACACAGCATTAGACAATTACGCAACAGAGAATGAGTCCTAGGAGAAGAAAAATTCCTCTTCTTTTACTCTTCAGAAAAGGGGGTGGGGAGGAGGACAAAAGAAAGGCAAATTTCACCCAAAAGTACAGATGACTCTCTCTCTCTCTCTCTCTCTGTTTAAGTATTGGCAATGCTGCCACCTATGCTTTTAAAAACTTTGTTATCAGATGTCATTGGTGTGAGCCAAAAAGGGGGGAAGAGGGAGGAAAGGAAATGGGCATGAAACAATCTCCACTCTCGTTTTGATTGCCAGGCGATTGACAAAATAATTTGTACCCGTCGATTTTCATGAAGGAATTTTTTTTACAATGGGTTTGCCAAGCAGATTTTTAATTTTAATCAGTAATGAAAAAATGACAACACGGATCACAACAAGGCATCAGCCGTTAAATGGGCTTCAGCAACTGCTGTCAGGATGGCTCCATTAAGGAGCCGTACCTTTGCGGGCATCAATCACGTTCTTCAAACTCCCGTACATCTTCGAGATCTAATTAGACATTTAAGTTCTTTACTAGCAATTTGCAAAACTGTCACTTCCTAACAGTGCAAAACGCGAAAAGAAAATGGATATGTATATATGTTTCTGGAGACCCTGCGGAGAGATTGTTTCTCTCGTTCCTGCGAAAGGTTTCTAAATTAACACTAACACTCACAAAGAACCTGACCAGTGACAGCGAAGATTGAATTTATTACACTTTTACTTACTAAACGCTTTTCATGCTGATCTTTAGAGATCTGTGGAGAGGACTGGCCAAGCGAAAAAGCTGGGAATCAGTAATCTACTGATTATATTTTTATATTGCTCTTTCTCTAAAGAGTTCAAGGTTACTAGGATGCTGTCTGGTTTCCGGGCTGTATGGCCGTGTTCTAGCAGCATTTTCTCCTGACGTTTCGCCTGCATCTGTGGCTGGCATCTTCAGAGGATCTGAAGTTCAAGCTTAACAATCTAAGTAGGCATGCAAATGGCATCCAGGGTCTCCCAGACTCAGAACCCAAGGTCTCTCAGGCCCCTTCCGCACATGCAGAATAATGCACTTTCAATCCACTTCCAATGCACTTTGCAGCTGTGCGGAATAGCAAAATCCACTTGCAAACAGTCATGAAAGTGGATTGAAAGTGCATTATTCTGCATGTGCGGAAGGGGCCGAAGACACAAATTGGTCTACCCATTATAGCGGTGGTCCTCAACCTTTCCAGACCCAGGACCCACCCTGCCTTGGGCCCACTGAGTTACCAGGATTCCACAAGAAGTTATGTGACACTAGATCCATGTGACAGGAAGACAAGGAACCAGAACTTTGACCTGGGAAGTGCCATAGGCAGCAGAGCCAGGGCCATAGCAGCAGACATGGAGAGCTGTAGACATGTATCACCAAGAGCTGCACTATAGCGAGGAACAAACCAACAGCGAGAGCCACAGTGGAATCCTCTTCAATTCTGAGTGACTTCACCTTGTTGTCCAGCTGCTCCTCTTCATATGCATGCAAAAAGAGGCTGGCAGCATACTGTCGCTCCTCTCTAGGCATATACACTAGCAGTAGAGTCTTCCAGAAAGCAGAAAAGAGCAGTAGCACTCAAGAGGTCCTATGATTCACTTGAAGACTTTCACCGTGGTCTGAAGACTAGTACACTACAACCCTGGTTATCAGAAGACTTACGGGGTTGTGCCTCTTCTTAGGATTACCTGTGAGATTCATTGGATGACTTGGGTTATCAGGTACCTCCCTGATAACCAACGTTGTGGGGAAGGTTTACAGGGAGCAAAGAGAGGCCAAGGTTGGGATTGCTGCCAACATGAATGCTCTGGTATTTAAGCAAAAACACTATGGTACAAGTGATGTTGCTAGGCAGTAGTGGCGTAGTGGTTAAGAGCAGGTGTACACTAATCTGGAGGAACCGGGTTTGATTCCCTGCTCTGCCACTTGAGTTGTGGAGGCTTATCTGGGGAATACAGATTAGCCTGTGGACTCCAACACATGCCAGCTGGGTGACCTTGGGCTAGTCACAGTTCTTCTGAGCTCTCTCAGCCCCACCTACCTCACAGGGTGTTTGTTGTGAGGGGGGAAGGGAAAGGAGTTTGTAAACTCCTTTGGGTCTCCTTGCAGGAAAGAAAGGGGGGGTATAAATCCAACTCTTCTTCTAGGTTGCCAGCGACATCTGGCCTAGGCCTTCTTTTGCAGCTGGTTAAGTTCCCTGCTAGCTAGCTAATCAACACTGGGGGGAGGGCTTTGGAGCAGGGGATTCCCAGCCCCCGGAAACCCGACAAATCTAGGAGGACCTAAATCTGGTTAGGTAACCCCTGTAACACTTTCATATTTTTTGGTGGTTCTATAAAACATTTGCTTATGATTAGAAGAGGATTTAGGCTGATGGGAAAGTAGTCACATGTCTAGGACACGCCACACGGGAAACATGTCTATATCCTTTTCAACATAAAGAAGACAGGAGATTTGAGAATTCATCCCCCAATTCCTGGACCATCTTTGTTCTAGAATGTTCAGTTTGGATATTAGTGCCTACCTAGTTCTGTTCCAAAGGCACTGGGACCCAAATGGAGCATTCTAGAATAAAAATGGTCCTGAAACCAATATAAAATGGACACTTTAGGCCAAACTATACACTACTTGTGACACCAATTAGGTTTGTACATGTGAGGTCCCACAGCCAGTGAAATATAATCCCTTTGAAAAATACATAGGAGAGACCCTCCTCCTCACAAGTTGTACTCCTGTGCTGAATCAGGACCCAGCATGATTGGAAATATTAGCTCCCCAACATCACGTCCTTCTTAGAATTGCCAACCTTCAGGTGGTGGCTGGAGATCTCCTCATTACAACTGATCTCCAGGCACCAGAGATCAGTTTACCTTAAAAAAATGGCCACTTGGAAGGGGGCTCTGGAATTATACAACACTGAGGTCCATCCTTTCCCCAAACCCTGTCCTCCTTTGGCTCCACCCCTAAAATCTTCAGCTATTCTCCAACCCAGAACTGGCAACTCTATGACCGTCTCCATAAAAGACATGGTCTGGTCAGGAGAACCTCAACCCAATTCATGTAGCTCTGCTCTTAGTGCTTTCTGCTGAGCTAGTGCAAGTTACTAGCTGTACTAGCAACTTACGTCTGTAATCCTCTGCGGGTCACAGTAGGAATGGCCGCTAGTTTGAAAGCTCTTGAAAAGGATTGGGCTAATTTGCATTGCACATCCTCCAATATGGCAATGGCTGAAACCCTAATCCTGTTCAAGTGAACATGCAAGTATAGTTCATTTTCTTTTTTATGGAACTTATTTCCAGATCAGTGTCCATAAGAGTCTAGCTTGGCACTGTAATCGTAAATGCAATTACTTGGAAGTAAGCTCAAAATTGGCACTGCAAGCCCCAAAGCAACAAGATCAGTTTCTAGCATATTTCATTTCAAAGTCTTCTAGAGACAAATTAATGACCATTTCTCAAGTGTTTAGGATAATTGTCTAACACATTTAGTCAATCAATTTTCTGCTAGTGTCATACTTCTGCATTTTTTTCTTCTTCTTTATACTTGATTAGTTCACGTCTTCCTCTGGACATGGAAGATGACCACATCATTTCCAGTTTGCTTCAGGTCCAAATTCAGTGTGAGTCTACCACATGCCCTACAACAAACAACAGCGGTGAACAGTTTCTGACGTCTCCCTTTCCTTCCTCATCTTCTGCAAGTAGAGACATACATGTCACGATATGCTGGCACTTCTCGTTTCTGATATTAGAGCATAGTCATTTCTGACATCGTTTCTGATATTAAAGCATACTCCGATTAGCATTCATATATATGCAGTGGTGGGATTCAAAAATTTTAGTAACAGGTTCCCATGGTGGTGGGATTCAAACTGTGGCATAGCACCAATGGGGCTGGGTGGGGCACGACGGGGGGGTGGCCGGGCATTCAGGGTGGGGCATTCCTGGGGCAGGGCTGTAATAAGGATGAAGCCACTGTGCCAGTCCTTGGGCGGGAAACGAATGCACGCAGGTGCAGGATGCCACGCACACCGGTGCACCTCCTGCTAGACTGCTTCAAGTTCTGCGTGCTACTGCTGAGAGGAGGGGCGTAACTAAGGCAAAAATCACATGGCAAAATCACCAATTAGTAACCCCCTCTTGGCACACACAAATAATTAGTAACCTACTCTCGGGAACCTGTGAGAACCTGCTGGATCCCACCTCTGTATATATGTAAAACATGAAGCTTAGGCCTATGGGCCTGTGACCATTCCAGCAGCCATTTTATGGCATCGACTCCTGGTTCTTTCTTCCAGATGCTTCCAGAAGGCAGGTGTTTATTAACCAGGGGCGGAGCGAGGGGGAACTGAACCTGGGGCATGCATGCACCCCATGCCTCTGCCACGCCGTGGAATGCCACCGGAACACCACGCCCCCGCACAGGTGCATGCCCAGGCATCGCGCCCCACCCCGCCCTGTTGGCACTACACCACTATAAACAGGTGATATTGGGCTGACTGTACAATGGTCTAACTCAGGCACGATAAGGGACATTGCCACATGTTCCACTGTCACCATAGATTGAAAAAGGGTCATATGACTCCACAACGTATTGAAAAAGAATAAAAAGAAATTTGGCTTATCACCAAATTATCCCAATACCTCAGTTTGTATTTTAAGATGGAAAACAACAAGACAGATTTTTTAGCCTCACCAGTTACTTTTGTCAGCATTTCTCAAAATGGATCCTCTCCAGATCAGATCTTTTTTCCAGTCAGCGTGAGGCCTCCAGCTATGAATGCAATCCTTAATTAAAGCCTCTTCCTAAGCAACATGTTTTACGGGCTGCCCCTTCAGGACAGCCAAACGGTTTGTTGTGTTACAAAATCTAGGGAGGTTCTCTACTTAGCAATGAATGACACCTATAAGGGGCCGAAAGCTATTGAGGGATTCTTGCACAAGGGAGTCATAAGCTTCTTATGTACCTGATGTAACAGGCAGCATTTACACTCTGTCGACCTTGAAATAATGGGAATAGTCAGGCGCTCAGGTGGGGGAAAAAAGCCCTATAGTCTGTCTTGGAAAAAGATGTTAGTGTGGTTGTATATTCCTCCGCCACAGAACTCAACATGCCAGGCCTTCTTTGTTCTAGAATGCTCCTCCTGGGTCCTAGTGCCTAACTAGCCCTGCTACCCCATCCGTTTGAAATTTTGAAAGTAAAAATACAATGAGCTGTAAATGTATCAAAGTACCATGTTTATATATATATATATATATATAAACCTTTATTAGGCATAGAAAGTACCATGTTTAATAATTAACAAAATAATGGTTTTGACAAAGGCAGCATTTAAAAATGAATGATAATTCTCATATTTGTCTGGGACTATATTCTAATGGGGAAGCATACACTTTTCTTGACTGCTGCGCATCAACTGACCTTACTAACACCTGTATCTGAGACAGTTTTTATAGTAACATGGAACCCCCATCTACATTGCACACTCTGGGTTATACATTACAGCAGCCGTGTCATGGCACTAGTTAAAGCTGGGATCAGCAGCCTTTCATAATAAAAGAGCAAAGCAACAATAAAGCTCAAAGCAAGAGGTCAGGAAGAGCCTATTTACATAGCTGAAAATGCACCAACTTAACATTTTTTATTATTATTAATGTGCTGATGAAGTTTCCACAGGCCAAACATGGGTTGTTTATGAATCCTTTATTAGGAAGTGAAACAAATGAGTTCTCACAAGAATTAATAGATATATGCTGGCTGGGATTGCTAGGCTGAGCAGGACAATCAGAGACGGTTGAGGGCATGGTGTGGGGCGGGGGGGGGGGGGGCAGACATTACAGCTATGATGACATCACTTCCAGGGAAAACCAGAAAGCAACAGCCACAGCTGTAGGAATGTTTAGAAGCTCCATGGGTTTAGGGTTGCCAGTCCACAGGTAGTGACTGGAGATCTGCCACAATTACAAGTGGTCTTCGGGTTGTAGAGATCTATCCCTTGATAAAATGGCTGTTTTGGAAGGTGGGTGGTATTATACCCTGCTGAGTTCCCTCTCCTTCTGAAAGCCCACCCTTCTCAGGCTCCCCTCCCAAAATCTTCAGGCATTTCTCAGCCTGGAGTTGGCAACCCTAACTAAAGCCGTAGGGAAAAGGAGAGACACTGGGAGAGGTAGGCCTGCCTTCCATTAAAATACACACTGACCCTTCAAGAGATCTTGAGGAGGAGGCTCAAAAGAAAATGACTTCCAATGAAAGAGTGTGAGTCACTGCTGGAATGCCCCAGTAGCATACAGCCTGACTAATAGGTGTGCTCTGAGGGATAGGTGGTTCTCATCCCTCCCCAGTCTCTCTGGCAGCTGGCAAAACACCACGGACTGATGCAATGGAGTGTCCACCCTTTGGGCCTTATACTTTATGGCCAAATCCTGAAGTCCCAAGCAAAATTCCCCTTGAGTCATTAGGAAGGTTTGTCTGAATCATTAGCTGAATAAGGTTGTTGAGAAACCACCCCGCCTTTGGCTTGATGGACTGGATGACCCTACAGGCCTTTTTTTTCTGTGGTTTAAGCGAGCCAAAGGAAGAAGCCTGGGAGAATTGGCTGGAATATTTGGAAGGGGAAGATCAAGGTGAGGTGCCTCTGGGCTCCAAGTCGTTTGAACATCATAATTTCTGTTTCTCCACTGGTACTGGGAGGAGTGCATTAGGAAGTAGTGTTTCGTTTCATCTGAGAACAATTTCACTCAGCAGTGTTTCCATAACAGATGGCCATTGCTGCAGCCCACGCAGATCTAGTTCTTTCTCTCTCAAGGCCACAGGCAATTTTGGATGTATTCCCTCCCCTGACATTGCTGTTGCACCTTAATAGCAAACTGGGTTGGGAGCTGATGACTCACCCAGGTCTTCTGAGAGCCAGTGTTTTCGCACCTGATTTCTGAAAACTTGATCACTGCACCCTTCATGTGTGAACAAAGAGGACAAGCATCATGCCTTGCCCTCAGTCCAAAAACCTAAACTGAATGCTTGCACAGTTGCAAGATGGATCGGATTGCATGGCAAAGGGAGACCGGATTTAAGCCCCTACTTGGTTTCACTAATTGAGCTCTCATAGGCTTTCTAAGGGGAAAAAAGATGTTTGAATCCTGTCTTTTTCTCCTATAAAATGCTAGTAACAGCACAGGGAACCTGATCTGGATGAGCAAAACCAAGAATGGGTTAAATCCTCTCCTCCTTTCCAGTATGGCCATGAAGGCATATGCACATAACACAATTCCTCTTCTGCAAACTGACAAAAATTCACAATCTTCATCATGTTTACATGCCCCCTGAGAAGCATGGAGCACTTGAAGACACATGAAAATCTCACATGCATCTGACACCACAGCTCATTCTACCACATGGTCAGACTTGTGTAAGCGCTAAATCCTAGAAATATGTTGAATATATAAGAGTTTGAGCACATTTATATATATAAGAGTTAGAGCACATTTAGACCGTAGAGATCTCTAAGGATTGTCTGCCCAAAAAGTAAGACAGAATTGCACCTGAAGGTTGACACTAAGGCCCCTTCTGCACACGCAAAATAATGCGTTTTCAAGCCACTTTCACAAGTTTGCAAGTGGATTTTGCTATTCTGCGCAGCTTCAAAGAGCACTGAAAGCAGTTTGAAAGTGCATTATTCTGCATGTGCGGAATGAGCCGAAGGTACTCACACAATCCCTTCTTCCCTGTGATATTCAATATGTCATTTTACTATCCCTACTATACCCTTTTCAACGTAAAGAACCAAGGAGATGCGTGGATAAATCCACCACATCTTCCCAGATCTTCTGTATGCTGAACGCTCAGCTGGGTCCAAGTACCTGCTGTCCCATCCGCCCCTTCCAATTCTCTGTTTGCGTCAGATAATCGTATTTAGGTGCCGCTTGTGTCGAAATTGTTATTGCCTGAATTGGTAAACATCAATCTTTGTTAAAACATCGTTTATATTGCCTCAGAGCTATTAGCAAGACTTCCCTTTTTGTAAATTTGCACCCGCCATCTTGTTTCCCATTCCTGCCACATTTTGGTTTTGACACTAATGGCACTTAAATACAATTATCTGATGCAAACAGAGAATCGGCACTATTTGCAGCAGCAGAAACATGCTACTGCACTTCTGACTAAGGACGCAGGACCACGCTTTGTTCTTTATGTTGAACAGAGTATAATAGCAGTCAGTGTTTTGAAGCGCAGGCAAGGAAATGATATGGATAAATCCAGCAGGAGGTTATAAGGAAAGCCTCCTAGCTGCTATCTGTCAAGAGCCACATGTGGTTCATTCTGGAGATGGATGTTTCCTAGGCATGCTAGGCAGTAGCTCTAGGAATCACTATCAAGTATATGGCAAAACCAGAAGTTCTTATTACAGAGCAGTGATGGCAAACCTTTTCGAGGCTGAGTGCCCATATTGCAACTCGAAACCCACTTATTTATCACAAAGTGCCAACACGGCAATTTAACCTGAATACTGAGGTTTTAGTTTAGAAAAAACGGTTGGCTCCGAGGCGCGTGTTACTCAGGAGTAAGCTTGGTGGTAGTTGGTGGCTTTGCTTTGAAGCAACTGTGCAACTCTTCCAATGGGTGAATCATGACCCCAGGAGGGTTTACTCAGAAGCAAGCCCCATTGACAGCAACTGAGCTTACTCCCAGGTAAAAGATCGTGCTTTAGTTCTTCGCATGAAAATCAGTGGGGTTTAACAGTGCTTAACAGGGTGACCTACACTGCTTCCCCAAAACTAGGTCTTAAGTTTAATGCTAATAATCGAGCCCAGCAGCCCAGGCCAGCCTACATGTGTGGGGGGGCACTCTGTTTGTGTGTGCCCACGGAGAGGGCTCTGAGTGCCACCTCTGGCACCCGTGCCATAGGTTCGCAACCACTGCTATAGAGTTTCTAGCTATTCTTAGAGCTACCATTTGTCACTTGCTGGTAGCTCTAAGAATCACCAGGAACTTTATGGTCAGAGCTTCCAGCAGCAATGGGCAATGGAATCTAGAGGTGGGGAGGATACTCTACCTCTACCAGGGGTTTGGCAGCCCTAATGTTTCCATACCTTCTTCATTGATGTTTTCATTGTTTTCATAAGTTTTCATAAGCTGCTCCTTACAAATGGTCTCTACTTCCAGTGCTCTAAAATGTCTGAAAACAAACAGCCACTATACTGCGTTCTTCACAGAGGATTTTAAAGGAATTTGGTGTTCATTTCAGATGTTAGAATGGACTCAGTGCACATGAGAATGGGTCAAATCCCCATATTGAAAGATAACTTGATCTCACACCCACATGATTGTAATCTTATACCTACCGTAATTATTGGAGTGGGGGGAGCTACATGGAATTTAATGGGGCTTTCTTCAACATTTATAGGCCTAGAAATGCATAGCATGAACTCAGCAGCAAAGGGCTGGGGATAAAGCAGCCAACTTCTTCATTGTCAGGCCAACCACTCAAGATGACACTGCCCCCACCTGCTCTGGAACTTCTATGCTTGTTAGCATCAGGAGCAGCCCTTGGGCTCATCTCCTTCTCATCCTAACTAGAATATATCAGCTGACTCAGAAGATACTGTGCGCATTTGAATGCAAGATCTTGCTGGTCCCATGAGATAAAGCTGTGGTTCTTGATCATGGATTCGGGCAGATTCCACATTCAACAAAGACAGGGCGGAAGACATTCATGTGCCTAAGACCTGCTTCTAATCTCGTCCTGTCTAGAGGTTCCCAGCGATAGGTGGAGTCTTTCCTTCACAGGTTTTCAAGGGCCTCATTTAATCATGCTGACCGTCTCCACTCTTACCAGGGGGAAACCCTGGAGGAGATCTAGGAGGAGCAAGTTTGATGACAAAGGCTGCTGTCACTGGAGTATGAAAGAGGTTAACACGGCAGTAATAAGACATGCAGTCTCCATCGGTAGAGCAATGCAGATTGTGTACAGGTGAGAACAAGTCACCTCTGTGAGGGTGTAATTGCAAAATGTGAAAAACTTCCTATGTCAACTCAGACCGGTGACTAATAACAAAATAGCCTTAATGCTCCCCTGTCTGAAGTTTGATGCACTGGTTCTTTGTGCCAAAGGGCCTGTATGAAAGTTGAGAATCCTCCCCTTTGCCTCACCATGAAAGAAGGAAGAGGGGGGGGGATCACTTCTAAGAAAGCCTTCGACTTGAAAATAACTCTGAGCTGTGCATCTTCGCCGCAGGCACATTTTTTCAGGGTTGAGTAATGGCTTTTCTCACAATCCACCTTTCATATTAATTCCTATAAGGTTACAAAGCAAGCTGAGGTTCCCTTAAAGGAGACAACAGTGTTTGTTACTGGAAATATTCTAAACCAAAGAAGAATAACTTTCCTCGGATAACAATATTCTTAAACGCATGAATTGGAAATGAGCCCTGGTGGTTTCAATGCCATTAGCTGCCAAGGAATATTTCTAGGATTCCAGTTATCACCAAGGCCAAAAAAAAAGTTAGATCGGAGTCCAGCAGCACCGTAGACACCAGCAAGATTTTCAGGGATTTTCGAGAGAGGGCTGCCAGTCCCCCCCCCCCGCCCCAGCCCCCGTGCCAGCCACTGCTGGGGATGGGGGCGGTAACATTGCCAGATCCAGGCTGAGAAATTCCTGAAGATTTGGGTATGGAACCTGAGAAGGATAAGTCCCTCAGTGGGGCACACTGCCACAGAGCCTGCCTCTAGAGCACTCATTTTCTCGAGCAGAACTGATCTCTAGAGTCTGGAGGTGAGCTGTAATTCCAGGGGATGCCCAGATCCCCCCTGGAAGTTGGCACCCTGTTCCAATACTGAAATCTTCCTTCATCAGAGAGCTTTGGCTCATTCCGCACATGCAGAATAATGCACTTTCAAACTGCTTTCAGTGCTCTTTGAAGCTATGCGGAATGGCAAAATCCACTTGCAAACAGTTGTGAAAGTGGTTTGAAAACGCATTATTTTGTGTGTGCGGAAGGGGCCTATGACTCTTGAAAGTGTGTACTCTGAGAGTAAAAGTGAAAGAAAACAAAGCAGATTAGCAGCCACCCTACTTCAGGACACACAATCACACAAACAGACACTATCCATTTACATGGATCAAATGTGGTGGTCAAATAAATAATCCAGTCATTTTACTAGCTTCTCACTTTCTGCATGTTTGATTGCCTTTTCCCTCCGTCACCGCTACAAAAGATCCAGCTATTACATATGCAGAACCAAAACTTCTGGAAAACGAAGCACAAAACAGCGTTGAATCTCTAAGGCCAATTACAACCGCTCTGATTTTAAAGGATTACAGACAAGCCGACTTTGTGCAATAATTTCCAGACTAATTACAATTGAGAAAGCATCGTCATTGTTGTCAAAAAAAATGTTTAATGTGCCTTGGCATTAGCAAATAATCTAATTCGTTTTTTATTATTATTTTATTTTACTTGGTCACACAGCATGATCACATACAATTCCCAGAGCTATTAAACAAGAGAGAAGGTTTTCATTTGCCACTGTGATCTCTGGGTTGTTCGGAACTGGTAATCAAATGTGATTATGATTTTGCTGAACTTCGGCAAGTCCACGTTTGCTAATCATCAGCCTATGGGAGCGGAGCAAACTCTTTATGAATAAAATCCAACCAGAGGGAAAGAAGGAAGGGGGGGAATGGCCTGTCTTTAGTAAGGATTATTTGCTGTCTAATAGAGGTCAGCACCCCAATATGGTTAAACAATATAACAGGAATGCACCTAAATGGATATGTCAGCTTTTACAGTATTAAATTATTTAGCAATAGTTACCCCAGCATGTTGATACTATAAAATGTAGGTCTTAGGAGGATAAGAAAACAATCTGCTTTGTTCATTCAAATTGATGTTTGCCAGCCCAGCTGTAAAAAGCGGTGAAAAAAAAACACACACACACAACGGGCAGTCAGCGTACCTGGATTCTGAAGCCGAGCTTCCCAATAAGTACTAGAAACTTGGTGGTATTTAATTAGTGGAAGCTGAAATTAGCAAGATGCTGAGTTCCGATATCAGAATCCCCGAGTGCACACAACCTGCACAAATTCATCTTAACAGAATTTAAAAAAAAAAGATGGCTAGCTTTATGACGTGACAACTATCCGGCTCTACTGGCAAGCTTTTTTCCCCTTTACCCTGTATGCTTCTCTGAGCTGTCAAGTAATTGGACAACCATTGCCCTTTCTTCATGTTACAAGTTTGATTGAAATGGCACAGGCCAGACACCCAGTTCTCTCACAGATTCTTTAATTAGAGGGTCTCCTGAACTTCCGAACCACCAGCATAAAAAACAGCAATTAACACTTTTCCAGGGCCCCCTCCGTCCATCTGTCACAGCACAGGTGGGAAAAGAAAAAAAGATAATAGATCTTTTCTAAACAAAATGCTGGACTTCAAGTCTCTATTCCCTGTTTCCCCTTCTTCCCTTCATTCTTCCAACCGTCAATAGCACTCCCGTTTTCACCCCTCCCTTCACGAGATATGGCATAAAAATGAGACACAATGCTTGTAGTTTCCATAATATGCTAACTAAACTCAATGTCATCTTTGGGGGAAATGTATGTGGAAGGTAGAGAGATTGGCACAAGTTTATCCTCTGCCAGGCAGGCAGAAGTGGTCTGTTTGGAGAGATATGATGTCTCGACATCTGAGGGCACTTGATGGCAATGCTCTCTCCTCTAGCCATGTTGGGTGCCAAGTGAGTTCATCAGCCTTAGTCTGATGATAACAAAATAATTATTGTGAGTCAACTGAGGATGGTCGCCATAGCTCGGTTAGACAAATTAATTCTCCTGGCCGCAACACAAATGTGCCATCACTGGGCCTTGAGAACCCTGGAAATGGTTGTTGTTGTTTTTTGGTAGGGATGTCTGATTCCAGGACACAAATCAATCATTATTAAAAAAAAAAACCATCATTAAAAATAAGGCCAATGGAAACAGTGGTAAGAAAAGGACAACTTTTTGGCTGGGATGTATAGACAACCGGACCGCAGACATTAGGACTCTGTGGTTGCGCTGGTCCAAGCCATTCTCCAGGAAACATCACAAATAACCTTCCTAACAGGGGCCTACCTATCCAAAGGCCCACAGTGCTTCGTGTGGTAACACTGAGAAGAATTTGTTTTAATTAATTAAAAACATTTCTTGCTGCCTTTCCACCTTCAAAAAATTAAGCTGAGCTTTTACAAATAAGTTTCAATAATAAAAATAATTCAAAACAAATAAAACACATACACAGTTGTAATACACCCACTATTAAAACACATGCACATGAAGGAGGGGCATTGAACAAACACCAAATAAAACAGAATGTTTTCACCTCCTAGTGGGAGAAGACAACGATACAGGGGGGCAGATGGATGTCTCTGGGGATGGAGTTCCATAATTTTGGTGCCACAAGTGAAAAGGGCCTTTCTCTTGTTTGCACCCATCTAGCCTCAGATGGCAAGAACACCCAAAACAGGGCCTTTGAAAATGACTTCAGAGTTTGGACAGGTTTAGATGGAAATAGGGAGTCCTTAAGATATGTGGACTCCAAGTCATATAGGGCTTTAAAGATCAATATCAGCAGTTTAAATTGGACCCAGAAGCTGACTGAGATCCCTGCAACCCAATCCAGTTAGCATGATGGCTGCAGCATTCAGTATCAAACTGAGCTTCTGTAGTCTTCAAAAGCAGCACCATATACAGTGCATTGCAATACTCTGGTTTATATGTTACTACGGCAGGCAGCAAAGTAGCAAGATCTTTTTTATCCAAGAAAGACCAGCTGAAGCTGATGAAAGGCATCTCTGGCCACCACTGCCCCCTGTCTATCCAACAGGAAGTCTGGGTCCTCTAACTGACAAACCTGCTCCGTTAGGGGGAGTGCAACCCCATCCAATCAAAACCATCAAAAGCGGAGACATCCCTTTTCCCGGTCAGTTCTTTTACCCATTTGTAGCACCTCCATTTTTCCAGATTTAATTTCACTTTATTAGCCTTCATCCATCCCAAAATGGCTTCCAGGCACCAGTTCACAGCCTCCTTGGGATCTCCTGGACGTGTCAGAGAGAGCTGCGTAACATCTGCAAATTGATGACAACTCAGTTCAAATTTCCGGATGATGTCTCCCAGCAGTTCCACGTAGATGTCGAAAAGGCATTTACTTCATTTGTACCATGCCTTTCTCCCCAGTGAGGACATGTAGTGGTTTACATTGTTCAACTCTATTTCATTTTACCCACACAGCAACCCAGTGCGGTAAGTTAGACTGAGAATGTATCGCTAGCCCAACACCACCTAGTAAGCTTTTATGACAGAGTGGAGATTCAAACCTTGGTCTCCCAGATCCTAGTCTAACCCTCGAACGATTAGAACATAAGAACATAAGAAAGAGCCTGCTGGATCAGACCAGAGTCCATCTAGTCCAGCACTCTGCTACTCGCAGTGGCCCACCAGATACTTTTGGGAGCACATTGCACAATACTAAGGCCCTTTCTACACGGGCCATTTACGGCGCCCTGGGGACGGTAAAAACACTGTCCCCAGGGAGCCGTTCGCACAGGCGGTGCTGCGAAAACACAGCAGCGCCGACCTGGCTCCCCTCCCCCTCCCCCAGGGCGGCATCAGGCCGCCTCCAAAAACCTCCCTCCTGGAGGGAAGTTTTTGGAAAACAGCACATTCCCGGCAGCGCGGTGCGAACGGCACCACCGGGAATGTGCTAAAGTTTTCGTCGATCCCTCTCCCACTGTTGCCGCACCAGTTTAAGCCGTGCGCCCTGCTGGCCTCCTAAGACCCTCCCTCGCTGTCCCTCCGACCCCCCTGGAGGTTACGGAGGGCAGGCGTTTACCTGGTCTTAGGAGACAGCAGGGCTTAACTTTAAGGCGACTAACGTGCAATGGGAGAGGGATGGGGAAGAGGCGGCTCTGTGCGGAGCCGCCTCTCTTGCGCCGGCCTCACCGGGGGCCACTCGCACGCTACAGTGCGAACGGCCCCCACCACTCCACCGGCAGAATTCCTGCCAGTGGGGGAGCGCCCTTTCCACAGTGCGGAAAGGGCCTTACTCTCAGAGTTAGGACTAGAACTCAGAACTCCCTGTTCACTGTTTAATCCTTAGTACACTGCTATCTTGGGTATCTTTTTTAGATACAGGCAGCCCAATCCAGAGGCCTGGGTGGGCAGGGACGGCACTGCTGCTGCACCGCCCTGCTGCCTCCGGAGGGCTTTTTGGTAGTACACGGAAGAAGAAAAAGACAAAAACTGCTCCCCGCCACTGGAAAGCCCTCCATGGGGCTTTCTGCACTGACAGAGTTGTACTGGTTTCTATCTAGGTTCACCTCACTGTATCCACACTGCAACTGAGCTCAATGTTGTTTTGTCTCAGTTCCCCCCCCTCAGAACTGCGACATCCCTGTCGCAGTTATGAACTGCACCTTTCTGCTGGAACAAGGTCGATACCGCTTTGAAGTGCGGACGCATCGAAACGACACCTCATCCGTTCAACCAATCAGGATGCGCAGAACGGGAGAGTCATGGCGGGCATGTAACTGTAAACTGTGAAAGCTATAAAAAAAAAAGAACACTCCCGTTTCCCTTGGTAACACAAGCTCCAATCACGATTGAGGAGCAAAACAGGCACCAAGATGATCCTGCCCACTTAGCTCGGTTCCAGGGGGCCAAGTAAGTTGCTGTGCGGACAGTCTGGAATCGCCCCCCCCCCCCCACTGAAGGGAACCGAGTCGACCTTAGCTCCCTTCTGTAGTGCGGAAAGCCCCCATGACTGTGGTGCATCCATGCCTCTGGAATGTCCCAGATACATGAGTAGGATCAGTGGCAGCACAGGGTACTGATGTGGCACTTAGCACCATGTCCAGCCATCCTTGGAGGTGGCATCACCCACCTGCTGGCAAATTTGCTGCTTCCCCAGGGTAAGTGCCTTGAGAAGGGCATTTCTACCAGCATAGGTCCAAACAGCCTTCAGAAGTCTCTCCAGCCCCCCCCCCCTCCGCGCCCCCAAATTGGGCTGTTGGGGACTTCTGTGCTATAAAAATGCAGGATTCACATATAAAGCAAACCTTGATGTTTATGTAACCCCCATGCTCAGAATGGGTTGACCCAGAAAGGGGTGGAGACTCAAAGCAGCAGAAGGCTGCAGAGCTCATGTAGTTTGGAGGAGACAGGGCTACCAGAGTCGGACCTTGATTTGTATAAGCCCTTAACACCTTGTTAAGGTAACTGCAATGTTGTTGGGAGCTACTGGGAAGGTAGTTGTTTATTTTTGCTATGTTGTAAATGTTGGAGTTTATTGTTTCAGGGGGGTTTTTGTGTGTGGTTGTAATGGGTGAGAGTTCTCCTGGAAACCTTCATCATGTTGAATCCTGTTCACCAAGCCCTTGGAGTCTTCAGGAGCCAACCCACTTGCAGGAAGAATTGGACTTGGCAATATCAGAAGACTGTAACTAGAAGGACTTGAAATGAAACCTGAACAGGACCTTGAAGTGTGACGTTAAATGTTGATGTTTGATGTTATACGTTAAGAAAGTAAACCATTTTGTTTTTAAAATTTGTTGTTGCAAACTCATTCCAAGTTCTGCCCCACAGAACCCACAGTTAGAGGTTACATTTACTGGAATTAAAGGCAGCTCTAGTTCAGTGGGTCCCAACCCTTGCTTCACCCTACCTTACAGTGCTCATCGTTGTCAAGAAACAAAATTATAAAGCTTAGAAACAGACCTAAGGCTAATATGTATTTCCTTCTTCATCGAGGCTTTTATCAGTAAATGTCACCTTAAGCCTCAACCTGGAAGCTCTTAATTATGGAGTAATAGACACAAGTGTCTAACACTGCTTAATAATTCTCTATCTGTGGGTATCTTCCTTAACAGTCTAGTCATCTCAAAGGTTCCCCACAGCCACTTGTAACCAGCTGGGATGAGGATGAGTGATCATCAGGAACCCTTGCCTCAATCTCCGCAATCGTCAACATCAAGACTCACTCATAAACCGAGGCCTTGCAGCAGTTCCTCCCTGAAATATCCCACAGAGAGCAGGATCCTTCACCAGGCACTGGTAAGGGTTCTTCAGAAGCACATTCAGTCAACGGCTCTCTACACTCTGTCACTCAGCTGACTCACTAGATAATAAACTTATGTCTGTTTCAGTGGCAGGGGATTTGATCATCAGCGTACTGTTTACTTATTGCTAGTCAGGGGGCCGTTTTGGTGTATCCAGTGAAGGAGATCACCCGCTTGGGTACCATATATGGAGTTGGGAGGAGGAGGGAGAAAGAAGCAAATCTTCATATTCAAGATTAATCATTACGATTCTTACTTTAGAAGTAGGTGATGGATTAATCAGAAGACGAGTGGAGTGGCAGCTGTCTCTTAAAAGAAAAAAAATTCCTGTGTTGATGAGTTTTTGTTTCTTCCTGTGTAGCAATTTATGTTGACCTAAAAGCCTGATCCTTTGAAGCCACAGTGATATTTGTATTTTTTTTTAACCTCAGGACCAGAGCACAAGCATAATTTCTCTCAACCTGGTACAGATTTCTTAACATAGCTCCCTTCCTGCCCCATGATCCCATTTCATATATACAACAGCACAAATCATCAGGCTCCAGTAAATGTAAACCATTTCCCCTCCTCATGCTTGGAGTCCTATGAACACCTGAAATAATTTGTTTTATTTGACTTATTTCCTCAATTTATAGCATATTTTTCTTGCTGAGATACAAAGTGGATTACAATTTAAAAAAAAAAAAGATCCAATTATGCAATGAACAGTGCAGTTGGGCTATGGAGTCCACCCTCCAAAGAATCCATTTTCTTCAGGGGAATTGATCTCTGTAGTCTGAACTGTAACTCCAGGGGACCATCAAGTCCCACCTGGAGGCTGGGATCCCTAACTGTGTACCTCCTAAGCGAGGGTAAAGGGGTGCTAGAGATAGATCTAGACATGGAAGATATTTTTCCAGCTCAGGGTTCCTGAAGTCCATGGCTGGGTGATGGAAAACAGTGAGCACATGATACTGTTCTTCAGAAATAGCCGGTCAGGATTGCAGATTGCAAAAGGAATACATTAAGGATGACTATTATCTCCGCTCTTATTCATTCTTGTATTAGAAGCACTGGCTACTAAGATCAGACAAGAGTCCAGAATTAATGGATTGAAAGTGAATGGAGAAGAATTTAAAATGAAAAGCTGATAATGTGGTACCGACAATTTCAAATCCACAACTGTCAACGCACTATATAATGGAACAAATTGAAGCAATCTGATCCTTTTCAGGCTATAAAATTAATAAGAAAAAGACTAAAATAATTTTGAAATTCTTAATGAAGCAGGAAGAAGAAAATGTTAGTAAGATTACAGGTTTCGATGTGTGTGATTAATGTAGCTAGGTGCTTGGGAATAAACTTGGCTGGACAAACTGAGACACTGTTTAAAGATAATTATAAGGAGAGTGTTACAAGAGGACATGCAAAGATGGTCCAAACTAAAAACTTCATGACTATGAAGAATTTCCACTGAAAAATTAATGTACTGCCAAAATTATTATTTTTATTTCAAATGTTATCAACACCCCCCCCCCCCCATTTGAAGGAATGGCAGAAACAGATAGACAAATTCATATGGTAAGGTAAAAGACCAAGAATCAAACTTACAGTGCAATTAAGTTGGATTGGGGAATGCTGTGGTGGCCGCACTGCACTGCCTCCAAAGGTGCTTTGGCAGGCACAGAAGGGAGGGAAACTCAAAATCCCTCCCACCAATTGCCCCATTGTCAACCACGGCTTACGCCACATTTGTGTGTGGCATAAGTCCAAAGATCCAGGGAACACCATTCCCGGACTGGTAGGCTAGTGGAAGCTGAGTGACATTGGCTCCCCCCAGAGGTGGGATCCAGCAGGTTCTCACAGGCTCCCGAGAGTAGGTTACTAATTATTTGTGCGTGCTGAGAGGGGGTTACTAATTGGTGATTTTGCCCCGTGATTTTTGCCTTAGTTATGCCCCTCCTCTCAGCAGTAGCGCGCAGAACTTGAAGCAGTCTAGCAGGAGGTGCACCGGCATGCGTGGCAGCCTGCGCCCTCGCGTGCGTCGTTTCCCGCCCATGGGACCAAGCATGGCCCGGCTGCGTCCTTGCCACAGCCCCGCCCAGGAATGCCCCGCCCCCAGAATGCCTGTCCACACCCCCGTCGTGCCCCGCCCAGTCCCATTGGCGTTACGCCACAGGTTGAATCCCACCACCATGGGAACCTGTTACTAAAATTTTTGGATCCCACCACTGGCTGTTCTGTTTTGGATTGCGGACTGGATCAAAAACCTAGACCAGAGAGTAATAAAATTAGAAATAGCAGATCTGAAAAAACTACACAATTGTTTATGGACAAAAAAAAATCAACCAGGAAAAAAATATGGTTCAAAATGAAAGCTGTGTAACCAGAGATTGGCTGTTTAAAATTCTGAAAGCTAAATGAAAAAGAATTAGTCCACCAATATCCCCAATAATGTCCCCTATAGAAGTTTATTATGACAAGAATGTGATGAAAAATGCTGATTTTATGATGTATGGAGATATGATTGAAGTTCAAGGTGAAATTAATTCTTGGCAAAAAATAAAGAGAGCAAAAAATACAGTGGGTATTATATTTTTCGACTAGTTTCAAAACTAAGGAAAGAAATTAACACAGCAAGAGGTGTAACAAGGGGACTGACAGAACTTGAAAAGGTGATTAGGTAGCAAAGAGAATTTGATACAGAAAACATGCAAGGTAAGATGAATGCAAAATTTTCGAGGAAGAAATAGCCTTTCAACCATGGGAAGCTTTGTGGACAAAAGATATAAAATTCACAGCCATCAAATATTAAGAGAAAATTGGTATAAGATTTGTTATCCATGGTACATCACTCCAAAGAATATTGAAGAAGAAGAAGAAGAAGAAGAAGAAGAAGAAGAAGAAGAAGAAGAAGAAGAAGAAGAAGAAGAAGAAGAAGAAGAAGAGCAGGAGCAGGAGCAGGAGCAGGAGAAGTAGTTTGGATTTATATCCCCTCTTTCTCTCCTGTAGGAGACTCAAAGGGGCTTACAATCTCCTTGCCCTTCCCCCCTCACAACAAACACCCTGTGAGGTGGGTGGGGCTGAGAGAGCTCCGGAAAGCTGTGACTAGCCCAAGGTCACCCAGCTGGCATGTGTGGGAGTGCACAAGCTAATCTGAATTCCCCAGATAAGCCTCCACAACTCAAGCGGCAGAGCTGGGAATCAAACCCGGTTCCTCCAGATCAGAGTGCATCTGCTCTTAGCCACTACGCCACTGAGGATATGGATTAGAATTATGAAGGGACATGTTGGAAATGTGAAGAGGGGATGGTTCATTTTACCATATGTGGTGGCCACCTAGAAGAGTTTTAAAAATTTAGAAAGAAATTCATGCAAAAATGCATGTAAAAAACAAATTTGCAATGGAAGCCAAGCCTGTTATACTAGGCTGATTGTCGAAAACTATTCCAAAAATCTTAGTAGAAATCCTTTCTGATAACAGCAGCCAGAGTAATATTTGCAACAAAATGGAAGGCAGAAGAATTTCCAAACCAAGAGAACTGGAAAAACAAACTAGTAACCTATGCAACAATGGCAAAATAACCAACTTTACGAATAAGTAATCAATCAAAGAATTCCAAGATAAATAGAAAGCATATTATCTATCGTTTTCCAAAGGAGGGAGGGAGTCAGGGAATGGCAGAAATGATGTCTATAAATTATTAATAACTTTTATTATATATTATATTGAAAATGTGTTTAAAGGGAAATAGATAAATGATTAATCACACTGTGAAACATGATATTAATATGCCGATTGCCAATA
Source organism: Sphaerodactylus townsendi (assembly GCF_021028975.2). Lineage (NCBI taxonomy): Eukaryota > Metazoa > Chordata > Lepidosauria > Squamata > Sphaerodactylidae > Sphaerodactylus > Sphaerodactylus townsendi. The sequence goes on from NC_059426.1 coordinate 158,782,791, forward strand.
ATATGCCAATTGTGAGAGGGGGAAATAAAAATTTATAATAGTAAACATTCATCAGGGTTTTTTTAAAAAACTTATTTTGGATTATTAGAATTTACATCAATAATGGCCATTATGGTAAATTTTTAATATATAATATTATAACTCTGTTTCCTCTCAGATTTTAGAGCTAATTGTAACTAAGATTTGATTGCGTCTTTTTTCTGTTTTGTTAATTCTTATCTATAACCATTTTTTAAAAAAAATCGGGGGGGGGGGAGAGAAACAGCAGGTCAGGCTCTAACCAATCTAAAGACTTCATACTGCTTGATAGTTCACTTGGCCTGACCAATCCAGAGACTTCGTACTGCTTGCTAGTTCAGGGGCAATACTGCACCACTCTTATTTCCTTCCATATCAGAGATGTACACATAATACAGCACCTGACAATACCAAACCTACAGTCTTCTCAGCCTACCTGGATCTCCACCTGTTAAACTGTGATTGAAAGTAAATTTTGCAGCACAATAACACCAGAGATAATGGCCACTATCTCAACGTAAAGTTAGGTGGTAAAAACTAAGAAATTTAGCAGAGAATAAATACTGAGGGAAAATCATTTGTGCAAATACACTCGCAGTCTGGTTGTCCTTTTAGAAGTTATTTATAATTCCCCCTCCTCTGCCTAACCTCACTTCTTATTTTTCCATCTGACACACCAATCCTTGCTTTAGAAAACGGCTTCAGATTGTTACAGGGCTTGGAGCTATGAGAACCGGGATGTGAAGTGTTCTATAAATGGCAGGAATGCTGATTGCTGATATCATGTGTTAATTGGTAATATCTGTGTTCAGTAGGTTCCAGCAATATGTGTTATATCACATTAACTAGCCACATGCCCATGATATCTGATATTAACTATTTGAGCAGGAGGGAGGGGGGAGATCAGTGTGCCTAAGAAGGTAGCATTTGGACCTGGGAGATTTGTTTAATTAGCCTTTATAGACTGTCAAAATGTGGGACGTGAAACAGCCTCCATCCAGTGTGACAGACTGTCAAAAACAGGCAAAGCAAAAATCCTCTCTCTCTCTCTCTCTCTCTTTCTCTCTCTCTCCCTTCAATAATATCCCCAGGAGTAATTCTTTTTCAACAAAGCTTTTTCTGCAAACCTCAACAACATCAAAGTTCTGATTCCAGTTCTGACTCAACCCTGTTGTAACACATTGCAACCCTTCTCAAAACCTACCAATCACAAATCAGGGGCGAGTACTACCATCCCAATAGGCCAGTTCCCATGTTGGGTGAAATAGGTCAATGTACATTTTTACTTCATGTATAAATTCTGGGTACACATGAGTACCCAGATCCGTGAAACAATCCAGGGATCAGGTTGTGCATATCAGAGATTTCTATGCATGATAAATACTCACTTTGCCCCTTGGGAATATCTAGGCCCAGTTGGTAGACTCCAGGTATGCACAACTATAACGTTCGCACAGGGCTTGGGTGGATCCCATTTGGAATCAGATTCAGAACCAGATTGTTTTTCTATTAGTACAAGGAATACTTGTAGTAGTAGGGTAGTAGCATCAGTGCAGCAGTGGCGTAGGAGGTTAAGAGCTCATGTATCTAATCTGGAGGAACCGGGTTTGATTCCCAGCTCTGCCGCCTGAGCTGTGGAGGCTTATCTGGGGAATTCAGATTAACCTGTACACTCCCACGAACGCCAGCTGGGTGACCTTGGGCTAGTCACAGCTTCTCGGAGCTCTCTCAGCCCCACCTACCTCACAGGGTGTTTGTTGTGAGGGGGGAAGGGTAAGGAGATTGTAAGCCCTTTTGAGTCTCCTGCAGGACAGAAAGGGGGATATAAATCCAAACTCTTCTTCTTCCTCATTGCTCGCAAATGAATGTGAGGATGGGACTTGTAGTGTCACCTTAAGTACACCATTCTAATCCCACTGATTTCAGTTCAATGAGAAGGGTACACAGGGGCATCTCTATGGAAAATAGCACCTCAGACAAGCACTCAAAACTCCTCTCCCCTCGCCCTTCCTCAGTGGCGTAGCCCTGGGCAGAGCAACGGTGGAGGTATGGCCGGGCCATCAAGGGGGCAGGGCGGAGGCGTTCCAGAGCAGGGCGGGGGCAGGCGATGCTGCGGCAGGGGCAGTTTCCCCTTGCTCTGCCTCTGCCCTTCCTTGAAGCCTAGCTGGGTCCAGAATTAAGCTACATGCACTTGAAATCCACATGGACTTCAGAAAGGGAGCCTGCAGTTCAATGCTGGACCCCACCAGGCCAAGCCAGGTCCGGTGTTGAACTGTGGGCCTCACCTGAGCACTGGAACCTTCTGCATGGAAAACAGATGTTTGGCCACTGAGCCACTTCCCCACCCAGACAATTCATGGTTGCAACTGTATTCCTGTAGTTAAAAACCACAACTGTGGCAAAAATTTGCCACTGCCTTATGCCCTCTTGCACAGACTGACTTGTACAAAAAGAACATCCTTGTGGCAGGTTCTCTGCTGCCTCCTGGACACCGAAGAAAACAGGAGCTAGGGTAGGGAGTGTTAAAAACCACGCTGTCCTTGAGCATAGCCCCCATCCCATTTTGGATACAGTCCTCTCTTCTCTGCATCAGCATTTGCTCAAGTACCTTCCTGGGAGTCAGGCAAGGAGACCTAGTGGGTGAAAACTGCTTAGTACCTGCTGAACATTCTCCAGTTTCCCACTGTCTTTCAAATGTCTTTTGGTGTCAAAAGCAGACGCGTGAGGTTAAACCCTATCAAGCTCCGTGTGGGTATTAACATTTCATATAGCAGCTGTTTATAATGGGACTACAAAGGTGGGAGGGAGAAAAGGCAACGGAACCTTGTGCCTCGCCAGCAAGAGTTAAGGTTTTTACTCTGCGCATAAGTCTTATTTGCATAAGGACAAGCTGGAGAGAAAAAAAAAACTCATATAACTACTTCTGTCACTCATCTTTCTATGGTTCAGCCTTCACAGGTCTCCCCCCCACCCCACCCCCCATGTCATTCTCCACTTTCCATTCATTGTTCATACAACCAACACTAAGGCACAATTCCAGCGATTCAAGCAAAACCACAGCTTCCGTGCCCCTCGTCTCCATTGCGATGCGTGTGCTTCCTTTGACAGTTGTCACACAACTTACCCCATAAATCACATCATTCTAAAACCCGTTTCCCAATTACACGTCGCTAACTCAGTATCCCCCTCATTTTCCCTTTATTTTAAACTGCACCAAATTAATTGTGACTATTATCACTTAAAAAGATATTCACTTCCGTCTGCCAAGCTCACCAAATGCCTTTTTAAAAAAAAAAGAAATGTTAGCTGGATAATGTTATCAACATCTTAAACTGTATTTAATACTTTGGAGAGGGGCAGAGAGAGAAAGAGCGAGAGACAACAAAAGTCAAAATAATTAATTGTGTGGCACAAATCTGTCTAATAAGGAGTTCTACTTTTGTAATAAGCTGATTTATTTGCCGCCTCGTGGCTTTTGCACATCAGGGTATATCGTACAACAGCTGTATTAGAAAACATTAATAGGGGAACTGAAATCAAAGTTGGGTGAAGGAAATCAGGCACGCTTAAATGCCATAAACATTAATAACACTTAGCAGTGCTATCCTAAACAGTTGCAGTCTTTATAAGCCCGCTGACTTTGGTGGATTTTAAAGGGTATAACTCTGTTTGGGATAGCTCTTTTAGCGTTTGCATTTCAGAGGGCTCAAAGAATTGCACAGATGTTGACAAAATAGTCCTTGTAAGAAAGACTGCTGGGGAAAGTTGATGGCAGGATAAATAGAGGAAGACCCATAATGGGATGGATCGACTGTATAAAGTTAGCTATGGCCCTCAGCCTGCGAGACCTAAGTGAAGTTATCTACGGTAGGATATTTTGCAGAGCCCTTCGGGGATGGGGCGGTATAAAAGTCCAAACAATAAATAAATAAATAAATAAATAAATATTAACACACACAAGTTAACAAGTCGTTAATTATCATATTTTATCCTGACTCTTCTCCAAGGAACTTGGAGTGATATATATGAATCCATTCAACAGTATCTTAACTGCCAGAAACAGAGGGTTGTGGCTTCCTTTATTGAATCAATCCATTTCATGTTGGATCTTCCTCTTTTACTGCTGCCTTCAACAGTTCCTGGCATTATTGTCTTTTCCAGTGGGAGGGTATTTCAGAAGTAAACTTGCCCTCTACTAGAGTTTTGTCACAGATTTGTTACATAGTCCGAGCAAGGAAGTGTGGATAGTGGTAAGATTATGTGATGAGTGTCCCCACAACCCCCTGCAGCAGGATTGCCTCTTCATCCATTTCCTCCCCTGGCACGGCAGAACAGCCTCTTTTTTCCTCCCCCAGTCACAACAGAATAGCAGCAGGAACCTTGCAGCCAGATTGCTTCTTCTTCCTTCCTGCCTCCCAACAGAATTGCCTCTTGGTCCCTCCCCTCCTTGCAGCTGGGAGTCCCCTTCTTCTCTCCTCCCCTCACACAGGTCACACTGTTCTTCCCTCCCTCCCTCCCTCCCTCCAGGTATTAAGATCACCTCCTGTGCCAGTCCCAGGACATGATCTAACATGGGGGCTACTCAGAGGCAGAGCTACCAGGGGGCCAGGGGGTGCACGTTGCACCGGGTGCATGCCTGGGTGTGGAAAATCACCCCCTGCCCACCCACAGCACCCCATTCCCCTTCCCCCTCGTGGCACCCCCCCCGGCCCCACCCACCCCACACACACACTTACCACATTGAAATAGTGCAGGCTGGAGAAGCGACCTGTTCCCTTCAGGCTGAAAATAGCCTGGTGGGAACTACACTTCCCAGGAGACCTTGCGAGCCCCATGTTCTCATGGGAAGTTTTCAGCCTGAAGGGAACAGGCCACTTTTCCAGGCTGAACTAAGGTAAGTGTGGAGGGAGGCAGGGTGCCATGGAGGGTGGGACGGAAAACACAGAGTGTGCACCAGGCGCACTCTAGTCCAGCCTAGAAATGTTTTGTCTGAATCCACTTTTAAAACAATGCTTTGGTTTGAAACATTTCCAAGACATCTCCCCGTGCTGTGCAGTCTTATTTGAAATGTTTTATCTCTCCCACTGCCGTTTTCCACACCTTTGGGCCATCCCCAAAGCTTCTCAATGCCATTTTATTGCATCCCTGAGCTCACTCCATTCCTTCTTGCCTCTTTATTTTTGTCATTTCTGTGAGGTTTTCTTTTCTTCTTTTTGGGGGTTGGGTCTTTGAACCATCAAATACATATAGCTACAGATAACTGCAGCTATGAAACACTGAAGCAATGAATAACCAATTTTACAAACAACCCGAAAAAGGGGAAAACATCTTTTTGAGGGGGTGAGTACGGACAAACATTGTGGGGATTGTGGGGCCGCTAAATAGTGCTGTTCCTGAACGGCTGAGCTAACCAAATCCTGTCATGCTGCTGGGTCTTCGCTCTGGATACGTTTAGCTGCCAGTACCCCTCCAGGGCAGGGACCCACCAGGAATTTTCTGGACAAATGTCCTTCTCCACCCCCCACCAGGAGAACTGATTCAGCTCCTCGAGGTCTTGTTCCAAAGACAGGCATTTCAATTTGTGTCACATAAGCCTTCCTTTATAGAATGAGATGTTGTTTTTAGAATAGGAAAAGTTCCAGTTAAAAATAATTTATAACAGGTGGTGGCCCCCGAAAACGGTAGCATGCCAAACCGCCCACCCGACCCAACCAGTTCTGCCCACCTAAAATTCTCACTGGCTCAGATCACTATGTTGAAGATCACTATCATACTTGTAAACCCTTCCACCCCCAAAAAAGTCATCTCTGTTTGTTTGTGTCTGTTAGCATGACAGAGTGCTTAAAGTGGTTGGCCAGCCATTTCACCTTAGGGCCGGACCCTTCCAAACCCTTTCATGTCCATCGTTGTTACTGACTATTATTAGTCTACACCAAACTGTAATAAGTTTTCTTCAAAAAGTTAAAAGTTTTTAAAAGTTCCAGAAGGGAAACATACAAAGGCACCGCAAGATGAGAGAATAACAGAAGAGATGGTCGCTGGGAAGGAAAGCCCACTCTCAGCTGTGACTTATCATGCTGAACGAAGCATTCCGTGTGTTCACCAAGCAACCCTGCTGATTCTTCAATGGAGAAGGGGTCTTACTTCAAAAAGGGTCCAGAAAGGGTCCAGACTATTGTAATTCGCTCTACGCTGGCCTACCCTTGCGCCTGATCCGGAAGATGAAGCTGGTCCAGCATGCAGCAGCGCGCCTACTTACAGGTGGTGCCTATCGTGACCATATCCAGCCTGTATTGCGCCAGCTGCACTGGCTTCCAGTGGAATTCCAGATCATCCACAAGGTATGGGTATTAACCTTTAAGGCTTTGCGCGGCCTGGGGCCCTCGTACCTTCGGGACCGCCTTACCCCATATGTCCCTGCACGGCCTCTGCGTTCAGCAGAGGCCAATTTACTGGTGTGGTCCCCGGCCCCTCAATGATACGGCTGGCTTCCACCCGAGCCAGGGCCTTTACGGCTGTTGATGGTGTGCGCCCTTCCTGTGTCCTCCCTTTATCATCTTGGGAGCCTATAACATCTATACCGCCCCCTCTCCGGGAGGGGTCTTTTTATCTACTGATAGTCTCATACTGGACGTCATGTGACTTGCATGGAACGCTGTAATTTTTATATAATTTATGTATTTATTGATTTTAAATGTAAATTGTTTATGACGTTTGCTGTCCACCGCCCAGAGCCCTTAGGGGATGGGGCGGTCTACAAATATAATAATAAATAAATAAATAAATAAAATAGTATTTGTCCTCTATTCTACTGTGTTTTTTTCTTTTATTATATTAAATGTATATGCAAGGTATAAAATGTATTATACACACTTTGTAAAATCCTTTTTTATTTTTATTGCACAACATTAATAAATATACATATTTTTTTAAAGGGTGCAGCCAGAATGGAGCAGGTAAAGAGGAGAGTGACAAGAATGATCCGGGGCCTGGAGACCAAGCCCTATGAGGAAAGGTTGAGGGCAGTGGCGTAGTGTCAAGGGGACAGGGGGTGCACAACCCACTGGGCATGCTCTGGTGCGGGAATGTTCTGGGGCAAGGCAGAGGTGTTCTGGAGTGGGGACGTTCCGAGTGGGCATGGTGTGGCAGGGGTGCAGGGCGCATGTGTGCCCTGGGCGCAATTCCTCCTTGCTCTGGCCCTGGTTGGGGGACTTAATGTTCAGTCTGGAAAAGAGGAGATTTGAAGGGGAACATGGTTTCTGTCACTTAGAGGAGGGCAGGGAGCTGTTCCTGTTGGCACCAGAAGACAGAACTCACAATATTGGGTTTAAATTACAGGCAGAAAGGTACCAATTGAATATTAGGAAAACATTTTTACAGTGATAGTAGTTCAGTAGTGAAATCTGCTGCCTAGGGAGGTGGTTATCTCTCCATCACGGGCAGGCCTCATGCCGTGGCTGGATGAACACTAATCAGAAAAGCTTTAGGCAGATCCTGCATGGAGCAGGGTTTGGGGTTTGGTGTCCTGTATGGCCCCTTCAAACTCTATGATTCCATGCAAGGGAAGGAAGTTAACTTATGTACAGGCTGAAAAAGAACTAGTGAAATGAATGAAGTTAGTGCATATGTGGTGATATCCTCACTGGCGATTAATCCTGGGGTAGTCACCCGAAATATCCACATTCCCTCAAGATCTCCTCACAGCCGAACTGTGGAACACAGATCAATCCTGTTTCTCGCGCTCTGCCCCGCCCCCCATCACAAGATTTTCCTGGACCTGCTTGAATGTGCACCTTTTTGGGGAAAAAAACACTCCAATGGGAGCTAATAGGAGGTGGGGGCTACACATTTGAGGGTCCATAACTTTGGCCTCCATGAACCAAACTTCACCAAATCTGGATGGTATCATCAGCAGAGTCTCCTACTGATACCACCCAGGCTTTGTGAAGTTTGGTCCAGGGGGTCCAAAGCTATGGACTATGATCCAAAGGGGGTGCCCCATCCCCCATTGTTTCCAATGGGAGCTAATAGGAGATGGGGGCTACACATTTGAGGGTTCATAACTTGGGCCCCCATGAACCAAACTTCACCAAACCTGGGTGGTATCATCAGGAGGATCTCCTAAATATACCCTGAATTTTGGTGCTGCCACCCCTGCCCCCCAAGGGGCAGGCCTAGATGTCTTCACTAGAAACATGCTGCAGAGAGGATGTTGGAAGCTGGATGAAAAGGTGCTGATTCTTTTGAAACTTGGTTGTATCTAGATTAATTTTCAGTGGGAATTCAGCCTGTGGTTATTGCCACACCCTCCCAAATCTGCATCAGGATCCCAGGAAAGAGCAGAAGTAGAAAGCCTCGTCCTGTGCTTTTTTCTGCCTGCCTGCTTTGCAAGAGATTATTTTAAAGGCCTGTGAAATGGAGGTGCTTTCTCATATCTGTCAGCCGTTTGACAGGAGGGGATAGATTTAGGTTTACCATGTCTCCTTCTGCAGCAGAAGACCTCCTGCTATCCACCCACCATTCCACGGCTGCTCAGTGGGCAGGGGGAGGGGGAGGTTGGAGGGGAAAGCAATGGTGTGACATCACTTTCAGGACAAATTCAGAAGTGACAAAGCCACAACGGCGCAATGTTTTAGGATTCATTAAAAACCTGGGGTTTACTGGGATGCTACAGCATCATGCCAACGCAGCAACATCACTTCCAGGTTTGCACCAGATGTGAGATTGCAACGGCAATATGATTTTGTCCCACCATCCCCATCCCAGCCCTCTATTTCCGTTTGCCAACCTATGCCAATGGCTCACAGTCCTAGATGGATCCCTTGGTGAGGGCTACATGCCCTGAGAACATCAACCTAATTAGATTCAGGTATAAAGCCAGAAAGGTGTTGCCATTTCATTGCCTCTAAAATAGGGTGGTTTTCTCCTGTCCTGCTGAGAGAAAAATGCATTGGATGCTCCCTTTGGTGAGGGAATACTACCCCTAAAAATGCATCCCATTTTTTTCCAGCAGGGATTGATTTGGGGTTGTCAGGTCCTCCTTGTCCACAGGAGGAGAATGGGGACTGGTGGTGACTTATGAGTGGCAAATGGAGACAAGGGAGAGGCTAGTGTCAATTTGATGTGACATCATCACAAGTGACATCATCATGTTGCTGACTATCAGGGGACACTCTGATATTTGGCCAAAAAGAATCCTGGGGTAGACGCAAATTTTACCATAGAATTGGTCAAAATACTAGAGCGTCACCACGTTCATTGGCAATGTGTTGGCATCACTTTCAGAAGTGATGTCATCACATCAACATCAACACTGCTCTCCTTCCGGCTTCCAGACATTCCACCACCGGCCAGGTGAACGGAGCCGGAGTGGGGAATCCCCTGCTCTGAGTGAGGGAATGGCAATCCTGGGGTGGCTACTGCTGGAAATGTTGAAATGTTGATTGTGTAAGCCAACCTGATTTTCTTTCTTTCGACCCTCAAATCACAGCTGATTTATGGTGCCCTCATAGGGCCTTCAAGGCAAGAGATGTTTGGAGATGTTTGGAGATGGTTTGTCCCTACCTGTCTCCACTATTGCCCTGGTATTCCCTGGTGGTCTCCCATTCACATACTACACAAGGTCAGGGCTGGGAGTGTGTGACTGACCAAAGATGACCCACCAAGCTTCCATAGCACAAGTGAGGTTTTGAATCTGGGTCTCCCATGTCCTAGTCCAGTGTTTCCCAACTTTTTTTGACCTCGCGGTACCCTTGACCTCGCTCTTCATATCTCAGGGTACCCTTGAGGTTCATTTGAATTTTTTTTGCCTTTTTTAAGGGTTTTTTTCCTTTTTTGGCCTGTAGCCATTGGGGGGAGTGGCAAGCAGGGGGAGGGGAGGGGAGGGAAAGCATCATTGACACCGCGTTGTTTGCCTACATTCGGCATGGATTTGGGGGGATTTAAAGGGAAAGCTCCCTTTAAATCTACCCCCCCCCCTCCACACCGAATTTAGGCAAATAAAACAATGCTGTTTTTCAATGTTGTTTAAAGGAAGCCCATAAGGTTTCCAAACCCCCGTCCCCCCGCCCCTTCAAAATCCATTTGATTCTTGGGGGGGGGGGCAGGCGCACAGGTGGGATCCAACCAGTTCTCACCACTTCTGTAGAAGTGGTTACTAATTTTTTCTGAGTGCCGAGAAGAGGTTACTAAAGCAAACTCCTTGCCCAACAGGGACTGGAGGTGCGTGTGTGTGGCGGCGCCACTGTTTGAATCCCACCACCATCGGAACCTGTTATTAAAATTTTTGGATCCCACCACTGGGCAGTCGGTAGCATTGTCAGGGTACCCCTGGGACATGCTCATGGCACCCCAGGGTACCACGGAACCCTGGTTGGGAATCACTGTCCTAGTCTGACACCTAAACCACTACACCACATTGGCCCTCATACCCAATCTGAATACTGCCATTTTAAAGCACAAAACCCTCACCCAGCTAACCTTTCCATGCTTATCCTCATTCCCTGAAATGTGGGTGGTTTCTTTTTTTCCCCAAGTACAACTCATCACGAATGATCAAGTGAAAGATGGGTTTTTCTGAAGCTTAAGCAAGAATGGTAGCAATCAGCAAAGGTGACTGAGTACTATTAACATCCTCATGTTACAAAACAAAGCATATATACACCAGTCACTCAGTTCAAGGTGTTTGTAATTAGTTTTCTGAAATACTTGAATTTCATATGACTTGCATAATTGCCTCCATAAATCTGTCTTTTTAACATAAGTCTTTGTTTACATAACAAAAATGTCCATTATAAATGGGTAAAAGCTTCTGACTTTAAAAAGGAAAAAAAAACCCGCTCTTCATATCTCTGCCATGGTCAATTCATAGTAAGGGTAAAACTACCTGCAATTGCATGATTGTTACAAAAATTCCCTCCCTCTTACACACACTGAAGAGCAATTAAGGGAGTTTGGAAACCTGAGACCCCTCCCAGAGACCATTTTGGCACAGCCAAGTACAACATTGTGCCATCGGTGTTATTGGCAACCCTGCAGCAACGGAGCGTTCACATGGGCTGGGGCTCTGTGGACAGGTAGCACATTGGCTGAACTGCGGCGCTTCGCACAGCTGTGCTTTGCAAACAATGTTCTTTTTTCCCCATGGTAGACGTCATGGGCGTTCAGTGCCAGGATTGGCCAGTGTGGGCCACCAGTGGGGGGGGGGGGCAGGCTCTGTGGCGCCGATTCCTGGCAGGCACTTCACACAACACCAGCTGTGGAGCACCGTTGTTGAAAAGACTCGCTCGTTGAGCGATTTTCGAATACACCATTGTGGCCCCGCTGGAGCATTACCGCATCGCTGCAGCATCGTTTCTGCAACAACGGCTGTGCAAACTTTCCGCCTATTACGCTGTTTTTACAGTCGTTTTACTGTTTTTACCATCGTTTTACTTTTTTTGCTCGTACAGAAATGGCCAGAGAGAGCTGCAAGGCAGTGGCAGATGACACTTGCTACTTCAGCCATGTTTACCGTTAGGTCTACCATCAGGTCTACCAACTTCCAGATCAGATCTCCTAGGGAAAATGGCAGCTTCAGAGGGAGGACTGAGGTAATATACCAGACCATGTCCTCCTCAAAGATCCACCCCCAAAATCTGCAGGAATTTTCCGACCCAGAACTGGCAACTCTGTCGAGTGTATAGGTGCAAGCTTGCTGATTGGCTAGCAATGGGTGGGTGGGCCTTAAATGCTAGGCATCACCAGACGCCCAGCAACCACTTGTCTCCATGGTGTTCGTGCCAGGCTGCTGATTGGCTAGCAGTGGTTGTGTAGACCTTTGATGCTACGTACTTCTAGATATTCAGGAACCCCCTTCCTCGATGGTGTTGACACAAGACAGATGATTGGCTAGCAATGGCTGAGGCGGGCTTTTGATGCTAGCTACTCAGTCACCTACTTGCTTCCATGGTGTCAGTGCAAGGCTGCTATTGGCTAGCAGTGGCCTTGTGGACCTTTGAAGCTCGATACTGTGCAACCACTTGCCTCCAAAGTGTTGAGTCAGTGGCCACCTTGCTGGTTTTTTAAGGATCCGCTGACCTCTTAAGCAGCAGCCAGTATATCAGCATTGCCTGATCAAAATTGGATTTGTAAAGACTGGCCATCTCTTTCCTTCTCAGATTTCTATACTAATAAAGGCTGAGATGAAACAAGAAGCAGAACCAAGCAGTTGTATGTGGACCAGCAGACTTCTCCGCACGCTGCTGTGTAATCTCAGAACTGTAAGGCATCAGGGACATGTTTCACAAGGCAATAATATATTGTTTGGCACTTAACATTTATGAACTAACCAGAGTAGGTGCACAGCTGCATTGTAAACAATAATAGTATATTATTTCTCATTTTGTTTTTAATTAGAAAATGTATTTGTTGCATTTATTTTTATGTGTTTGTGTATTTTTTTATAGTCTAGTCTTTCGCCTGGGGAAATCAAGCTCTCAGACAAAGACTGATCCTGCACACTTGCTTATAGCGGGTTGGGGAGTGAGTTGTGGGAGCATAGCTGTATAAGCAGTGGGGTTGTACGTACGTATTTTCATGTCACCAATGTTCTTAGAAACTATCATGCATTTTCCCTCTATCACGTGCCACTGAGCTGGTCACATGTGGTGGAAAGCGCCATCAAGTCACAGGCAACCTATGGAGAACCCGTAGGGTTTTCAAGGCAAGAGATGATCACGAATGGTTTGTCACTGCCCGTCTTAGTCTAGAGATGCTGAACTTCCTTGGTGGTCTCCCAACCAAGTATTAACAAGGTCCACCCTGCTTAGCTTCTGTGATCTGATCAAATTAAGTTAGCTTGGCCCATACAGGTCAGGAGATAACACGTGGGCAGTATCTGAATATTGACAACCATAGGACTTATTGCTTTCAGATGGAGCCTTTCATCCACAGCCCCTCACCCTCCACAAACAACAGCAGTCTTCTTTTAGGCTTCTGCACAACTACCCACCAGGTTTTTCAGGTAGTTTCAAAAATGTACTTAAGATTTTTCCTTAAAAGGCTTCTTGTGATCAGTGTGGGAGGATGAGAAGAACAGAAGAGTTTGGATTTATATCCTGCCTTTCTCTCCTGTGTGGAGTCTCAAGGTGGCTTACAAACTGCTTTTCCCTTCCTCTCCCCGTAACAGACACCTTGTGAGGTAGGTGGGGCTGAAAAAGTTCTGAGAGAACTATGACTCACCCAAGGTCACTCAGCAGCCTTCTTTGTGGAGGAACAAATCCAGTTCACCAGATAAGTGTTTGCTGCTCATATGGAGGAGGGAGAATCAAACCAAGTTCTCCAGATTAGAGTCCACCTGCTCTTAACCGCTACACCATGCTGAGGGATCATTGGAGACAGGCAGTGGTAGGATTCAAATAATTTAACAACTGGTTCCGATAGTGGGATTCAAATAATTTAACAACTGGTTCCGATAGTGGGATTCAAATAATTTAACAACTGGTTGTTTACAAGCACCATTTTAACAACCGGTTCTGCCAAAGTGGTGCGAACCGACTGAATCCCACCACTGGAGACAGGGGGCCTTTCCCCACTTACCTTAAGCCCCGCACCACTCTTCTCAAGTAGCGTGGGGTCCCCCGGCACTCCCAATGACAGGGGCGGCGACAGCGCAGCCACCCCGACGCTGCCACTGTCACGCCCCCTCAGCACGCGGCATCCCTGGCACTCTTGTAAATGGCGCCTTTTGATGACCCCACGCAGAGCACAGGGTCGTGGGGACGCCCGGGCACGCGGCTTAGGGGGGATCGTGGTGAGTGGGGAAACGCCCATAGTTATCTGGTTCTCACTGGCCACTGGTGGGGGATGGGAGTTTCCAGATCCAGGTTAGGAAACTCCTGGAGATTTGGGAGCAGAGCCTGGGGAGGAGGACAGCAGCTCAAAGAGTCCACCATTCAAAGTCCACCATTTTCTCGAAGGGAACTGATATCTCAGTAGTCTGAAGGTGGGTTGTAATTCTGGGGGGTCCCCAGGTCCTACCTGGAGGTTGGCATCCCAGCATGGCTTAAGAGTGGCAGACTCTAATCTGATAACTGGGTTTGTTTTCCCCACTCCTGCACATGAAGCTTGCTGGCTGACCTTGGGCTAGTCACAGGTCTCTCGAAACTCTCTCAGCTCCGCTTACCTCACAATGTGTCTGTTGTGGGGAGAGGAAGGGAAGGCTGCTTTGAGGCTCCTTAAAGATAGGGCAAACCAAAACAAACTTTTATTCTTCTATTGGAGGATGACTTGTCACTGGCAGACACTCCCTGCAAGGTGGGCACAAACAAAGCAGAACCTCCCATCAGAAGGGATCTTTCCGCAGTACAATCGCCAGCCAGCAAGCCAGAAGGGGCTTCAAGACAGGGGTCATCAGTTTGGAGACACCACTCTTCAAAACTCATTACAATCTCCGTCAGTAAATGACTTATGGCGATCCTGTAGGTTTTTCAAGAGATGTTTGGAGGTGGTTTGCCATTGCCTGCCTCTGGGTCATGACCCTGGTATTCCTTGGAGGTTGCCTATCCGAATACTTGTCCGGGCTGATCCTGCTGAGCTTCTGAGATGTGATGAGATCAAGCTAGCTTGGGGCTATCCAGGTCATGGTTAACAATATTCCTATCATCTATTTTTTCTAATGGCAAGAAGCCTGTTAAAGGTGGGGCTGGGGTGGAGGTTCCATTCCACCTATACCTACACTTTGCATTTGAGGTGGGGACAGAGAACAGAGCAGTGTACTGCCCACTGCAGAAGCTACTGTCGTCTTTATGCAGCAGTTCAGATTGTTCAAAAAAAGTTTAAATTGCTTTCAGCAATTCTAAGGGGAGTGGAGCACCCCTCATAATCACATGTTCATCATTTAAAATGAGCATTGTTGTGAACTGTGTTTTGTATCTGCACACTTTGTAGGACTCAGCAGGGCAACCGGCCAAGAAGGCGCTGCCCAGGCAAGCTTGCAATTTGCCGGGTTGCTGGATTAACTGTGCCCCTGAGTCGTCTCTAGAAGGTCACGCATAATGTAAAATCAGCTACATTTTGAGTGTATGTTCTGTTGCTGCACTTGTGCAGACGGAAGCATTCCTCCGTCGACAGCCTACGAACGCACACTCCAAACTTACCTGACTGAACTACGGCTCCCAGAAGGCAGCAGACGACCACACGACATAGTTACAATCCAATTTCGAACACTTGCAGAGTCATCCTATGGAAGGGTACTCCAATTTAAGCCCAAATCAGTGGGTTTAGATTGGAGTCATTCCATATAGAACTGAACGGATTAACTGGAATATTCTCAGTATTGCGTGTCGGGCACAGTGAACAAAACTGCACGACAAAGGGGATAGATTATACAGCTTCTCCACAAACAATAGTATCCCATACACATGGAAGACTTGCACAGATGACATGCACACAGTGGCGTGGCGCCAAAGGGACAGGGGGAGTGATGTACTGGGCGCGCACTGGTGCAGGGGCATGGTGGGGGCGTGGTAGAGGCGTGGTGTGGGCGCGGTGCGCACACGTGCCCCGAGCACAGTTCCCCCTTGCTCCAGCCCTGCATACACAAACACCATGTGTTGACTGAATGCACAAAGAGGAGAAGTGGACATGAATGTCCTGGTTCCTCCCCTTAGTTCACACGTTCACACATGAAGCTACCTGACATCGTTCCCTCGAGGCAGGGGCGTAGCTGGGCCAAACTGCGCCCAGTGCATATGCTACATTTTCCGCCCCCCCCCCCAATGCCACCCCCCCTTCCCCCTTCCCCCTTTCCCCTTCCCATACTTACCTTAGTGGCTTAGTTCCTTTCCTTTTTCAAAACCTTTTCAGGCTGCAAAAGGCCTGTTCTCAGTAAAAACTATCTGAGGAACTATACTTCCCAGGAGACCTTGTGAGCCCCAAGGTCTCCTGGGAACTGTAGTTCCTCGGGCCGTTTTTACTGAGAACAGGCCTTTTGCAGCCTGCAAAAGTTTTGGAAAAGGAAAGGAACTAAGGTAAGTGTGGGAAGAGAGGTGGGGGGCGCCGCAGAGGGTGCTGTGGGGGGAGTGGGAGGGGCCTGGGGCGATTTTTGCGCCCCCAGGCGTGCTCCCAGTGCACGGCGCCCTCCCGTCCCCTTGTAGCTCTGTGACTGCCTCGAGGTCAGTATTATCTACTCAGAGCACCATCAAGCATTTTCAATACAGCTTACACCAATTCTGAGTGATCAGTAAAAAAGATTTTTTTGGAGTGTTTAAGACGCTGTATGCAGGTTGCAATCACACTATGCATTTACCCATGGGGTGACCTCCCAGCCCAGTGCCTACTAGACAGACCGTGTTAATAGGGTAGGGGGAAGGAGGTGTGATTGCCTTCCCCAATCATCTATACTTTACCCCCACAAGCTGAGGACTCATTTTACTGATCTTGGAGGGAAGAACCAGCTGTTTGAAGATGACTTCCGACAGGGTCAAACTCAGGTTGTGAGCAGAGCTTTAACTGCAGTACTACAGCTTACTACTCTGTACCACAGAGTTCCTAGCCTGTTTGGGCTCTCCTTTATTTTTTCAGAGCCATCCCCCAAAGCTGTTGTATGGCGGTAAGGACTCCAGGCTGTGTTTGGGGAACCCAGACCCGACACACATTATTAGTGTGCTGTGCAGAAATCACCCAAGTCGAACTTTGGACCAAACTAGATGTTTGGGTTTTTAACGAGTCGGATTTGTAACACGTTATTAACTCAGGTTTTACAAAAATCACTAAACTAGCGACTCTGAACACTGTCTGTCCTGGGCCTCTCAAAACCTGGAATTGGATGTATGGATAGCCAGATAGATATCCTGAGCTGAAATAGTCCCAGGTGGTCGCTACTTGGGGCATTTTGCATGCTCCCAGTCAAAACACATAGGTTTCTCGAACAGCCCCAATAATACTTTCCAAGGAGTGTTTCAGATTAGGGGAAAAGATACAAGAGGGGAAGGTGGAAGCACCTGTTCCAGCTGCACCATTCTCCTGAGCCCAACTGGGAACCATGCATCTAAGAATCCAAGTGAACCCACCACTCATGCATGACTCTGTTAATTCCAAAGCAAGTTGGGGACTCAGATCCAAGCTGTTTGCTCCAAAGGCAGAGGTGTAGCTAGGAAAAATGGAGCCTGGGGCAAAATCTGAGTTTTGTGGGGGTTGGCCCTCGTGTGGGCGCCCTCCCCCACCATGACCAGACAACTATTTTTTGCATCAGGTCACCTCAAAGTCACCATCACATTATAGAACATGCCCCAACTCACAAATCTGAATACAGCAATGGTGTATTCATGGGCAGGGAGACTTGCTGGGGATGGGAGTGGGGAGGGTGGGAGAGCTTGTTCTGCCCATGGATACTGTGATCCATGGGCAGGGAGGTGTGCTAGGGATGCGAGGGGAGGCTGGCAGAGCTTGCTCACAGGATCCATGGGCAGAGCAAGCTTGCTGGGAATGGGGGGGAGGCTGAGAGAGCTTGCTCTGCCAATGGAGCCTGTGATCCATGGGCAGAGGAGACTGAAGCACCCCTCTTTCTCTGAGAGGGTCCCTCTAGGTGGGAGAGGGGTGCTACAGACTCCAGCCTTGTTTGTTTTTAAAGCTGAGAATGGAATCCTTTATTGGCTTTTTAAAAGTGCCAAGCCTGGAGGCTGGAGCGCCCCTCTCTCTCTCTGAGAAGGAGAGGGGGGGTGCTCCAGCCACTAGGCTCAGTGCTCAACTGGAGGCCAGCCAACAAGGCATCCCAGGCTTGGCCCGGGTGACGTGTGCACATCACGCCAAGGCCCAGCCACACCCCAGGAAGGGGGTTGCTGGGCCTTGACGCAACGTGTGTACGCTGTCTGAACAGGCCTTGGTCCAGGCGGCATGCACGCTTCACACCAAGGTCCAGACACCCCCTCCTTTTCCCTGGAAGTGTGTGGGGCGATTTTCCCACCACCACCCCTACATGACTACTATGGGGGCACCCGGGGTGTTTGTCATCGGATGTCCTTGTGACAGCTACACCACTGTCCAAAGGTAACAGTAGTTCCTTTGACTGGGCAGTTCCTCCAATGCTCCAGCTTATGCAGCCATAGATATGATCAGCACAGCATCCAATTAAAACTCTCCACACATCCCACAAAAAGACAGGAAGGTGATCTGATGAAGGGTTCAAGTCGTATTTCCATGATCACAGTGAATTCAAATGTTGACTTCATTTCTTGCAAAGTTCACCGCTTCTTCGGTTTCGATGCACCCCATTAGGAACAATATCTGAATCTCCTGAAAGTTGTTACCTTTTATTTTTGCAAAGTGACTGCATCCAGCCTGACTCTGTCCTAGAAGCCTCCAGTGCAGTATGAGGCTGCCAGTCTCAAAGTGGTTCCACCATATTACTCAGAAGTGTGGGGTTGTGCAATTAGAATCAGCAAAATGAACAAATTTGCACAGTATATGGCTAGCAGTCAGAAAGGACTGAATCACTCAACAATTTACTCCGTCAGTTTTCTACTTTGTGTCAGTTTTCTACTTTGTGACAGAGCTCTACACGTGTTTGTGATCTACTTTACGGTTGCTGTATAAGAAATGCTTGACTATACTGTCACAATTGGGTCAACGCTGTTATTTAGCCTTACTGCTTATCTTTGTAAATACCATCGGCAGAGCAAATTGTGGAGTGATTCAGTCCTTTCTGACTGCTAGCTGTATATTGAGCAAATGTGTTTGTTTTGCTATCTCCGGGTGGTAGGTGGAGATCTCCTAGAATTAAAACTGGTCCTCCCCAAACCGTGCTCTGCTCAGGCTCCACCCCAAAATCTCCAGGAATTTCCCAACCCATAGTTGGCAACCTTAGTGCAGTTTGATTTTTGGGTTGCCAGCTAAAAACATCCAGAGAGCAGACTGCAAGCTAGAAACAGATTGTAAAACAGTTATACATGACCCCCCCACACACACCCACACGCTCACAAACACATCTGAGCTAACACTTTGGACGTAAAGGAATCGTATTGTTCAACATCTCAGTAAGGAGGACATTCCAAAGACAAGGTGCCACCATTGAAAATGCCCTGTTTTTAGTCATCACCCACCTGATTTCTTCAGACAGGGATACAGACAGCAAAGCTTGGGAGGCAGATCTGGATTTGTGGCCTGGGCAGTATCAGAGGGGACAATTGTGCACTGCCTCTTTAAGATGCTATCGCAGAAGGCCTCAGAGCAGGCATAGGAGAGAAATAACAGCACTACGCTTTCTGGTAACCTCCAGGAGCAAAGATCCTACACAAAATGTTCAAATGAGGCTAAGACAATCCTGGGTCTGCTGGAAAAGAAACGCAAAAGCTGCAAGTTAGACATTTATTTTCAAGCCAAATTGCCTGCCCTGAAGTCTTCAGTGTTTTTAAAAATAAACCGTTGCGTTAAGAAAGCTTGTTGCTAAATAGAAATGACGTCCTCTATTTTAAGTCTGTTACAGATGGCTAGGGTTACCAACCCCCCCAAGAGGCTGGGGACAGGTAGGAAAGAAATTTCCTCCCTCTGCCCAACTGAGCAGGAGGTAGGCAGACCACCAGCTCCTAGTGGTAAACTGGAAATCCTAGAGGCAGGAGATAGCCAAACAGTATCCAACTTTACAACATCACTTCTGAGTGTGTAAACAGAAGAGACATCACTGTGTTGAGAGATTCTCTAGGATTCAGTGGAAACTCTAAGCTTTCTACCTTGTTCGTTTCTCTTTCCCTAAGAGGACTTCTCCAATGATGCTAGCCACAATCCATGCTCTCCTTCCTCGCTCCAGAAAACTGACTTTTTGGCCCTTAATCTCATTATTTGTTTTGCTTTACTACTATTAACTTTCTGTAAATCGTCCATGACCCTGCCTTTTGATTGCACTATTTCAGCTAAGCTTAGATCTCTTGAAATTTAATAGCTCAACACTGATGCTTATATTTCTTTTTACAAAATGGCTGAACCCGTTTAAAAGTTTATGACTCTCTCATAAACATTTCTAATGCCGCGCCAGCACTTCAAATTTGGTTTAAACCACTTCAGTTTCAAAGTGATTAGAGGCTTGAAATGTGTAGTTTAAAATTTAAATTAACCAGCTTAAAATTACTAGAGCACTTCACACATCTTAAGCAAATAATTGTAATTTTTTTTAACAAACATCTCAGAAATCTCTGTATTTATACATGTTTATTAACCATCTACTGGATAAAATTCACAGGAATGATATTCCAGTGCAGTGAAGGGTATTATCTGGTGGCAGAAAGTTCTTGAAGTTTTATTAGGGCAAAGATTACCTCCCCCCCAAAAAAAGCCAGTAGATATGCAAAGATGAGATGCTACGGTTGCATAATTATCATGCATGGTTTAAGCTTCCATACTAAGATATTAGTGTAAACCTCAGATTGTCATCCCCCTTCATTTAAAGATGTATGAACACTAGAGCAAAATGCATAAATTGACAAACTACTGTGTATATGTTATGATAAATGCATGAGGGGAGGTGAATGTCTATGGTCACCAGTCCCTAATTCCACGCATTCATTTGAACATTCAGGAATTAAGTACGCATGTGCAGGTTTGTGCATATAAGACTACCTGGGAGACTTATTCATAGCATAAATATAATGAGGCAGAGGCGTAGTTCCAAGGAGATGGGGGGGCGCAACACACCAGGCGCACACCCCTGTGGGGGTGTGGCGAGGGCGTTCCGGTGGCGAGGTAGTGGCGTTTCAGGGTGGGGCGGGGGCATTCCAGGGCGGGACAGGGGTAGAGGATGCACCAGAGCACCGTGTGCTTTCCCCCCTTGCTACGCCTCTGTAATGAGGTATTTACCACTTACTTGAACCTCCAGCTATGTGGGGCATTCTGGACTCCACAGGAGGAAAGAGGGTACTTCAGAGTAATCACAACCCAGATCATCTTCACATTCCGCAGGTCAACCACAGCTGAGGCAAGTGCACCAATTCTGCTGACCAGCAGATGCCCAAGAGATGCCAGAAAACCCTTCAAATCCATTTAAGCTCTTAGAATTAACTACTGTGCCCACCCTTTCAGAGGTTCTACGTGTCCCATGTCCCTGCATGTACTGTAAGGCTGGTGCAAATTTAAAATGAATGCAAGTAATTGTAATACTGTTGTCCAAATGATATGGAAAAATTGGTTGCATTTGACAATTTTCTTTTTTCAACACAAAGAATCTCTGTGCATAATTCTGAAAGGTGCTCCCTCCAACTTCCTGTCCCATCCAGCTTTTTAATACATGGACTTTGGGTTTCAAAAAAAAAAACAGAACCCTTAGGCTTAACTAGTCTTAATGTTCACAGCAAGTGGACAAAATCCATAGGCGTCTATGTAAGGGAGCTATTTAAAAACTGGGGTTTCTTACCTTTTAGATCCCAAATCAGTGGCATCCTTCCCCCTTACTGGGTAGTAAGGGGGGAAAAGCTAGTCTGCTTTTATTCTGTATTAACTTCTCTAGTCAGGGCATTAATTTTGAAGAATATTTAATGTGTATTTCAAAAATGTCAGAGGCAACTATTGAGTGTGTGTGTGTGTGTGTGTGTGTGTGTGTCCACACGCACATGCACGCGAGTGCCATCAAGCTGTTTCAGACTTAGGGTGACCCTCTGAATTAACAGTCTCCAAAATGTACTATCATGGACAGCCTTGCTCAGGTTTTGCAAACTGAGGGCCATGGCTTCCTTTACTAAGTCAATCCTTCTCATCTTGAATCTTCCTCTTTTCCTACTACCTTCCCCTTTTCCTAGCATTATTGTCTTATCCAGTGAGTCTTGTCTTCTCATGATGCGACCAAAATACAATAGCTTCCGTTTGGCCCTTTTAGCTTCTAGAGATAGTTCATAATTTACATTAAATATTTTGGCCCCGAATGAAAAGTTCATTTGCATAATTTAAAGGCTGGGTTGCTAGTTTATTCCCTGTTTTGACAGTAAACTACATATGTATGTCATGTCAAACCCCCCCATCCTATAATGTTCAACTATTTTTTCCCCTCATCTATCTTGATCAGCAATCTTTTCAGGTCTCAAGCACATTATGATGCTGAAGTGTAGCCATATTCGTTACAAGAAGACTACCAATGTGATGTGGTTGAAGAGAACAGTAGACATTCTAGTAGTGGCTTCAACTTCGCTTTGGGTGTTTGGGCATCCTGACCAGACAGCCTAGGCTAGTCAGATCTCAGGAGATCAGCAAGGTTGACCCTGGTTCGTATTTGAATGGGAGACCACCAGGGAATACCAGGGTCTTTATGCAGAGGCAGGCAATGGCAAACCACCTCTGTTCATCTCTGGTCTTGAAAACTCGATGAGGGCTCTCCATAAGTTGGCTGTGATTTGATAGCAGTCCTCACCACCAGTTTTCAAAAGCACGTATAATGCATTTCAAGCTTTCGAAAAAGATCTAACTCTGAAGAACAGGGGTAGGGAACCTGCGGCTCTCCAGATGTTCAGGAACTACAATTCCCATCAGCCCCTACCAGCATGGCCAATTGGCCATGCTGACAGAGGCTGATGGGAATTGTAGTTCCTGAACATCTGGAGAGCCGCAGGTTCCCTACCCCTGCTGAAGAACATTCATCCAGATATATAATCCTAGTGAGTTTCAAGGTTAATGGCATATTACTTGGCATTTTGGCTTGTATAATTGAAGTTACAGCAATGGCTCATAATGCCAGTGAAGAAATTATCCATAATCCTATTCTTGGGGGAGTGGGGATGGAATTTCTGTTGACTGGACTGTAGATAAGATGTTAACATCACATTTTAAGTGGGTGCCCTTCTAGGAAACCCAGCTCACCAGGACTGGGCCACCTTGCCAAGGGCAATGTTGTCTTGTATCGTTCCATGATGTATCTTCACTCCCTTTTCTGAACTGCTATTGGTACCCTGTTATAACTGGCTCGCAAAGAGATGTATTCTTCCTTTTCCTGAATAAAAGCTGAGGAACTTCTGCATTTTCTCCACACAGACATAATAAGCTGCACAGATGCTTCTACAATGCGTAATGTTCTTTTTCCACCAAGACTTCCGTCTTTGCCTCAGATAGTTACACAGATACACAAACTGAAATCTGTGAGTACATCAAACCTAAGGGTAGCCATTTTGAGTTACAGCTCTGTTTTCTACAAAGAAATACAAGATGTTGGGAATGCACCGTCAGAATCCGACAGTGCAGTTTTCATTGCATGCCACTCATATTGATAGGGCTGTCAAACTGAAATCGTTATTGGAAACATGATCTAACTAAAGGAGCACTTACTGATGAAAACCAATGCTGGAAGAAATGTTGTTAGTCTTTAAGGTGCCAGCAGACTCCTGTAGTCTACTGCTGCAATAGATAGCTAAAAATGGGAGAAGGAGGAATCATACATCCCCAATCCACTGATGGCTGAATCTGAGTTTGCTGGACCAAATATAGGTGGGTTCCGCACAGCATAAATATAACATCATCAGGATGTTACAAAAAGCATTTTGGGGAAGAACGTCTCATAGCTCTCTTTCCCAATATGACTTCAGCCCATTTTATTTCTCTCAACCTAGGTTTTTCAAAAATCACTAAACTAGCGATCTTTCCCCCCCAACCAAGGCTGAAGATGTTTCCTGCCTGCCGAGGAAACAAAAGCAGGCAAGAGCAGCAGTGGCGTAATGGCTAAGAGCAGGTGCACTCTGATCTGGAGGAACCGGGTTTAATTCCCAGCTCTGCTGCCTGAGTTGTGGAGGCTTATCTGGGGAATTCAGATTAGCCTATGCACTCCCACACATGCCAGCTGGGTGACCTTGGGCTAGTCACAGCTTTCCGGAGCTCTCTCAGCCCCACTTACCTCACAGAGTGTTTGTTGTGAGGGGGGAAGGGCAAGGAGATTGTAAGCCCCTTTGTGTCTCCTATAGGAGAGAAAGGGGGGATATAAATCCAAACTCTTCTTCTTCTTCTTTATTTCTCCTGACCAAACCTCTTTCTTTCATTTTCACTGCTCGCAGCCGCCATTTTGTGTGCTGCGGAAGATTCTGTCAAAGATTCCCTACAGAGGTTTCCTCTACTTGCAGCTCATCCATACATGATTTCACTGTAAAAAGTAGATGAATGAATTTTGTTTTGCCTAGCAATCCCACACATGTGTTGTTTTCCCTTCTTTTTGTTTTCAGGGGGCGACACAAATATGCAAATATTGCCGCTTCTCTAATCATGTCGCCATAGCTTCACAGACACCCCCCTCAAAACAAAACAAATGACATGCACGCAGGACCACTAGGAAAAACAAACGTTATTTGTCTACTTTTTACAGTGAAATCACGCACGGAGAATCTCTGCAGCACAAAATAGTGGGCACAACTATGAAACTGACAAGATTTCTGTGCGGCAGAGATCCATTTTGGCTGGCAATGCTTGTGTTCTCCCGCGCTGTGGATCTTTTTAAAGCATCTGCAGGATGTTATATTTCTGTTGTGCGGAATCCACCGTAGAAACCCTCACAAGGCTTCTGAAAGATGATCGCATAGATTTTGATGACTGACTGTAACTTAATGAAATTCTGATTATTTTCGTATATGTGGCATATGTCATGTGACAACAGAAATGTTCATTTTAATGGCAGCTCTGTTTGCCTTAAGGAAATGTATCTGTTGAAAGGCCTTGACAGGGCATGTCACCAGACCACATGAAGGAATGCCAGGTTCACGAGACCTGATCTTTCTCATACCAGAGGCCCACGAACATGGTACATACCTATTTCTGCCCATCAAAATCCTGGAGGTATTAACCTTATTGAACCATTGCAAGCTCACTGACAAGAGCCCTGTGTTAATGCCACTCTCGATTCTGTTGACATTAATCTCGGTAGGGTTGAAATGCGGCTAATACTCACTTCCTAAGCGAGGTAACCCCTTCAAAGGCTGACACGCACCACCTCGCCATGTTCATCAAATATATAATCTTACTAAATGCTGTAATCTTAAATCCCAACCTAGAGTAACTACTAGCACTGCTTACATTATCTTCCTTTTTTGAAATTTAAAGTTCATCTAAGAGTCTGCGGTGAGTCTCCTTAATAGTTCCAGACATGAAAGATAACCCAACCTCAACTGAGGAAGTCCTTCAAGCTTTTTTAAGACCCCCTAAATAAACTGCTCGGTTGGCACCATCTCCCGAATGTCACATGGTTAATTAATATTCATGTGTGTTCTGCTTAGGGAGGTCAGCCACATCTGAATTAAACTCTAGCTTGATTTTCAACTCTTTACATGCCCATCTTTCCAAGGGTCCCATCAAAACCTTAATGGAGTCCTTGTCCGTGTTAAAGTCTGCAATACATCTTTCAAATAAAATAAAATAGTTAAAGGTGCCAGGAACAAGAGGCAATATATATGTGCTGTAGAGGTAATATAACAGCAATATAGGTTGTAGAAAAAAATTATAAAAATAACCTCTTATAGCCAGTGGTGGGATCCAAAATTTTTAGTAACAGGTTCCCATGGTGGTGGGATTCAAACTCTGGCGTAGCGTCAATGGGGCCGGGCGGGGCACGACAGGGGCGTGGCCTGGAATTCTGGGGGCAGGCCATTCCTGGGCGAGGCTGTGGCAAGGACGCAGCCTCTGTGCTGGTCCTTGGGCGGGAAACAAATGCACGCAAGCGTAGGCTGCCACGCACGCCGGTGCACCTCCTGCTAGACTGCTTCAAGTTCTGCACGCTACTGCTGAGTGGAGGGGCGTGACTAAGGCAAAAATCACGTGGCAAAATCACCAATTAGTAACCCCTTCTCGGCACACACAAATAATTAGTAACCTACTCTCGGGAACCTGTGAGAACCTGCTGGATCCCACTTCTGCTTATAGCCAAATGTCCCCAATGACAATTCATTTTCTTGTGTCAATTAGAGGAACAAGATTGGAAGTGACTATCAGTGCAATCCTAAATAGAAATTCTCCCTTCTGAGTCCATTTAAATCCATATTTTTAGAAGAGTGGAACTCTGAATAGGATATCACTGTGTGATGTTTACCCAGACTTTAGTCTGGCAAAAGTCAAGTCAAAGAAGTAATTCTGGTCTCTGAAAGACAAGCATACTAGTTATGTATTCCTTTCCTAGCATGTGCTGACATAGACTAAAGCTAATTATTGTCAGGGTTTTGCCCCACTGAGGTGCTTGGCACATGGACTCTATCATAAAGGCAACTGGAAATATATTTTAAAGTGCAGAAAATAATGGGGTGAATCATCCTCGTGTTATTAATAACATTACCGTAAAAGCAGTTGCTTAGTAGAGTCTCTCTCATGTTTTTAGCTAACTCATTTCTGTAATTGACATGGTTCAAGCGATCAGCTTGGACTGTACCACTTCTGGCTGCCAGAATAGGGGAGTGAATGCTCTCCCTGCTAAAAACAAAAGACAAGAAAACCTCTAGGGCAGTGGTGGCGAACCTTTGGCACTCCAGATGTTATGGACTACAATTCCCATCAGCCCCTACAATTGGCCATGCTGGCAGGGGCTGATGGGAATTGTAGTCCATAACATCTGGAGTGCCAAAGGTTCGCCACCATGGCTCTAGGGTATGTAATCGAGCATGGCTGGGAGAAATATCAAGTCCTCTTCTGATGTGCAATTTTTCAAAAATGAATAAAGCATTCAAATAGGGACCAAATTCACACCCTTGCAGCCTGAAGAACTACAGCCAATTGGCCATGCTGGCAGGGGCTGATGGGAAATGTAGTCCGTAACATCTGGAGTGCCAAAGGTTCGCCACCACGGGTCTAGGGAAAAATGAATGGGAAGTTTTTAACCCTCTGTTTTCATCAGTAATGAGAAAAGAACCAAGTGATTTATTAATTTAATATTTCTTGGCCCACCTTTCTCCCAATTACCTTCCCAAGGGTAATTGGGAAGGTAATATCTTCCCAAGGGAAGATAACCTAAAACTATTTACCAACAGATTCCCCAATCAGAAGGATACATATTTTTCTTGCAGTTTATCATTTCCATTCAGCACAGACTGGGGGTGGGAGGAATTGAAATATTGATGGATAATTCATGTGTAAGCATTGTCTTCCCCCAAACAATCGTGTGCTAGCTGCAATGGCACATGTGTACACACATGGAGAAAAAAAGGGGGGGGAATTCACATTTCAAAGAGGTATTTGAGCTCATGCAAGGGGCTTGTGCAAGCCAAGCGGAGTTTTGAACTGTTGTTCTTTGAACATCTGACGCACAGATCGTTCCTAGCCACTTACCATATAACAAGGGCTCTTTAAATTCCCATTAGTCTCAGACAATTATATCTTGCTGCATGGCAATAGAGGCTGCTATTACAGATAAGCTACAAAATTAATATTGGGATTCTTTGGCTTCTGAGCTTGTTCTGTGACCTCATGTCACAATGTAAAGTCCACCCTTTGTCAACTGTACCTAGGGTTACCAGCTCTGGCCTCAGAAATTCTGAGAGATTTGGGTGTGGTGTTGGCAGGCAGGCCCATGGCAAGATCGGGTGGGTTGGGCTGTTTATGGACTGTGCCCAGAGGTGGGATTCAGCCGGTTTGGACCAGTTCGCTAGAACGAGTAGGTGTGTTTTGGCTAGTTCGCTGAACTGGTAATCCCACCACCACTGAAAGTTTCACAGGGTACAGCGAAGGTAGGCGGCAGACATGCCCATTAAGGGCACCAGTGTCATGATGCCAATGCAGCGTCATGATGTCAACAGGAGGGGCGGTCGGGAGCCTTTATAATTCTTTACTTGGCCTTTGGCTTGCCTTGGCCCCTCCTCCGGAACACACTTATTAGGAGTTTGTTCCACAGGTGAGTTTCCGCCATGGGGGGGAGGGAGGCTGCAGCAGTCCCACCCTTGGCCCCACTCTCGGCACCAGCACCAGCCACTCACCGGCCCAAAGCCCAAGGCCTAGTGCAGTGGCACTTTTGGCTGGTAGCTGGGGCTTCCTCTCCAAGGAGGACTCCTGTGCTAGAGGGAAGCCCCAGCTGCCAGCCAAAAGCACCACCATGCCAGGCTTTGGCCTTCAGGGTGGCAGGCGGCCAGCCACAAGTCTCCGGGGGCGGGGATGGCTGGGGCTTCCTTCCTTACCATGGAGGATGCCCAGGCCTCCCAGCCACTGTCCTAGCCCGAGAAGGCCAGCCTGGGCAACCTCCAGCAGGTTGGAATACCCCGAAGTTGTAATTTCATCAACCCCATCAAAAATCTAATTGAATACTGGACCATCACCAGCTCTGACTCATCCAAGCTATCATCCTTGGTATTCTCTCCTGAGAATCGAAATTCTACTTTATTCTGTAAGACTGGCTCTCTTAGCATCACCAAAAGATCTGTTTTTTCCTATTATCTAGCCTGTCCAAACAGCAGCCCCTTGTACAGTGTTCTCTAGAGTACCTTTGGTTCAGTTACGCTGTGCCCAACATTGTCTTTCCTGAATCCAACGCGGGCGTGGGACTCTGCTTCCTTGGACCTTCCTCTCCCAGATCAGGTAATTATCACCCTTTCCCAAATATCCTCTACTCTCCCATCTATTCTTCACCTCTTTTTAAATCTTAGGCTTCTTCAAAATTCTGTGTATGCATTATTTTGCCACTTTCATGTGTAAGTTTATCATTTTACATTTTCCATAAAATGGTTATTCTGGTTTCCTGCTATTTTCTAAGGGGGAAAGCCCTTGTAAACTTTGGGGGAGCTGTTGCAACCTGAACCTCTCGCATTGATGGGTTTGTTCCCGCTAATTCCCCCAAATTAAAAGGGAACAAACCTCAAACCAATTCAGGTAAGAGCGGAGCCCGAGGCAAACAGAGTTGGGGGAGAAGAGGAAGCTCAACGGAGTCTACCCTCTGCCATTTTCTCTAGGGGAACTCAATAGCCAGGAAATCAATAGTAATTCCAGAAGAACTCCAGGCCCCACCTGGCTGATGGCAACCCTAGTATCTGCAGTGATACTGACAGGTTTTTTTGACTGGACGCTTCACAAGATCAATGATGCTGCTCCTAAGCAGTAAAACCCCACCCTCGCAAAGTTCTAACATATCAAACTATCACTTTCCCCACAAGCTTCCTGTACAGATCAACCCTTATATTACAGTTACATTTATGGAATCTGAGAGTCTTTATGGGACAGAAGCACTCCACAGATATGCTAGCAAAGGCCAAGAATTCCATATTCTATGTAGGAGCAACTTTAAATACCAAGACTCTTAATATCTGCATACATGCCATAAAATGCCAGACTGTGGGAAAGAGAGGTATGCTCGCTTTGGAGGTAAAGAATGCCGGCACAAAGGGCTTTGGAGAAAGGGAGGTTATTTTTGCTGTGGATCCCTCCAAGATGTTTCATACAATCACATAATCAAGCAATAACTGTAATTATCACATAAAAAACCCTTACTTAAAGTTACACGGTGGGGGTGGGGGGGATGCTACTCTTTGCCGCTATTAAAGCTGTCTCATTACAGACTACCTAATTCATATTAAGCATCTCTGGCCTATTAGCATGAACACACATTTTGAATCCCAATTTCTAAATCAGTTGGTTTTCAGTAAGGCTTAAGGGTTCTCTTTGTGAGAATCATTTGGTAGTTTGTTCCTTGGAGACCAGAACGTGGGGGTATCTTGCCACTGTTACAATAAGAACTATGTATCTGTGTCCTTTCTGAGGTATTTCTTATTAGGCTGTCCGGTCTTTTGACACCCCACCACCACCATCATCACACACACAGGTTGGACTGTGGGGGTGGGGGGTTGTTCCTTTGTCTATTCCTTTTCTTAAGTCCCTTTTGAGTGCTCAATTATTCTATCTATCTATTGTTAATGGTTGGCTTTCATGGCTAGAATCAGTTGATGTTGTCGAGCTGTACAGAATTTAGTAGCATTCCTCTTTTCCTGATGTTCTCGGGGCTCTCGCATCTGTGGCTGGCATTTGTTTGTTCCTTCAGATCCTCTGAAGATGCCAGCCACAGATGCAGGCGAAACGTCAGGAGAGAATGCTGCTAGAACACGGCCATACAGCCCGGAAACCACACAGCACCCAAATTCTATCTATCCATTAGGCAGCACTTTCAAAGGCCAGTCAGGAAAACAGTTGTAGGTACAACATCACTCTCTTTAGGGAGTTTTAGCTGGTTAATAAACACCTTGTCCTTGGGCAATAAGGAAGCATGGTATGAGGACAATATATTTTTAGCAGTTGGTTTTCACAGCAAGTTGTTCTGTGTCAATACAGACAAGATATTGCATGCAGCTAACCCACCTTTTCTGCCTCACTAATACACCTTTTTTATCGTTAGTTCAGCTCATGTCCTCAGATTGTATTCCTGTTCATTGTATTTCTACATGGGTTCCCTCTTTTCTTTCATGTGGCTTATCATTATTATTAATTTCTTGGTTGCTTTTTTATGCCGGCTGTCCTTCCCTTGTTAGCATCAAATGTCTTGACGAATCAAATAATTTTATCCCACTTATTTTCTAATACCTCCGTATAGGTTTTTAATTGGGGGGGGGGAGGAAGAAGCTAGATCTTCAGTTACCTTTTGTATAACAGAATATGAGTGGCAAGTGTCATTTAGCAGGGGGGAAAAAATAAAAAGATTTACCGGCACCTTTAATAAATTTAATCCACTTCTGATTACAGAGGAAGAAAGCTCCTTTTTTTAATCTTACAGGGATGGAATATTGCAATAACTGTTCCATCAGATTTTTTTCAAAATAAGATTTGCTAAAGGTCAGCGTATCTCTTGGTCACATATGCAGCAACATTGAAATTTCTTTAGCCAGGGAATAAAAAAGATTCTATCATTAAAAATAAAATAAAATAAGTGCGAGGACATCTTGCAAGCCCACAGGTTCCCCCCCCCCTCAGAAAGAGGAGACATTTCGTTATCAGCGAGCAATCATAAGATTTTTAAGCAATATCTCTAATCTGCTTCTCCCCCACTTCCCTCCCCTTTCCTTTTCACATCAAGGTCTTTTTATCTTTCAATTTTGCATCTAAAGATGAGGTGAATGCCATTAGCTCAATTCAACCTCAAGTGTAGTCAGATGTGCCTGTGATTTCTGAAAAGCACTGTCTAAGGTCACATTAAAATGTATAAGAGCTTTTTCTGTTCCTGAGAAGGGGGCTTATTATCCATCCATGGTGTAAGGAAGCAGTGCCAGTGGCTACAGACTTGGGGGGGGGGGACGACAAAAGGAATGTTGGGACTTGTGGGGGGGGGGGGTTGTTACGGAACTTCTGAGGCGTCTTTGCACCGTTCTCCGAAGCCCTGCTCAGAACTTGGGCATCTTTTAGTAGGAAAACACAAAACAAAACCAGGCTGTTCCCATCTTTAAGGCATGGGTTTATTTACACTTCCATCTTAGAATTTAAACTAAAGGAAATAGTAATGCATTTTCAAACAAATTACGATTCGGTTTTGGAAAGCAGATTTGTGCGCATTTAAGACTAACCAAAGCCTTTTCTTGTTTTTTTTCCCCTGTTTGACTGTGCCATCGTTGACAATCTGGAGAGTTACATTAGGGGATCTGCCAAAATACATACTAACAAGAATTCATTGATGCGATAATAATTCTCCCCTGGTAAACAATAAAATAGAGTTACACTTGAGAAAATGCTTGCTTAGCTGTGGGAGAGCTAGATATTATGGAAAACAGGAGGTTGCAACCAAAATTCTACCCAACTCATTCATAACATCCAATCAAATTCACCCCATGGTATGATATCATCCCACTGTCATTTCCCCCGCCCCTACTTTTAATAATTGTCTGCCAGTGGGTTAGAGAAATCAAAACATGATGATTTTGTACCATGCTCTGAATTTCAGTAAATATTACAGGGGATCAGGACGTGAACTAGAAATGTAGGGAATGCGATGGAATAGCTGCAGCCTCTGCTTTCTTTCCATAAATATCTAATGCCATCCTAAGAGACTGGACTGATCTGGGGCCACTGGGTGAACCAGCTAGTAGCACCTTAGAGACCAACAAGATTTTTGGAATGTAAACTTCCAAGAGACAGTGTGCGCCAGGAATCTGACAGGTGCATTGTGTCAGTGAGCAGTTGTGACATAACATGTGGTATGAATGCATCTGTTTCCCACAGTCATCAGATTTTTTTTGTAAGAAGGGATTACACAATCAGAGTTATGTGCCTATGTGCTGCCTACATGAAACGATATGTATATCCAAGCGCCCCACTGCTCATACAGGATTTCCAGTTCAGTAAGTATGCGCCGTAGCCCACTATTTCCATTCTCGCTTCTCTACTGATAAGGCAAGCTCATCCATTCATCAGATTATAATTATAGCTTCTCATTTGATAATCTGCCTGTATGACACGACTAACAATAGATCACTAATTTTTAACTTGGAACATCACAACTCTTTTAAATCCAAGCTTCCAAAAAAGCTGCAAGAATCTCTGAATTAGGTAAACAAGATATTGATATTCAAAATTTCATCCCAGTTTCTGAAGCTAGGAAAACAGCAGCTGCAAAGGGCTCAGAAGGAAAACAACTCCGTGGTGGAGAGGGGTCAACAAAAATGTACAGTTTCCCTTTCAGAGTGCAAACACACCTGTAATATGTTCTTCCAGAAAACATTACATGGGCGAAAACGTTGGGTCCAGTTCAACAGAAACCTTCAAAGTGGACAATGAGAGGACAACGTTGTGTGTTGGAGGAGCTGTGGCTCAGGGGTAGAGCATCTACCTTGCATACAGTAGGTCCCTGGTTCCATCCCCAGCATCTCCACCTAAGCAGTGGCGTAGGAGGTTAAGAGCTCATGTATCTAATCTGGAGGAACCGGGTTTGATTCCCGGCTCTGCCGCCTGAGCTGTGGAGGCTTATCTGGGGAATTCAGATTAGCCTGTACACTCCCACACATGCCAGCTGGGTGACCTTGGGCTAGTCACAGCTTCTCGGAGCTCTCTCAGCCCCACCCATCTCACAGGGTGTTTGTTGTGGGTGGGGGGGAAGGGCAAGGAGATTGTAAGCCCCTTTGAGTCTCCTGCAGGAGAGAAAGGGGGGATATAAATCCAAACTCCTCCTCCTCCTCCTCTTCTTCTTCTTCTTCTTCTTCTTCTTCTTCTTCTTCTTCTTCTTCTAAAAGCATCAGATGTGAAGGACTTTGGCTGCAAGTCTGAGCAAACAGAACTGATCTTGGTGGACCAGTCGTCTGACACAGTATAAAGCCACTTCTCTTGAGGGATGTTCCTCAAAATAGCTGTCTGGTTTGGAAGTGGAGGAAACATTCATGGGGAAACAGCCAACAACTTACACATTAGGATGTTGTGGGCAGTGACGAAGGGAGGGGGAACTGCGCCTGGGGCACGAACTGCCCGTGTGTGCCTCCCCGCCACGCTTTGAAATGCCCCACCCCTTAGACGCCTCCGCCCCACCCACGGCGTCACCTCCCCACATGACTGCAATGGCGCCATCCGGGGCAAGCTGGCCCGGATGTCCCCATTGCATCTACGCACCTGGTTGTGGGTTTTCCAGGTGGTATGGCTGTGTTCCAGTAGTATTTTCCCCCGACGTTTCGCCCGCATCTGTGGCTGGTATCTTCTGAGGAAGATACGTCAGGAGAAAATACTACTGGAACACGGCCATACAACCCAGAAAACCTACATCCTAGTTATTCCAACGGTGACAGCCTTCGCCAATACAACTCACACATTCTTTTACAGAATATTTCATTTATTTAAAACATTTATAAACCACTTTTTTGCTTTGTGGAACTCAGGGAGGCTTATAGTATAAATAAAACATAAAACCACAATCAAAACAACAATTAAAAAACCCATAAGGTTCAAAGGTTTAAAAACTCTAAACAGAACTGCCAGTGTTAAAAGCAAAATTGATCAAAACGCAGCTCTAAATAAAACTGTCTTCAACTGCTGCTTGAAGATGGGCAATGAGAGGGCCAGGCACATTACCTTGGGGAGGTTATTTCATAATTGTGGGGTTGCCACTGAGGCCCTTTCCACAGATGCAGAATAACATACTTTCAATCCACTTTCAATGCACGTTGCAGCTGGATTTTACTGTGGTCAATTCCCCATGGTCAATTAATCGTGTGATACTAACAAGAAATAACCAGGTTTCAGGAAGAACTCCCCACTGCTTGAGCGACAAAAAGGGATTCATCCCATTTCTGGCACTCGTTCTCCCCCTTATTCCGCGTCCTAGCAGAACCTGCTTGCATGTACAACTTTTCTCCTTAGCACGCTTTCAATCTAGTTTTGTGGGGAGGAAGGGGGGTCCAATCTGTGTTTTAAATTCCCACTGTGGAGCGTGACGTACGTCTAGCAACCAATCAGCTCTCGGCGGCACGCACAGCCTCTTCCAGGTTTCAGTTAGCATAACGAAAAACCGCTTACGCGAGTAACTGTCCACCCTTCCAAACAAGCAAAAACCCGCTTAAACGCCTAAACGTTTATCCTTGCAAATGAGCGAAAACCCACTTGAACAGCTAAATGTTTAAATGTTTATTCTTGCAGATGAGCGAACCTCAGGTTCCCACCCCAAAAAGGTCCTGCCCCAACACAGCACGCCAGCCGAGAGACCCGCAAAGGAGATTGCGTAGTGGTGGGGACTGCTACATTTCTGGAATCCGAGACAGGCCTACACGTCTTCGCTGAACACATGCTGCGGTGGGGAGGTTGAAACGATTAAAAGGTGTGGTTTCTTTATGAACTTGGTTTAATCTAGATAGATTTTCCACATGGGTAATCGACCTGTGTGGAATAGCAAGCAAGCAAGCCTTTATTGGCATAGACAACAGTACAACAATAGTAAAAAAAAACTGATAAAAAAACATATACAGTACAGGAAATAAATGTTAAGTGGAGGGAAATCTACTGGCATTTAGTAATTTTCAGGAGAAAGTCTGACACTATCATACAGAGAGAAGGATCAGGATTGTCCAGCAAGTAGTGTAATCTAAATAAATCGGGGAGATCAGGTAAATGTAAAGGAGTAAGATTCACATACTTGGATCTGATTTCCTTGAATCTGAAACAGTGTAATAATTGGTGGGCCAGAGATTCAACTGAGCCATCATTACACGGGCACAATCTTTTAGCCTTTTTTTTTGCTTGTTAAATCGGCCATGTAACAGGGCAGAAGGCATAACATTAATCCTGGCCAGCATTAGGGCTCTCCTTTGAGGACGGCTTATTAAACAATACAGGTAGCGTGCCAAGTGGCCCTGTTCAATTGGACGAGAAAATACAGGGGGGAGCATGTTTTCTTGGCTGCGGTGATTAGGGTAGAGAACTCTCTATCCAATAGTTGACCTTTTAATTTTCTATAGGCTTCTGAATAGGACAAAGGGCAAAGTGAATCCAATCTCGACAGTCCAATATGGTGCTCATTACTTTTCTTCCTACATTATGGGAAACCAGGGGTTGGAATGGGTGTCAGAGAGCAGACGGTGGACCAGGGAATTACAGTCCGAGAGAAAATGGATTCGCAGCCAGAATCTAAAAGCCCTTAGCCAAGCGGCTGATTGCGTGGAATAGCAAAATCCACCTTCAAACAATTGTGAAAGTGGATTGAAAGTGCATTATTCTGCATGTGTGGAAGGGACCTGAGAAGGCTCTCTCTGTTTAGCCACCAAACATGCATCTATAATCGGTGGAACTTTGGCTTTATAGAAACGGGAAGAAAATATATTTTGGGTCAAGTGGCGGATGAGGCATTAGGGAACCAAATAATAAGAAAGATCTTTCAGTGGCCTACCTGATTGCCATGAACAATCTTCCTGCTACCCAGTTATAAAACTAGATAGTAGTAATCATCATTGAGACATTTAACTATAAATTGGAGTCACCTTTCCAAACTGTTCCATGTATTTTACAAAAATGCAATAAAAAGCCATAACAAAGAATATATGTGATCAAACTTGTCTTTTTATTTTTGTTAATTTTAATGATGAAATCAGATATTAAAGAATAACACTGACCTTTAGGCTGAAATGATTTCCAAATAAGTCGGCTTTCTTAACAAATAAAATGCACTTCAAATATTGGCTAGCTCAGTTTAGTCTTGATTCCCACCCCCAGCCCCTGAAAGAGTGCTGGGCAGAGGGATGTAACAGCTTTCAATCAGTTGCAGATTTCCCTTCAGGGCCAAGGGCATTGTTGAATTACAGAAGTTTGATGTCTTTAAGAGACTGCAGGCGTGCTCTTTCTACTATACAACTCTCAGCTGAACTCCCATGACCTAGCACAGAAGCTACACTCTCCTGGCGATCGTACAGCCAAAGTTAGCAGCAAGCCTTTACTGAATAAAACAAAGGAATATTTTCTTAACTTTAACAGTGCCATCCCTCACTCTGAAGAATGAAGAAACCAAAAGATAGGGAAAGATGGAGGGGGTTTTCTCCCCCTCTGACAGGGCTATGATATATGTATTATTAGTTGTGTGTTGGCAGAACAATTGAGGTGGCAGCTTCAGGTTAAGGAACACATAGCAGTCCCGTGTCTCCTCTTGATGTATCCTACAGTAGCTCTACAATAAGGCAAGGTGGGCCAGTGGCCTATAGGAACAAAGGAATGTAGAGCTGGAAGGTCATCTGTGCATAATGAAGGAAATTCGTAGCTATTACCCCCCTCCTCTCCTGCTCTATGCCAGGGGGAAGGCAAAAACACTCCATGATTTCTGAGCCAATCTGGCATGGAGGGAAATTCTTTATTGATCCTGAAATGATGGTCACCATCAGTGGCATAGTGCCAATGGGTCGGGGGGTGCACGATGCACCGGGTGTGTACCAGTGCAGGGGCGTGGCGAGGCCGTTCCGGGGGCATGGCGGGCTGGGCAGGCAGGGGCGCAGGGCGCACGCGTGCCTCGGATGCAGTTCCCCCTTACTACGGCCCTGGTCACCATGTAAGAAAGGGCCACAAGAGCTGAACACTGACTTGTCCCTTCCTGCCCCTCTCTCACCACCATCTTGCTTCTACCACTGCTGTTGCCCCCATAGATAAATTTAGACTCTGAACTCAGTCATTTTATGAGGCACTTGAGATGGATCCTATCAATTCAAAGAAATGCTCAGGATGGTTTTATACAAAGGGATATCCGGGGTTCCCAACTCCAGCTAGAAAAAATTCTGGAGATTTGGGGATGGAGTCTGGGGCAGACAGGGGATAATGCCATAGAGTCCACCCTTCAATCTGTCTATTTCCTCCAGGGGAGCTGATCTCTGCAGCCTGGAGATCAGTTATAATGCGGAAAGATCGCCTGGAAGGTGGCAACCGTAACTACTCAGGAGGTCACTTCTGTAATGGGTAGTATTGTGGTCATTTGCAGTATTTACTGCACATATAACCTACTTTCTCCAGTGCAGTGTCCTCTACTTTTGCAGTCTCCTTTCTTCAGACAATTCAAATTCTTGTGTGCAGAGTGGGCATCGGTAGGATTGACAGCTCCAGGTTGGGAAATACCTGGGGATTTGGGAGACGGAGCCTGGGAAGAGCAGGTCTGATAAAGGGAAGAAACTTCAATGGGGTATCATTCTATAGAGTCCACCTTCCAGCGTGGTGTAGTGGTTAAGAGAAGGTGAATTCTAATCTGGAGAACTGGGTTTGATTCCCCACCCCTCCATCTGAGTGGCAGAGGCTTATCTGGTGAACCAGATGTGTTTCCGCACTCCTACATTCCTGCTGGGTGACCTTGGGTTAGTCACAGTTCTCTCAGAACCACCTCAGCCCCACCTATCTCACAAGGTGTCTGTTGTGAGGAGAGGAAGGGAAAGGAGCTTGTAAGCCACCTTGAGTCTCCTTACAGGACAGAAAGGTGGGGTATAAATAAAAAAAAACCTTCTTCCAAAACGACCATTTTCTTCAGGCCATCTGACCTCTGTCGCTTGGGTACCAGTTGTAATCCCAAGAGGTTTCCAGCCCACCTGGGGGTTAGCAGCAGTGGTGGGATCCAAAATTTTTAGTACCAGGTTCCCATGGTAGTGGGATTCAAACTGTGGCGTAGTGCCAATGGGGCTGGGTGGGGCATGATGGGGGCGTGGCCAGGCATTCCGGGGGCGGGGCATTCATGGGCGGAGCTGTGGCAAGGACACAGCCGCTGTGCCGGTCCTTGGGTGGGAAACAAATGCACGCAGGCGCAGGCTGCCACGCACGCCGGTGCACCTCCTGCTAGACTGCTTCGTTCTGCGCGCTACTGCTGAGAGGAGGGGCGTAACTAAGGCAAAAATCATGTGGCAAAATCACCAATTAGTAACCCCCTCTCGGCACACACAAATAATTAGTAACCTACTCTCGGGAACCTGTGAGAACCTGCTGGATTCCACCTCTGGTTAGCAGCCCTAGGCTTAAGTAAGTGGCATGTGACCGAAGGTCTGGGTTGTCTCATTTTTTTACAGAAATGGGGGAGAGTTGAATTAAACCCTTACCTCGCTATATTCAGCTTCTTGTGTCATTTTTTTCCTCCCAGCCCATCTAACTTCCCACACTCACATCTGCTTCACAGAGCAATTGCGATTGCTATCTCGTGGGTTGGTAGACCTGGGCTGAGGACAAGGGCCTCTGGAACTGAGGCTACTGTGTGCCTTTTCCTCCACCCCCACTTCGCTGCTGCCGAGGCCATCGTCTGCGATTCTGGCCCTCCTCCTTGCCTGCGCAACTTTCCTATTGGCAGTTGGCTCAGACGCAGGAGAGCAAACTGAGGAGGCGGTCAAAGGTTTTAGAGCCAGGAGACCACTTAGTTAGTTTGAGCAGCCTGCGCGCCAACTACATGATCTAAACACCTTTCCTGTTTGTCATTTATGTGCTTTTGAAGTATAATGAATTGTTCTGACTAGGCCTGCCAAATTCCTATATTCATAGAAAGCTGGCATTTCACAAAATATCAAAGAGTACAGCGAGGCAAGCCAGGCTTCCAGAAATTTGGTTAGCATCCCTAGAGCTCCCTGTTAAGTTGCGAGAAAAGCTAAATACCATTTTGACGCTGTAGATGTGGGAAGAAGACCCATTCTGTTATCCTTCTTTTTTTTTTGACAATGTTACATTGCACTGAGTCGACGCTTCCTTTTGCATTCTATGTGCACTGGTGGGTGAACTGAATCCCTCTTCCAGCCCATCAACAGGCGGTGTTGGACTTAGCAGAGGACCCTGCCTCAATTTTGGAATTGCCGGCATCAAAGTCCTCCGAGCAGCAAAGCACAGAAGCCAGCTCAGTCCCTATTTTAGATATTTTCATTAGCTTGGGTCTGGAGTTACCGTGAACACAACAAAGTTCTTGGAAAAGATATTTGCCCTGCAGCCCCCTGGTTTCTATATACTGATCATAGTAGGTTTCACACATGACCTACTTGGGGGTACAGTATAGGATGCTTCACAGGATACTCCTTGAACAGCAACCTGGCATATCTTATTTTTCCCGCCTGACTCTCTATTTTTCCCACTTGCTCTCTAGTCAGTCGCACCCTCCACTTGCACCCAACATTTTGTGTGCAGCTGAAGAGATTCTCCCTGCCGCCATTTGCTGAAGGTTGCCCCAGGATGTTTGCTCTGCAGGTTCAGATCCTGGGTGCCTTTTCAGCCCCAAAAGTACATAGTTGTACTCAGCTGGTCCTGCAAATTCCAGCAATATATAGTTTTCCTATTTTTTAAAAAAAATCAATGAGCCATTCCCGTAGCTATGCAGACACAGATAAGAGAATCTTAGCCACTTGGAAGACCCATCTACCTCCCATTGAGAAGCATTGGGTTGACCTGCCCTCTGCAGACTGACGGGTCTTTCTGTCCAGTAGTTTTGAGTGTACAGAGTCTCCTCTTTTCAAGACGTCCCACAGATGTCTTTTTTGTGGTGTGTGGAACAGACCAATGCTAGGAAAAACTTAACAGCAGCAGGAAAAGTGGAAGGCCATTGCTTTCACATCCTGCACGTGAGCTCCCAAAGGCACCTGGTGGGCCACTGCGAGTAGCAGAGAGCTGGACTAGATGGACTCTGGTCTGATCCAGCTGGCTTGTGCTTATGTTCTTATGTTCTTAAGACCCAACATGAGATGGACTGACTCAATCAAGGAAGCCACGCCCCACAGTCTGTAAGATCTGAGCAAAGCTGTTAACAATAGGAGGGCATTAATTTTGGAGGGCATTAATTCATCAGGTCGCCATGAGTCAGAAGAACTAGTTGGCACTTACCATACCCAGTGTTGAGTATTTCTGTTCCCCCTTAGCTGCATCATAGCAGTTATATGAGCTAACTGGATATTAGCCTGTTTAGTTTACCTTGCACGATTGCTCAGTTCCAGAAATGAAAGTCGTCAATCAGATTGCATGACTAAGCATTCAACACCTGTAACGGTAGAGGTGACACAGATATTCTGACTGTTGCACTCCTGTGAGGGCAACGTGTTTTTCATCAGACAGCATAGCACATCGAGCTGAAATGTGCTGATAATGATCCGCGCGGCAACCGCAGAGTTCAACTGTACCGTGTTGTTTGAATTTTTATATCATCTCCTAATTAAATGATTTTACTTCACAGGTCAGCCGGATAGTCATTTTGGGTTGTAAATAAAAGGCCTTCACTTTCACCAGCTTTTAGATCTCTTTGCATTTGTGTGGTCCTCTTGCCTCGCATTCATCATATAGCCTGCAGCACAAAAAAAGAGAGAAAGAGAGAGTAGACATCTTTGTTATTGCCAGAGCAAACAAAAGACACTAACCAACTAGGAGTGCAAACAATTGCAGATTGGCAACTCATATTCCATGGGAATAAAAATTCAAGGATGATCCAGAAAACGGGTGCACAGAGACGGGGGGTGGGGGGGGAGAGAAAGGCAGAGGCAAAGGAAAGGGACACACCCAACACCACGGAATCCAGTAGGACAAATTCTGGGCAGATAGCAAAATGATAGACTCATATATAGAGATGGTGACAAGACAGAACAGCTATTCAAGGATATGGTATGCTTGGCAACTAGACAGAAGCAACTACCCCTCAACTGCCCAGCCCATTCCAAGGAGAATGAATCATCTAGCACAAAACTGGCACAGAAGCTGAGTAGGAAAGTTCCTTACAGGCCAATACATGGAGAGTATTTTACCCAGAATGCACTTCACAGTCACCCAGTTCTCTCATGTTTCTCACTGTCTACTGTCACCAGCCATCCATGGAGACTTGAACAACAGCTCCATTCTTCAGAATGTTCCTTTGCATTATATGCTTCGTACTTGGATGCCACATTCTCCCCTGATCTATGTAATGAATATGTTAGGAGGAAGCTTAGCCATGCGCCATTTCCAAAATGCATGTGCAAAGTGGTGGACGTGAGATTGCTTCATGAAAGTGAATTGCTTTAGACATCAACATGAGTAAATCTATGTTACACCTGCTCAATTCGCATGATGTTTTTCATACCTAGAAACTAAGTTCTAAACACACATACAGCATCTTTTGTTGAAGTGTTTTGCATTCAGAATTCATGTAGCCAAGCCCTTGACTTTTCCTTGCGCACTACTCAGTTGTATTTTGCAGACAAAAGCTGAGATTCACACACATGGATGACATCAATAAATGTCAGAATATTGGGGGGGGGGGTGTGGCACTAGGAATTGGTTCCTATGCACATTGTGCAACTTATGGTGTGTCTGGTATCTTAATAGCGTACATATTTTTAATGATAACCATTAGTGCAATGGTGTATCTTGGGGGGGAAGCAGGAGGGATTATTTGACCCAGGTTCCATTCACCCTAGTTCATATAGGGGTGCACTTTGGCCACCTGCCCTGCTCCACTCTGCCCTCCCTGGCCAAGAAGGCCACCTCTCCTCCCCAGCATGGCTTCTCCTGGGAACTACCTATGAACAGACTGTGGGAGGAAAAGGTGGAGGTAGCCCCGTTGGGTTTGAGGGCACCCTGCAGTGGCTGGGAGACAGCGGCTGAGCAGGGATCAGCACTGCAGAGGTGGCGTGGGAGGAGGGCAAAGTCTAGCCTGCTGAGGCAGTGGCAAGGTGAGCATAGCAGTAGCCACGGGGCACCCTCAGCGCCTGCTGCCCAGTCTTCCACAGGTGCAGGGGGAAGGGCTTTGGCAGCCCCGCCATTGTGTGCCTTTTCCCTGGGAGGAAAGCAGCATGGTTGCAGGACTAGCTGTATGCCTAAGAGCTGTCCAGACAATGTGGGGAGGGGGAAAGACACAGCAGGAAGCACCAGAAGCCACACCATAGGGGGGGTGCTATTTCACTGCTTGCCCTGGACGCTATTTAGTGTAGTTACACTGC
This sequence comes from Sphaerodactylus townsendi, assembly GCF_021028975.2. Classification (NCBI taxonomy): domain Eukaryota; kingdom Metazoa; phylum Chordata; class Lepidosauria; order Squamata; family Sphaerodactylidae; genus Sphaerodactylus; species Sphaerodactylus townsendi. The sequence goes on from NC_059426.1 coordinate 158,825,039, forward strand.
TGCATTAGTGGTTAGGGTTACCGGCTCTTGGTTGGGAAATACCTCAAGATTTCTGGGGTGGACCCTGGGAAGGGTCGGGTTTAGGGAGGCAACAGCCCCCAGCAGATACAATGCCGTAGAGCCCACCCTCTTAAGCAGCCATGTTTGCGAGGGAAACTGATCTCTGTCATCTGAACGTCCCGTGTAATAGCAAGAGATCTCCAGGCTCCACCTGGAGGTTGGCACCCCTACTCGTGGCTGAGGCTGCACGAGAATCGTTCTGCTCAAAGCTCATTCCTGCTGTATCCCCATAAACCTCACAACAAATTTGCCTAATTGGTAAAATGATTTTTTTTCAGCCCCACCATCTATCTGTGCACGTTGCATCATATGTTTGCAATTTACTGGCAGCCCATAAGAGAGAGAGAGAGAGAGAGAGAGAGAGAGAGACTTGCCAGCTCCATTTACAGTGCAGAATGACACGCTCCGTTTTTCCAAAGGTTTCCCCTAAAGGAGGACCATCAAGTTGCAAGAGACTCGGGAGACTCACAAATTAAAGCCAACTAGGCTGCCTGTTCCAAAAGCTGGAATGATTAACATAGGCCCTTCATAATATATTTATTGTGAAGCTTTGTCCTGCCAACTCCAGACATGAGTTCAGAACAGCAGAACACACATGCACACTTCCAGACCCACAAGTGTCTCCTCTTCGCAAAAATTATGGAGATTTTGCTTCTTCGTTGTCATCCTCTCTGCAAATTCTTGGAGCTCTACAGGAAAAAGAGAAGTGAGGTTGTGCCACTTCTAACATGATTGACAGGTTTTTTTTAAAAAAATGGAAACCATACTTGGGCCAGTGAATAAAGGCTTCTTCTTTTTTCTTTTTTCAAAAAGTTATTCAAATGACTCCTCCGCAAAAGTTGCCGTCTTTAGGAATTTGGAAAGACCCAACCACAGTCCCCGTTGCTGTGACCTAAATAAACGCCTTTTAGTAATTATCGTCTACAGGGTTTTGCCAAGCATCAACATTTTCAAACACTTCCAGAGGCAGCATGCAGAAAGAAGGCGAGGTGGGGGTGGGGAGGGGGGCGCAGGGATGAAATAAAGAGGGCACTGCCTGCGCCTGCGCCGTTTGAAAGGCATCAACGAGGCTAAGCCTGTCTCCTCAGAGCGTGCCGTTTTCCAAGAGTCAAAGCGCCATCATCAACCTTGACATTCTGAAGTCACAGTTTGTGCCTGGCTGACTGAAAGGCTGGCTACACATTCCCTCCAAGTTGTCAAAACTAGCCACATGCAAGCCAGGCTTTCTTTCCCCAGTCATTGTTTAGAGTGATGCCATCCATGTTTGCAATTACCAAGCTGGAAACATGAACTTTAGCAGCTGATCGTGCTTGCGTGTAATCTGTGGCAAACATTATGGCCTTGCGGGTTCTTCTTGGACTCAGATCAGAATCCAAGTCAAAGAAGAAGCCAGTGTGGTGTCGTGGTGAAGAGCAGTTGACTGCAATCTGGGAAACTGGGTTTGATTCCCCACTCCTTCAGATGAGCAGCGGACTCTAATCTGGTGGACTAGATTTCTTTCCCCACTCTTCCACACGAAGCCTGGGGCTAGTCACAGTTCTTTCAGAACTCTATAAGTGCCACCTACCTCATAAGATACCTTTTTTTCCATTTCCTAATTGTCAGAATGGTGTAGTGGCATCATATTGGACTTGGATCTGGAAGGCCCAGGATCAAATCTCTACTCTGTTTTCTACTGAGTATAGAACTCGTTTTCAGATTAGGAAGAATTCCATCAGTTTTCTGTCAGCATGGCCAATTGGCCATGCTGGTAGGGGCTGATGGGAATTGTAGTTCCTGAACATCTGGAGAGCCGCAGGTTCCCTACCCCTGGGCTAGCAAATAATATTTTTAAGCTAAGAATATATGTGTTCCTAATTTTTCAATTTAACCATTTGAGTCCAAGTTATCACATGAGTGTGGAACCATGGAAAAATTATGTCCTGTGGGTCCATTATCCTTGTAAATTTGCCAGCATTCCCCTCTAGCTTTCACTACCTGTCTTTTTGGGGAGCTTGAAAGTTCTGAACTGCCAGAGTCTGGTTTACCTGTGGTTACTTTTACACAATGTAGTGATAGGCTCTGAAAAGAAGAGCCATACAGCATTGAAATCATGTGCTTCAACACAAGATGAACTGGGTCAGCAGAAGCTGGGGGGACAGGGAGATGAGGGGTATGCAGTATCATGCGTGGTTCCATGATGTCACTTCCAGGAAAACCTGGAAATGTCAGGTTTCTGTAGGAATCACCAGAAACTCTATGGTGAAACCATAGAGTCGCCAGCTGTTCACAGAGCTACATGATGCCACTTCTAAGTTTTCCTCAGAAGTGACATCATACCGTGCATTGTGCCCCCCTTTTCCCCTCTTCCACATCTCCAAGCAGCAAAGGGCAATGAGGATGGCAAGCAAGAGACTTTCCGCCATAGCAGAAGAGTTTCAGTTTTGTATTCCCCATGTTATCAAAAACTTACAGTAAATATAGAAGTAGCACGCAGGGTTTCCAGCCCTTTGCAGGCAATTCTTGGGAGTACTGGAAGTGGCAAAGACATTTGGATTGATACTTCCTATTTTTTAACAGGAAGTGACATCACGATGTTCCAGGAATGTAAAAATCTCTGTAATTTTTACCTTAGAGATCTGAAAAAGAATAATAGCATTCCTAATTATTCTTATGCTTTTTGGTTGTTCTATAGGATGAATTCAAGAAAACGGCCAGGGATCCTGGAGGGTTGTGTGTTTTTGGCCATCTTCTGAGCAGAGGTCATTGGGGTGGGGTGGGGTGGGGTGGGGTGAGGTGGCAGCTGTAAATGTTCTGCATTGTGCAAGGGATTGGGCTAGATGACCTTACAGGCCCAGCCAACTCTATGTTTCTATGATTCTGTGATTGTATGAGTTGAGAAGGAACATCCTCATTTACCACGGCCTTCTCCTTGAATTGGACCCACTATTGTCATATGCCAAGATATACATAGTAACTAGGATGTCATTGTTGTTTTGCTACACTGCCAATACCACAGATTTGGATGATTTGCTATCTGTTCCTCAACTATTGTCAGGTGATGCATGCTATGCAACACAATGCTGTGTAAATGTCAATCAATTGAATCAGTGCAAATTTCTGAAATTTTCAAATAATACATTTTTAATGTGTAGAATAGATACATATTTGCATATACCACAAAAACAACACTTCAGAAGAAAACAAAGCATGCCTTCTTTTATTACATTATGCATGGGCATGTCATAGCAGGTGCCTTTTTAGAAAAGGCATCGCTGCATCATTGGGAAACAAAACAGACTGTTGGATCAAAGGACAGTTACACCATTCAAAAGTCCTTGAAAAGATATGATTATCTTTTGTTTTTGAAAAATCGTTATGAGTTGTCCCTGCTGTCCCCAAGTAGGCACCCATGTAGACAAATACAAAGAATGACAAAGCGAGTTAGAGATATACCTAATATGGTGGTGGAAAGTCCCACCAGCTTGAAGTCATCTTGTGGTGGCCCTAGGTTTTACAAAGGAAGATGCAAATAGAGGTGGTTTGCCATTGCCTGCCTCTGCATAGCCCAAACTTCCTTGGTGACCTCCCATCCAAGTACAAACCAGGGCTAATTCTTCTTAGCTTTTGAGATCTGACAATATTGGGCTAACCAGGGTCATCTGAGTCAAGGCACAGCTAGTGTAGATGAACAAGATAGCTAGGGACAGAAGGCTACAACCCTTTTGATTAATTTTAGGGTGCTCCTGATTAATTGGGCAAGTGACTTGTTAAAAAAAGTTAGCTGTGTTTAGCTCAACTTACAAAAACCACAGGTTGTCGGGGGCCATCTTAGGGCCTTTCCCCACTTACCTTAAGGTTTTTCTCCCGTGGCTACTCTCCTCGGGTGAAGCAAAGGTCCCCTGTGGCACTTCCCCACGCACAGGGCGGGCGACAGTGCAGTCGGCTCGATTGTCGCTGTCGCGCCTACTTTGATGCGGCGGTATCCTGGCGCTGGAGAAAAACGTGGATCTTCCGGGCACACAGCATAGGGGGGATAGGGGAGAGTGGGGAAACGCCCTTAGAAAACTAACTTCCTCTTCACGCACAAAAATAGACATGCCTTCTCTAAGTGGGAACCTGTGAAATGTACATGCATCCACCAAAAAAGTGGGTGGTTTTCTTCAGGAATATTTTTTGTATGTGTAAACAGACTTATTGTTAAACTAATGCAAGTAACCTACTACAGCTCCTTTAACTGGGTAAAAACAACAGTCTTTCCAGAGGCCTCACCCCATCTTGGGAATGTTTCCAGTTTTCCTCACCACCAACACCATCATTTGAAGAAGAAGAGGAGAAGGAGTTTGGATTTATACCCCACCTTTCGTTCCGGTAACTCATTTGCTTCCCCTCCCTACAGCAGACACCTTGTGAGGCAGATGGGGATGAGAGAGTTCGAAGAGAACTGTGACTAGGCCAAGATCAATCCCACAGGTTTTGTATGTAAGAGTGGGAAAACAAATCCAGTTCACCAGATAAGTGTCCACTGCTCATGTGGAGGAGTGGGGAATCAAGACTGGTTCTCCAGACTACCGTCCACTTCACTTAACCGCTACACCACGCTGGCTGAGTAATTTTTCCCAGGCCTGATCTGTCTAATGACTCTGATGGTTTAGAAACAAAAATCTGGCGCTGCTATAAATCTGTCTGAGGAAAAAGAATTGGGACAAGAACAAGGATAAACATTTTTAATTATCCGATTAAATCCTTTGTGACACTCTACAGATTGCGAGTACGAGAGCTTGCAATTAAGACAATGAAAGTGGTGTCAGGCCACAGTGGCCCGACAGTGAATCGTATTTGTAGGATAGGAATATCAAGGTTCCTAATGTCATCAAGTTCTGTCAAGAAACATAACACGTCCTGACTTGCTCATGCCTAAATATTCCTTTAGAAATGTTAATTGGCAAATTGAAGATTGAGACCAATGGAGCTTTGTAGATCAAGCTTCAAAAGGCAGCAATTTGATCATGGCCATTTAAAGGTGGAATCCTCTCCCATGTTTATGCAGCACGTTTTCTCAAATGTGGCCCCTGCTTCAGTCTCAGCATTTGTGTGTGTGTTTTTTTTTACCTCAGTTCTTCACACAATTTAAACCTGCATGAAACTTCCTCATATTATTCTTCACGAAGTTCTTTGGACAGAAGGGTTAATTGGAAGCTAACCAGTTGTATATTACAAACAAAATGTTGACAATAAAACAAGAGACAGAAGATCAATATGATGTCAGACAAATTAATTATCAATGGTGTACAGAGTTAAAAATAATGGAATGAGATCATCCACTTAGTTCTTTTTGATGGACTGCATTTCTATGAGTCTGTCTTCGGTTTATGGCTTTCACAGTCTCTCTCTCTCTCTCTGGAACAAGAATACCAGGCTAGGGCCTCTGACAACATCTCTCTCACAACCTTACGTACAGAATGTTTCTTTTTGGCATATATATTCAGGTTCATCTTTCCTATCTCACACAGCCAACCATTCCATATTTCTACAAACACAGGAAGAAATATACTTATTCTTTTAACCTCTTCTCTTCTTGAAGCATATGCAGCACTGGAGTAAAATGCCAACGAGAAAGCATGAATGGCTGGGGAGAGGCTGTGGCTCAAGAGTAGAGCATCCACTTGGCATGGAGAAGGTCTCTGGTTCAATCCTGGCATCTTCAGTTAAAAGGACCACGCAGTAGGTAACATGAACGATGTCCACCTGAGACCCTGGAAAGCCCCTTCTAGTCTGAGTTGACAGTTGTGACCCTGTTGGGCCAGTTGTCTGATTCGGTATAAGGCAGCTTCATGTGTTCCTGTAGAAGTTTTGTTAGATGAAAATATCAGGCAATTCATAGAGTACATTTTTATTTTGCTCTTCCTCCACAGATTTCAAGGTGGTACATATGGGTCTCCAGCAAGCCCAGGAGAGCTGACATATGCAAGTTCTAAGTAGATCAGTCCCCTTTCCCAGTTTTATCCTCGCAACCATTTTGTGATGAAGGTTAGGATAAGAAAGTGTGAACGGCCCACAGTCATCCAGGAAGCTGGAAAACCAACTGGAAGGGGTCATGCACAAGGGAATCATTTCCACCAATTAAGAACATAAGAAGAGCTCTGCTGTTTCAGACCAGAGGTCCATCAAGACCAGCATCCTGTCTTACGTAGGGGCCAATCAGTTACTTTTGAGGGCCAACAAACAGAGCATAGAGAGGCTGAGGCCTTCCCCCGATGTTGCCTGCTGGCACTGGGACTCAGAGGTTTCCTGCCTCAGAATACTGTCAGAATACTGAAGGAGGTTCCCTTCAGTCCCTATTGCTCGTAGCAGCTGATAGACCTACCTTCCATGAATCGGTCTAATCCCCTTTTGAAGCTGTCTATGGCCCCTTCTGCACATGCTGAATAATGCACTTTCAATCTACTTTCACAATTGTTTGCAAGTGGATTTTGCTAGTCCGCACAGCTTCAAAGTACACTGAAAGTGGATTGAAAGTGAAGTATTCTGCATGTGCGGAAGGGGCCTATGTCCGTGGCCATCACTACATCCTCGGGCAGTCAATTCCATATCTTAATAACTGAATTATCCCTGTTTTGCCCCAGTCTAATCTAGAGGGTCTCATGACCTGCCGAAGCAGAAAATGGGACTGTGGTAGGAAAGGGGAGGCAAGAAAGCCGGGTTCCATGAGTGGAGCTGTGCTTGCAGAGCCAAGCTCTTCCATCCAACTCCTGCTGAAAGACGAGTTGCAACATTCTGGACCAGCTGGTGCTTCCGGCCAGACTTTTGGCCAGCACTCCTTAGATAACCAGATTTTCTTTTATGGCCAAACAACAACAAAAAGCTACTTCAAAATTAGTACTTTCTGTCTCCTCTTCCCCGTCTCATTTATCCTTTTCAAGAGGCAAAACTATTTGTTTTTAATGCATATTATGTAAGCATGTTTGTTCCCAGATTGAGCGTTGGAGTGCCAACATGCACCCAGGGAACACAGAGACGCTGGCGCAACCTTAATGATCGGATGCATTTATATCCAACCAAAAAGAGAGGGGGAAGAAAAGCTTGTCAGTTACATCTCGTTTCAACATTTCCTGTAGCGTGCTCCCATAAATCTCTTAATAACTGCTCACCCTTGAGAAGTGTTCACACAGCATAGTCTTTAGACGCTGGGCAAACGGGTGCAAGATGGAGCATAACAGAGACAAACCAAAGAAGAGCTTTGCGTAAGAGTAGCCATGCTGAAAAGAGGAAGAGTTTGGATTTATACTCCCCTTGTCTCTCTTCTCAAAGCAGCTCACAAACTCCGTCCCTTCCTCTCCCGACAACAGACATCTGAGAGAGTTTGGACTGAACTGTGTCTAGCCAAAGGTCACCCAGCAGGCTTCTTCTGTAAGAGTGGGGAGTCTCCTTCTGAGAGGCTTTTAAACAGAGGCTGGATGGCCATCTGTCGAGGGTGCCTTGATTGTGCATTGTTGCATGGCAGGGAATTGGACTTGATGGCCCTTGTGGTCTCTTCTAGCTCTATGCTTCTGTGATCCTTCTATGATTCTATGATCCTCTGAGGTCAAGATGGCTCCTGTGGTCTTGTCCAGCTCTATGATTCTGTGATCCTTCTATGATCCTATGATCCTCTGAGGTCAAGATGGCTCCTGTGGTCTTGACCAGCTCTATGATTCTGTGATCCTTCTGTGATCCTTCTATGATCCTCTGAGGTCAAGATGAAAGTTGAGGCATCACTATTTTAATAAATAGATATTTAAATAGATAACTTCTCATACATTTGCTCCCTGCCCTAGAATCATCCACCTTAATTATTTATGGGCTTTCAATGAATATCTAGAACTTATCATGGGCTTTCAATGAATATCTAGAACTTATCATGGGCTTTCAATGAATATCTAGAACTAGGGTGGGATCCTCTAATATGAATATTCATAAGTAAATATCGGCTTTTAGAACATAATGTATTTTAAGATAGCAGCATTATTCCATCACAAAACTGATCGCTTAGAGTGTGTAGAGCCTTATAACGGCTGAGTTAAACAAGGAATACGATCAGTAATACTGAGGAATAACAAAACACTCATAAAGAAAGAGAAAGTTTGGGACAACAAAGGAACTACCAGACATATTGTCTGGGGGGGGGGGGGATTATACTTTCCAAAAAAATCCTTTATAAGGTGAATAGGTTGTCTTTTTACACACACACACACACAAAGAAAGATTAGCATTTTGAATTAGGTAGATTGACATTTGTTTCCAATATGTATTTTGGTACCCATTAAAATCAGGGCCTGATCCTCCATGGGTTTCAATCAAGCAAAAGTCAAAAGACAAAAAAGGGAGAGCACTAAAAATAGGCATTGGTGAGGTGAGAGAAAGAGGAAGCCGCGTTTAAGTTAAACGCCACGATTCAGCCCTGCAAATTCATGGCTCGGTGACTTGTTACTGATCGGAGACAAAGGCAAAAACAAAATGACATTCGTCCACTTCTTCTGAGCATTTGAGCAAACAATTGTGTTTAATATTAGAAGCCGGTTCCTCATGTGGTTGCTTAGGAATGAAGAACATTCCTTGATGTCCTCCGATATATACCAGATTGCTCTGGGATGTTTTATGCATTCAACTTGAGCAGTTTACCAGGGTCTGGAGTCCACAGGAACATGACATTGTAATCTTGGTCATGCTTTATTTATACGGAGCCGCGCAGCCGATAGGGTGTGTTAACAAACAAAGATGATTGCTTTGGGGGCAGTCTCTCGTCCTGAGGTAATTAAGACAAAGTAGCTTCCCTGGCTGGGGGATACCCACACCAGACAACCTTTCCCCCCCTTCTTCTCCTCCTTTGCGAAAATAATCTGCCTCAGAAGGGCTAAATCAAAACACGGTGGTATTTTATCTTTTTCGGTTAAAAGGTGCATTGTTAAAGGGCAGTGGCATAAATTATACTGCTCACAAACCCATGTAGCCTGAAAAAACCACTAGGTTGATAATGTCAGATAGACTCCAAAATGGGGCAATATTTGCAGGGAAGAAAATAAGCGAGTAAATACATGAGCGTGAGAGAGAGGCCGGGGGGGGGGAGGGGGGGTGTAGCCATGAAACTTCTCAATTAAAAACATTAACTACAGTCACCAACATCCTTGCTTGGTAACAGACTAAAGTATCTGAGTCTCTAAACCCCATTCACCAGCTTCCTGATTAAGAAAGCGTCATATAGAGTGTGGGAGAGATCTTAACTAATTCAGGCAAGGCCGGTGTCAGCATAACCCGAGGTGGGGCAACTGCCAGGGCCATGCTGGAAGGGGCTGATGGGAATTGTAGTCCATAACATCTGGAGTGCCAAAGGTTCGCCACCATGGGCCTAGTGTTTCTGATAGGGACCACATTTCTGTCTCCCCCAGCTCACTTACTCGCTAGTGCTGCACCACCCATGATCCCTGCTGCATTCACTGAAGAAAGGGCTGCAGGCAGTCGTGAGCAGGAACAGCGGGAGTCCTTGTGAGTAGACAAGGACGGACAGGAAAGCAGGAGGGAGGCAAGCACCGCCCCGAGCCCTTCGGGGGAGGGCGGTATACAAATGAAACAAACAAACAAATAAATAAAAGCAGCTAGTTGGGAGGGAAGGAGGGCATGAGTGCCTGATGGTGAGTTGAGGAGGAATGGGAGGCCCTGGGAACTCTCTGCCTGGGGCCCTGAACACCTGGAACCAGTCCTGGCTTCGGGTTTTGTAGGCACATGATTATTTGTGCAGGTAATTTGTTATGGGTGCAACCTCTGATGCAGCCATTCTCAACCAGGGTTCCGTGGTACCCTGGGGTGCCGTGAGCATGTCCCAGGGGTACTGCGGCAAATCTACCGCCCCCCCCCCCTCATTTTTGTGGTGTCTCCCACTGGCACCAGCAAGGACATGGAGCTGGCCCATGGGGCAAGGCCTGCCGCAAGGTCAGCAGCCACCACCACCCCGTGCTTCCCTTCACCCTGGGAGGGGAAGGTGGGGGATGTGGCAAGCAGGGGCAATGGGAGGGGAAGGTGGGGAGTGGCGGCAGGTGTACCGTGAGATATGAAGAGTGAGGTCAAGGGTACCCTGACCTCGAAAAGGTTGGGAAACACTGCTCTGATGCTTCCCCCGGTGGCCTCTAGGAAATCCGTTAACTTCAGGACTTGACTATGCAATATGGGAGTGGTCAGTGACCTGCCTCTTCTCCGGGAGTAGACTGCAGAGTGAAAATGGCCCTGGAAAAGGTTGTGCTGAGTGGCCCCTGCTGGGTTGCCAACCTCCAAGTGGTGGCTGGAGGTCTCTTGGAATTACAGCTGATCCCCAGATGACCATTCAGTTCACCTGGGAAAAAATGACTGTTTTTTGAGTCTTAAAAGTTTTATGTCAATATAACAAAAAAATCCCATATAAACATAACATACCCTGTTTCCTCTAATATAAGACATCCCCGAAAAATAAGACATAGTAGAGGTTTTGCTGAAGTGCGAAATATAAGGCATCCCCCGAAAGTAAGACGTAGCAAAGTTTTTGTTTGGAAGCATGCCCGACGAACAGAACACAGAAAAATAAGACATCCCCTGAAAATAAGACATAGCGCATCTTTGGGAGCAAAAATTAATATAAGACACTGTCTTATATTCGGGGAAACACGGTATTCGCATTCAGATTATATGGAGCTTACTATTTAAATTTACATTGTAATAGTGCCCTTCTAATTGAGTTGCGTCACTCTTATCTTTTCAATGCATCTTCAAATTGAACAATGTATTTATTGTGAAGCATATGTATTTATTGTGAAGCATATTACCTACATCTTTCTTCTTCTGTTTTGATTCTTCATTTTCAACTGTGCCATGAAAAAAGGCATCCCGTTTTTCCTGAAATTCTGAAATGGGTCTGTTATGTATAAAAGATGTTAGTTTTGCCATGATTGCACATTCAGTTAATTTACTCAACCATTCATTCACATCTGGGTATTTCTCTGCCTTCCATTTTGCAGCATATGTTACTCTTGTTGGCATCCCTATGTACTTGAATAGTTCGCTACATAATTCTGAAATATTACTTGGCAAAATATTTAATAGCATATTTTTTTTCAGATTCATCGCAAACTGGAGTTTTAATACCTTTTGCATTTCGTTTGGACAGAATAGCTGTTTTTGGAAGGTGGACTCTATGCTATTATGCCCCAGTGAAGCCTGTGCCCTTCTTAAACCCTCCTCAGGCTGTACCCGCAAAATCTCCAGGTATTTATTTTGTTTGATGCTTGTTGTTGTCTTTGCCCTCCTGTTTGTAACCTAAAAGAACCCACATGATACGACATCACGTTCTGCATCTTCCTAGCAACAATTCGTTGGCTCCTGCTTAGAAGAGACTGGGGGATCACACCATAGAATTTAGAAATGAAATGAAGGTCTTTTTCCTGAAATTATACCATCCTTTTGGAGGGAGGGGATTGAGCCTGTGACTATGGCCATATGTCGCAGCGATAGATTCTGTATTACTTTTGACTCCAAGCTCTAATACTGTGAAAGAGGAGGGGGGGATCCTATTTATTCCTTCCATATTATTTATAATTTTTACACCCCATATTTGTTTCTTGCAGTATTGAAAAGTCTCGAGGAAGATGCTCCAACACTTTGGTCATTTCTTTGGCCTTTTCTATATCTTCTGAGAGTGCTTGAATAGTTTGAGGATTGGACTAGGACCTGGAAGACTCTGGTTCAAATCTTCGCTTGGCCATGAACCTAGTAAGATTACCTTGGGCAGGTTTCTCTTTCTGGACCTAAACTACACCACAGGGTTGTTGTGGGGGGGCAATGAAGAACCATGAACAAAAGATGGGATCGAAATACAACAGATAGATAAAATATCCTTTTAAGCCGTGGTCACGTGTTATAGGGAATGCACTTGCAACCCACACATATTTGTATACACCAATTTGTAAGAAAAATCCAACAAACATTCACTTCACAAATGAAACTGGTGACCAGTAACTTGGATAAATTGAGTATTTATCACATTATATTTAATGCATGGACAGATGAATGTGTGACTGAAACCCCACCATGGACAATATTGACTCTGATAGGAGCAGCAGTGGCGTAGTGGTTAAGAGCAGGTGTATTCTAATCTGGAGGAACCGGGTTTGATTCCCCGCTCTGCCGCCTGAGCTGTGAAGGCTTATCTGGGGAATTCAGATTAGCCTGTGCACTCCCACACACGCCAGCTGAGTGACCTTGGGCTAGTCACAGTTCTTCTGAGCTCTCTCAGCCCCACCCACCTCACAGGGTGTTTGTTGTGAGCGGGGAAGAGCAAGGAGATTGTAAGCCCCTTTGAGTCTCCTACAGGAGAGAAAGGGGGGATATAAATCCAAACTCTTCTTCTTCTTCTAATAGATCAATAAATTGACTCAGTATAAGGCAGTTTAGAGACAGTCCTTATCATGGCCATGCAGGGCTTTAAAGTCAGGACCAGCACCTTGAGTTCAACTCTGATAAGAAGTGACAGCCAATATAAGTATTTTAAAAAATATTTGAGGGGGAGGTAGCATGCTATAGCCAGCTCTTGACAGATCTTGAAAGCTAAACAGGACGAGATCACAAGGAAGATGCTGCAGATTCAGGTAACAGCTCACCACTTCTGCTTCTCACTTGCCAAGAAAGACCTTTGTTTGGTGCCACCATAAGTTGGTTTTGACTTGATGGCACTTACATACATAAAGTAATTAAAATACGTTCCTCTTAGCTAGTCCCTTTGTATCTTTTAGAAAGGGAAATTGCTTTATAAGAAGCTCTCTTTGATAGGGAACAGTCGAGGCCAGTATTTGTTTCGTAGGGTAGCCATGTTGGTCCACGGTAGAAGAGCAAATTCCAAGTCCAGTAGCACCTTAAAGACCAATGAGATCTTTGGCTCATTCCACACATGCAGAATAATGCACTTTCAAACGCTTTCAGTGCTCTTTGAAGCTGTGCGGAATAGCAAAATCCACTTGCAAACAGTTTTGAAAGTGGTTTGAAAACGCATTATTTTGCGTGTGCGGAAGGGGCCTTTGAGGTATAAGGTTTCAAGAACCAAGCTTCTTTTGCCAGAGCCAGCCCTGGGTTGTCCATCTTTTTAGTGATCCTATGTTTCTCTACTTTCACAATGTAGTGGAAATATGTTCAACCCTTTCTGCACAATGTAACATCTAGAAAATATACTTTGAGAAACAACCTTGCCTGGATTGGGGCGATATGTGAAGTGAACTATAAGCTCTTCATCTACAGCATGTTGGATCCTTTTCAGAACAGGACAGGCTGTCTTTGGTTAGAAAGACAGAAGTCATGGTGTCCTGTACTAACTAAAGGTCTCTGTTTAGCAAAGCTGGTGGAATAATTAACAGAAAATCATTTTTCTTTGAGGGGGGAGGCTGGTAATTGTCAGCAAATACACACATTATTAAAGAAGTAATAGCGGTACAAAAATTCTGATCCCGCATGTATTTTATCATCCAAATTTCCATTTGTTGGGAATGTGCACTGCAAAGTACAATGAACTTTTGCTCTTTTTGAACTCAAAACGTGTTTCTCAACTTGTTTGGCAAATATCCCTTTAAGATTTGGCAAGGAAGGTCTTCTCTTTTATTCAGCTGAACCGGCTTCTATCATTAAAGAAGCACACTAGCTTTCAAGGGAGAAAGCAGAAAGCGGTGCCGACAGCAAAGCAGAAGCGTACACACTCCTTTAATTCAGAGCCAATTCACATCCCCACTCTGATAATACACTGATATGCTGCAACGCCAGCATTTTTGTGCCCACCGTAAAACATGAAGATTGTGCACGCAGTTGTACACGCATACATTTATGCACGCGCATCTCTTTGATGTTTCTCCCATAAAACTGAGCATGTAGGTGGGTATGCTCTCTGTTGTGTGTCATATGCTATTCAGTCAGGCATCTGTAACATCAGTAGTCCCAACCCATATAGGGAACTGCCCAGAACTGTAAGTGCATGGAGCAGATAGGCCAAGTCCCTCCTGGACACCCGTAGGGGGGAGGGTAGGGTTGTCATCCACAAGTTGGACTGGGAAGGACAATGCCATATAGTCTACCCTCCAAAGCAGGCATTTTCTCCAGAAAGAACTGATCTCTGTAGGCTAGAGTTGACTTGTAATTCCAGAGGATTCCCAGAGCCTCCCTAAAAGTAGAGCTTAGAATCATAGAATTCACTGTACTCTGGTTTTGAACATTTGGGGATGAGCAGTTGAAGGCTTCTTTTAGGGTCTGACTTATCTTCAGCCACAAATGAGCATGCCTAGAACTGCACTGGTGGAAAAAACCATGCCCAAGACAGGGGGCTTCTCCGCATAATTCATTTTAAGAGGTTTGAGGCAGGAAATAAAATGTTTCCTCCATGGAGTTCCGCATTGTTTTTATCCCCAAACATGTTATTTCCAGTCTCAAAATGTTTCAAATTAATCCTCTTTTAAAATGATTCTTGAGGCTGAAATGTTTTCAAAACATTTTTACTTGCTGTGCCTATCTCTTTAAAATGTTTTACAAGCCTCTCTTCAATGCCATTTTGTAAGCTCACTCTCCATTCTGCCTGTTTTATTTTTTGTTTTTGTTTTGGGGGCCAATCTTTGATGCATTTGATGAGTATATGAGGTGCAGAGTATAGCAGCACAAGGCTGCAGGGGCGTAGGAGAGAAAATGGAGCCTGGGGCAAAATTATGCCCAGGCCCCATGGCCCCTGTGGCCCTGCCCCCCCCCCCCCACCTCCACTTACCTTCTTCTGCGGACTGAAAAAAGCTTCCTGCCAGCTGAAAACGGGCCAGGATGGTGGAGCGGGGTCAAGCCTGGTGAGGCGGGGTGAAGTGAGGAGGGCAGGGGTGGGGCGATTTTCTGCCCCCACCAGTGCATGCCCGGTGCACAGTGCACCCCCGCCCCCTTATAGCTATGCCTCTGCAAGGCTGTGAAGCAACAAAGCATCGATTCATCAATGAACTCAAAAAAAGGGAGGAGGGAATCACATAATGGCTGCCATGAATCATTTCCAGGGGGTGAGTGTCTCCAGAATGCAGAGATCAGTTTCCCTGGAGAAAATGGATGCTTTAGAGGGTGGACTCTATGATATAGTACCCCTCTGAGGTCCCTGTCCTCCCCAGACTCCACCCTAGTCCAGTTCTGACCTGTCATTTATATGTCATTATCCAATCCACTCTGAAAACCAGTGTGATGCAGTAGCTGTACTTGAAGACATTGCCTGAAATCCTCACTCAGGACTTCACTAGAAGGCCCTAGATTACTCACCCTCCCTTAGCAACTTATTTCTTGTTGGAAGTGGAGGACTTTATGCTTTTTCCTGCCTCAGTGACGGAGAAGGACTTATCAGTGAGTCAGATAGCTAGAAGGGGTCAAGACACTGAACACCTTTCTCTACCACTTGGACACTCATCCTTTGATGTGCAGATTGCTACTGTCAGGGAACTTCCTTCCTTCCTTCCTGCTTCTCCTCGTCTCTCCAACATTCTCACGCACACCTTCCATCTCGCACCACGTGCGCAGAGAGGCAGACAGCATCTCTCACCATCCGGCTAGATAGATTAGAATAGAGGATCTATCTCTCCACTTTTCTATCCACAATGGAGTTCACGAATAAAGACTCCTCTTGTTAATTAGAAACTATGAATTGACTCTGAGTTTTCTCTGTTGCCAGCACACATACGCATGCCTGGGAAAGCTCTGTTGTGTTTTGCCTCGGTCCACCCTGATTGTAATTTATTTTATTTATTTATTTTATATCCCACCTATCCCCATAGGTATGCAAGGCATCTCTTACCAGAGAGAATTACCAACATTTCTCACTGCTGCTGGGAGGGATAGCAAGGGTAGACAAAAACTGTGCGACACCCTCAGTTTGTTGCACAAAAGATGGGACAAAAATGTATTGATTCATAGAATACATGTTGAGTCCAAGGCCGGGGAAATGAATCCATATGTAATCCAGTGCCAGGGCTTTGGCAGATGTGTTAGGATCTCAGCAGAACAATGACCTTTATTCCAGTTTTAGCACATAGAACATGGCTGTCATGACCTTCTAATGTCTTAGCTAGGGTCCTGCCATATTTCTTTTTACAGAGCGCTTATGCAGCCTTGAAATTGTTTGCCTTTCATTTCTCCCTGTACCAGTCTGCCTTTATCTGGTTTCTGCAGCTGGAGTGCGTGTGGGGGTGGACTGGGAATCTTCTTCCCAAGTTCTCACTGTTTGAGGAATGTGTGTGCATGTGAGTATGTGACAGTATTTTCCTGCCACAGGAATTTAAGGGGGGGGGGCTGTGGGCCTGACATATCTAGGGGCCTTTCCCCACTCTCCCCTATCCCCCCTATGCCGCGCGCTGCCCTCAGCGTGCGGCATCCCTGGCGTGCGCCCCGGCGTCCCCACAACCCCGCGCAGAGTCATCAAAAGGCGCCCTTTGCAAGAGCGCCAGGGATGCTGTGCGCTGAGGGGTGCGGCAGCGGCAGCATCGGGGCAGCTGCGCTGTTGCTGCCCCTCTCGTGGGGAGTGCCGGGGGACCCCGCGCTACTCTCCTCAAGTAGCGCGGGGCTTAAGGTAAGTGGGGAAAGGCCCTATGCTGGGGGATATAATGCTTTACCTATTCTAATGTACTCAGTTCTGACAATATAAGTCAACAGCTTTCCTATGCTTGCAATCAATAAATAGGAATTCTGCTGTCAAAGTACTGATTCATTTGTTGGACAAGTCTGGGTTTGTGTCAGTGGTTGAAAGAAAGAGCTGCGTGCGTTCTATGATATGTACCACCAATTTGCTTGAACTGCTCAAATGTTAATTGGCTCTACAATGGAAGAAGAGGGGAAACGGTGGAATTAATTCCCCTTCTCCTATGACGGCAGTGTTGGGACTGTTGTCTTCCTCAAGAACAGGATAAGAATCTTAAAACATATTATTTTTCTTCCCACAAATTGGGGCATGTATAATGGATTTGGAATTATTACCACAAATAGCTTGCCAAAAAAAAATCAGTATGTGGGGGAGGCAAGTATGAAAACATAAGAGGTAGCAAGGTAAAAGTGATCACTGTTGCCTCCCGTAGGAGTCCTCTAGGTCCGTCAACTAGTCAAGAGGACTACGGGAATATTTGTATCCACATGGGAATCACCATCAAGGGCCTTAGCTTTTATGCCGTTTGTTGACCCTTCAGAGCAACTTTGGTCACTATATGAGACAGGATGCTGGCCTAGAAGAACCACTGGTCTGCTAGGAGGTTGTCTCTTACGTTCGCCTCTCAAATGCTGGATAGATATGGCTTTGTCTATAATGCATTGACAATATGCCAGTTTCGGTTATGGAAACAGATTGAGTGGAATGGCATGCATATAGAACAGAATATAAGCCTTTATTGGCATATTTAAAAAACCCAACCATAAACGGGCAGTACAGGTCCACTGTCAACCATAAGGTTCAGAAACAAATAACACTAGTTCGTACTAAAAATATTCAAACATATATAAATACAATTGGTCACTAATTGACCCTGATTATTTCAATTAAAAAGTTAGCCACTGCCTCACACTGACTTACAAAGTTGCTATTTAACATAGATAATTTTCTGTGAATCTGTCTGTACCATCTGTTCTTGACGCTCTAGTAACAGAAAAGATAGGTATTTTGTCCTTGCTTCATTGAATCTAGGACACTGTAGTATTAGATGTGTTACCGATTCCACCAGATTTAGATTACAGGAGCAACATCTCTCAATCATAGGGACTCCTTTAAATCTGTCATAAAGCATGGCTGAAGGTAGAACATTCAGTGTGGCAATGGAATATACCCTTCTCTGTTTTAGGAACAGGGTAGGAGACCTGGGCTCTCAGATACCAGGAACTGCTAATTCCCATCAGCCTCTGAAGGTAATCCCATCAGCCCCAATTGGCCATGCTGACAGAGGCTGATGGGAATTGTAGTTCCTGAACATCTGGAGAGCCGCAGGTTCCCTACCCCTGGTTTAGGGTCTGTTAAAATATTTAAATATGGGGATATACAACCCTGTTGAAACATCAATAAGCACAAGGGAGAGCAGTAATTTTTGAAATTCTGATGCAAATAGTCTCTTTTTCATACAATTGTATACTTCCTGATATGGTGACATATTAAATGAGTCCAAAGTAAACCCAAAATCACCTAGTTTGTCTAATATAAAGGTGACCCATCTTGAACGTTGTGACTTGGTTAATAGCAAATAAACCAGTGAAAGAGAATCTTGTTGAGAATGTATTCAAAGCAAATATCTAATTGTTTAAAGACAGGCAATTGTCTCAAGTGATCACTGGACTGTTTCCAGACAAAGGACCACATAAAGCACACGGTTTGGTGCTACTATGATTTTATGTAAAATTTTTGAATGGATCGCCCTCAAGGAATGATTGATTTCCTTGATCCATATAGGAACGCCATAGATCAGTTGTGCTTCAATCTGGGCATATAAAACCCTCAAAACCAGTGGAATAAATTGATTTCCCCTAGAATAAAAAAATTGTAGAATTGCTTTAATATTAGTGTTAGCCAAAGGGAGGGCACATTTCCGGTGGGGTGACCAAGAAAGGTCATGGCTAAACCGTATCCCTAGATATCTGAAGTGTTTAACCTGTTCAATTTGGTGACCTTTTATTATTCAAGTATACTTTTTTGGTTTCTTTATCAAATACTACAATTTTTTATTTGTCGTAATTGACTTCTGATTTATTGGACTCACTGTACGAAACAAATCTGTTCAACAGTTGAATCAGGCCAATTTGAGAATGGATAACAGAATCAGTAAAAGTGGAGTATGATTACAACCATTTTCTTCTAATGCCGCTGCCAGATAGTACAAGAAAATATTAAATAATAGTGGGGCCAATATACAGCCCTATTTAACCCCACGATTAACAGGAATAGATTTGGGTGCTGTGTGGTTTCCGGGCTGTATGGCCGTGTTCTAGCAGCATTCTCTCCTGACGTTTCGCCTGCATCTGTGGCTGGCATCTTCAGAGGATCATGAGATCCTCTTCAGAGATCCTCTGAAGATGCCAGCCACAGATGCTAGAACACGGCCATACAGCCCGGAAACCACACAGCACCCAAGTGATTCTGGCCGTGAAAGCCTTCGACAATAAACAGGAATAGAATTAGTCAGGAGCCCTTTATATGGATCTTTCACATGGCAAGTTGTCTGTAGTTGTCTAATTAGATGGAAAAAACAGGATTGATATTCAAAGAAGTTTTCTCTAGAGTATCTCTCTAGACACAGAATCAAATGTCCCTTTAAGATCCAGGAAGACCACAAATAACCTAGATCAGGGGAAGGGAACCTGCGGCTCTCCAGATGTTCAGGAACTACAATTCCCATCAGCCCCTACCAGCATGGCCAATTGGCCATGCTGACAGAGGCTGATGGGAATTGTAGTTCCTGAACATCTGGAGAGCCGCAGGTTCCCTACCCCTGACCTAGATGAACCATGGCCAGAGTATCTATTAGCCAGATGCGCTAAAACAAGGGCATGATCCAAAGTGGACTTACCTACCTGTTCTGGGCCAAGAATCCTCTTCTGATGCATGGCATGCATATTTGAGAGGAAAAGTGTGTTATGAGAAGTGCTTGTACATGATGGTGCTGAAATAGGTACCAGTATCCAGAACTGTGCATGTTCAATTTGATCCTGATTTTTAACCTTATCCCACCATGTGGACATGGAGCTTACCCAGATTGAAGAGATTTCATTCTGAGCGCCTTGGAAAGATGCATGCAGTAGTGTCTGACATCTGAAGTGCATTTTTGAAATCCACCCTCCTGCACACATGATCTCATCAACTCTCACTGATTCAAATCTACTAGGTGTAGTGTCCTGCACAAGCCCTCCTCTGGTGAGTCAGCTGATCTGTGGCAACCAATTGTGCATGTTGTGGCAGCTGCACACTATTTGTTGACTTTTGGAAGGGTTGGGGCAGAGCACCTTTTTGCAAGCAAAAGGTCCTATGTTCAGACCCTGGCAGTTTCATTTAAAGGGTTATTTTTTACTTCACCTCTCCTTCTAAAGTACAACGTGAAAGACCTCTGTCTGAGATCCTGGAAGGCCACTCTCCATCCACATAGTGAATACTGAGCTAGGTCGATCTATAGTCTCTCTCAGTATGGACAGTTTCATGTGTGTATTCATTATTCCAAGTAGTGTGTTCACAAATGTGGCTTGATTGACTTAACCGAAGTCTACAGCTACTGAAAACAGGCTTGCTGGAACAATGCATGGCGCTTAAGCACGCATGAAGTGGAACAATGACGACATTATATAGATCTCCGTTCTGTATGTAACATCAGCATGTGCTGGTATTTCATTTAAAGTGTTAAGGCTGGTGCATCGTCCACATACTTTACTGACAATCAACCATTGTCTGCATACAGAACTCAAGAAATAGCAAATCATATGAACTCCAGCCATGCAAATTTCTGAAGTGGAAGAGCAATGGCTCAAGGGCAGAAAGAAAGTGTGGGCCTAAGAGATGACCCAAGAGCCATCTGCCAAGAAGCGAAAATGAATTCTCACTCCCGGGTGATATTAGAATTTTAACTGTAGTTTAAAATGCTGCCAGTCATATTTAGCTCCACATTCTTCAAAGGTTCACTTGCTGATCTCTGCATGTTAAACTCATTCGAGAAATAGGAGGTCAGTTGTTTCTAGACAAAAGAGCCATCCGCTAAGAATCAACTTTATACACAGCCAAAACTTGATGGCGAGACCTACGTTCCTGAAATACCAAGCCCCAGACTCCAGACATTCTAGCTCTCTACACGGCAATCTGAAATGATAGACCTCACCTTTCTTTGGCCCGCCCCATTTGTGTGATCATGTGGTCTAAGGCCCTCAGTGTACCTGTATTATATGGCTTTCTAGTTGGCTACTAATTGCCCCCCCCCCCCCCCAAATTTATTTCCACATCTGTTATGGGCAGCCGCTACACACTATTCCTTGACCCAACTGTTACCCTCAGGTTCCACTTGGTTGCAACTGGCCACTTACCATAGCTAAGTCAGTCCAGCACACTGTGGGTCTTCTAGTGATTATTTTTACTTCACCTCTCTTCCTAAAGTACTATGAAAACATTTATTTTAGTGAAAGTGCTCACCCACATAATGGCTGATCTTATGTAATTGATACTTCCAGCTTTATCATATTCAAAGGAAGGTAACAAGAAGCAGCCATGCGATACGTCAAGAACAGATCCCTCCCAGTAGGGAGAATGTATACTATGATCAACTAAGATCCACCCAGGGTGCTTCAAGCAGTCATTGTGATAAAACAGGAGTGAGGCCCACACTGATGGTAAACCTACATTTCATTTCAAGGCTGCATCCATACATTACTGGATATTGCATTATACTATGGCAGTCATTTCTATATGGTTTGGGCTTGTCTATGAAGGAGAATCCAGGTGTGGATGCTTGCTGTGGAGCAATGATAGCATAATATCCAGTGATGTGTTGTATGCAGCCCATGTCTGTAAAAGTAATGATTGAGCAAGTTGGTTGCAGAATTGGCAAGACGGGGTTGTGACATTTTGTCGAATGTTTAGTTCAGTCAGCCCTTGCTGTCTGACGGCGCTTTCGCACATGCAGAATAACGCACTTTCAATCCACTTTCAATGCACTTTGCAGCTGGATTTTACTGTACGAAATAGCAAAATCCACTTTGGAAGTACATTATTCTGCATGTGCAGAAGTGCCCTGAGCTCTAGGTCTACTTTTAAACATGGGTTTTCAAATCCTGTCTGGTCTTAGGTAGCCCTTAATGCTTGCATGGAACAAGAACCTATTTCCCTGAAATGGGGGCTCTAACAAGAGTGACTTCTTTTTCCAATAAATAAAATAATTCAAACTCCTTCTGATTCCAAATAAGCAGTAAAAGACAGTCTTTGGAGATCAAGTCAAATGTCCAATTTATTATTTCTTTTAATATAACTTGAAACTGGAACAAACGTTGTTTTGAACGAGTGTACAAATGAAATGGTAGACACATGCTGAACTCAACAATGTGACAGTAAGGGGGGGAAAAAGAGGCCAAAAGTCTTGTACAGAGAATTAAAAGGAACAATAAATATTTTACTACGTGATATTGAAATGACCTCCTGCCATCTCAACATTTTATCCATAATAATAATAAAAAATGTGCTCCTTTTTCCTTTTTTTTCTGTTTAGCGGAGCACAAATACCAAGCAATAATAAATAGTTCCAAACTTGTAGTAAAAGACAAAACCTCCAAGTAAACAACGAAAGCTCATACAATAAGTAATAGAAAAAGGTAATAAAAATAGTTTGCCTTGCCAGTACAAATGCAAACAACCAAAATCAATGTTACTTTTGCTTTGCAGTTCTAAAATACAAAGAGCACCATAAAATGAGTTTGCCTGTGAAAAACAGAACCTTGGACTGTATTGAGTCAGGACTAGGATGAAATGCTGACGTGTGCAACTAGGTTTTTTTTAAAAAAATGTTACATTCTAAAAAAGAAAAAAGAATAGACTATCGCTCCAGTAATGTTCCAAATGCTGATTTTAACTAGAACAGGACAAGGCTCTCTGGAATAATTCGGACTTAACGCCATTAATTTTGCTGATCCCAGCACTGTAACAATCATCATGACAGCAGAGATAACTATGGTACATCCGCCATATTGTGCTTATGGCCTTGCCAAGAAGGATTCCTAAAAAGCAAGAAGGAAGGGAGGGTCATGGCGGTTTCACTAAACACAGTGTTTGTGCTTCAGAGTGGCTTATGTTGGTTTCTCAGCAATTAAATTGGTGGTTCAAACCTTAAGTTTGTTGAGCACAAAAACCGCTGTGCGGCGCTCGTAAGCCAATTCACATCGATATAAAATGTGAATTCATTGTATGGCTGAATAGGTTTGGCTAAAACGGACATCCAAGGAGGTTCACAATTCTAGACATGAATTTACTCCTGTGTAACCACACTGAATTCTCTGGATTCATGCCAAGACAAGTGAAAGCAGAATGTCTGTGATATTGTGGAATACGTCCATAAGAAGCTGAGCTTGCTATCTTAGGTCTGCTAACGTACCCTAAATTTTGAAGAGCTGGAAGAAGGCCAAGAGAGGAAATAATTATTCCAAGTCCGGCAACACACACCCTCCAGGCATTTGGTACAAACTGCTGTTTGTTCACACAGTGTGGATCCTTCCTCAACATTCCCCCCTCCTTTAAAACAATCAACAGCGCTTCATCACCAATCCTGTGATTTTTCTCGTGCCTTTACCCCCTCCCGCCCCCACCCAAAACAAACAAACAAACAAACAAACAGAGGGGGAAAGTAGAAGGGGTAACCAGCTAAAAGGCACAGAATTTCATCCCAGTCCTTCAAATATCCAGGAATTTATGGAATGTACAATTAGGAGTCAACAGCAGCAAAGCAGACAGAGGAACACAGACTGGCAAAACCTGTACATGGCCCCATTCTGACGAGGGAAAAGAATTATGGGATGTGCCTGGACCAATTTTTTTCTTCGATTCAATTTACCATCATACCAACAGTACACTTCGCTTTCTCCCTCCCCTCCCCAACCCAAGGGGAGGGGAGGAGGGGAATGGGGTGATGCCCTGATCCAGCAAGGCCTCCAATTGGAACTCTGCTCAAGCAAAGGAGTGTGAAATGGAGTACAAAACCTTGCAGGACTGGGTACCCCGACAGGTAGTTGGCAGACTAAAGGATGAGTGTGAGCCACCCGTTTGGTGACGGTGGAAAGACTGAATACACAACCTTCCACCCCTCAGCAGGGGACCAGAGGTTTGACAAGACCAGCAGCACTGTGAATTTTGGGCACAGGTACACAGTTTGCTGGAGCTAGGAAGCTTTACAGAGAAAAACTGCCTCCCTGTCTCTATAAAGGGGCATTTGTGGAATGTCAAATGTCTTCACAAAAAATTTAATTTCATTTAACAATAACAGGCAACAGCCAGCCATCCTAGTTCAACTATACCTGGGAAGGCCTTGATACAAGGGGTCCAGGAAGCTTCTAAGGTAATTACTGCCCTGTAGGAACAGCACTTTTTTTTGTAGGCCATTTCTGACAGAAAATATACATACACACAACTAAAAACGGTGAACAAAAACCTCAAAACAAAAACAAAACCTGACAATAACAACAACCCCCCCCCCAACAAATTAAATAATTAAAAATCAATTATTGTTTTGTTTCTTTTACTCAAAGGTCGTCAAACAACCCTTTTATTTTTTTTTCTTCTCCTTCTGTACAATAAGGTCTTGACATACAAATTATTTTTTGCACTATTTTATCCTGCCAAATTAAAAAAATATATTATGGCAGCCTGTTTGTTTGTTTTTATTTTTATTTCCAAATTCACTAACAAAAAAAGTACATTAAATCCCTTTAAAAGGACAAGCGTACAGTTAAAAAATTACAAGTTCCAGTAAAAATACAGCAAGTGCCTACATTATATGAATCAACCAATATCAATATCCATTCCAGAAGAGGGAGGATGGGAGGGGGGAGAGAGAGAGATAAAAATAGGTACAGGTCAGAAATGTGATTTTCTTTTAATTCTGCAAAGCAATAACAATATTAAGCACTTTTTTCTACATACTTTTTCTACATGGTGTAGCAGTCACCTTTTAATCCCCGAATACAAGTTTCTATACATTTTTCTTGAAATAAAAATTCAACACCCAAGGCAGAAAAAAAAATGTACTAAAACTCAGACTTTACAGTTACAGTGACAAGAACAAATTTATAGACCCACCATTTAAATTTTACTGCAACATTTTCAAGGAAAAAAGAGAAAAAGGTTTTTTTTTTCTTTCTGGTTTTGTAAAATGCCCAGGCATTCTCCATTATTACAAATACTGGTCCACTTTTACAGTAATCAAGAAATTTTAATATATATAATATATACTAAAACCCCGTCACCAAAAGAAAACAATATACACATGGCCATTATGGCATTTTTAATAACCTATTAAGCAAACTTTGAGGACAAAAGAAAAAAGAGATTGCTCAAACACACGATACACACAATGTTTTACCCTTGTATGTATTCAATACTGTAAACGTATTTTAAGACAGAGTGCACTAAATTTAACTTTTAAAAAAATTAACAGTTGTTCCTGAATTTTTTTTTTCATTCAATGATAACCACTTGCAATTGTGTGTCATTTGAGTTTTAATTCAGCAGTAAATCATTTCCATTCCATTTCCTAAGCAGCGTTGTCCTGAAAAGAAAAACAGAAGCTGAAAACAATTCAGCAAATGGACGTCCAAAGTTGTGCTGGATATACATCTTCATTTGATTGGGGTCTTATGTCATTTTCATGTCCACTATCTTCAACCAGGATATTTTTTTTTAAAGTAAATGTGGCTCTTTTGTTTGTTTTTACCCTACAGAACATACTTTCTTTGTTCTACCTTTTCCTGTTAAAAGTCTTTTCATTTCACAAAAATGTTTGCATTTGTCTCAAGAGACTCAAATAGGAAGATCAGTTTTCAAGGCACTCACATCAAATTGAATGGCAGTAGGAAAAACTGTCCAATAAATTATTTCTTTTCTTTATAGTGCCAGTATTGTGAATGCCACGCTTAGCAATACTGACACTTAATCTCAGATGTCCTCTTTAACAATTTCACCCACCTCTGGGCCAAGCAAAGACAAAAACGCTATAATTTCTTGTTCAGAAGCCGCTGGTCTTAAATGCAAATTTTAAAAACAAAATTTTAAAGTGCGGGTCAACAGAACCAAAATGTATAATTCTTAAATTGTCCTGATGATAAACGGGGAGCTCTCAAACCATGGCCTAAAAAGATTGACTTAGAAGTCGTGAAAAATACATACATTTCGGCTTCCCCACAATCGACCAAGTTGCAAGGACAGATGGGCAATTTAGCTGGGAGTGGGGAGCAACTACTCTGTTCTGGCAGATTTTTTTTAAAAAAGAAGGATCGGTGTCATATAGGCTCACAATATGCTTAAGTGCAAGGAAAGAGATACTCAAAGAGCAACAGTTCCACTGGTCTACAGCATTGTCAGACACATTGCAAGAGATTTATGCAATTCAGAAAACCCACCTGATCAATATAGTCAGAAGTGGAAGAAGGTTCAGAGAGACTTTGTGCCCAGAGAGTGACTAAGGGAAGGGAAATAAGAGTTCCCAATGAAATCCACAAATTGAACTGTTTAACCCCCCACCCCACCCCGAGCCCCAAACTGGCCCTCGCTATAACTTTCTAGAAACAGTGGGAACAGAGGTCATTATGAAAGCAGAAGGTCTAAGTGAGTAGGAATGTGACACTAGAAAGGTATTTTGTGACTTTCCGAACAGTGGTCCATGCTTTCTTAGGGATGGCCACTTCGAAGAATATGATTACATAATAACAACAGCAAATTATTACGATTAAACTACCATTTGTCGTGAAAAGGTTCAGAATGCAGAGGACTGCCAGGTAACAATTTTTAATGGAAGAAATAAGGGCACTCTAAATCTTTTATAAAATTTTAAAAAGATTCAACTTAATGTGAGCAAGGGATATCCAGCAACCCTAACCAACACTGATTGGTGTTTAATTAGAATTCAGAATAAAGTTTATAAAACTGAAAATGTAATTTCAAGAAAAATTCATGAACCAGAAGAAACTCAAAATTTCAAATCTCTTAGTTTTCAGTTAATGAAATCATTTTTTTCAGTTTAAATCTTTAGGAAGTTTTCACAAAGGGGAAAAAAAAGGGAAGTTCTCAGCCCGGGAAAATCAGTTTTGAAATTTTGTTATTGGACTGAAATTCAGGAATTTCAAAAGCAGGAATAAGTTGTGCATTATATGAGACAGTTTTCATTTCACTGGCAAAATGTCTAAAAACATCTTGTTTAGCCCACTGCTTATGTATAACAGTTCTGAATGCAACTGTTTTTTTGAAATAACTGGCATGTATGGAAGTCTTAGACTAAGGTCAGGTCCACAATGTTCTTAAGTAAGGAAGCTATATATTGGCTGCATTCAGACATCAGTCTTAACCACTGTTTGATCAAATGCCAGTTAGAAATAATGCTTGGATGCAGACAGTCCAACACACCAGGATTTGCTGGTTGATACCAAATCGGAATGTTAATCTAGGGACTATAGTTGCTTTGCTAACTACAATTTGTATTAACTGTGGTTTGCTGTGATGTCTGAATTCACTAACAGCTTACTGAGCAGTGCCCCTCAAGGCTGCAGAGCTGGCAGTGGGAGTAAGATACTTTTCTTCTCAGGAGGCAAGACAATAGACAACCTGGGTTTAGATACAAACCAGGATTTGCACTTGTGTCTGCCAGAAGAACTGGAATTTGTTTCAGAAACCTTGGTTTATTGTATACCTATATGACCTAGTACGCAATCACACAGGAGAACATGTTTTCTCCCATTCACATTCCTCAAGTGTAGAGCTAATATTCCTTAAAATAATTCCCATGACTGTTGTCCAATAGTGAACTTTACCAGTTTAACAGCTCAATCGGGGGGTGGGGGGGTCGGCTCTTGTACCTGGTGCAGGGCCGCACTGGCACATGTGCCCAGCTCACTGGAATAAGTGGCACTTATGCCAGTGGGAAAGGCAAACAGGGAGGCAGGCAGTTCCTGTGGAGCTCTGCAGCACCTGACCTGGAAGAGCCTGCGCCCCGCAGAACCACACCAGCCTAAAGGCTAGAGGCATTCCTGGAGGTGGAGATAACTTGAGTCCGCTTCCACTGGGCTTTTGAGCCAGGAACATCCCCGGTGTATGTCCATTTTGCCCTACAGAGGGCTTTCAGGTGGCTGGGGATTTTCCAGAGTTTGCTGCCTTCCTGCACCACCTGGAAGCCCTCTGGAAGCAGTGTGATGGCACAGCAGTGGTGCCATTCCTGGCCGCCAGAGCCCTCTGTGACCAACCAGCTCAAGGCAGATCACCAGCCATGGATTGGGGTCTACTCAGATTTCTCACAACACTCATGTAGCAGCCCAAATAAAGTATCATGATCAATACTTGTCAATGACTGACCAACGTAAGATCTCAGTGAATAAAAAACTACCAATGGGTCACAGAATGATGCCTGTGGCTGGCTAATCGGCACTGGGACAATAAAGGTTAAGATTTCTCTTAGGACTGCATTTGAAAGTATCCTACACAGTAATGATATTTAGAGTAGGGAAGACTATAGTAAGCCTGAGGAAATCTAAAGTTTGGCTCACCTGACTGAGTAATTGAAATCAATCTGTTCGATCAACACAATCACATGCAGAACCATTCCAGTCTAAGCTCATTGAAATTAATGGGTTTAAACTGGAGTAACCCTCCTTAGGATTGTACTGTTATTTACCCTCTGCTTGTGATGTACCACCATGTGGATTTGGTGAGTCTACTGGGATAGCCTGGCATTGTGATGGGGAACTGGCCTTGATGGCATTTTGGTACCTTCCAACCACAGTCTATGGAGCCGAATCACAGTAACAGCGTGCCGATACAAACACAGCCAAAGAAGCTTGTGATACCTTAAATGCCAACAAGATTTTTATGGTATCATAAGTTATTTGCCTGTTTTTGCTGCAACACAGAAACTTCTGTGGGGTTCCCTTAATGGCTCAGGTTGATTAAAAAATTAATGAATTATCATGCTAGCTAACCAGTTTGAATCCACCAAGAACACATGAAACGGTCCATGACCTTAGAATTTTGAGCAACTTCCAAGTGGCAGTGGGAGAATTTGTTTTAAAGTGTCATCTGCGCCATTACATCCCACCCCCCCAATAGTTTTACCATAGACATTCTAACAATTACTAGAGCCACCCTATAGCATTTCTGGGGTTTCCCCGGAAGTGATGTAGTGGTGCAGATGAAGTCAAGTTCCTCCATGTTGCTACTTCCAATCTTCCTATAATTCACCTGACTGATCTGGCACAGGAAGTCTTTAGATACATTTTGCCCAGTTTAATATGTGATCAGAGTGTCAACTTGTGATAGAAATAACATATCTTAAAGTTGCTCTTAATGGCTGATATGACATAGGGTGAGGAACTTTGGATAAGTAATCTATCAAAACAATCCTTTAGCCCTATTAGGTCCATAGAACAACAAAACATGTTTATGTATGTCTGTGTTTTACAGATGAACTAATGCCAATGTATAATATCAGTTACTCTACTAAGGGCATTGCAGCTGTTGCTCTAGATAGTCAGTTATAACCATTTCATATATCCAGATAATTAACTGATAACTGCAGTTTTGTGTGTGTGAAAATCATCAAGCAAAGCTTCCTTTCGTCTGATGTTTTCAAAAATCTGGGCATGCAGCTGTCAGGGCTCTCAAATTGTCCTAAGGATTTTTTTAAAAAGAAAAATGGCAGAAAGGTGAGAATATGCTACTAGCAACTAGAGCAAATTCCTTTACTAATAATGCACAATTCTTGCTATTGCTTTCATGAATGTAGCTACCATCAGAAAATACCTGTGCCCATGTTGTTTTAGCTCTTGTAGTATCTACTTTGAAAGTTCGTTAAAAAATCATTTTAAAGGCCTCTGTTTTTAATGGCAGCCTCAGTGCTACATATTAGATCCAAATCCAAAAAAAGTGCTACAATGTTTAAGATTGTTATTCGCCATATTATTTCATCTTCTCTAACGTCCAAATGATTTATTTCATTTTTTTTTAAAGGAACTGCATTGGGGTGGCAAAAAAAGAAAACAAAATTATTACTTAAAATGTTGGCTTCTTCACAAGAAATTACAGGTGCTCAGCGTAAGATTCACCAAAGCAGCGGCCTTCTAAAATTATAATTTAAATTGATATGCATCTCCCCCTGTAATGCAAATAATCTCAGGTTACTACTGGGGAAAATTAGAATGGGATACCCAACAAAAAATGTAAAAGGAAATCTAAAACCAAAAAAAAAGTCTTTAAAAATACCTGCACATGCCAAAAAAAAAAAAATTACAAAATAACCCAATAAATACAGAAATTATTGCACAGTTAAAAGGCTTCACAATTTTTACTGCCTTAACCAATCCTCAGGTTTACTAGAACTTTGTAGACACAGGTTATATTTAAGTGCCAAATTCTGGCACCTGCCATAGTTATGCTAAGTTACGTTTATGGAGGCAAGTTAGGTCAGCTTTTCTCAGTTGGCAATAGTTAAACTGTACAATTTAAATGTTACCTAGACCCCTGATTTTAACCCGGTGGGGGCCTTAGCTTCTTTCTGCCTGCTCAATTTTGACATCATTTGTCAGCAAATGTTCGCCGTGCCACTTTTTCATGTGTTTCTCCAGGGTGCTGTAAACACTGAAGGGCATCTGGCAAATGTCGCAGCGGTAGACCTCCTTCCCTAGCTGGCCATGTGTTTTCATATGACGTGTCAGCTTACTGCTCTGGGCGCATGCATAGTTGCAGAGCTCACATTTGTAAGGCCGCTCTCCCGTGTGACTCCGGCGATGCACCGTCAAGTTGCTGCAATTCTTAAACACCTTGCCACAGTACTCGCACGTGTCGCTCCGCCGCCCTTCCTTTGAACTGGGTCGACCGGGGCCAGGTCCGCTGATGTGGGGCGTACTGCCTCCGCTCGCCGTCCCGCTGCGCCCTGAGAGACCGCCATCCAGCATATCGCCTGGTGGAGTGGAGAAACGCAGGCTGCCGTTTTCTGAGGAGTGCTCAGAAGAAGTAGCAAAGGGGGATTGTCGGGAGTCTGTGAATCCTAGAAATGGATCCTTCATGAAGTGCCTTGATGCTGCATATCCTACCAGCCACTGCGAGTAAACATTTTCAGAAGGTATTATTGTTGCTGGTGGTAAGTCCAAATCTTTTTCTATCTTTATTCTTTTCGAGGAGTTGTTTAAACTGGGGCTTGTAATAGGGGTTGGCTTACGGGGGAACAGGCCTGGAAAGGGTTCACCTGGACCAAAGTTTCTCCCATTCACTGTC
The DNA here is from genome assembly GCF_021028975.2 of Sphaerodactylus townsendi. Lineage (NCBI taxonomy): Eukaryota > Metazoa > Chordata > Lepidosauria > Squamata > Sphaerodactylidae > Sphaerodactylus > Sphaerodactylus townsendi. Next base: position 158,856,081 of record NC_059426.1, read on the forward strand.
CCTTCCTCAGTGCGGTCAAGTTCTCCCACTACAGAGTCTTCGTCGCCAGTGTCTCTCTGACAGAGGTCTCGGGGACAGAGGTCTCGTTGATCAGAAGACCTTTTCATGAAGCTGCTTCTTTTCTGCTTTTCGGCCAGCATGTCACTGTATTGCTGGATGGTGCCAAGGCTTACATTCTCTATCACTTTTCCTAGGACGAGTGATTTTTCATCTGGCAGCGACTTGGAGCCATTTTCTCGGTTACGACTTAGCTCTGAGTCCATGCTGAAGCTCGACTCGGGCCTACTTTCGTTTTCTAACTCCTCTTCCTCCTCCTCCTCCTCCTCCTCTTCTTCATTGTCGTGCCCTAAGGAAGGATCGCTCTCATTCCTGAAATCTGCCTCTCTAGACTTCAGTCCTTCTCCAGTGAGGTCACTTGTGCCAGGCTCAGGGGAGCTTGTAGCAGACAGTCCGTCATCTGACCTCCCTGTCATGGACCCAGCTTTGTGCATATGTGTTTTCATATGGCGTTTTAATTTGCTGGCTTGAGAACAAGCATGGTCACAGAGCTGGCATTTATAGGGCTTCTCTCCTGTGTGACTGCGTCGGTGAACGATGAGATTGCTCTGGAACTTGAACGTTTTCCCACAAAATTCACAGGACTTGCTTTTAGCCTGAGGCTGGGGAGGTGTAGTGCTGCTTGGGGGCATCGGCGGCAACGGTGGAGTGCTCAAGAAAGGTGATTTGGGGCTTGGCTGGAAAGGATTCAACAAGCGATGCATAGGGTTGTTGCGATTGGGCGAGACTGGCGGAGGGGTGGAGTTGTTCCCTGCCAGTTCTCGAAGCCTTCTCGAGAAATCCATCGCTGGCGATTCAATGGCCATGGGGTTTAAACGCATGACTCTGTCAAAGGCACTGGGATGCTGGGCAACTAACCCCATTTCTTCGGCACTAAGGCGATGTGGGTCCAAGTGATGACGAGGCGGAGGGCTGAAGAGGGGAGGCGTATTGGGGAGCCGACCTTCGCCGAAGCCAGGGTGATCACGCAGGATGGGACCCGTCATTCGCAAGAGACTAAAAGGGTTGTTGTCGCCAAGGAAATTCATCAACGGGGACTGTGCAACAGTCTCAGGTCCCAGAGGAGGAGGGATGGTGATGCGTGGAGTGAGGGAGCTATTCGAAGGGCTTGTTTCCAAGTAGATGCGAAATCCATGTGTGTTCTGGGCATGCTGAAGCAAAAACCAAGCACTATTAAAAGGCTGCTTGCATGTTGTGCAAATATAGCTTGAAGGCTCATCTTTACCTACGGAAAAAACACACAGAGAGAAAAAACAAATCATCAGAAAAATGTCATGCATGAAAGCCCCTAAATACCATTATTTTTCCTCCATGGTATTTCTGGTGGGTTTTTTAAAAAAAATACTGAAAAATAATCTTTACTGCCTATCCATAATTTGTGTATGGTATAACAAACAAATTAACTATAGTTTGCTGGAATCCAGAAAGTCTGCTCCAATACAGTTCCAACTAAAAGTTTCAAAACTATTTGTTCAAACTAAGTGGTGAGCTTGGCTCAGCCGCTCTAATATACCTCATAGTGCTGTCATGAGGATAGAAGAAAAGAGGAAAGAGAATCACTCTAGAGCAGGGGTCTGCAACCTGCGACTCTCCAGATGTTCACGGACTACAATTCCCATCAGCCCCTGCCAGCATGGCCAATTGGAGAGCTGCAGGTTGCAGACCCCTGCTCTAGAGAAGGGTAAACAAAAAGTAACAAATAGACAAAAGGTGGGTTTTTTTCAATATCAAAGAAAATATGCAGCTTGCTTTCCTGCCAAAAAAGACAAACTACCGTATATACTCGTTTTAAGGCTGAAAAATGCCCCCTCAGCTTATACAAGAGTCACCGCTTACCAGCGGGCTCTTCAGGCCTCTGCCGAGGATGGGGGTGTGGCCAGGACGTCCTCCCTGCGGCTGTACAAGCCGCTTGTTGCTGCCCTGAGGGTGAAGGGGGAACCCCAAGGCACCCTGGCTGGCTAGACTTCCTCAAACCCGGGAGGCAGAGGGAGCTCCTTATAATGGCAGTGACATCAGGGGGAGTCACTGCCCAAATAAGGAGCTCCCTCTGCCTGCCAGCTGGGTTTGAGGAAGCCCAGCCACAGCCGGCAGGCAGAGGGAGCTCCTTATTTGGGCAGGGACTTATACATAGTGCCACTATCCTGGCAAATTTCTAGGGATTTGGGGAATAATTCTAGACTCCAAGGTAGCCATTTTGTCCAGGGGAACTGATCCTTATAGTCTGGAGATCTGTCAAAATTCCAGGAGATTTCCAGGCCCCACGTAGAAGTGACAGCCCTAGAATCATAGAGTTGGAAGAGACCACAAGGGCCAACCTCCTGCAATGCAGGAATACAGAATCAAAGCACTCCCGACATATGTTCATCCAGCCTCTGTTTAAAAACCTCCAAAGAAGGAGACTCCACAACTCTCCAAGGCAGTGAGTTCCACTGTCAAACAGCCCTGAGGGTCAGGAAGTTCCTCCTAATGTTTAGGGGGAATCTCTTTTCCTTCACCTTGAATCCATTACTCCGTGTCCTAATCTCTGAGGCAGCAGAAAACAAGCTTGCTCCCTCTTTGACATGACATCCCTTCAAATATTTAAACATGGCTATCATGTCACCCCTTCACCTACGCTTCTCCAGACTAAACATCCCCAGCTCCCTAAGCCTCTCTTCGTAGGGCATGGACTCCAGATCTCATTTTTGTTGCCCTCCTCTGGACCCATTCCAGCCTTTCAATATCCTTCTTGTCGATATCCTACTGCTCAGTCAGGTTAGTTCTCCCCCCCTCCCCCCCAAAAAGGTACCATAGAAGGCCATGGCTATAAATGAATCATCACCCACTTGAGGAAATATCCCCACAACATAAATATACTGACATCATACAAGAATTCTTGGGGGGGGAGGGGATTTGTTTTTATGTAATCTTATTCAACTGTAAATGCACCTATTGATTCCCAACTGGCTGGAATATTATTCCAGAACAAAAAATTCCTAAGAGCAATAACTACCCAATTTATACTAACATTCTGCCCATAAGGATAAGCTTAGGACTAAAGGAAAGGAGGAAAAAGGGAATTCCTCTCAGTATATGTACATGTGCAATACTGTGAAGATGAATCAACAGTCAGTGATCCTATTATTATTTTCAATAGTTAATATTTTTATTTCCTGTGACTAAATGTGACAAAAAAGTCTATACCTTTAATATTTCTAAAACAATACCATGTGCAGTATAAAAAGTGACAGGTCACTGAGGCAGGCTAAAATATAGACCATATTCTGTCAAAAGCTTTCTTTATTAACAATATGTTTTACCTCAGCTCACCCTTGAATAGACTTTCATAAAGCCCTTCCTGAAGTACCAACCATTAGCAAACTAGGAACAAAATGTTACAAGGTCATACAGCTTCAAATTAAAGAGGGCTCGTTTTATCCACGTTTAATTGATTACCCGCAGCTGATAAGAGTCTTCCATTTTTACAGTCACAGTATGAATTTTCTGTATGTTTTTCTTCACCGTTCTCACTTAATTAAGGAATTTCCCACCACACACAAAACAACTTCTGTGTTTGCAGGGCAACATAAAGTAAGTGCAAGAGTGTTGGGGATTAAGGTGAAGGCCAAGGGCAGCCTAGTAGTTTATTTGGAGGGGGGAGTTAAAATACTGACTTTAAATGATAGGTAGTTGGCCATTTGCATTTCTGTCACAGAGAGACATTTTGTTTTTAACTGCCCCCCCCCCCATTTTCACCTCTGAAAGAAAAAAATCTTTTTTCTCTTCTGTTTTCTGACTTCCTTTCAAAATCAGCTTATTAGGGTGTTCTACTGGCACAAGATACTGATATGACAAGTTATCGGTCATAACAGTAGCAATTTCTCTCTGTGTGTGTCTCTCTCTCTTTGTTTTACTTTGTTTTCATGCCCCCAAACTCTCCTGTTCGGCAGCCCCCTGTTCACAATGGCAAAATTGTCTGCAGGCTACTCAGCTACGAACGCACTGACAGAATTGCTTATTTCTTCTTCTTCTTCTTTTCCTCGCTTCACTTTCACAACCCTCAAAGGCTCTCCCTAGACTCCCCTTTATTTTTTAAAAAAATGAATAAAAAAATAAAATAAAATGTTCATTTCCATATTATCACTTCATGGTTATCTTGCCGCAAAGTTGCCCTGAGCAGTGTAGATGCTCACTTTTAAGAACAGAACAATGTCAAAAAGTCTTTGAAATTACACTCTGAACATTTTTATATTTTAAAACTTGCTAAGTATTTTAAACATGCCCAGGAATGGTCAGATACTCCTATAAAGTGATCGCCATAGTTAATAATGCAAAGCATCCATGCTTGAGAACACTGTCCTATAAAGGTAGTTTCATGTAAGCCCATGTTCTTTAGTGGCTCACAGTGCTATCATAAGTGGGGTTATATCCTTCTCAGTCCACTGACTTCAGTGGTTTTAGAAGTGTGTAACTGCTTTGGCCGACACTGTCAGTGTGCTACACTCAAATGGGGGGAAAAAGCCCTCCTGTCGTCGCTCTTCCTATATTAAGCCTGAGTGGAGACATCCAGATACATCAGAGTTCCAGCATCTCAATTTGTGGAAGATGAAGGGGTTCACTTCTAAGGGAGCAGATCTTACTATAGGCATGTGTGTCCCTTTTTACCAAACTGATCCAAATCGAATTACTCCTGTCTCCAACTCTGAAGACCTAGTTTTTTCACAGATGAACGGAGGTATTTACCCCCCCCCCCCAAAAAAAAATACCACACGGTTTTCGAAGAGCTGCAACTCCTTACATAACCATTATTCAGCCCTTGGACCAATGGTGCATGGTTCCCAGACAGCTCAGAAAATCCAACAGAGGGGCAGCCAATTTTTTGAATAAAGTGTGGATGTTTTAAAAACCTTCTTGTTCCATATGAGATAGGCTCATTCCGCACAAGCAGAATAATGCATTTTTAAGCTGCTTTCAGGGCTCTTTGAAGCTGTGAGGAAAGGCAAAAACAGTTGTGAAAGCAGCTTGAAAGTGCATTATTTTGCGTGTGCGGAATGAGCCTAAGATTTGAGTCTAGTGGGACCCTGAATGATCAACAAAATTTCCAGGCAAGATCTGAGTTCATTAGTACCTTAAAGACCAACAAGATTTTCAGCATTCAAGAATCAAAGCTCACTTGCAACTATCTTCTTCTCTGTTTTCATCCCCCCACCTAGTGGTTTTGATCTTTCCTAGTATTAAAAAGCCCCTACAAACACAAACACACACACACACACACACAATTTCAGTGAGAGGAGCTGCACCTAAAGCTTCACTGTTATTTATACCCTTGTTTCCATTTATCATATTAGAATGAAAACAGTAAAAAAAGAAAAGGAAGAGGGCAAGTCTCTCCTCAGTTTCTGTAAAACGCAAGCCTGTCTTTGCCTATAGTGGTAATGCCAGTCTGAATTACTTCTCTTCAATAATTAATTTTGCAGTTGCGAAATTAACTTGTGTTAATTAAGTATTTCAAAGTTTTAAAACGTTTTTTTAAAGTGTTGATATCCTTATTCAAAACTGGAATAGTAATCGTGTTTGCAACCGTATTTGTAGAATGTGCGCAATGCAATTCTAGTATTTTCCCACAACTTGCAGATGCTAGCTACGAAGCATGTGAGAGAAGCATCAAATAGTGTTCCAAAGATTCGAAGAGACAGAAACATGCATGAACCACACTGAGATTGGTCAAGGACTCCGCAATGTTCTTTTCTTCTAGGTGCTGAATTCATTAGACCTTATAACACGATCATCGTGATAATCAAGTGCTGTCAAATCAGGCCCAGGCTAATGGCGATTCCATGAAATTTCGCCTTATGGGGTTCTCAAGACAAGACATAAGCTAAGGTGATTCGCTACTGCCTTCCTCTGGGTAGCAATCCTGATCTTCCTTGGTAGTTCCCACCCAAATATTAATCATCGCCGACCCTGCTTAGCTCTGGCTAGACAGGGCTATTCAAGGCTGCTCATAATTTCATAGTGAGTCAGAATGGGATTGTAATAAATATGACCAATCACAGGAGACAGTAGAAGCAGCAGGTGAGTCCAAAAAAGTTAACGCTTGAGGCAGCAGCTAGGTTCTCTGGCAGCCCATTAAGCAAGGGAAGAAAGAGATAAGCCAGGTTCTCTAATACCTCTAAAACACACACCTGAAAAACTGCATGAATACAATGAATACTTCCTCTACAAACCCCTCTTGCATTTAGACTGGCATACAGAGTAGGCTTGCCAGCTCCAGGTTGGGAAATACATGAAATTTGGGGGGTGAAGCCTGAGGAAAGTCTAGTTTGGGAGAAGAAGGACATCAACAGGGCATAATGTCTTAGAGTGTACTTTCCAAAGTAGCCATTTTCTCCTGGTGAACTCGCCTGGAGATCAGTTGTAATACTGGGGGATTTCTAGCAGCCCTAATATTGAAGGCCCTCAAGAAGTGGACTGGGGACAGTTGCTTATTTCTAGTCTATTAGAAGGATCAGTCACTCCTATAGATTACCTGCTGCCTTTCCCACCCAGTTCAACTTTTGTTAACAGACAACACCAATCTGCACTGGCAACGGTGCGGGGGTGCATCGGAATATACAATGCTGACACACTCACCCGGGACCGTTCGTATGGACGGTCCCGGGAGGGCAGCAGGTGGCGGCACAGCCTTCGCACAGGCTGCACCGTCCCTGAACGCTTACCTCGTCTCCTGGCTTCCAGCTCATCGCAGAGGCCAGCCGGAAGCCCCAGGAGACGAGGTAAGCATTCAGGGACAGTGCGGGGGAAATGGCACCTTCCAGCCGCTGCCGTTCGCATGGCAGCGGTTGGAAGACGCTGCTTCCGAAAAACCTCGCTGGGGGAGCGAGGTCCGGAAACAGCGTCTTCGCGCCTCTCGGGGGTTGCGAGGCCAGTGCAGCTGCGATGCAGCAGCGGTGGCTGTGCGAACCCCTCCACGAGGACCCTGTTTTTAGCGTATCTGGACGCTCTTTACCACCCGTGCGGAAAGGGCCTTAGAGTTCTAACAAATGGATCTTGCTGGATGAAATAATTAACCCTTGAGTATCCCACAGCTTAAACCAATGCAAGTAATTACAGACTGTGCATTTGCTGAACCCACCTGCCTAAACTTTTTCCCACTGGAAATAAATAATTCTCTCTCTCTTACTCAGTGATGGACTACATTGTGTTCAATATGTGAATGTGTGTGTGGGGGGTGGGTGGGTGGCAGGTACATAATAAAGTATAGTTGAAGGTGGTACTCCCACACACAGCAGTTACTCACTGAGACTTTGTCCTGGGTGCAAAGCAGTCTATACAATGGGCACTCACTGAAGGAGGCAGTCTGCATTTTACTTTTCAGAGTTCTGACACCAATTAAATGGGTTTTTTCCCCTACTGAGGGATCATTTCCTGCTATAGACCAAGCTTGCTCTATGCTCATTGGTCCATTCTCCCCTGCCATGCACCGTCCAGTTTATTGTATAGAAATTAAAAAGTTCATATGACACATATGCACAAAACGTTTAAAAACAAGCAAATAAAATCCTAAGTATTTTGTAAAATCCTAAGTATTGACCTTGCTATCTTCATTGTTACTCACATGCTAATGGGTAGATCCCACTCAAATCTAGCTTGCAAATTACACTCTTTACTTGTTAACAGACAATGGTTCTTTTCCCCACCCTGGATACTCCCACAGGTATATATACTCCACTTGCTTTCCTACTATCAGATCCTCTGAAGATGCCAGCCACAGATGCAGCCGAAATATTAGGAGAGAATGCTGCTAGAACATGGCCATACAGCCCGGAAACCACACAGCACCCCAAAATCCTACGTATTTTATATGGAAATTTAAAGCAAATTATTTTTCCAGCTGTCAAGTCATATTGGACTTATGGTGAGTCTTGCGGGAATTTTCAAAGCCAGAGACATTCAGAGATGGTTTGCCAGTGCCTGCCTTTGCATCATGACCCTGATGTTCTTTGGAGGTTTCTCTTCCAAATACTTGCCAGGATGGACCCAGCTTAGCTTTTGAGATCCGACGCAATCAAGGTAGTATGGGCTATCCAGTTAAGGGCAGACATATAATGTTTCTTAAATTTTGTTTCATTTTTCAAACAAATTTGCCTCTCAAAGCTGTTTGCAGCTACAAAAATTCAATACGCTGGTGGTATGCATTGAACATGAATGAAAATCAGACACAGCCATAAAAGACAGTACACACAAGGGAACTAGAGGAGAAGGTAGAGGGTCAGTGTGACCACGCCAGAACACAGTGGGTGTCCCGATCAGGTTTTTTGTGGCAGGACAGGGTTTGGTTCTCCAGCTAGTGGCAGAGATCAGAGTCTCCTTCACCTCACCGGATAAGTTGGTATCATAACTTCCTGTTTAGGACTGTGAACTAGTTGTGGTTATTCTTTTGTACATCTGGACCAGAAAAACAGTGTGTATGTGAAGGGTGTGTCTTGTCGAAGAACTGTGAGCCAGACTGTATGACTTTTCAGTAAGTGCTTGCTTCAGACATGCAGAGACAAAAAGGTGGCAGTCCCACACCATGTTCTCTGCCGATGAAGGAAGCAGATTTGGGTGCTTCATATTGATAAGAGAACCGGCAAGCAATCTTGGGCTGCGAGAGGAAGCTGGCAATAATGGCAGGCAGGGTAGCAGCCTGAGATGAGAATGGAGACCCAAGGTGAGGAAGGGAGAAGGGAAGAAACAGGGAGACTTCATTGAAAAGGACGACACAGTGGCAGAAGGCCAGCAGAGGGCATTTTCACCAGACGACCCTCAATTTTTCTTGCATATTCTGTTTCAATACACATGGACATCATGGATCGCACACAGGGCCGGAGCGAGGAGGACCTGTGCCTGGGGCAAACGTGCACTCTACTCCCCACCCGCCCCAGAATGCCCCTGGTGCATCACGCACCCCCGCCCCCTTGCCACTACGTCACTGGTAGTACATGCTCCTAATTTGAATGGTTGTAACACCTACAAAGGACTAAAAATGCACAATCAATGAGTGATTTAAAGATTTAATGTTAACTTTGGTATGAGAATAAAACTTCCTCTTTTCACTCACATAAAACAAAATATTTTTTAACTTACACGTGGCTAATATGTTATATTTCCCTAAAATTATTATTTTTCCTTTCTATAAGGAAGGGTAGGGATTAGCAGCCCCCACTGTCCTCAGAGCTCTTAAAGGACTTACTTATCAGCCTGTTTTTAATCACTTGTTTTGTATACTATGGTTTTTAAACTGTAAGCTGCTTTCAACAGGGCTCTGAAGAGGTGGCATAGAAATATTATAAATAAATAAATAGTGCATGCACAATTAATTCTAATACATGCAGGCGTCAACAATAAGAATTTCTCTTGAGATGAAGAGGAATCAGTGGCAGCCCAGCTACACATCTACGTCCATTTGGGGATGGACCATCTTAATTCTCCCTCCTCCCTTTCCCAGAGGTCACAGTAGGAGGCATCTAACGAGAAACCTTTCTTTAGCTCGCTTTTACAAAACATTTCAGGCTCACTTCACAAAACTTCCACAAAGGCGAGGAAAACAGAAGGAATTTTAATGCTGCTTCTGCGCTGCTTTAGAAATCCAAGGCTGTAACGCTTGCAAGGTTTTAAAGCAAGGATTTGGTTATGATTAATACGCAGGAGCGGACATGAATCTGCTTCCTCCATACCCACCCCCACTGCTCTTTTTTTAATAACAAGCATTTATATAATTTCCCCACTTTTTTATTCTAACACCCCCATTAATGGTAATGTGGATGCTCAGTAAAAAGTCCACACCTTTAATTGAATTTTTATTGAATTAAAATGCTTTAATTGAAATCATTGGTTTAACAGGTTTTCTGTAAGATGTGTCATCATAAAATCTGTCCAGAAAGGAGTTAAACCAGGGAAAGGTTTTGTGTGAGAAACAGCTAAAAAAAAAAAAACCTGACTATCGGACAAGAAATCCCCATAAAGTTTCTGGAAACTTAATTTTTGCTCCTCGAGGGACTGCAAAGTAGATGCAGCATTTGTCCGAAAGCATCAGATGTTTTACAAGCAGAGAGCAACAATCCATAAACCAGTCATCCCTAAAATATTAGGATTTAAATCTAATCAGGACTGAATGCCACAACCACATTTATTTTCCAATAACTTTAACTGTGTCTTGATACATTAATTGTATTGAATAGATATTGCAGATTAATAGGCTGCAGCCTGGAGATTTTCTTGTTATTTAAAATCCGAACTGAAACGGGAGACAAAGAAGGTGTGACTTTTCTACAGTGTTTATGTCTGTCCTTACTCTCTCCTAGAGTAGCTATAAGGTCTTCTGGTTAAGCCACACAGCTTTTAAAAGAACTAGGATAAAAATGGGTATAAGAAGCCGAATTCACCTTCTCCTGTTTGATTGGTGGATATAATAGCTAAGGACAGCCAGTGTAGCATAGTGGTTCAAGTTTCAGACAACCCAGGAGGTTTTCTGGATGACAATGGGCCAGTCACACACTCCCAGCCCTGACCCCGGTTAGGATTTGAATGGGAGACCTCCAATGAATACCAGGGTTGTGATGCGGAGGTAGGCAATGGCAAACCACCTTCAAATGTCTCTTGCCTTAAAATCCCTACAGCTGTGACTTGTCAGCAAAAGTTGCAGACAAAAACCTCTGAGTTCTAGGCTGGCCACACATGTTCATGGTAACCTAACCAATCAGAAAGGAATGCCACTTAATCAGTTTCCACAGGGAACCTACCTGTGATATTCCTCATCTCCTGCTCTTGATCAATGGAGCAGGGGGAGGAAATGAAGGGAACATCACTCATCAATGCCTGAATGTCATGTGCTGTTTTGACATCATGGCACACTAGAAATTTGAACATTCCTAGAGCACTGTGGCATCGCTTCCTATTGGAAAACAGGAAGTGACATCCCAGAAGCCTGCTCCCCACCAGTGCACCAGGGGACTCCCACACAAGGGGAATGCCAACCCAAAATCAGACAAGTTTACCATTAGATGCCTTACAAGAGAAACACCACTCATTTATGTTAATTTAACCTTGATCCTATAATAAGCAACCTAAGTACATATTAAAAACTGGGAGAGGAACAGATGTTGGCTCATGAATATAATATAAATTGCAGTCAAAGTAGTGTGACATTTATAACATCAGAATAGGACTCAATCTTGACCCAGGCTGAAATTTCTACTCGGCCATGAAGTTCACTGGGTGACTCAGATTAGTCATTTTCTCTCAACATAATCTACTTTGTAATGTTACTGTGAGGACAAAATAAGTGAAGAGGCATCATTCCCCACAGACGTTGAGCAATGTGGATTTCTAGGTCTTAAAAACGTTCTAATCTGACATGTACACTGGTCACACCAGCAAATGATCACTTGCACAATCAATTTAGAGATATTTGTCTAATAATCACAGAGGATGTTGTGGTCTGCTTCTGTGCATTCCTGAACATGGCTTGCAGTACAATGTTGTTTGGATAATATAGATTCAGGTGGAAGGGTGATGTATGTAGGACATAGAAAGACCTGATGGTATTCTGGCCCATTGCAGTTCTGTGAATCGATGTATTTGGAAATGTTATTTGCCATTTACTATGCCAACAGAAGGTCTCAAAAGAAGGCATTTCATCACCATAACAAATATTTTCACCACCAATGAAGAAACTTTGGTTTCATGATGCAAGCTAACAAATTATAAGAAATGTTTAAGAAGAGATTGCTAGTCAAGCACTGGAGATAAGTTTGCCCAACTTGTGATCCAGGTCCACCAAGCCGGAAGTAGCACACTAACATTTTACAGTGACCCACAAATAAATTTAATAAACCTGGGGTACCCGGGGCTGCAAGACTGAAGATGAAAAGTTTGAAAAATAGGAGCATGGAAAAAAATTAGAAGAAACAATGAGGTTTAATGGTAGGATAAATTAAGGGAAATTGGAATATGGAGATCTTCAAATAGAAGCATGGAAACACTTTGGCTAGTCAGACATCGATGGAAATTCTGCGCTGGACTTCATGCATCTTTGGTCTGATCCATCAGGGATCTTCTGATAGTCACATAGATTTGGAAGATATGTGGGAAATGAAAAAATGCAGCAGGTGTAAGTAAAAGAGGAGATTCCACAGGATATCATGATCCAGGCACTTTGTAGATTTGTACATAAGGGCTTGCAGCTTTCAAATAAATTAATAATACTGTTTCACTCAGACAGAAAGCAACTAATCATTTATATTATTGCCACTCGTTCACAATGCTGGGGTACTTTCGTATACCTAGCCAAATCATGGACTCACTGAATGACTGAGCAGAACTATGCATGATAGAAGAGGGATGGCTGATAGCATGATAGTCTTCAAACTCCATGAACATCTTTCCTTTCATTGACTTTGGTGGGAATGAATTCAGCCAGCATAAGCTATCCTGCTGGATAGACTCTTCTTATATGTCTTTCCTTTATCATTAACAACTCTAGGTGAGGAAACTGCTGGACATTTGAGGTAGGAGCCTGAGGAGGGTAGAGTTTGGGGAACGCAGGAAGCTCATGCCATAAAACCCATCTCCCAAAGCTCACATTTTCTTCAGGGGGATCAATCTCTGTTGTCTAGAGATCACTTGTAATTCTGACAGAATTCCAGGTGGCTCCTGGAGGTTGGGAACCCTATTTCCTTTCATAGTAATCACCATCAAATTACTTGTCGTGTTGAAAAAATAAAGGCTTGGAAACAATTCAGTTGTTTCTTAGTCTGAGTTGGGCCTTTGGATGGCTATGGTGCTGTCACTTCAGCCTTTGTTAGAACAGATAGCACAGATCCCACTGATGATCAGACAGATAAAGCAAAATGTATGTAAGCAAATATTACCCAGTGGATAATACTGATCTGAACCATGACAAAGTAAATATAAAGTCTTTCCATAAACTGGTTGTTGTGGGCTTTCCAGGCTGTGTGGCCATGAACTGGTAGATCTTGTTCTTAGGAACAAGATCTACCAGGCCACAACCACCGACGGGAAAGCCCACACAATCAGTTGAGTCCGGCTGTGAAAGCCTTCGACAACACATCTCTCCATAAACCTCCATTCTAGCCCTTAGCAGGTAAATCAAGATATTCTGTGAGTGTAAAGTGCTGACAAGTCATGGCCAACTTATGGGTTAACGTTGCCTTCCTCTGAATAATGACCCTGATATTCCTTGGTGGTTTCCCAACCAAGTTCTAACCAAGACCAACCCTGCTTAGCTTCTGAGAGCTGACAAGATCAGGCTAGCCTGGCGCCGTCCAGGTCAGTGCCGGGATAGTTTGCACCACACTAATTCCCAAATAATTAAAAAAAAACCCACCTAACTTGTTGATTAGAACTCACCTGCACTTCCAATTCAAGCTTCTGTCTATCAAATAAAAAATGCCAAATCAATCTGGATGTCATTTGGAAGTTTCAAAACGTTTCACCAGTACTAATAGTTGATCTTGAGAACGTTGCTACTGACAGCAGTATTTCCCTTATGGGAATCCTGCTGCGCATCATGGGAAATGTAGATGTCCTTTATATGTCTCCAGTCATATAAGGACCTGTTCAGATAAGCAACTCCTGTACTTTGGGGTGGGGGGACAGAGGACGGGGACACCTAAAGGGAACCATAGTCAGGAAAGAGAGTGAGAATAAGGAAAACAAAGACTGACTAACCATACCAAGTTATTGTCTCCTTCCTTGTCACTACCAGTCTTCCTAAACGGCAGAAAGGTGTACCTATTATGTTCAGAAGTTCAGCTCAGAACGTTCAGAGGCAATCTCATGAATCTAGCAGATGAAGCTATCTAACTTGGGGGACAGACAGTCTTGTTTAAACTTTTAACTCCTGCAATTCTAGGTGCTCTATTTACAAAACTAAAGACAGAACCCGGCTACCAAGAGCCCTGGATACTGAGACTCTGAAAACAGTTTAACAAGTTGAGAAACATAACTGCGTTTCCTTTGAAGAGAAGTAAACTACGAATTCCACTTCATTCTCATAGATGTTTCTAATCCATATTAATCACTAAAATCAACACCAGTTGTTCCATCACGGAGAACGAAGAAAAACAATTCAGAGAAGAGAGGCCAGCGTGTAATAAAACCGTGCGTTAACTTTCCAGTTACCCTTTTGTCATCTTACAACGGCAACCAAATCTGCATAATTAGCTCCCAAATAGATCGCTACATTTTTAAAAGAAAGGATCTAGGTATGAATGCTAGATTCTCAACCAACACAAAACAGACCGATTAAGTGGGAACTATAAAGCAGGAAGAATCACCAGGTTAGGTTTGGTTTTTTTGAAATAAGCACATTAATATGAGGGGGAGAAAGATGTGCCCATTAGTGAAATGAAAAGGCCACAATGGGATGGGCCTGTGGTATAGTGGTTTTATACACAGAACAGCATTTATAGCCTTTGAGAGAAGAAACGCCACACTTCTCAAGGACGTTTCAGGCTCCTTCTTTGCATAAGGCATTCAAATGCATTTGAAATAATGTCAGTCTTTACGTCAATATATGAAATAAGGCAGCAGCTCGCCTTTAAAATCTGACTCTTGCACAATAGTTTGTCTGAAAGCTGGCAAAAGGATTCTCCTCTACTTTCTTTCTTTTCTCCCGCCTCCTTTTCTTTCCAGGCAGTTTTTTTTTCCTGAGATTCTGGTCTAGCAGAACTGAACCACAATTCCAGGTTTCTATAGTTAGTGGAGAAAAGGATGGGGGAGGGGGGGAATATTAAGAAGAAATGTTTTGAATTACTGAAGGGGAAAAAATGCAGTGTCCATTTAAATTGCTAAAAAAAACTTATAAAAGACATCAGAAAATTGGGGTTTTTTTCGAGGCATGGTTTTTCTTCTTCCTTGCTTTTGTGTATGTGTGTTTATTTTAACAGAACACACTCCAGGGAATATTAGGTACCTATTCCTAGTTAGTAAACGAGAGAGTGGTTTTTGTTTATTTTAATTCGTTACTTCTTTTAACAAACATGATCTCACCATCCCTGCCTCTTGAAATCCATGAAAATCTCTACGTTGGAGATGAACAAGTATTCTAAGGGCTGTAAATCTTGTTTTAATGGAATGTACATTTAGCTATGAGGAGATAATTGACATTATGGAGAGCCTGGATTCTGAATTATATAGGTTATCTAATACAAAGGGGACTCATTATGGAAGCACTACAAACAAGCAGTAATATATGTATATTGTTCAGAGTGGCATTATAGCAAAAGTGTTCAGGTCTGTAGGGATTTATAAAACACAAGAAAACAGCAGACACACACTTGTAAATTTGTCTCATTTGTTTCTGAAGTTAAAGGTTATTCCCTTGATCTGAATTTGTAATAAAAACATGCTAGGCAAAGGTTTGTCGGGAATGTTTGAATATGTAAATTGTATGCAGTGATAGGAAATTATAGGTTAAAAAACTGGATCTTGAGAATTTGTTCAGGATTGCAGAGAATAGACCATTCCTTCCCGCTCCTTTTAGAATAAATGCTTAATTTAAAAGCAGCCACACATATGTTATCAGCAAGGTTTTAATCAACTTATTTAAAGGGAAGTTAGTCCTACTATCAAAACATCTATTCTTGAAATCTTAGGTGCTTACAAAATGTATAAAATAAATCACTTGAATGAACGGTTTAGGGTTGTGGGTCCTTAAGAACAAGTTACACTGGCTTTACTCCCTACCAATGAATTCTAGGTAGATTATTCATAAACATAATATCAATTAATGGCTTGAAAGAACTTTCATTTTAATGAACTAATCTCCTGTTTGACTTTAAACAAAGGATGCGATGCTGCCGCTTCTGTTGTTTTTCCCCCCTCAAAAAAAGATTTTTCCAGCGCTTCCCCCTTCCCTAATAAGGAAATACAGCATTGAGAAGATGTACTTTTATGTGGCTAAAGATAAGGTTTTTCCTCCTTCTCTGAGCACCACAGTCTGCTCAGGTTAACCAACTGCAGTGTTAGAATAACTCCAGCCGACTTGTCACAGAGTACAAAAGTCATCGGCGACTGAATGTTCTTTTCTGCACCGCAATTAAGACGAATCAATACGACGTGCCACAAATGGTATTTTACTCTCAATAAGAACTCGGGCTGAGTTTATTCAGAATATTTTAGCGCTTCCCCCGGGGGATTTTGGTCCAACGCAGATGGCAAATAAAGTACTCAGCCTAGGGCTAGAGCACATTATGCTAATTCTAATGTCAGATGTACTTTAATATACAGCTCTATTTAATCACCCCATTATTTCACATTTCCATATGAAAAAACCTGCGGCACTTCTGCAGAGCTTTCACTCTGCGACAAAGCCAAGCTTCCTTCAACTAGCTCTCTGTGAAATGGGGGGGGGGGGGGGGGAGGGGGGGAGGGAGAGAGAGGGAGAGAGAGAGAGAGAGAGAGAGAGAAGCCTGGTCATTCTTGCCAGTCAAAATGTTACAGTTTCAAAGTTGCAGTGGCTCCTTTCTTTAAAGTGGATCCCCTGATATAATTAGCGAAATTGTTCTGCTTGGGATGCGGGCGATACGCACAGCGTGAAGGAGGTACTGGAACCGAAACACAGGACAGCCCCACCTTTCTTGTTCCATATGTGCATGCGCACACACACACACACACACACACACACACACACACACACACACACAAAATATGCAAGGGAGGGGGAGGGGAAAATGCTGTCACAGCGCGGCGTAACCAATATTCACAACACTGTCGCTGACAAAAACACCGAGGTTCTTGGCTTTGCCGATTCTGCTAGCTGACATGACTGCCACAGCTGCCAACCTACAGATGTCTCAGAATAAGAACCTTCCTGCAGGACCCCCACCCCCACCCTGGCTACATCAAACTGCTGTAATTAAAGTCAAAGCCTTCACCAAAGATTATTAGCCTTTCTTTTTCCTGCATCGTAAGATGCACTCTGAGACCCTGTTGGTTTAAATGGGTTTATCCATGGCCACGATCAGTTGGGAACACACCCTGAGTAAGACCCGGAGTAATTCTCCCTAGGTGCGCCCCCCCCCAACCCTGCAACCCACCGTTATATAATTTGCTTGCATGCTAACCTAAGGATATGGCATATTCAAGACCACTTAATATGGATTAACTGTTCCTTAACGACTCTGACATAATCATCGCAAACAAGGCTGTTAGATGCGTCTGCCTTTTTGATGCATGCAAATGTTCTAATCGGCAGTAGCGACCGCAAATAGCGAACCACAAGGTGTCAGAAATTAGCAGAACATAAAAATCTGAATTTATGTGTGCAGCAAAACAATACGTGTACACGGAGGTTCATCATGCTAACTCTCGCATAAAAGAGTGATGAGCTCTTATTACTCCACAATCCTGCTTGTACCCAATCTACTGTACTATATTGATAATGGAAAAAATCCAGTATGATCTGGCCACAGTCAGTACATGTTCCATTTTCAACAATGCTGGCAGGTTACTGGCACTTCAATTATACTCAAGTAACCACTACAGATTTCATTGGAACTTGCATCCAAGCCAGTATGCTTAGGCCTGCAGCCAGCGTGGGCTGCATGACAGATTTGGGTTTGAATCAATACCACGTTGAAGTCCAGCTTCTGTCATGGTGTCATATCGTTGCCTTAGGCAAGTCACTGGTCCCATTCAGATGCTGTAAAAATCTTCCACACCAACTGACCCGGGGCACACAGACGGCTGTAGGAATTAATATCTGAACAGGTGCAACTGTATTAAACAGGTGCCAGGCACAGGTTTATCTTACAGACAATGGTTTTGATGGTTTCTTTGGGGGGGGGGGGTGTGTGCTGCAGATGGTACCACCACCACCCTGCTTTTCTACCAGTTGACTGCTTCTGAGGACACTTTACATAAGAGAATCAGACATCAGGCTAACTTTATACAAAGGTGTTTTGTAATGTTTTGCTTATGCCATAAACACTTACCTTACAGAGTTGTTGTGAACATCACTGCAATGAAAATTGTAACACCCTTTAAAGCTGCCATATAAAAAAGAAGAAGAATTTGGATTTATACCCCACTTTTCTCAACTACAAGGAATCTCAAAAGCAGCTGACAAACTCCTTCCCTTCCTCTCCCCGCAACAGACATCTTGTGAGACAAGTGGGACTAAGAGAGTCCTGAGCGAACTGTGACTAGCCTAGGGGTCAGCAACCTTTACCACCCAAAGAGTCATTTGGACCCATTTTCCACGGCCCCAAAGATCTACCGAGCCGGAGAGGTGGCTCCGTGTGGAGTCGCCTCCAGTTTGGCCCCTCCGCTCACCTTTCCTGGAGGGACATGCCTATGCTACCCTCTGACCTCCAGGCCATGCAGAGCCACAGTATAAGGCTGAAAGAGCCGCATGCGGCTCCAGAGCCACGGGTTGCAGACCCCTGGACTAGCCCAAGGTCCCCAGCAGACTTCACGCGTAAAAGCTGGGAAACAAACCTGGTTCACCAGATAAGACCCTGCCACTCATATGGAGGAGTGGGGAATCCAACCCGGTTCTCTAGATTAGAGTCTGCCACTCTTAACCACTACACCACACTTCAGTAGTAGTACCTGGGATATTTAGTGGGCAGTTTCCCTCCTGAGTTTTGTACAAAGCCTAGCAGATTCCTTGCAATAAATACCATTTTCATGAAAAAACAACTGATGAAGGAATTCTGAAGAATTAGGCCTTTCTTTTTTTCTGTTGTGATAGGCTGGCCCCCAGAAAATAAAGGAGCTTTGGGTCACACAGTGCAGTTCACTGATGTGGACACATCCGATGTCCCATTGAGTCTCTCCGTATTTTGTAGTTGACATTAAAATCCATCCAAATACATGAATATAAAGGAAAGGTCTATTTTCCCTCTCTTCTCTCTGTTCTTCAACCTAAACTAATGTCCGTATCTTAAAATTGCTCAGTAACGCATGCAACAGCCAGCACCTGGGGCCAGACCTCACCTGGTTCCACAGCTATGCGTCAATACTGAAAGATGAAGATGTCTATTGCTGTGACACAATGAGGCATATGTCACACAAATTTAATGCTCACATATGAACATATTGGTTTGCAATCCTCACATCTGAAGTAAAAGAGGTTATTCATCAAAGCTACATGGTTAAAAAAATTAAAAGATTAGGTTGCAAAGAGATAAGTTGGGCACTCCCATGGGTTTCAGCAAACCTAGTGGGATCCCCCCCCTTCTGAACAACCCCATCGTTTTTGAAAGCAGTTTGCTGTGTGACATGGAGGGATGTTGCTTGAAAAACCATAAAGCCAAAGCCCTCTGGGCCACATGGCATTAGAGGTGTGGTTTGTTGCACCCCAGCCAAATCTGTATTTTGCCTAGTGCAATCTAGCGGAAATACAGTGTATAGTATGGAACAGATCAAGAAGAGTATCCTCTGAACCGCAAAGGACTGTAAGCCTTTTACATTAAGCTTCCATGCATCCAGCTCTTTGCAGATGCCTAGCTGGGCCACAGTCCACCCGGTACGCACTTTGTGTTTTCCGCCCCCCCCCCTCGGTGGCACCTCGCCCCCCCTTACCTTAGTGCAGGCTGGAGAAGTGGCCTGTTCCCTTCATGTTGAAACTGGCCTTGTGGGAACTACACTTCCCATGAGACCCTGGGGCTCGCAAGGTCTCCTGGGAAGTATAGTTCCCACCAAGCCATTTTCAGCCTGAAGGGAACAGGCCACTTCCCCAGTCTGCACTGTTTGACAAAGGTGTGTGTGGGGGGTGCCGCGGGGAGATTTTTCTGAACCCTGCCCCCCCCCGGCGCGCCCCCGGCACAACACACAACCCCCCCGGCCCCCTGGTAGCTCCATCTCTGATTCTTTGGTTTACAATCCTTATTCTACTAACAATGGCACTTAACCAAATTCATAGGGATGCTACTGGAAATTTCTTCAAAGCCTTGATGCACTGATCTGTGCAGAAAAGCTTGGTCCTACATATGGCAACAGTTGCACTTGGAACAGCTGGATTCAGACCGGGAACAGAGGTGCACAGGATATTCAAGGGTCCACTCAGGATCACAAATAGCCACTGGTGAGCCAAAAGCTAACAAAATGCTTCTATTTTTTAACTTCACACACACACACACCCTTATGAAGAGTTCTGTGCAACTTAAGAGCTTGCATGCTCCTTGACCGACTTAGGTTCACCCAGTGACAGACAGTTGCACCACCTGTTTGATCTCTGGTTGGTCTTTGGGAACAAAATGGAAACAACAACTAGCACCAATATTTTCCCCCACTCCCAATTAGGTTATGCAACGGTGCACTGAGCTCTTACTTTATTTTTTTGTACATTCCCACACTGTACCTATTAAATACTGCCAAGTATAGTACAGGTTCTTCTCTTTGCATTTACAGGTAGCCCCTGGAGACTGTTCCCAATGCAGATTACCTATCGCCACCTGTACCAATTTTATATTGCACAGGACATATTTGTCTTTTTATTTACTTCAAGTATAACCCCGCCAAGGACCCACAGTGGCTTACAACATTTTCCTTTTCTCAATTTTATCCTTGCAGCTCCATCCAAGGGGAGGGGTTGGATCTGATCATGGGAGCGGTATGCTGGGAACTTGCACTCCCTGGGGCACTTGCCCCAGCAGAAGTGAGAATCTGGCAGCATGCAGTCACCACACCCCCTGCTCCCCCCTCCCCAGAACTGGAACGTAGCACAAACATGGTCCCAACATCCCAGTGCCCCTACTGCCAGCAAAGCGAGGAAGGTCCAGGGCCGTTAGCTCCCTCCTGGCCATTTGGTGCACTAAGCTGGCAGGCCAGGACTGAGACTTCTGCTACCCTTTTGGGTAGTGCAAGTCTACAAAGCCCAGAGGGGGCTTCTAACCAGTGGGAAGGCTTTCACACTTGTGCAGCCTCCCCCTGCCGCCAGGAAGCCCCTTTGGGAGTGGTGGGGTGGTGCAGCCACCTGGACCTGTGGATGAGGCTGCCCAACTATGGTACAGCTTGGGTTGGGGGGAGGCAGAACTGCAACTTCTTTGTTCACCAAATTATGAGTCTACCTGTTCTCATCTGTTAAAAAGGAGAGTCGGTTCTTATCAAGGCTACTGAAATGATTTCCTATGGTGAGTCGTAGTTTTGTAGATTATTTACACGCCGCATGTCTCCCTAATGAGAAAGTACCTTGTTAGGTTGAGAGTATGACTGGCTGAAAGCAAGCTTCCATTGAAGTGTCGGGATTTGAACTGAGTTCTATAAGACCATGGTGCAACCCTCTCAATCCTATACTACACTGTTTGAAAGACTAGATCACAGGCATACCTGAAGGCAGAACTAGATGTGATGGGGGGACTTCAGCCTACAGAAGAGAATGTTCAACCACTATTTCACCCCGCCACCCCGTTTCTCCAGCTGCTTTTTTTTCTCACCCATCTTCTGACCGCAAATAAGCTCATCTGTGAGAATATTTGAGTGAAGAAGATGCAAGGAGTTGCATTAAGGGAGTGAGAAGGATTTAGTGCCTCCGGTTCCATGGCTACCATTTTGTAGCTTGAAGTCACTCACTATTATAATATGTGCGGAAGCGGCCTATTTTCAGAGTGAGGCGGCTACCCCAGTTACCTACAGCTTTCTGTTAAGTACTTGTGCATGACTTCAGTAAATGTACTGACTGGAATACAGACACACACACACACACACACACACACACACAGAGAGAGAGAGAGAGAGAGAGATCTGCTGATTTGGGGGGATTTTGCTGTCTTCTCCAACTATATTATTATATTCAGAAGAAAAATAATACTCTCAGCATCTCTCTTTTCTTTTCCTTCATTTTAGATAAATGGACACTATTGCTAAGCCTCTATTATTAAGTCTTCCTTGCATGAATAGTAGCTGAAACTAGCAAAACAGTGTTATTTTTTTAAAAAAAACCCTTACATTATTTATTCTGAGGCAGAGAGGGAGAAAAACTGGAATCCCAGACATTCTCCATCATTATGGAAATTATTCAAAAGCCGGAATGCCAACAGTTGCCTTTTAGAGTCAACACAGCTCTCATAAGACTCCAAATCCTGTAAAAGAAAATTCGTACAAGAGGGAAGAACAGTCTAGTTCACAGGTGTCAAACTTGCGGCCCTCCAGATGTTATGGACTGGCAGGGGATGATGGGAACTGTAGTCCATAACATCTGGAGGGCCACAAGTTTGACACCTATGGTTAGTAAGCATTGCGCGCCCCCACCCACTCGCACCCAAACCTTAAAACTGTAACGCTGCCTGTAATTGTTGAACAGGAGTAAAACCCCACTGAGTTCAAATGGTCTGACCTTCATATGAAAAACAAGCAGGATCACAGCCTGAGATGGGAAATGTTTTAAGAAAATGAGAGAGAGAGAAAACTTATACCCCACTCTGGGTTCCCTGGAGGGAAAAAAAAACCAGGATAAAAATGAGATCCACGGATAGATATGTTTCATCGCAAACAATGTACCTGAAAACAGATTTCACACACAAATACATTTCTCAAAGATGGAGAGATACAAGAGCGAACAGCATCTCTTGCTCCTTAAATGTAGCATTTTAAAGTTGCCGCACAACTGCCGGCTATAAAAACATACGTCAAGGGGGCTTTTTAAAAAAATCATATACTTTATTTCCTGTTAATTAATATTTTCATTGCAGTCCAAAGACCTAATTTTTTAAAAAACCAATAAAATTACAAAAAATTACAAAAAAGAGCAAAACCAACAGCAAAAAAGTACACCCATCATTCATAAAATGTATTAAAACGACCCAGTGATATATAGAAAACACATGTCAACGCTGGACTTAAGTCTAATCCTGATGGCCTCAGAGAGGAATTTTTGCAGCTGCAGGGGTAATTTTTGGATACTGGTCCTCCAGCTGTAATTTGACTAATAATGCAAATGGTAGATTTTTTTCCCCCTTGTGATATTAGAAGCAGTATCAACTCCTGTCCCAGGTCATGATACCAGCTGCAGAACAAAAGGAAACTTTATTTCAGCATTACCCAGATTGAAGCACTGTGAATAAACAGTAAGCATCTCAAACTCTTGAAGAATGCGCTGCCTGAAATTATTTTTAGAACAATTCCTGCAGCATTGCTTCTGAGTTGTAGAAACACTCCAAATCAGAAAGTCAATTTTTCCTCTATTTGCAGAAGTGCGCTGGTTTTCACTGGAAAGGCGCCTGTGTTTTGTTTGGCTGCCTTTCACATACTGCCTTGGCAGGCTTCCCTTGGAGAGCTTACAGTGGATATTTGCTCTTGCATACAGTAGCACTCCCATTTTAAGCGTCCCAGCCACCCGTTTTCTAACAACATATGAGAGAGAGAGAGAGAGAGAGAGAGAGAGCATCGTTCTCTAGTGTCAACAGGAAAAGGACAAAGGTGGGAGAGGTCCTATTATCAAACAGAGCTCAAAACAGACAATTAAAGTTCTACGAAGACCCTCTAAAAAACACACACAGAGAAAGGATCTAAGAAAAAGGGAAACACCAAACTAGCTAAGTCACTGGGATCAAAGATGCTAGGTATCTGCAAAGAGCGTGCAATCCCTTCCAAAATATTTCCACAAAACCTCTCGCTACTCCCAGTCATATCACTGGATAATTATGAATGCTTTGAGATCCAGTCAAGATCCGATGCTAATTGTACATCTGGTGCCAAAGAAGTTGCCATGTGTCTAGCGCCTCCCCCTGATATCTAATAATGCAATCTTCACAATGGTTCCCTGTTCCCACACCATAACGTTGGCTATTACCAGAAACACAAACAAACATGCTTGGGTAATACCAGATAGTGGAGAGCAAGAGTGTGGATGTCCGAGTGCTGCAGAAGTAAGAGTATGAGCACAAAAATCCTGTTCCATATCTTCCCCCTATTAGGAAGATAACCCTGGCCAATTTCTCTCCCAGCTCATACCTCCAAGGACTGAGGGCCACCATGAATTCCTTGGAAAAAAACTTGTGTTAAAAGAAAAGAATGAAATAAATAAATGCGAAGCATACCGTATGATGTATACTGGTGCAATGTCCCCATGAACAAAGTTATTGTACCCACAAACACAAAACTGGCACAGTAAAAATTGGTGAGCAGGGGAAGGCACACAATTGCTGAAGTCAGAGTTGAAAGTGTGGGTGCATCTTGCACATTTCATTTGTCCTAGGGCCTTTCCCCACTTCCCTTAAGCCCCGCGCTACTCGAGGAGAGTAGCGCGGGGTCCCTCAGCACTCCCCACTGAGAGGGGCGGCGACAGCGCAGCCGCCCCGAAGCTGCTGCTGTCGCGCCCCTCAGCGAGCAGCATCCCAGGCGCTCTTCTCAACGGCGTCTTTTGATGGCCCCGCGCAGAGCGCAGGGTCGTGAGGACGGCCGGGCGCGCGCCTGGGATGCTGCGCGCTGAGAGCAGCGCACGGCATAGAGGGGAAGGACGAAAGTGGGGAAAGGCCCCTTGTAGCGTTTCCAAAAAAAGCTCTTTTGTAACTTGTTCAAAGCAGTTATTAACTGTTGTTGTTAATACCAGTAGTAGCAGTAGCAGCATGAATAGTAAAGAACCCCTAACATTTATCAGGTGCATGAGGATGATTAAGTAAACAAGGACCCTCTCAACAGGCAAAGAATATAAAGCAGTGGTCTTCAGTTTGTGAGCTGGGGCCTTGAGTTGGTACATGAACCACTACAGAGTTGCCATTACCTTGGCTGGTTTTTTGAAGAAGAAGAAGGAGGAGGAGGAGGAGGAGGAGGAGGAGGAGGAGGAGGAGGCGGCGGCGGTGGAGGAGGTGGAGTTTGGATTTATACCCCCCCTTCCTCTCCTATAAGGAGA
This sequence comes from Sphaerodactylus townsendi, assembly GCF_021028975.2. Classification (NCBI taxonomy): domain Eukaryota; kingdom Metazoa; phylum Chordata; class Lepidosauria; order Squamata; family Sphaerodactylidae; genus Sphaerodactylus; species Sphaerodactylus townsendi. The sequence continues at coordinate 158,880,979 of NC_059426.1, forward strand.
CACAAAGGGGCTTCCAAACTCCTTTTCCCTTCCTCTCCTCACAGACATGCTGTGAGGTAGGCAGGGCGGGGGCGGGGGGCTGAGAGAGTTCTGAAGAACTATGACTGGCCCAAGGTCACCCAGCTGGAATGTAGGAATGCGGAAACAAATCCTGTTCACCAGATAAGACTCTGCCACTCATGTGGAGCAATGAGGAATCAAACCTGGTTCTCCAGATTAAAGTCTACCTGCTTTTAACCACTACACCACGCTGGCTCTCTGAGATATAGAGAACAAAGGTGTCAAGCTATCTGCCTCTATTTGTATACATGCTAAGAAGCACAACAAGGTGAACTCACTCAGTAGTCAAGAGAATTTTTCCATGGCTGTGACCTTGGGCTTTAGTGCCTCTTGGCTTATGTGTCGTATCACGACTTCCTTTGGTTTGGTGCCTAAGGTCCTGGCACTATGATACCATAAAGTCATAGCCACGTTCCCTGTTGATCCCCTGTCGCATGCTTTTCTTACCCTTCTCCCAAACACCTGAGGGTAGTGCATATGGGAAATTTCTTCTCCACTCTTTCTTTTATCCTGACAGAAACTCTGTGAGGTCGGGTAAGCCAAGAGATAGAGAGAGACTAATTAGTCCAAGTCGACCAGGGTGAGCTTTATGTCGGACTCCAGGTTTCCCAAGTCAAAGTCCATCTCTCTAACTACTTCACTACACTGGCTCTCTGCTAATGATGAGTCTCAGGGATGGGGAATACAACGCATCCTGTCACTGGGAAGCAGGGTAATTTGTATGAGTAGAGACCCAAAGAAAGGGCTTCTCCCCTTTGAGGGGTACAGTCTGGAAAGCCACCCCACCCCATCACATGTTCTAAGTCCGATTATCTGTTCTAAGAATCAGAGGTACTTGCTCAGGCACGAGTAAAAACCCAGAGTGTTGGAGCATTGCTTTCCCCCAAACTTTCCCTTCAAACCTCACTTGTACGCTTTGCTTTTTATTCTCTCAGTACTTCTTTCTTCCCCTTGTTTACAAAGGTTTCATTATGTTTTCAACTAATCAGGAAGGCCTGCTAATACACAATTAACATGTGATTATGAAAAAAAAATAGCTCGCAGAAGAAGGAGAAGTAATTAAGTAAGGAACACTTTTCAATAAGTGCTCACTTTAACCCATTGTCAGAGTACCTTCGAAGTTAGTCCACAATGGATAGAACAGATGCCAAGGGCAAAATGTTAAAAGCAAGTAAAAAAGGACATTATTTTCTTTGGGAAAAATAATCATCAGCTCCACAAAAACCCTACAGAGGAACAACAGATTTCAGTTGTTTCTGTTATGACCTCCTGCTCTTTCCCCCCCTTTCTCTTTTCTGAAGTGTTCTTTTTAATCTTTTCTTTTGTAAAGGCATTATTCATTCTACCCTCACGGCTGGGCTAAATGGGTGAACTGTCGTCAGAAACGTAAAGGTGTTATAAATGATTCATGGGATGCTCCCATCTCTGGCTCATCCACTCACAGTGAATCAGGGGGGACACTGGCCCACGGAAGACAACATTACGGCCACTGTGACTTCAGGTGTGGCTTTTCCACTGGTTGGATATGAAACGGCTTAGGCTCATCTTTGTTTTCTGCAGTTTACAACGGGGAACTGGTTGTTCATGCACAATTGTGGAGCTGCGGTACTATGGACTGAATATGAAAAGCTCCATAAATCCAAACTATGGACATCCAGGTGCCTTGACGGCTGCAAGGTTCAGGAAAGTGGATCTATTCTACATATACCCCACCACGCAGTTCCAGAACAACCTTTCCATTGGTGGAAGAGGGGGTGGTGATTTCCATCTATTTCCCCCTCTCTTTGCCCACTATGTTATTCTTCAGTATCCCCTGTTCCCTGGGGGAAAAAATCTGGGTGGGGATTGTGGACTGCTAAAGGAAAGAAAAGTAGGATAGTCCTAGAGCAGCGGTTCTCAACCTATGGGTCGCAACTCCTTTGGGGGTCGAACAACCTTTTCACAGGGGTCGCCTAAGACTCTCTGCATCAGCGTTCTCCATCTGTAAAATGGATAAATATTAGGGTTGGGGGTCACCGCAACATGAGGAACTGTTATCGCGGCATTAGGAAGGTTGAGAACCACTGTCCTAGAGCAGGGGTCTGCAACCTGCAGCTCTCCAGATGTTCATGGACTACAAATCCCATCAGCCCCTGCCAGCATGGCCAATGGAACTGTAGTCCCTGAACATCTGGAGAGCTGCAGGTTGCAGACCCCTGACCTAGAGTGCGAAGCCCATGAATGGTTGGATACATACGACTGACTATAGGCTTTATGTAGTTATATCTGACTACTATCAGCCAACCAAGCAGGTTGAAAATAATCCATGTACAGAGTTGACTTGGTAGTATTTTCCCTTGTGGCCAACTTCTATACGGATTCACTCTACCTACATGTTATCACATGATAAGGTCAACAGCTCTAAGTAATTTTTCTCCCGCCGTATTATAGCAGTAGGACTGTTAATAGCTGAAAGGTTGCTTGCTAACCTTGCTTTCTTCCAGAGTTCAAAATCCATCTCTCTACAGAGTCCTCATCCCACAGGTTGAGGACACATCCCACAGACACAGGTTGACAGCCTAGAGCTATGCTCTCTCTGTGTCTTTTTCTGAAAAAAAAAAACCCTTGTGTTTTATCTAAATAGGTTTGGCCATTTTGGATGTAGCAGTTGTCAAAACACATCCAAGGGCACCCCATGTTCTTGATGCTTCCTGCCAACCTTCTATGGCAAAACTGGCTCCCGTTGGAAAAATACAAATTCTTCTCGATGGCTGCCCTTGAAGGGGACTCTTACAGTGGAGAGGGAAGTTCTCTTTTTCTTCCAAGTTTAAATACATTTTGAACTAAAGAAGACAAGCACCACTGCGCAGGAAATCAGACAAGGAGAAGAATTATTGCTTCATCGCAAGGTGCTAGGGTGTCTCTGAGAAAGATATGATCTGAAAGGCATGTCATGCTGCAGAACTGCTGGGCCCAAATTGGGATGAAGCTGCTCTCCAAGGAGACCAGAATGATCCAATGACTCACCTTCATATGTTAATTCATGCAAATATATGTAATCATATAATGGCTCTTTCCTTAGCGCAGAAGCTAAGCTTTTTAAAAAGTGGTCAGGCTGGTTTAAAGCTGGCCAGATGACAGTACTAATCACAACCGAGCACATACAGCAGGCAGTTCGTTTCCTTAATTTTATATTCCAAACTGTACATCACATTGCAGAGAATTGTTTTTGAACCACTCCAAATCCCATTAGTTTCATTGGCAGTTTAGGTAATACGATTTGCATGGTGAAAATTCCACTTATATGAGATTGGGTCCAAAGGACTTGAAGGACTGATACTATTGTCAGTAGAAGGGGTGGATCTGGAGGGATGGTTCCTACAAAGCAGTTTCATTCATTTCTTCTTACAAAACTGGTAAGGGTTATACAGCCAAATCCTAAATCCTTACCAAGGGCCACGTCAGAATCACTGGAATTAATCAAGGCTGAATCTATGATGCATCCTCGGGCTGATTACAGTGGGAAGTTGTGGAAGTAAGTTCCACACAAGAGAAGCAATGGTAGAATACACAGCCAGACCAAGACCAACATTCTTTTCCAACCTAAAATGGAAGGTCTTATTGAATGATATGATTTTGATTGCCCACACCTCCACTAGTAAGAAAAGACAGTGAATCAGAAAACAAGCCCAAAATACATACATTGTCATAATTTGTTTTTCTTTTTTGACTTCAAAGTACATTTAAAATCCCGGTACTTAAAATATTAACTATTTAAAATTGAGAAATATTTGTGGTTGCCATATTTACTACAGGCAATGCAACTTGCAAGCCTGATGCAGCCAAAGATGTTACCAGTGTTCAGTCCCACTGATATATTTCCCACAAAACTAAGGGTCTTAAAAAGTACCCTAGAAAAAAAGAAAAACTGATTAGTCCTCGTTTAAGCCACTGATTTTCCAGTGTTTAAACTGATCTTCCTTCCTTCCTTCCTTCCTTCCTCCCTCCCTCCCTCCTTCCCTTCCTTCCTTCCACCTACCCTACCACTAAACTTTTAAAAATGTGCAAAAAAAAGTAAAACTCTTGTCATAAATATTCACAACTGACAATCTAACATGCTCATCATTTGCAAATATTTATTTGGTTCTGGTGGGTTTTCCGGGCTGTGTGGCCATGTTTTGGTGGATCTTGTTCCTAACGTTTCACGTTCCTAACGTTTCAGCGTGTAACAGACTTCCTTCTGTGATACACCTCTGAAAATGCCAGCCACAGATGCAGGTGAAACGTTAGGAACAAGATCCGCCAGGCCACAGCTACAAAGCCCAGAAAACCCACCAGAACCAGTTGAATCCGGTTGTGAAAGCCTTCAACAAAACATTTATTTATTCATTTATTTAATTGGATTTGTATCCCGCCCTATCCCCGTAGGCTCATATCTGGACTTGGTTCCACCCCCCTTCTTCCCTGAAGTTACAACATGAAAAATTGAAAGCTCTTGAGATATATATGCAAACTAATTCAAAACATTTATTATTTGGCTGACATGTCACAGTTTTAACAAATCTGATGGCTATCTCTGGAAAACATGTTTTAACACAGGATTTTCAAAAGTCAGAACTATTCACGGAAATGCTTAGGTAAAATCTTGGAATAGAGATACGTGTTAATTTTGTGAGGCCATAGTCTTTAATAGAAAAATGGGTACCTGAAAGGATAATACACAAATAATTACACTATGTTAACAGTGCAGTCCTAAACACAGTTACAGAAATCTAAATCTACTCAAGGGAATGGGCTTAGAAAGGTTCGAAACTGTTTAGGACTGCACTGCTAAAAGTTAAGAGACGCAATGGGAGGAGACTGTGGTTGAGTGCTGTTTGGTGACCACTGATCAAATCAGCCATTAACTCTTTGGATTGGATTGGCCTACTCAGCAATATATATATATATAATATGTTTAAAGTGTTAATGGTGTGGTTGTTGTACACACCGATTTTACACAGTACTGTTTTTATTGTTTTATTGTTATTGTTTTTATACTGATGTTTGCCGCCCTGAGCCCTATTTAGAAGGGTGGGATACAAATTTAAGAAATAAATTTTATATATATAAATATAAAAATAGCGGAATGTAGTGGTGGTGAGGGAGCCCAATGCTTTAATTCAAAGAATGAACTGAACTACTTCAGGCTGCAGGTGAGGAATTATATTTTTCAAAGTCCTTTTGCCATAATGGAAAACTAGCATGGCAAAACCTGTCTCTCTTTTGTGTTAATCTGCTGTCTTTAGGGAGTGTTTGCATGGAGGTAACCTTTAAAAAACGAGTTCCCCGCCAGCAGTTTGAAGCCGTACAGCCATTCTACCACCTCATTCGCGGAGTGCGTAGATCAGTTATCAGGCCTGGATACTGCCACGCAGCCTAGTTCCTCTTCGTCTAAAACTTTCCTTTGCACTACATCAATGGCTTTCAACAGGCCTTTGAATAAAGGGAATATTTAGCAGAACAGGAAGTGTACTCTGCAGCAGAGGCTGAATGGACCTAATTCACAGGATCCAAGCCCATGTCTCCATCACCCAAGTGATCCATCAGTAGGATATTTGATGGTGCCCCCTTCTCCCTTCTTTGGGTCCCTAACATCTTGGGACCCACCGTTCCCCTCTTTGGGAGGGTTTTATTGTGGATTTTAATGGACGCCGATAATTCTGTACTGTAGACTGTATTTTAAAGGGTTTTATTTTATAGCTAATATTTAATTTATATTTTGTATTTTCTGTGTTTTATTGCTTGTTGGTCTGTTGTGCACCACCCAGAGCCCTTCGGGGGAGGGGTGGTAAATAAATTTAATTATAAATAAATAAATAAATAAAATATTTCAAGAACAGGAGAGACTTAAAAAGAAGACGTGGGCAAAACTCGCTACAATTCCTGTGCCCTGGACAGTACAATGTCCCACTACTCCTTCACATCTGACCCAAACACTCCTTTTCCTATGGTAGTAAATGATATCTTCTGCCTTCATGCTGAAGAGGATAAGGGCTAGGCTGTAGAGCGTTTAGAGGTGTAGAAGAACTATCTAAACATGAAAACAAACTACACCTGGGGCAAGATAAATTGATTACTTTTAGGGTTTTTTTCTATTGCTGCCCTATACAGGCCAGTTTCAAAGACTAGGCAGTATATTTCTGTGAGGAACGACTCTTTTATTTCCACAGTTGGCAACATAAGGAAAGACTGTAGTTCAACAGAGTGCTCACCCAGTTCCAAAGCACAAGAGGTCTTTCTGGTTGGACTCAGAATGGAGCAGGAATCGTGTGGATTTTCATCTATTAATTATAAAAGCTACACAAATTTCTCCACGGTATGTGAGAAATGTGGATACCTGATGGCGACAGACCAGCACACTAGGCAGGAGAGATGGTTCTGAGGAAGAACAAACCTGCCAAAGTTTTCAAGGAGAACATGCCGTTTGCCAAGATCTTCTCTTGTTTCTACTCTGGTGAGTCTTACCCGCCATGCCACATAGCACAGAGATTTCCATCTGTTGTTATTGCCTTTCATCCGTGAAAACATGAGATAATAGCAGAGACTTTAAACACACACACACACACAGCCAACAGCTTATTGTACATCACAACCAGATATAATGCTGAAGAAGACTTCATTGCTGACGCATTTTTGTAACTTCTCCCCCACCCCCATCCATTTTGTTTTAAAAGGTGCTGCTACTGAAAGGTGCTAAAGTCAACAAGTGGGTGCTAGTTACTACCGCTTGTACCTGTGTGAATCATATAAGTCCTTCCAGGGCAGGGGTCTGCAACCTGGCCATGCTGGCAGTGGCTGATGGGATTTGTAGTCCATGAACATCTGGAGAGCCGCAGGTTGCAGACCCCTGTTCCAGGGAAACATCTCACAAGAAGCAGGGAAACAATTAAAAACAACCCAGAAGGTTATAAATGATGGAGAAGCTGAGGAAGAGAATTCTGGCCCAGTGCCCCCATCTTCGTTTGTGCCAAAACACATATAAATCTGAGCCTCGCAAGAGGGCAGCTGGACAGTAGGGTTGTCCACAGTAATATGAATGGGAATTAGATATGATTGAATGGGCTCATTGCATTTTCAACAGCACATCCAATCTTATCCCCACCCCGCCACCCCCTTTCTAATGGAATACATGACAAGTGATACTGTAACCAAGCAACCGGACAGATGAAGGGTTTCAAAGTTCCAGCACACTATCGCGCTCCTGCTGATCAGTTGGGTGAACAGGATCCAACCTAGGAGGCTAACCCCCATTTTCCAATGCACCCAACATACCCCTCAATCATCAGCTTTCCCATCCAAGTGCTAGAATTCAGATACTACTCAAATTCTACCATGCTTCACATTAAGTTTTCTTTTTGTGTGTGCATAATTTCATGTGCTCAGTGACACATACAGGTTTCTATTGTGGCTGACATTGGCTATTAAGCTTTTTGGCACCTGCTTCAACCAAATCTTTTAAAGCTGAATTTCACCAAGCTACCCATTTAAACATCCTTCTGAAACGCCGTGGCTTTTAAAAATCATTCTGAATGACTGATGTTCGTAAGCCCTTTTAGATTGTTGGAGCATATTCGATGACGCTTTATTTTTTTCTCCCTCACAGCTATGCTTTCTTTGACTTTTTCAAAAATGGCTTCTTTTATACATTCCAGGGGGTTTTTTTGCCGCCTTTTATTAATTTTATGGCTGATAATTTTATATTTTGATATTGTTCAGAGATAGTTTTTAATTAAGTCATGTAAGATTTCTCAAGAGCCTTTGGCTAAAAGGCAGGCCACAACTCACTTCAATCAATCAATCAATTTATAGTCAAAGGAGATCTGCCAGTCAGCTGCATATCAGTAATTAACTCTACCTGTCCCTCCCTTCACCTCTTTCTCACATACACAGAAAATTGATATAATTTCAACCCCACCCTACGCTCCAGAATGCCAGACTCTTAGGAATACGCTACATATATGTGTACCACACCATAAAAACAGAGGAATGTTCTAGACAACTTTATACATAAGTAACTGATGTCCATTTCAAGTGGCTCGGAATGCCACCTGGTTTGTGACTGTCCCGTTGACAGCACCTTCCTTATGAAGAGAGGCTGCAGCGTTTGGGACTCTTTAGTTTGGAGAGGAGACGTCTGAGGGGGGATATGATTGAAGTCTATAAAAGTATGCATGGGGTAGAAAATGTTGACAGAGAAATTTTTCTCTCTTTCTCACAATACTGGAACCAGGGGGCATTCATTGAAAATGCTGGGGGGAAGAATTAGGACTAATAAAAGGAAACACTTCTTCACGCAACGTGTGATTGGTGTTTGGAATATGCTGCCACAGGAGGTGGTGATGGCCACTCACCTGGGTAGCTTTAAAAGGGGCTTGGACAGATGTATGGAGGAGAAGTCGATCTATGGCTACCAATCTTGATCCTTCTTAATCTGAGGTTGGAAATGCCATAGCAGACCTGGTGCTCGGGAACAGCAGCAGAAGCAGGCCATTGCTTTCACCTCCTGCATGTGAACTCCCAAAGGCATCTGGTGGGCCACTGCAAGTAGCAGAGTGCTGGACTAGATGGACTCTGGTCTGATCCAGCAGACTCTTTCTTATGTTCTTGATACTTGATGCTTTCTAATGCAATGTACAGTCAGCACTATGGAGCAGTAATACATAACTGATACTACTGAGAAGCTACTTTGGGCTATTCTCAGAAGCGGAAGAACAGATCACAATTCAGTCACCTTCTTAGTTATAATGATGCTGCTTAACCACCTGGCATTTCTTACTCTCTTGTACTTAGCCGTCCGCTTTTCGTCTTGCCATTTCCATCTCAGGTGCCTCCAGGTGCTGATTCCTTCTCAATGCAATTTAATCAGCAACATCACTGGTTAGTATGATAAACGCATTAAGCGAGCTTAACAACAGCAATGCCGACAACGGTGCTCCTTCACACACTTCGTTAAGATTGCAAAATGCACAGGGTGTACATGTGTGGGGTGCCAGTGTTGGGAAGTCGCCAATGAGGGGGAAATGGCCCCATGCGTATATGCTAAAACACCAGTCAAGCTACACTTGTCCCCTGTTCCAGACTCCATCGCCTTGTTTAAGAGAATGATCTGATGTTTCCACCAACACAATCTGTACCAAAGAAGTCAGAAAGCTATTCCCATGTATTAGTGTATTTTTATGGAAACATAACAACTGCCTCTACCCTTTTGCCGCAATAACAGATGCCACTTTAGAAGTCACCGTCCACAGGCATTTGCACTAAAGCTACAGTTGTCAACTTCCAGGTGGTGGCTGGAGATCTCTGACTATTACAACCGATCTCCAGGCATTAGAAATCAGTTCACCGGGAGACAGTGGCCACTTTGGAAGGTGGACTCAATGGCATCATACCTCATTGAAGTCCCTTCTTTCCCCAACCCCCACCCTCCTTAGGCTCCACCCCCAAAACCTCCAGGTATTTTCCAACCTGTAGCTGGTAAGCCTATCTAAAGAAGAAAAAGAGTTTGGATTTATACCCCTCCCCCCTTTTCTCCTGTCAGGAGACTCAAGGTGGCTGACAAACTCCTTTCCCTTCCTTTCCCCACAACAGACATCTTGTGAGGTGGGTGGGGCTGAGAGAGTTCAGAGAGAACTGTGACTGGCCCAAGGTCACCCAGCAGGAATGTAGGAGTGCATAAACACTTCTGGTTCACCAGATCAGCCTCTGCCACTCAGATGGAGGAATGGGGAATCAAACCCGCTTCTCCAGATTTGAACCCACCTGCTCTTAACCACTACACCACGCTGGCTCTATCTACTGAGCTGTGGGATCAAGTTGCCCATTTTAGTCTGGTTTTCAACACAGTCAGAGGAGGCTGAACCCACAGATCTGTGACGTTTCTGTGTCAAGGAAAGGCTAGAGAAAAGCCGCTCCACCAGCACAATGGATTTGCTGGACCCAACCGTATTATAATCCAAAATTAATGCAAATACTGACATTCCACAACTGATTTTATCAGCTGTATTTTTGACAAACGAGAGAGTTAATTGCAAAGGGAATGATCACTATCTCTGGACGAGGAGCCTAAAATCCTCAGGACTTGTGAAATATTTGCTAGTTAGGTGGGAAAGTAGGAAGCGAGCATCGAGAAAGCCGGATTGATAATCTGAAGAGTTCATTCTAATCACAGTCCAAATTGGAATGTCAGAGGCTAAATCGTTCCATGTGCGCGCACTCTTTCTCGCCCTCAAAAGCAGCAACATCTGCCTGCCTTTTGCCTTTTTGAATTCAGAATTAGAAGCATGTAGCCTGCTTCTATGACGACGGCAAGAAAAACTGGATTCAGCAGCAACTGTCAAGTCAGAACCAGCATATCTATTTGCTTTGATATTTGCTCCAGGGCAACCCCCACCCCCCAAAACCCCAGAAAAGAATAGAATTGTGTTTAATGCATTGAAACCGTCCAACTCCAAACAGGTCTTACCTTGCTTCCGAAAAGTGCCCAGACTGGGAACTGAATTACACCTCCAGTAATTCATGAATATATGCCTGTATTATACAATCACCGTAATTGCATGTAATTAACATGGATATTCCTTGGGGCACTTTCCTAATATTAGTTAGGATTATCATGCCCGCAGGTGATGAAGACATGCCTGGGGGAGTTTCAAAAAGCTTATCGACTTTTTTTTTAAATAGCAAGCAGGCCCGATTTCTCGTCTCAATCGCGCCTTGTCAGGGAGGCTGTTACAAGGCTAATTGTTGGCCATGTGTTCCAGTGCATTCATTCACGGGTACAGCTCAGCCTATTTAAAAGGCTTGGGACACCGTACAGCAGGGGTCTGCAACCTGCGGCTCTCCAGATGTTCATGGACTACAATTCCCATCAGCCCCTGCCAGCATGTTGGCAGGGGCTGATGGGATTTGTAGTGCTTAAACGTCTGGAGAGCCGCAGGTTGCAGACCCCTGCCCTACAGAGTACCAATACAACGATGTGTTAAAGCACATGTGCAGTAAGCTGGGCCTTGACCTGGATGGCCCAGGTTAGCCTGATCTCATCAGATCTTGGAAGCTAAGCAGGGTTGGCCCTGGTTGGTACTTGGATGGGAGACCACCAAGGAGTACCAGGGTCGCCATGCAGAGGAAGGCAATGGCAAACCCACCTCTGTTAGTCTCTTGCACTAAAAACCTTATTGGGTTGCCACAAATCAGCTATAATTTGACAGCACTTGAGAAACATACACGGAATGCTCGTCTAAAACGGGAAGCCAAACACAGGGGCAAAGGTGGGATCCAACCAGTTCTCACCACTTCTCTAGAAGTGGTTACTAATTTTTTCTGACTGCCAAGAAGGGGTCACTAAAGCAACCTCCCTGCCCAGTGTGTGCAGCGGAGCCACTGTTTGAATCCCACCACCATCGGAACCTGTTATTAAAATTTTTGGATCCCACCACTGCGCAGGGGGTTGCGTACACACACATCCCTCCACCAACACAACTGATAGGTCTTATTCTACTTGTAGAATATTCAAACAGAGAGGAAAAAATCCCACCAGTGGAACTGACCAGTCACCAAGAATGCTCTTGCTGCCTAAACGTAGCATATAAGAAGAAGAAGATTTTGGATTTATACCCCACCTTTCTCTTCTCTAAGGAGACTCAAGGTGGCTTGCAAGATCCTTTCCCTTCCTCTCCCCACAACAGACACCTTGTGAGGTAGGTGGGCCTGAGAGAGTTCCAAAGAACTGTGACTAGCCCAAGGTCCCCCAGCAGGAATGTAAGAATGTGGAAACAAACCTGGTTCATCGGATAAGCCTCTACCACTCAGGTGGAGGAGTGGGGAATCAAGCCTGGTTCCCCAGATTAGGATCCACGTGCTCTTAACAACTACACCACGCTGGGTGTCAAGTTATTGAGGGGACTCTCTTCCTTTTCCCCATTCTCTTTTTGCTGTATGGATTATTCTGTGGTCACTGCACGATTTTCTACTGATGTAATGCCATTTTTTATTCCTTGTATGTGCATTCAGTATTATGTCTTATGTTGTGCTCTTGTTTCGGGTTTCTGCAATCCTAATCCTAGAACAATGTTTCTTAGATGTCTCATTTTATTGTTTGCAATGATTTATGGTCTGTAATCTACCTGGAGTCTCAGTAAGAAAGGCGAACTATACATATATTTAAATAAATAAATAGGAATTTCAAAAGCAATCTCGTCCAGCTATAAGAATCCTCTTAAATTTATTTACTTTCTGGTATGTTATATCGCAAGCACAGAGCAAGGGGTACAACTCACACATCTTCTTCTCTTTAACATGAAAAGTCTTCCTCGGACATCACTGATTTATTTATTTATTTATTTATATTTTAGATTTCTAGGCCGCCTCTTCCCCGAAGGGCTCGATGGGCTTTTTCTCCCCAGCATAAAAATACCGAGCTTCTTTTTGCCCCCTGTAGCAATGAGTCCCACAGACTGAGTTGCACAGACCACTCACAATTTTATTTTATCCGCTAGGTCACCCATGGGCTCAACAACCCTACCTCGCCTTTGCGTTGTGTTGTTTTTGAATGCTACGCTCATTAATGCTGCTCTCTTGCATGCATGCTATTGTACCAAACGGACCCACATATGTCATCTTGTAAATATGCAGCAATCGTCGAGAAATATTGCTACTATGGATAAATATGTACTGTGCCAACTTAGTCAGGGCATGTTAATATAATGCATTTCATACAAACAAATCCTCGTGGAACAAGAGGGGGGTTACCTGTAAGATAATTAACACAAACATTTCATGTGAATCTACCCTTCTGCCCCGCTCTATAATTGATGAGGCGACGTGAAAGTAAAGTAGTGTCTATATGATTCCGGGTGACCTTTGAGGATCTATTCTTCTCGAGTGGCTGATGTTTCTGAATATGAAAAAGCCTGCTTTAATAAACATGGCACATCCCAGCTTTGAATCTCTGCAACTAGCCTGTCCTCTGTTTTGCTGGTGTATTTCCTGTTCAATTTGCAAACAGCTATGTCTCCTGGAGTGTACTATGAAAGCCAGGATATGCTGCATATTGAATACCACTGGCCCATCAATTTAGCATGACACAAATTCGCCCAGTGGAATGATGTTTTGCACCGGGTTAATGTCCACAAACCATTATTTGTCGAAAAACAAACAAAAGGGGAGAGCGTCTGCTTGTCCTCTTACACAAGACTTCTCCGCTTCCTGAAAATGTGAGATAATGAATAAAAATGTTCATTACAGAATTATTCACTTTTCTCCATGATTCACGTCCCGGTAATTACCATGACCAGTCTAATAAAAACTGCTACAAAACGAAGGTCAACTAGCAGTTAGAAGTGTTCATTTTCATTTCAATGTATTCATCTCTGGCTCCTAATGGCCTCATTTTCTCCTATGCTCTTTAATAAATACCACTGAATTACAGGTTAAATAGCTAAATTAAATTATTGCAATTACAGCGCGCAGAGCGCTGAAGCTGGTTTACCTTTCCCAGTTCAATTAGAGGGGAAGTTTCAATGGCCCGAGAATCCTGATTGCTGTCAATAGGCTGAATGGTTTGGAATCCACACTTAAATGGCCAGATATTTGGTTACATTCCTCCTCCCCTGCTTCCAGGAGAATGGACTGCAGTATTTGCAGTACTTCAGTAAAACAAAGTGGCAGGGCCAAATTTACTATCATCACTGTATTTTGCAGAGTACAACCCAGCCACATTTGAATTCTGGCTGCAACACAATTAACAATACACAAAAAGTATCATTCTAGCCATTCGCACAGGAATTCTTTAATATTTTCTGCATACACTTGCCCAAATCCTTGTCCATTTGGAGCTACTTTTTAAAATTCCAAGACAATGACAGTCTGCAGACACACCAGAAGGTCATTTTCTAGCACTGAGCACATCCCTTGCTCATGGAAACCCACACTGACAATGCAAACCCAAACATAGGACTTTTCCGCATACATAGCTAATCAGAAGAAGAGTTTGGATTTATATCCCCACTTTCTCTTCTGCAGGAGACTCAAAGGGGCTTACAATCTCCTTGCCCTTCCCCCCTCACAACAAACACCCTGTGAGAGTAGGTGGGGCTGAGACAGCTCCGAAAAGCCCAAGGTCACCCAGCTGGCATGTGTGGGAGTGTACAGGCTAATCTGAATTCCCCAGATAAGCCTCCACAGCTCAGGCGGCAGAGTGGAGAATCAAACCCAGTTCCTCCAGATTAGATACACGAGCTCTTAACCTCCTACGCCACTGCAGAGATTTTCCAAGTGGTCAAATCTTGTGGCTTGGAAACACTTTCTAGGAAATCACTCTGTATCCCACCTTTCCCTCCCCCCTTATCATTTCAGTTGTATCTATTCTACATGGTACTGCAAAAAAGTGGTACTACTATGCGGATCCAATATCACTCATGACAGGGCGGGTGACAGCCATGGACAATCCTCTTTTTTCTTTTTGCTCAGGTGCTCTAGCTACTACTGCAGTCGCATTTAATCTTCAACTCAAAATAGATGTTCAAATCCAGAGCATCATCAGCCATACATTTAGGAACACCAACATGTATTCAATAACACTGCACCCCCCCCCCCATACTAAGATCTAAATCCACTTTGTCATTCCAAATCTGCTTTGCCCTAACACATTAAAAGTGGCCAGCACATGCTGGTATAAACAGTGAACTATCACACCTTTGCTAATATAGTTCAATCATCTCTCTCTCTCTCTCTCTCTCTTTCAAGTATTTTGTTTCCTTGGGAAATCTAAGTGAATTTGTGGGGGAGGGGGGGGGAGGCGAGCACCCTATATTCAGACTGCCCAAACTGTTGACTTATAATAAACAGTCATGTATTTATATATGTTTGCAGAACTTATACCAGTTTGCATTTTTATTTATATTTGCATTGACTCTTGAAGTTTTAAGTCATTATCTGCTTCATTACACGAAGGAAAACACCAAGCATTTCTCCCACTTCCTAGTGCTCAGCAACACTAGCTCAGGCAATACATGCTCCATGAGTTATGCGTCCTAACACTAACTTGTTCCATTGTTTTATTACTAACTCTATCATGCTAATCAAACTTGGAAATGACACCAAGTAGGAGGGGTAGCGAGTCCCCAGAGGATAGAGTCAGGATTCAAAAATGACCTTGACAGATTAGAAAGCTGGGCCAAAACTATAGCCAACTGAGTGACAATGTTGTTATCTCTTAGCCTAACCTCTATTCACAGAGTTGTTGTGTAGGCATCCAATGTCTCAACGGCCCACCTGGACGGAAGTTAGGATATAACTAAGACCTTGAACATTTAACATCATCTTTTTAGTGTATTTCAGTCTGAACATCATTATTAGATATTCAGTCATTTGTAATGTGCCACTGATATACAGGATAGGGCAGTGATGGTAAAACTTTTCGGCAGGTGAAAAATTCGGCAGGTGAAAAATTTGGAAAATGCCTGACTTGACTCTGCCGGTGTGTCCCTCCCTGCCTCAAACAAAAGAGAAAGAATTCTTTACAAATTCATTCATTTTTTGAAAATATAGTCCAATTATATATAGTGGTATGCAGTATATAAAGTAACGTCACATAATTACAAAAATGACTCAAACTCAAACAGGAACAACAGTTGTTGGTGAACACCGGCATGTCACCCAAAATGTCGTAGAGTTGTCACCTTTGACACGTGTGTCACACGTTCGCCATCACTGGGACAGGATATATACTATTAGCTCAGATTAGACTTGATTATTTTAACTGTATATTATATTAAATTTTATACATGTCTGTATATATATGTTTGCTGGGAAAGGGTGGGATACAAATCAAACAAATAAAATGAAGAAATTAAGTAATATATATGGTTTCATGCTCTGGCTGGGTTTGTAATGCTGGTTTACCGTTAACAACTTTTAACATTTTGTGCTCCTACTATGTTTATTGTATCAGCCACTGCAGGCATGTTCCCGGAGACACATCAAAGTTTTTCAAAAACAAACAAGCAGATAAATATGAGGAACAAAGGCATCAAGGCTAAAGGATTTCTTCCGCATAACCTGGCTCTGCAAATGGCTTACTGGAAACAAATGTTCGAAGGTGAATTATTCTAACCAACGAACAAAGGAGAATAAAAAAATAGCCTTGATCCAGCTTTGGACCGGTGCAGTAGAGGAGAGAGAGGCAACCCCCCCTACTCCTTTGGAAACTGAGAGGAACAAATGGTTTAATAAATTTGAAGGCTTAACCTGCCATCAGCCCACAATTATTTTACATGGGCAAATTAAAGATGTTCTTCATTATTTAAATATATTCCAGCATATGTTTACACTGCCCCCCTCCACCAGCTTAATTATTTAGCATCCTCTTATAAGAATGAATATCTTAATAATAAAGGCTGCGGAAGAGAACTTTTCTTTTTTTTTCCTCGGGATTTGCTTCCGAAAGATCCCGTCGAACTCAGCTACATTTGTTGTGGAAGAGCTCCCCCTGACTACCTCATTCCTGTGTCTGTAAAATATAACACAAACATAGTGGAATGCTGAGAAGGGAGGGGGAAGAGATTCTTTTGTGATGTTGTCATAATAGTCACACACAAACACCCCTATGTTATTAATAGCCACAGACACACACACACACACACACACACACACACACACACACACACACACACACACAGCTCTCTTTTCCCTCCAAAAATATACCTGGACTATTTGGCTGCCTCACCTATTCTTTATATCATCCCAAACCTCTCCTGTTCAAAATCACACATGGAGCTAAATGCTTTGGCACTGTTCTTAGGTTTCCCAGAGCACTCGGCTCAGGGAAAATTACAGGCACATCACATTTTTACCTGCCTGGTTATTTTACATGAGCAGCATGTTAAAAAAAAGTAATGCACAACACCTGTTTGTAAATGCCTGCAATGGACAGGCACGTTTGCCAGGGCTTCATGATTCACCTTAGAATTCCTGATGTTCTTTAGCAAGTTGGGTCAACTCACACAAGATCCTGGAAGTCTGTCAGTGGAACTCCCTGCAATTCGTTTTCTCTGAAAATCAGGCATGCAGGGGCCAAGTCTAAATGCAGCTGCAAAACAAGAATTTGGGAGGTCTGAGTCTCTCCTTCTGCCCAGTTTCCCACCTGAAATTGTGCTGGGGAACTCCCATTTTCCTGTTCTTTAGAAAAAATGCCGTTGAACCTATGTAATGAGTTGCCCTAGGAAATCCTTCTTGGCTTTTTATAATGCCTAAAAAAGATTTGGGTAGGGTTGAGGAAGTGAGGCTCAAGAATGCTATTCCGGCCCAAGTTCAAAAATTACTTTAGATTGTTTTACATGAATGGCATCTGAAACGGTTTATACTTTGCCACCACTTCACTGTCTCTGGACTCACAGGGCACTCAATGACATGACAAGTTACCAACATGATTCAGACTCTTTGGGCCAGCATGCCAGAGGCGTATCTAGGGAAAATGGAGCCCGTTGCGAAATCTGAGTTTACCCCCCCACACACAATGGGCGGCTGCTTTGATGCTGGAATCCACCCCCAAACAGCATCACTTTCAATGGTGTTTAAACTAGGGAGCCCAGATTCTCCTTTTAAATCCACCTGAAATGGAGAATCTGGGGTCCCCAGTTAAAACAACATTGAAAGTGATGCTGTTTTGCGGTGGATTCTCCCCCACCCTGAAACAGCATCACTTTCAATGTTTAAACTGGGCCGCAGATTCTCCTTTTAAATCCATGCCAAAGGGGGTGGATTTAAAAGGAGAATCTGGGGAAATTTGAGGGGGTGCCTGCTGTCAGGGGTGCAATTGTTAAGATAGCAGCACCAAAATTTCAGAGTATCTTCAGGAGACCCTCCTGATGATACCACCCAGGTTTGGTGAAATTTGGTTCAGGGGGTCCAAAGTTGTGGACCCTCAAAGGGAGTGCCCCATCCCCCATCTCCTATTAGCTCCCATCGAAAACAATGGGGGATGGGGCACCCCCTGTGGGAGTCCATAACTTTAGACCCCCTGAACCAAACCTCACCAAACCTGGGTGATATCATCAGCAGAGTCTTCCGAAAAATTCCTGAAATTTTAGTGCTGCTAGCCTAAAAACTGTGTCACCTGCAGGCCAAAAACCAAAAAAACACTAAAAATACAAAAAAACCACAAACAGACCTGCATTTCTTGCACGCCCCCCACAAGGGGGCGCCCAGGGACATTTGACTACCCATGTCTCCATCGCAGGTACGCCACTGCAGCATGCCATTCTTCAAGGATCAAGATAAACCATCACTGGAGATTAATTCACACAACCAAGGCAAGGCAACCCAAGCTGAGTCTTTTGGTGGCTAGTTCAGCATAGTGGTTTTGTGAATGTTCCAATATATTTTCAATCCATGGTTCATCACACCTTGGAAATCCTAGAATAAAAGTTTGGAGTTACAGCCCACTTTATTCAACTGTAAGGAGTCTCAAAGCAGGTTATAAAGCTCCTTTCCCTTCCTCTCCCCACAACAGACACCTTGTGAGGTAGGTGAGGCTGAGAGTTCTGAGAGAACTGTGACCAGCTCAAGGTCACCCAGCAGGCTTCTAGCAGAGAAGCAGGGAAAACAAACACAGTTCACCAGATAAGAGTCTGCCACTTGTGCGGAGGAGTGGGGAATCAAACCCAGTTCTCCAGATTAGAGTCTATCTACTCTTAACCACTACTGACAAAAAACCGAGATATGGCAACATGTGAAATTGGACATACAAGAACCACTAACAAAATCAACTAAGACTGCCTTCTCTACAACTTGAAAGGTTGTGTGAATATAAATCGGGCTCAGAAAGATCAAGGGAAAAGATTTTTTCCCCCCGGTGAGTTTATCACACTGGCTTTTCAAAATGTAGCTCAAGCAATCTGAAAACTACAAGTTGCGAAAGACCACAGAAATCACAAATGGAAGTAATTAGAAGCACTGGAGTTCTCTGCTCACTAAAGTACATATATGTTTCCAGCACAACAACCCAGAGTAGTTACTATCATACATCAAGAGTGGCTGATCTACTAGTCTGATGCTGTCACACCAATCTTATGTAAAATGGAGACTTGTTCCTGCCAAGTGGCCTTCCTAGACCTGTGTATGCAGATCTCGCTGTGGAAAACAGTAACAAATCTGCCCTTGAGCCAGACACGGTCTAGACTTGTCCATTTGTACTCTCCCAAACTGACTCCATATTCATTCCTCCCCCCACCCCCGTCATAAAACACACCTGTGTGCTAGGGGAGAGACAGAAAGAACGAGAGAAAGGGAGAGGGGGACAGGTAAAATTTAGGCAAAATTTATTACTCCCCCCCTCCCATGTTGTATAATCTGAAAGTGAGATTCTCCATCTCTGTCTCAGCAGGACCCTGCAGATTAGCAGACAAACAGTTCAAAAAGAACAAAAAAGTACCAGCTCTTGTTTCTTGCAAGATCCTCTTTTTCCAAGCAAAGATCCAGATGGATCAACGAAAAAAGACAGAGAAGGTCACATGGACCTTCGGATCCTGGAAGTGATACAAAAAGAATGGAATTGCACCATCGGTTCTCTGAACTATCAATCAACAGTTGGAGCTCTCATACCAGCTTAGGTTAACTTGGGATAGGGAAGAGGAAAGGCACGCTTATACTTGCCTGTCGTCCCAATCTAGATACATATGAAATCTAAGTTGCAAAGTGGGTGGGTCAGTTCACACCTACTGGAGCAATTTCCCTAGGGAAATGAGCACTTGGAAAATGGGCATCTCTGTGCACTTTCTGTCACGTTCTGGTAGTATTTTCTCCTGATGTTTCGCCTGCATCTGTGGCTGGCATCTTCAGGGGAATATGATAAACACATGGTTTACATGCGTGTGCATAGCTCACCCTGTCCCATCGTGTCTAATACAGTTTATCTGCATCCGGTTATCTGCCACCATAGCAGCCAACGACGAGGACTGCAGCTGTAGATGCCTTATACCAAATCAGACGATTTAGCTACGAAGGTTAGTACCGAGTGGACATTACCTCCTCTACTGCCTCTTAACCGGAGATGCCATGGACTGAATCAGAGGTCTTCTGGATGTAAAACAGATGCCCTACAATTGAGGCATGGTCCCACTCCATACAGAGACTGTCCTGGGCCCCTTCCGCACATGAAGAATAATGCACTTTCAATCCACTTTCACAATTGTTTGCAAGTGGATTTTGCTATTTCGCACAGTGAAATCCGGCTGCAAAGTGCATTGAAAGTGGATTGAAAGAGCATTATCCTGCATGTGCGGAAGAGGCCCCAGTCAAGCCAGAGTAGATATACACTTTCCACTTTGAGATGCATCTGTTTTGGTTATTATGACATCTATTTTGATTCTCTGTTTTCACAAGGAAATAAGCTACACATTCTTGATAGGCTCTTCCCTTAGCAGTAAAGAAGGGCCAAACTAGACATCACGGCATCATTTTGGCCATCATAAGGACATCACCAGCATTTTAGAATCATTTTAAAAATGCTACAGCGTGGCACTCTTGTCCCTCCCTTGTAGCTTGTAAATTACTGAACCAGCTACAGGAGGTGGGGAGCAGTCACGTTGCCACCTGTTAAGGTGCAGGAGAACAAGAATGCTTCAGCCCACTGTGCTACAGTGACTTCAAAATGGCAGAAGTGTCCTTGTGCCTCCTTAGTCCTAAGGGGAATGGGTAGTTGGGGAAGTTATTGTGGTCCCCCTTGGGAGTTGTGTACACAGTAGTCTAAGGATAGGAAACCCCCTTTGATGAACTTTATGGAACAGAACAACTGGTTCTGAGGAATTTCTCCCTTTATTGGGGAGGCCGCTGAAAAAGATGCATTTCCTTATTGTCGACAACTTTAGGGAGCTTTTTTAAAAAACATGGTTTAGTGCTAGAAATGCAAGTGGCAAAGGCGTAGCTCCAAGGGAACGGGGGGCACGACACACCGGGGGTGTGACACCACATCTCTGCGGGGGTGTGACAAGGGCGTTGCAGGGGCATGGTAGGGGCGGAGGACGCACCAGTACACCGGGTGCTTTTCCCCCTTGCTCCATCCCTGGCAAGTGGTCATTTGTTTCTTTGGCAGGTGTGTAAACATACTCCAGAGTTATTTAAACACATTTGTATGGATAAGGCCAAAGGTAGCAAAGCACCCTGCAAAATGGCTCAATCATCTGAAACAGTTCATCTTGAAGATCCCCACCATGAACCAACAATATAGAAAGCAGCTATGGACAGTCCGCCTCACCAATCCCAAAAATCCAGAGATGGAACAAGGCGGGAGATACTCTTTCCTCCTGAAGAACAGCAAATGGCGGGAGGGCGGAGGAGTGCCTGTTAGGATTTAGATTTATCCGGCTCAGTCTCCAAGCAGATCTGACAGGCTTTAGTTGACCGTCAAACTCTTGCGAGCCTAACAGCGGACTTCACTTCAAACACACCGTTGTGAACTGAACCCTGCAGGGATTGAACAGCTCTGGCCAAAAGTGCAGCTGCGGAAGGGAAATGAGAGTGTGTTCAGCGAAAACTGACAAAGGCAGTTACATCTCAGCAACAGTCAAGTGTCACTCACTATCCTAGGTAGACTTCTGCTATTTTCCTCCCAGGTCTATGAGACCATCCTTCCCGGCTCAGGGCTCAAATGACTCCTTTTCTCATGGGACTCTAGACATTCACATTCTATTTGGAATCTAGCTGCAACATGCAAGATATAAAACTAGGTGACTGCAGTATACAGCTTTGTTCCATCAAATTAGTAATAGTTCCAGGACATCTGCATCACGCAATCTTACGTGCATTTCTCTTCTGTTTCCAGATCCTGTAGCATACACACACTTAAGGCAAACTCCTATGATTAGAAAATATTTTTCCTTCTAGTTCAACTTACAATCCTCCAAGTGTCTATGTTTTGCAAACAAGGTCTGAGACAATTTTCACCCTTAAATTCCTGTTCTATAATGAGATTTACTTTATTTGCATTCATTTAAAGAGAGGCTATAACGCAGTGGGGAAGTATGAGTTTTGCAGGCTATATACGTATATGAATGCAAAACCTATGCAGAATGAAATACCAAAAGGTCAACAATAAAATTCACTTTAAGGGCTAAAAATTCAATTATGAAAATTGTGTAAATAACAGGAAAAATTATATAAAAATAAAAAATATTTTAAATTTCCTTTTACTTACATAATTGAATTTTTGGCCCTTAATGTGAATTTTATTGTTGACCTTTTGGTATTTAATTCTGCATAGGTTTTGCATACGAAAGGATTTTGGTTTAACTGCCAGGTGCATAGAGAGGATGAGAAAAACCACTTTCTAAAAATTACAGTAGTTACAGCGGGCCATATTGGGCCAGATGGCCTAACGGTCTGATTCCATACAAAGTTGCTCCATAAATCTGAAGAATTCATCAGCCTCATTCAGAAACAAAACAAAAAAATTGATGACTAGTCCCACACCCTTCATTCATTTCCAAAGAAAACTATACAACATTATACAAATTTTCAGCATTTCGGAAACAGGCAAAATATGAAACTGAATTGCTCCCTCCTGGATATGGTAACTGTCTCTTCCTTTTGTATTTTAGCCCCCTGGCTTGGCAATTGTCTTACAGGGCTCTCCTTCAGTCCACTGTGCATGATATTGGTTAGTGCATACTGCTGATTAGTTCAGTCCCCACCTTGCAGTGTCAAGTGGCAGGGTCCAGGAAAGGACACACTCTTGTTTACGGACAGGTGAGGCCTGAGTTTTGTTTGATATCAT
Source organism: Sphaerodactylus townsendi (assembly GCF_021028975.2). Taxonomy (NCBI): domain Eukaryota; kingdom Metazoa; phylum Chordata; class Lepidosauria; order Squamata; family Sphaerodactylidae; genus Sphaerodactylus; species Sphaerodactylus townsendi. The sequence goes on from NC_059426.1 coordinate 158,903,825, forward strand.
GATTTCTTCCTTTCATTTAAAAAAAGAAAATGGATAGCTTCCATTGGGCAGTCAGCCAGATGAGGTAACTTCTCCCTAGAACAGCCCTGACCCTGATGGAAAGGGAATAATAGGACCCGAAAGAAGAATTTTGTACAATATCACAGAGTAGTAATCTGGTTTCAAGAAAAGGTGGCGACTCATAGGAGCTGTAAAAAAGATTGGAACAAGAGCACTGATGGATTTATAGCTCAGGAAGGCTATCCTTACGGCCAAGGATGTGAGACAGAGTGACAGAGAAGTTAGGGGACTGAGGTAACACAGAAATAGCCATCATACCTTGGACAAAATTAGGAGGAAGAACGTCTGGTAGCAGAGGCGGAGCTACTAGGGGATGGGGAGGTGCGTGTTGCACCAGGCGCATGCCTGGGGGCAGAAAATCACCCCCCACAGCACCCCCCCCCCGGACACACTTACCTTAGTGAAACAGTGCAGGCTGGAGAAGCGGCCTGTTCCCTTCAGGCTGAAAATGGTCTCCTGGGAAGTGTAGTTCCCACCAGGCCGTTTTCAGCCTGAAGGGAACAGGCTGCTTCTCCAACCTAAGGTAAGTGTGTGTGTGTGTGGGGGGGGTGGGGGGACACCACGGGGTAGAACACACTGAGCGCAGTATGACCCAGCTATGCCTCTGTATGGTAGAGGTACTAATTGGTCAACTAGTTACTAGCTTTTAATACAATACCACGTAACATTCATGAACCTCCTTCACATTCACACAGAATTGTATTCAACTACAACTTTTTGTAAAGTATAGATATACTTTAAGCTTTTTGGAGGACAAATGAACACTGTTGTTCCTCGATAACCATACAGCAATAATTCAGTCAAAGCTCTAGGCAGACGCTCCATATTTTTCCAGGAGTGAATGTCCATGGAGAAGCACACACTATATATAGCTATATATGAAAAGGCAAAATGCATTCACACATTTTGTTTGTTTAAAAAATCAGTGTAAAGTAGCCATGACGGCAATTGGCAGCGCTTATAGGTAGGAATGCATTCCTCTTTTTATCCTGATGTAGTGGTTGGGGTTTCTTTCCCTCAAGAAAGCGAAAGGAAAGCTTCAGGCCTGAACTAAGTATTGCAACACTGCATATACAAAACAGATTAACTGACAAAAGTCACTAGGACACAGACATGTGAGTGCCTTCCTTTCCTTTCTCAACACTAAAAAGTACATTCAAATTACTAAATCTAACGACATCACTATAATTTGAACTCAGCAAATATCTGGAAGGTAGCGAATCAAACGTAAATGTAAATTCCAACAATCCTCATGAACAGTCACTAATGGAATTTTCAGTTACTGTGTTTTCCCAGGTTTTCCTGTCAGAACGATTGCTGCATTCTCTCATGATTTTAGAATAAGATTATCAGTCCTGACAGCTTTAAGAAACTTATAATGCAATACTATACAGAGTTACTCCAGTGCAAGCCTATTAAAGTCTATAGAGTTAGACCAGAGTAACTCTGCCTAGGGTCACATTGCAAGACACTCAGATGGTGGAAGTAGAATGTGGAACTTAAGCTGATAAATCCCAACCGTGTACTTCACACGATATCCTGTTTTTCTACACCTTACCACTCAGTGACTTGCAACTGAGTATGTAAACTACCTCTATCAAAAAGTGCTGAGTCTGAAGCGACAAACAGGTAAATGCAAAAGTTCTCTCTACAGTAATTGGCCTGGGAAGATTGTTTGACATATGCAAGTCATCACCTGGGCCTTGCCATCATCAGATGAACTTGCATGTGCGGAGTTACCCTTAACATAAAAATTTGCAGGAAAGACGACAGCAGAAACTGAGAGCAGGGCCCCACTGTTTCTAATCTGGTAGTCTCAAACACAAGGCAGCACTCTTGAGTCCACACTCGTGCTTACGGGAAATCGCGATGTCTACTCTCTGAAGAGAACAGTCGCAAACGAATGCACGCTATCTTCAATCTGCTCTCATCGTCAGTCCTAATAGAGGCATCACAGTAGTTGCCGAACAAGTTCTGGGTTCCTGGCAGAGTGTGTTTTCCAGCTGTTTTTGCACGAGGTTGTGTTAAATAAGGGATATCTGCTTACCTAGTATGTCAGTGGCTTGCCAATTCCAGATAATCACCAAGTTATTTACTGGCAGCTTGTTAGGCCAAAGCTGCCACTAGCCGTTGGCAGGCTCTTCAAGGACCCCTTAAAGAATCGCTGCAGAGGTTTTTTTTTAAAAAAAATAGACATTTATCTCAAATTAAAGTGTTAGAATGAGAACAGAATTATTGTGCTATCTCAGTGATTTGCGGGGGGGGGAGGGGTCCTGTTTGCAACGGTCTGAACATTCGGGTCACAAAAACGGAACCTTTGTCTAGATTCCAGCTCCGAAAAGAGGAAGGCAGCTGCTTAAGAGAAGGACAGTGTTAGCGAGGCAAGTTCTAATTAACCCTCCTCAGCTGCATTTCCCTCACAATATTTCACAGGGGACTGTTTCGAGTTTCCCGGGAGATCAGACATCTAAGCTCCAAACTTAGAAGTGAGGGTGGCTATGGGCCGTGGTGACACACACACCCCGACGCACTTTTTAAAAGGTCGAAATAGCAAGGGAGGGGCTGCTTCAGCATTTCAGATTGGAGAGGGGAAACAAGATCACTGTTGCTGCCAAGCTGTGGACCCAGTCAGGATACAGCCCTCACAGCAACGAAGGGCTCGGGAGAAATAAGCACACATGATCTTGAGAAGATGCCATTGTTCTCCCACCCCAATCTCCCCGAAGTAGTTCCCCACAATGACCAGAAACCAAGTACGAGCCCTTGGTCTGACATCAAGCGGAGCCTTTTCACTCACTGTGCTGAGCTTGTAAGCTTGTGTTTCAACATTACCCGTTTAGGCATTCTTCAAAGTCCCCCCAAGCACTGTTACTAGATACACCCTAGAAAGGTTTCGACTTGGGTATCAACAGCTCCCGCCCACTGGATGAAATGACATCATGCCAAGTCAAAGGATTTTCCTTCATCTTAGTTATAAAGAGAAAGGCGGCTAGTCTAATCTTGTTTCCTGTTCCATGGGCTGTCTCTCAGGAATGCAGAAAGTGTCTTCCTCTTTAGCCCACTGTCGGACTCCCCAGAATGCCCCTCAAACCAATCATCAAAAGCCTCAAGCGACACAACAATCCACTTCATGCTTCAGAGACAAGATTTGGGTTGCAAATCTAATATTTATTCTTGACTTTTGAAAAGGAAGCTTTCATTACTCCTGTTTTTTTTTTAAAAAAAAAACCTAGCACGGAACACTTTACTATCCAAACGTTCATTCTGAAACTGCTATGTTTTTCAAAATCCTGTTTAATGTGATATTCCAATTTGACCCTCACGTTTCACAGTACAGTGCTATGAAGATACCAGGGAAAAAAAGATTAAAATTATAATAATCTGAGCTACTTACAGCTTTTATACCTACAACCTGAAGCCCAGAATTGGCATCCATTGTACAAGGCATTTGAAAGGATGGTCCCCCATCCTCCACAGTTAGGAGGTTAGTGGTGGCACGCAAAATCGTAGCTTCAGCTGAATGAACGATGAGACACCCATTTCGCCAAGACAGGCACCACATACCATGCAAGAGGGGCAGATAGACTATAGCTAAACAGGAAGCTTGCTTAAGACCTCATGACTTGCTTAAAACCAGAATTCTGTGACTTGGGAAAAGATGCCTAGGATGCCATGATAGGGGTTTCTAAACTTCCTTCTTCTACTTTATCAGTACTTGAGTCTTCCAGGCATCAATGTCAGGTGACAGTGTCAAATTATGCTCACATACACACCACGCCACATTCACAGGACACTTTTTGTCCTCAGCCTGCTTGACTGTCTTCCATTTGAAGTTTCTAACTTTGGTCCATTCCGCACGGGCCAAGAAACACGAGTGTAGGATCCTATATAACCCACTAGCAGGGCCCGGCCACGCATTGCTGTGGCTTGTTGTGGTGAAATGGGAAAGGAACAGTAGCAGCAAATCAATTGCAGAGGCCAGCAGTACATGCTCATGCAAACACGCAGACTGATACTGTGCGATGTCAGTAATGTGTGTGCCCGCATTCCTTGGAGGGGGGAATGGAAAGGCACCCCTCCCACACATCTAGGCTGGCTGGTCATGATCCTTTACCTGGGAGTAAATTTGGTTGGTGGCAATGGGTGTCGCTTCTGAGGAAACCCTCTGAGGGGCGCGATGCAGCCATTCAAAGTATGTCATGGTTGCTGTACCGAGCTTGCTCCTGAGTAATGCTTGCCTGGTTTTCTTAACTGTAACCGTATTTTCTAGGGTGCCTGGCCCCTCCCTCCTGTCCCTTGAATGCCACCCCTCCCCCTCCTTCCCTTCCCTTTTCCTCTGCTAGGGTGGGTGGGTCATATCAAGATGCTGAGCCCCCTGCCTCCCCTCCCTTGCATGCCACCCCTTACTGTCTCCCCTCTCTCACTTCTCTTCCCTTGCATGCCTCCCCCTCCGTCCCTTTCCTCTCCCTCCCTCTCTTCCCTTGCATGCCACCCCTCCCTCTCCCTCCCTTCTCTCTCCCTTGTGTGTATGTATGTGTATGTGTTTCACTTCCACTCGAGTTACTGCCTCTGTACTGTTTTCATTGCTCATATCTGGCCAAAATTGCTAAACAAGTGATCTTTTTGAAAAATCCCAGGTTGGAGCCATTCCCTAGCGAATGGTCAGGCAGGAAGCACTTTATTTCCCTCTCTTCTACCCCGTTCTCTACGGTCAGGGAGAAGCCGCCCGCCACTGCCTGGCCATTGCATGGAGGCCCCCTTTTCCTTTTAAAAAAAATGTTGTGGCTTGCATCTGCGTAACTATGAAAGTTCAGCCAGTCATATTGCAGGATATTGGTATGGCTGTAGGGGTTCATTTGTGCATGCCTGCATAGCTACACATGTGTGGTAGGTATTTTTTTTTTCAAAAAAAGAAGCATCTCCGTGCGAAGGTGTGAAAACAACCCGGATTGTTTCCATGGGCTCTAATCTTTGCCTGTACAGAACGCATGTGAATGCGAAAACAAGAAAATGGGTTCCTTTATCACGACTGCAACCCGTTATACATTTGCTGTGCGGAATTGGCCTTTGTGACTATTCAGTGCCCCTAATTCAGTGTTTTCCCAGAAACCAGATCCTCTTCTACTTTTTATTATTATTTATTATCATTATTTATTCAATTTGGTAGACCACCCTACCCCCGAAGGGCTCAGGGTGGTTTACAAGACAGTCAAACACAATACATCAAATAATCTCAGTTAAAACAATAAATAAATTAAAACATTAAAACATTAGCAGCAGTAATCTTCCATAATTGAAATAAGTGGATGATGTCCGGCATTAACCCTCAGAAGGGGACTGGCCGATGTTCAAATCAGCAGATGACACATAGGGCAACAAAGGACAACAACTTCTCCCCATTTAGATATTTAAACAGATTTCTACTTAACCCTCTTCTCCATCAACTCATTGTCCTTGTTTCACTGCATCTGAATCTTCTATGGTTTTCAGTACCACCCATACAGGGATGACACCATGTCTGCTCCTGAACTTTCGCTCCAGCATATCTCACCACTCTATTTGCCAGATATTTCCCTTTGATGTCTCATTGCCATCTCAAATTCAGTAAGTCCACGCTGATCTTATTTTTCCTCCCACACTGATCTTATTTTTCCCCTTGTACATGCTACATAAACCTCACCATCCAACCTAAAGAATAGGCAAGAAGGCTTTACCTTTGACTCTTCTTCCCTTTATTTCTCTATTTGTCATCAGCAGCAAAAACTGTGTTTCATAGTGCGGTCATCTCTCATCTTGACCAGTGCAACCTTCTCCAGCTTCTCCTTGGTTCTTCTCTTTATCTTTTGCCAACAAAAATCTCTCATCTCTCTTGATGCTCTGACCTATTTAAAAACACCCTGTTTGGGGGGTTCTGGAACAACTAAAAAAGCATCTGGCTCAAGAACCCTGAGGGGGAAAAAAACCCTGGGCTGGAGAGGCCTCAGGCAAATGCATTTAGAAAATGTTCTACACTGGGGGTCTGCAACCTTCGGCTCTTCAGATGTGCATGGACTACAAATCCCATCAGCCCCTGCCAGCATGGCCAATGGGCTGATGGGAATTGTAGTCCATGAACATCTGTAGTGCCATAGATTCTGATGGGAATGTCTAACTGGTTCTCTTTGGTCCATTCCACACGGGCCAAGAAACGGCCATGCGGAATTGGCCATGCTGCCAGAGGCTGATGGGAATTGTAGTCCATGAACATCTGGAGAGCCGCAGGTTGCAGACCTCTGTTCTACATGAATAAAATAAAAGGCATTAGATGAATATGAAATGTTTCTTCGGTCAATATCAAATGCCCCCGTCCATATAACCAAAAAAGATACAACCAACATAACTCACAGTGCAATCCAGTCTAAACCCTCTGAAATCAGACTGGAGTAACTCTGCATAGGACTACATGGTCTACGATTGAACTCTGGAACGGCAGATCCTTGCAGATATATGCTGGCAATAAATCCTAGGTGTATGTGTATGGTTAGCCATTCACAGCTTCAAAAAAATGCCAAGCTAAGCATTACCTGCTCATGTATATTCCACAAACACTAATAGAAAGGTTTTTTTAAAAAAAATGGATGAAATTATCATTAATTGTTGTCTTGGCTCGGTGTTCGGTGTGTGCATGAACAGTATCTGGCACCAAATATCTATCTATTGACAGATAGCTATATCTCAGCAGCCTGAGCTGTCAGCCACCGCTGATGAGGTCTGGAAGACACTTTCATCAAAGTAACATCTGTTTTCAATTTTCATTTATAGATGTGGAAACTCTTCAGCTGGACATTAATCATTCTCAACAGCGGCAATTAGATATGTGAGACATATCAGAACAAATCAAATTAGCCCCTATTTTTTTTCCCCTTTCAAGAAAAACCAGGAAGTAATGGGGGATGCATATGGTTTTCACATGTGTAACAGCATTTAAAAAAAAATAAAATAAAATTAAAGAGCATTACATTTCTATGGCATTAAAACTTTTAGACGCTGCTTTCAAACGCTACACTTTCCTAAGCAGACGGAAGAGGGGGTTCTATTGCAGAATGCGTAGTAGGCTGCTGTTTGGAAATAAGCTATAGTTGAACGGATTAACACCAATGTACTGTTTTCCTTCAAAAAAAAAATCCCAGGAATGCTCCTCTGTGCTTGTATGACTCATGGTTTTTAACACTGGGACACAATTTCCACTTTGGAGGAATTTGGGTAAGCCTCGCTTCGAAGTCCTTTTTGCTAGCAAAACAAAATCTCCCTCTCGCTTGCTGCATGTGGTTAGAAGAACAGAGCCAGAATTTGGAGAATCTGGATTGGCTTCATTTCAGTGAATGCCGGTACGAGGAACAGAGTGCTGTTTTAAACTAAAGAGGAAAGAACCAATTGGGAAAGCACTTCATAATGAACTCCTCCGCAAAAAAAAAAAAAAAAACATTTTGCATAACGTCATTCGGTTTTTCTAGCCTCGCTGCGGCCAGCTACTGTCAAGAAGCAACATGGCGTCCACGGAAGGCGGTTCAAAGAGGGTTGCCATTCTGATACGCTGCGAAAGCAGAGGTGGGTAAATGTTGATTGATTTCAGCAAAGGCAGAATGACGCTGGAGTCATTTGAATGCCAAGCAAAGAGTCATTTCCATCAAGAGGGAATTCAAAGATTGAAGAACGCTCGGAAGAGGGGGAAAAAAACAATTTTGCACAGCAAAACATGACAGGAGGCACACACAAAGAAAATTCACACCTGCGTTTAATATTAGATGACTGTTTTCAGCCTACATCACCTGAACTTCCATGAACTGCAATAAGTTGCATGCATCATAGGAAGATTGCAGTTATTTAACTAAATCAATATTAAAATGGGAATAATAGCAGGGGGCAAAAAGACCTTGATGGTAGAGACTGAAACCTGTGGATCTTACTCATGAGAGCGGTAGCATTAAAAATAGTGTGACTCATGCATAATGCAAAGCAGACAAGTCCTCTTCCACCCACCCACAAAGGCATGTTTCAAACACCCGATGCTCCTTCTTCGAAAATTCTCAGCAGGAAACCCCAGATGTTTGGAATATGCTATCCAGACACCAAAGCAACACGCTGCCAATGGTCAAACAGATCTTCTCTTCTTCTGCATAAGATGTTCATCAACGCCCTTAGCAGAAAGACAGCATCTTTGCTTGATCCTTGTGTCTTAGAATGTCTCGGGATCTGTGTTTCACCAGCTCAAGTGCCAAGATATAAATCTACACATTTGTGGTGGTGCATGTCAAGCTAGAATCTGGGAAAATCCCCACGCTGCCATAGACGTTTGCTAGGTGACCTTGAGCCACTCACACACACACTCAGTCTAATTTGCTTTACAGGATTTTTGATATGAGGATAACATGGTTATGGGATGAGGGGATGATGCTTTGGTTCCCCACTGTGGGACCAGCTTCGGCTCCCCACTGAAGAAGAAGAAGAGTTTGGACTTATATCCTCCCTTTCTCTCCTGTAAGTAGACTCGAAGGGGCTTACAATCTCCTTTCCCTTCCCCCCCACAACAAACACCCTGTGAGGTGGGTGGGGCTGAGAAAACTCTGAAGAACTGTGACTAGGCCAAGGTCACCCATCTGGCATGTGTTGGAGTGCACAAGCTAACCTGGTTCACCAGCAGGGACGGAGCGAGGGGGAAGTGTGCCCAGTGCACACATGCACCCTCCAAGCCCCCGCCACGCCTCCACAGGGGCGCGCCTGGTGCGTCGTGCACCCCCCGCCCCGCCCCTTTGGCGCAACACCTCTGTTCACCAATATAAGCCTCCACTGCTCAAGTGGCAGAGCAAGAAATAAAACCTGGGTCTCCAGATTAGTGTGCACCTGCTCTTAACCACGACACCACGCTGGCCCTCTCTGGGGAGAAAAACACAGTATAAATGTGCATATACACACACACATACTATATGAGGTGAAAATGAGGTACTAGAGTGTTGAGGCAAATGCACTGTAGTATTTCAGAGTGTGAGGAGAGCCATTACATTTGTGGATTTTTTCCCCTAGTCTATATGAATCATTGCTCAGAAGTTGAAAACTAACATAATATCAAAGAACCAGGCTAGAATGTTTCACCCTCATGGATAAGCATGAAAAGTGTGACCTTCAAAATTCTACCACCTCTTTCTGCTGTATGTGAGGAACAAGCTCTGACGAAGAATCCTCTCCCCACTATGCTCTGGTTAGCCTCCTCACCTAATATAGGGAAGAGGTGCCTCTACAATGGTAGTAGACATTTGGCTCTTTCTGATGTATCCTATAGCAATTGTTCCAGGATGGTGTTTTTTGAAGTTCTTACATTCAAGTGAACCTTTTCAAGCCAATTTGTCTGACAAAGAATCCATGCATATTGCACAGAATTTTGGCCCATGCCCCACTGTACAGTATTGGGCCTTGTAGCCCATCCATCAACACTAAGCATCACCCTTAACGAACAGAGAATGTGTGAGAATTCACCAACATGCTTTACGTTACTGTATTTTACAGGAAGATTAGAAAGCTCTCCTTCACTAACGCTTTTCCATCATTATTCAACTTTTGATTGAAGAACGTGTGATAATTTTCTGAATGGCTCCTGAGTTCCTGCAAAGCTGGTTTGAAAACCACTGGAAGAGAAACAAAGCCCTTTATGCAAGATTCTGCCCCCTCTTAGAGAAATATCTCAACAAAGCCTACAAGCCATGCACGTGCCAAGAACCAGCTCACCTTCCACTGCTGAAAAAATCTCAGCAAATCTGGGGGCACCATGTTGCCATAGCTTAGATAAAATTTTGGTCTAAAATACACCACCCTTAAGATGTGCCCTCAAGATCAGGTCACTGGATTTAAATCACTGAATGCAGAGATTCAACAACCACAAAGTCTCTCTTTCAAACAACGAGCAGCCAACGGCACAGCACATCTGGAGAATGCTCCAGTTAAGTCTTTTGTGAGTCACCAAGGATAGAAAATTTCATAACTGAAGAACCACTACCAAGAATGCTATTGTATACAGCTTTGCTGTCAGGACTTGCTATTGCAAAGGAGACACTGACCCTATACCCAATCGGTTGTAGCAATATAGAGAAAAGTCTGCTATACCTGAGAGCAGAGGCGGAGCTACCAGGGAAACGGGGTGGGTGGGTGGGGGTGCACATTTCACTAAGCACATGCCTGGGGGCGGAAAATCGTGGCCGGGGGGGGGCGCAGCACACACACACCCCCGCCGCCCCCACACTTACCTTATTGAAACTGTTCAGGCTGCAGAAGCTGCCTGTTCCCTTCAGGCTTAAAACAGCTTGGTGGGAACTACACTTTCCAGGAGACCTTTCCAAGGTCTCATGGGAAGTACAGTTCCCACCAGGAGTTTTCAGCCTGAAGGGAACAGGCCGCTTTTCCAGACAGAACTAAGGGGGGGGGGGGGGGGGGCAGGGCGCCACGGAGAGAGGGCGGGGTGGAAAACACAGAGCGTGCACCAGGCGCACTCTGGTCCAGCTACGCCTCTGCCTGAGAGTCAAAACAAAGCCCCTACAAACCCTGGATTCCTGGTTCAATCTGTTCCTGGCAACTCAATCATCTCATGAAAAGGTAGTCACCAAAGGGAACTCCACTTTGCACATATGATAGGGGTCCATCAGTGACATTACAAATACACAACAGCAGCATTAGCGATAGCAATTTAAATATGGGGGGGGGGCTCCCCACTGACTACTTAGAGATAGCCATAACTAAAGTTGTCGTGAAGTAAACCACCAAAAAATCTGGCAGGGATGCCATTGCCAAAACTCAATGGATACCTTTGCAGGTGTCTTGCAAAGAAGGACTTACCTAATCCAGCTATTCCTCAGCAAAGAAAGATATTATTTCAGTCATTTATTGGGGGGGGGGAAGTATTATATTCAGTATTTTGTTAAATATTTAATAAATGTGACTTGTGGAAGAAAAAAAATATGACTCTGTTCTTAATTCTTAATTTCATGTGTTCCATCAGCCAAGAGAAATGCACTAATTTATAACTTGAAAGGAGCCTGGAGATACTGTCACCCACCATTCATCCAAATTTGTCACTAGCATCCCATTAAAGCCATAATTATTTTTTAATTAAAACTAAGGAAAACTGGCATGCATGCACCTACTTTATACATCTGTTACGGGTTAAAATAGTTTTTTTTTAAAAAAAAAATGTTTTTTAGACCGCAGTCTTTTGTGGCCACAGTCCATGCCAAAGAAAACGCAAGCTTGCTTATTTTCTCTGTGGGGTGCAACAGCGCCTGTGTATGCCTGAACAGATTCGACTGGCCGTGAAAAGAATTCTAAATAAAACACAAACATGGAATTTGGCAACGCCACAGAAGCGAGCTTAAGACTAATTCCAGCATGCGAACGACTCACACAGCAAGTCTGGCTCCACTATAAATGAAACCAGGCTCTGTAAAATATCCAGTAAAGTTGGAGAGATCAGATTTAAAAGGACAGTGCCCTTATTTCCCCCCCTCCCCCCAATCTTGCTATAATAGCTTCTACTGGCACAACTGTGTGTATGTGTATGTGTATTTGTGTGTTGGAGAGCGACGCTTCCAGCCGGCCAAACACTTCCACTCCCCCCCACCCCGCTTTTATACAATTAAAATCAACCCTATTTTGTGCAGAGGCTTGACATGTATTGAAGCAAAATATAACGTACACATTTGATTGGAAATAGCCAAAACAGCCTGAATGAGAGGGCATTCTTCTGAGGTGAAAAAGGGGGTGCGTGGGAGGGGGTGCGTGGAGGCGGGTAGGCCGTTCTGGGCCTCTCTCAGATGAGGCCATGAACAGCTGGAGCAGGCTGGAAGTTCTGGACTAGGCCCTTTGGCAGCTACTGCTGAGGGGCTGCCAGCTCCCAATTGGAGCCTGCAGCACTCCCAGAATTATAAATGATCTCCAGGCTACAGAGATCAGTTCTCCTGGAACAAAAATGGCAGCCTCTGAGGGCAAACTCCATAACGTATGTCCAATTCTAGGTGAAACGCCTCACCTCATTCCAGGCTCCATAGGCACTGCCCCCATTTCCCAGGCTGGAGTTGGCAACCCAAGTTCTTTGCCCAGTGGAGAACAGCACACCTTTTTTTGTTTAAAAACAATTGCAGGCCATTTCCACATTGAGACATGGACTCTTCCACTTGCAGCAGGAAGAGGAAAGGCACGTCCTGTGGCTCTCGGGTTCTGCCGGTTTACTCTGCGGCATGTGTAGACCAGGCCTCAGTCTGCAGAACACAAGAGATCTGAAGGAGCTAATCAGTCGATGAAACAAATTCATCTCAGATTTCAAATGCATGTGTGCAAACGGCATTTTCAAGGGGGCTGTTCTCTGCAGAAGGTATCACGGCTACTGAGTAGTAAAGACATACTAGATCTTGGGTCACAAGTCTTGGAACATATTTTTAATATGTATGTGTGGGAATTATGTATGTGTGGCATGTATGACAGTCAAAACATGCACATATATTGACAATGTCGACCAAGTGTTGTTCATTGATCCTGAGGTGCTGGGCCCCTTCAAAAAGATAGAGAAAGCAAAGCAAATCAGGGTCTATGAATTGTGAGCATCATAGGCAAGTCAACACCCAAGGACACACACTGTAAAGTCTCATGGGTCGTGATCCAGGAAGCGGGTTCCAGGTGTCTTACTCTTTGTGCCATTAAGGTGGACCTTGCTGAAGCAGGGGCAGAGGCGTAGCTGGGCCAAACTGCGCCCGGTGCGCATTCTAATTTTCCGCCCCCCATGGCGCCCCCCCCTTCCCTGCTTCCCGGTTTCACCCCTTCCCACATTTACCTTAGTTCCTTTCCTTTTTCAGAACTTTTTCAGGCTGCAAAAGGCCTATTCTCAGTAAAAACGGCCTGATGGGAACTATACTTCCCAGGGGACCTTGTGAGCCCCAAGGTCTCCTGGGAACTGTAGTTCCTCAGGCCGTTTTTTACCGCAAACAGGCCTTTTGCAGCCTGAAAAAGTTCTGGAAAAGGAAAGGAACTAAGGTAAGTGTGGGAAGGGGAGGTGGGGGGTGCCTTGAGGGGGCGCTGCGGGGGCGGGGGAGGGAAAGGGCCTGGAGGCAATTTTCCGTGCCTCCCAGGCATGCGCCCGGTACACAGCGCGCACCCCCTCCCCCTTGTAGCTTCGCAACTGAGCAGGGGGACTACTTGCGTGACTCGTGTTGTGCTGCAGTGCCACCACCAATGGGTGGAAAGGGGCAACACAAAAGCTACTCCACAAGGTGAAGGATGTATAGGATTTCACTAGGGCTTATAAACCTGCCAGCTTTTAACATGGCATCTCAAACACAGCAATTCAATGCTTAAAACACAAGCTCATAGATACATCCGTCCCTGCGTATCTTCTTCACTATCTGACTGCTTCCCAGTTCACATAAAAACCACCAGGCTCATAAAGCTTGTCTGACACCCCAAATCAGCACAAACTGAGAATCCACTCCCAAAAGCAATGTAAATCAGCCCCTGGGATCAGACAACTCATCTGATGGATAACTGTTGTCAAACTCTGAACCCCTTGACTGAGGGGGGTGGGGGGTACACCCAAATAAATAAATAAATCACACCTACACAGAATGCAGCAGTATCCATTTAAAAAGCCACTTGAAAACCACAGGTTTTTGTTAAAAGGCAGGGCAGTATGTGCTTATGCTGTACAGCACCAGGTGTAGGGTGCCACTGTATAACTAACAACAATAAACTGCACAATCATTCAAAAGCAAAACCAGAGGCTTGCTTCCAATATCAAAGGCTTCTAATATCAAAATGCTTCCAATATCAAAGGCAGGGGACGCACAAAATTGCCCTGCAAACTCAATATTTAATGTTTTTCAATCCTGTCTATATTTAGATAAGCCTCATAGTTCTGGAAATTATACTATGTCATCTCTGTCACATAGCATTATCTATGCTTGTGTGTGTGCAAAATGCTGTCAACTCGCAGCCGACTTATGACAACCCCGTAGGGTTTTCAAGGCAAGAGACTAACAGAGGTGGTTTGCCATTGCCTGCCTCTGCACAGTGACCCTGGAATTCCTTGGTACCTCTACCACATCCTGATAAATTAAAGCGTTTCATGACAAGGAGAATGTACATGCAATGAACTGCTAGCCAATGACCCTGGAAAACCTCAAGGAACTGGAATTTAAAGTATGATTACCAACTCTGAACGTAAGAAATCCTGGCTAGAAACTGGGGTGGGGGGGGATGGTTTGCAGAAAAAAATTATAGTTTATTATAGTAAGAAAAGCTTACAGTTTATTACAGTAAAAAAGGCTTATAACAGGAAAAGCTTATAAAATATAGTAACACCAGTTAGTCCTACCCTGAGCCTATTTACACTTCACACAACCATTTTGTAAGCTGAGTTTGCTGAATCCCACAGGACCTTTTCGTATTAGCCTGATGCAAACTTGACTGGGGGGGTGATGACGAGTGTACCACGCAACATGGAACATCTGCAGGCACTGTGATCAAAAACAAGCATCAAAATTGCACCAGAGATTGGCTGACTACCAACCAATAAGAGGTGTGGGGATAAAGAAAATGGTGGCCGGAAGTAATAAGAGAGGTCAGACCACAGAGGTTGCAAGGTGGGGGGAAAGGAGAGCAAAAGTGGCAGAGTGAAGCAAGAATGGGAAGGGACAAAACTGGAGGCAAGGCCGAAACGGATGCCAAGGATGGTTGCAGGGAGGGGAAGCAGGAGCCAGAGCATGCCCAGGGGTAGAAGCAGAGACATTGGTGGGGAAATTGGGATCTGGCATTCTTCCCAGGTGGTGGGAAGAATAGGGATTCCACTCCCCTCCCCCACAAATCTTTCTGTGGTATGATCCTGAGCTCTTAGAAAATATATGTTTAGGACAGACTTGAAATTTCTTCCTTTTATGAACCTGTTGGGGGCAAACTTGAAAAGCTGTCAACTCTGTTTATATATATTGGGTTTTCTTTCCATTTATATGTGTTTTCTATGTGTTAATTTATAGGTGTTTTATACGACATTGTTGCTTTGACCAGAAAATATATATATGAGGCTGGAATAGAAACTTCATAATAAACTAACTAAATAAACACATATCACACAAAGATAGCATGGGTTTTAATCCTCAGAAGCTCCAATTGTAATGTTCGGGAACATGAATAGAACTCTACAGTCTAAAAGCAGTCTCCATCCTATGCCATCAATGGGAAATCGGTCCAAACAGCACTGGAAAAACATTGCATTGGGACCCATGTTCTTCGCAGAACTTCATCGGGGCCTTGACAAGAGATTTATTTATTTTTAATTTCAACATTTATGCCCTGCCTTTCCATGCAAAATTAAATAATCCATACAGCTTAAAATCCACACGACACCGTTACAAATACAGAGCAGCTGTTAACATACTTACATGAGCACTGGAGACATATTCAACTGAAAGAAAAAGGCCCGAAATAAAAAAATGTAGCTGATACCAGAAGAAACTGCCTGTAGCTTAGGGGGCAGATGAGGTATCAGGAATGCCATTGTGTAAAGTAAAGCACAGTTTCCCCTTCAGCCGTATCCGACCCTGGGGTACCACTGCAAGCAGTGATTTTATAGGCAAGCCTCTTTTGTGGGGTAGTTTGCCATTGTTTTCCCTGGCTATTCTTTACCCCCTAGCTCAGTGATTCTCAAACAGGGTTCCGTGGGACCCTGGGGTACCATGAGCACGTCCCGGGGTACCATGACAATGCTACCGCCTGCCCCCCCCCCCACCGGAATCAAATGGATTTTGAGGGGGGGGGGGTTTGGAAGCTTCATGGGCTCTCTTTAAACAACACTGAAAAACAGCATTGTTTTATTTGCCTAAATTTGGTGTGGATTGGGGGGGTAGATTTAAACAGAGCTCTCCCTTTAAATCCCCCCAATCCATGTCGAATTTAGGCAAACAAATAACGCAGCTGTCAATGATGCTTTCCCTCCCCTCCCCCTGCTTGCCACTCCCCCACCTACAGGCCAAAAATGGATAAAAACCTAAAAAATGCCAAAAAAAATCAAATGAACCTCAGGGGTACCCTGAGATATGAAGAGCGAGGTCAAGGGTACCACGATGTCGAAAAGGTTGGGAAACACTGCCCTAGCTATTAGATAGGTACTCATTTACTGACCAAGAAATGGACGGATGGCTGAGTTGACCATGAGCCAGCTGCCAGGATATCTGACCCACAAGGGGCTCGAACTCCTGACCGTGTGAGTGGCAGTGCAAGAACTTAACCACTACGCCACGCGGCTCCTATTGTGTAGGTTCCCACTAATCATATTTCTGTGTGTGCCAATGTCTGAGCTCCACCTCCTCCCCAAAAGGCTGCAACTAGTAAGGCAGGAAAGCATGCAGCCCCGACATTCTCTGACACCCCAGCACCTAGGGTCAGCGAGGAAACCTACAGCAAGGTCAAACTGTGGCCTTGCTCCTTCCCGGGAAGTGCAATCCTCCCCTCTGCAAACTGAACACCTATTCTCAGATTGGCTTTCAGGAAAGACACATCACTCGTTCTAAAACCGTCAAAAGCACATAAAACCTTTTTAGGTGAATTGGCAGTTGGCACCTTTTCATAAAGGATTTGAGCTAATTAATCTGCATAGACCTATTCTTTCCTCCCCGCAACAGTCCTACTCACATTTTAAACCAAGCTATATTGTAATTTAGGTCTTTATTTCGAAGTCATTTTATTAAAAAGACACCCCTTAGTCATTTTTTATTATGCTAGAATATATAAAATGAAGGACTTTTAGGAATGGGTGTGGCATAGACAGGATTGTGCTTATATATTGTCTTTTCCCAGTACTCAAAAGCACAATAATTTGCAGCTTGGAACGTATGATCATTTCTTGGCATAATGTGTTCAGAGGTTCGGATTACTGGTGTGAAATGCGGTTGTACGCACAAGCTGGATATAGTTCACAATAAAATTAGGGCTTGTACCCAAATCTGTGCTCTCACCACTTTGTGAACTTTTAGTCTGATTTTCTTTTTTTTTTTTTAAAACTGAACATTAAGTTAAGACTGTGAACCTGCAAAGCACACACAACCAAGCAGATTGTTTTTAACTAGCACATGTTTTGATTTTTGTATGTTAGTATCCAATCCTTCCCCGGCTTTCTCTTGTAAATAAAAAGTACCATATAAACAGATTAATAGAAAAGAGGCAATATAACTCTAAGAAGCAATATAGGATATAGTATACTTCATATATGGCTCTTCGTGACAATGCTTCATAGTTAAAAACATGCCCAGCTCAAAAGACTAAAATCCTACCATGCATTGTTATGTGTAGAATATTATATAGCTTCATAGCCAGAACAAACAATGTCAAACATATAGCATGCTCTTAAGGTCAGAATTCTAAGCTTACTCCCTTGGAGAACATCAGGCAGAGGCGTAGCAAGGAGGGAAAGCGCCCTGTGCACTGGTGCATCCTCGGCCCCACCCCCATCCCACCCCAGAATGCCCCCACCACACCCCTACAGGGGCGTGTGCCTGGTGCATTGTGCATCCCCCCCGTCCCCTTGGAGCTACGCCTCTGACATCAGGTTCAAAACACTGAAACAGGGCTGGTTCATAAGTACATTATTTGCTTCTGCTGCTCTTGAGTACTGTACACTTGATAACTTGGGGTAGACCATTTCTTTAAAAGTTCTGTATCTGAGATGAGAGTGAACGTGGTATGTGACAGGCCATTTTCATGTACCCATCAAGTGATGAATATTCCTGTGCGAATCAGGCTTTACTTCAAAGTAAGTACATTGAGGCCTAACCCTGACCAGCGCAGGGGTCATGGCCCAGTGGTAGAAAACATCTGATTTGAATGCAAAGGTCCCAGGTTCAACCCCTCATGTTGTGGGTTAAAAGGAGCAGGTACTATGAGATGGGAATGCCTTGACCTAAGACCCTGGTGAGCCATTGCCAGATGCAGTAGATCATACTGACCTTGACAGATCGAGAACCTGCCTCCGTAGAAGGCCACCTCATGTGTTTATAAGAGCCCCACTGCAAAAAGTGACACGGGCTGCAATCCTAAACACACCTACTAAGGAGTTCACTCAATGGAACTAACTGGGACTTACTTCTGGGAAAAAATGCTTAAGGTCTGAACAGACCTGCTTCTTACAAAGACTCGGAACAGTGGCTCTGACGTACAAACAACATGACATAAGAGTTGAAAGGTGTACAGTACATATTTCAAGAAGATAGTGACTGTGATTCAGTGTACAGATACTGAGTTTGGACATGGTTGATGAAGTGGTGAGGATAAATTCTAAGAATCAGAAAGCCTATTGCACAAATAGAAGTTCTGGGAAATAGTCGTGCCTGTGTTTTTAATTAGGCCAGTATTATCTTGAGACCCATTGAGCCAAACACAATCCACCAGCCACGGACTGTGCTTGCCAGGTGCCTGACAATCCTCAATTGCTTGCACAGTCCCTCCCAAACAGGCAACAAAAAGAGGCTTGCTCCATTTATCCTAAACTGTGCAGGTGTGTTCTAAATCCATCTTAAAATGGAGATATCTTAGCCCAAAGTGGCCAGAATACTAATAAGCAATCCTCATGAAGAAAACATACATTCAGAATGAGCGCTAGGAGCACAGCATCTAGGAATATTTTTTCCCACAAATGTAAAAAGATAAGCCCACGAGTCTAGTGCTGGTTGTACAAGACATGTGCCCTCCGCGGCTGGACTGCAGAAAACCAAATTCACAATAAGCGGTATAACTCGGCTTTCTTCTACACGGAGGTTCCACTTATTTCTATGCAGAAGGATAATAAGTTTTAAAGTGCAGTTTTCTGGAAGATTTCCAAATGCCCTTGTCATCTCGAATACTCAAACCTACATTAACCTCACTCCACAAGTCCCAAGACCTCTGACTTCTGCAGCAGAATTCATGAAAAATGTAAGCCTTCCCCGGGACAGATTTGGACTTGTTTTCTTCCCTGTAGACATCTCACTGATTAGTTCTTTCATTTCCCACCTCTCATGCATGCTTTCCCCTGGTCCTAAATCAAAGGCCTGGGCTGCTGAACACATGTGTATTAAAAAAGGAGGGGAGATGTTGTTGTTTTTAAAGGATTGCCTGCTTTTTAACATACGAAATAACCAAATATTAAAACTGGAACAAAGGAATGACGGCAAAGAAAATGAAGATTACGCTCCAGTGTTTCCTTCATCCTACTTAGTGAAAAGATAACATCACAATACTACAAAATGTACAAACGTAGAGAAAAAGAATTCATTGTGATGCCTACCAGCTGCTAAGTTTTTATGTTTTCTTTCTCGGGATGTAATGTGAGGCAACTAAACGGGTGGTTTTCTTTTTCAAACATCCTGCCTTAAGGGAACCAATTCATCTTCCGTTTGCCTGCCCAAGATCACCTGTGTACCAACCGAGGAATCTTTGCATGTTACTGGAGATTTTGGCCTAGCTGTTACGATACGCAGCGAGCCCGCAAACGGGCCCAGCACTCTTTTGGAAGCCAGCAGATCCATAACGGTGGGCAAGATATTATTCAGGCTCTTGCATGTCATTTCCCATGTAACACTGTCAAGCTTGTGGGAAATCCCAGCGTTGGAAACACTACCCGATTAAACAATTAACAGTTTTGGATATTTTTTAAAAATCACCCTTGTACACTCTTATTCATGTAATGCAGTTATTTTTAATGCTGAATGAGAGATACAGATGAACTAGCAGGATTCTATGTGCCAGGCTCACAGGTGACAGCAACAACCGGTACGCAGAAATCTGTCTGTGGCTTTCTGATGAAAACATGACTGCCATCAAAATATCCAACTGATTTACCTTCCTGGTTTAATGAGGCAATCGAGATTATTTGCTTTTAGCAAATAGTAAAGTAACGTGCAGAATGACTAAAGCTAAAATCCTAGACACCCTTTCCTAAGAGGAAGCCCATGAAATACAATGGAAATTTCTTCTGAGTAAACATGTGTAGGACTGTGTTATTGCAGAAGTGCCCGAGTGCTTGTCCTGGTCCCATTTATATGCCGTACCTCTTGGTCACCAAATCTCAAGATGGCAACCCAGATCACATGTCCTGCTCCTAGGCTTCCCCCTCGCTCTCTTCCTCAAGGTCACATGTTCTTTCCATCTGGATTTCTCAATCAGTCATAATGTTACCCTTTATCATGATGTCTGATGCAGGAGAGCCACAGTTGCTGTACATAACCACAGGGATCTAGAGCTGGTTTGAGTCTATGTTTTGAGAACAAACTGTGGTTAGTGGTAATGATGGTTATACCCAGTTCAGGCACCATATTAAACCACAGTTATTACCAGAAAGGAGAAGAGGAAAGCCATCACGGCCATCACTCTGTCCACTGGCAACGTATTCCAATTTATAACTTGTTGAGCAAAACCGTACCTCTTTTTGACTGTTCTGAACCAATTGCCATTTAACAGAGGTTTGACATCCACAGTTGTAGAACCACTATTTTTTTTAAAAAAAAAAAAAGGTTGCTGCCCTGTACATATCTAATACATATTCTTTTTTCTTTCTTTGCCATCAAGTCACATCTGACTTCTGGAGACCCTTGGTGGGATGATCAAAGGCCAAAGACATTCAGAGGTGGTTTGCCACTGCCTGCCTCCACATCACAACCCTGGCATTCCTTGGCAGTTTCCCATCCAAATATTTGCCAGGATTAACTCTGCTTAGCTTCTGAGCCAGGTCAGGGCAACTCATATCCATAGGAGCACATTAAATAATATTATGGTAGTGGACAGGGGGCTAAAAAGCCAGCTACAGCATTAGAATTCTTCTAGTAAACCCCAGAAGTGACATGGGATAGCTCCAGGAATCACTGAAGACTCTAGTGCTACCCTGTATCACTTCCAAGGTTCTATCAGAAGTGACACTGCACCACCCAACACCCCCTTAAAAATTCAACAGTGTCAACAGGAGCTGGGGGTGGATCCCCCATCCCTACTGGGGACTTGGGAGCAGCAGTGGCATAGTGGTTAAGAGCAGGTGCATTCTAATCTTGAGAACCGGGTTTGATTCCCTGCTCTGCCAACTTGAGCTGTGGTGGCTTATCTGGGGAACTAGTTTAGCCTGTGCCCTCCAACACACGCCAGCTTGGGCTAGTCACAGCTCTTAGGAGCTCTCTCAGCCCCATCCACCTTACAGGGTGTTTCTTGTAAGGGGGGAAGGGAAAGCAGATTGTAAGCCCTTTTGATTCTCCTTACAGGAAAGAAGGGGGGAGTATAAATTCAAACTCTTCTTCTTAAAACCACCAAGGTACCATGCTAGAAGAATTTATTTCAGGCAATACAGAACACTTCCACGCTCAGCTATGACTCCTCTGAATAAAAACTCCTGTAAGACCTTGTTTATGAGGCTCATGTACACCCTGGGAGCTCCGGACAAACCGAAGGGCATCACTTGGCACTCAAACTGACCATAACAGGTGTTAAAGGCAGTTAAATGTTCAAAGCCTTCAGCAATGCGAACTCCATAATAGGCTTCACGTAAATCCAACTGAGAGGAGCAGAGATAAGCAGTCAGGAAGCAACCGAATAATAGTTTCACACAGCAGATTCACACAGACCAGAATTCCCATCCCCCAGTATTCAGGCCACCCCGACACTGAATTCTTGCTGAATTTTTATCCAGAAGGGCTGTCCCTTTGTGCAGTACAGTCCTAGGTAGCCACTGCATTGTAAAAACTAGCTGGAACACACTGAGTATAGGGCAGGCAACATATTCAAAGCTCTAACGAAGCCTAGGGCGAAACCTCTTTTTCAAATAACAGGGACTGCTCCATCCCACACATGCCTAGTGAGATGATGCAAACAAATGGATTGGCATACGTTATGCACCATTGAATGGAATTTTATTGAGGCAATAAGAAAAGAGTTGCAAACACCCAGTTATTATACGTTCATGTATAAAAACGCCAGCGCTGAGCACAAGGCGAGCAAGTGCACACGGGGCCCGTGTCCCCTAATTTGGCGGTTCATTTCCTAGCAGATTATTGCTTTGAACCAGCCTTCCTCCTCTCTGTTATTTTTAATCTTTCCCTTTTTTTATGAAGTGTTTGCAAAGAGACATTCAGCTGACTGGCTGCATTTAGTGAAATTGAGGAGTTGTAGGAGTAAGTTAGCGTGGCTGATTTTACAACACAAATCATCCATGGTGGTTTACCCTGTTGCTAAGGTGATGCTGCTGCAAAAGATGGAAATTCCTGCTTTATTTCTGTATAAGGAAGCGCACCGTGTTTACCTAAGAACTTGACTGCTCCTGCTACAGATTGGAAAATATGCTTCGGATCACTGGTTTTTTTTCTGTATACTTTGCAGCCTGGCCTGAACAGAACCTAAAACAATTCCCACTTAGGCCCACATTGATCCTTGTCTTTAAAAGTGGGTCGGCCCCCATTGCATATAAAGCAGGGGTCTAATGCCCGATGCATCTTGGGTCTTATGTCTGGTTCACACATGCAGGAGAATGAAGCAGCAGAGGCATGACTGGGAAGGATTCTGAAATAGTCTCCCATGTTAAAAACTCCCTGCAAACAGAAAACCATCACAGCAAACAGAGGTGACAGGCCTTTTCTCCTGCTGTGCTGTTTATTCATTTATTAACTGCATTTTCTATTGCCATGGAGTTTTCTATGCGGTTTCAAAACATCCTTAAGTCTCCCTCATGTCTGAGATGGGCCCAAATGAAGAACAGTTTAGAATCTGAAAGACAGACATGCCACAAGAGTGCCTCACCCTCCACGTGGCCAAGATTCAAGCCAAGTTGCCCCTTAAAGACAAACATTTCCAAGGTATGCACTTGCACGAGTCAAAGCTAATTTCAAGAGATAGCTTTTGGGAGATTTGACTCCAGAAAACCTTTATACCCAGTGCCAGATTTAGATGAGGAGGCCCTAGGTCAGTGGTGGTGAACCTATGGGACTCCAGATGTTCATGGAGTACAATTCTCATCAGCCCCTGCCAGCTTGGCCAATTGGCCATGCTGGCAGGGGCTGATGGGAATTGTGCTTCATGAACATCTGGAGTCCCATAGGTTTGCCACCAAGGCCCTAGGTTATTCCACTTGTGAGGACCCTCCCAATCCCCCACCCTAGTGATCAGAGGAAGATGGAAGAGCGTTTTAAACAAAATTGAGTAAAGCCGAGGATGGTGATGAAGGGTGTTTAAAATTCCACAATTCAATTCCTCCTCCAAAGGACATAAGATGTTATTGTTAATCACCATGGTGATTGAAAACAATGCATAAATAAAATGAATACACCTATGACAGTGTCAAAAATATTATACACCTTGGCCAGAGGCTCCCTAGATTTTGAGGCCCTAGGCTTCAGCTGGCCAAGCCTACAGGTACTGCTTATACCCTGGAAATCTTGTTGGTCCTTCAGGTGTTTGGGACTCAAATCTTGCTCTTTTACTGCAGACCAACACAGATGCCCACTCAAACTTATCTCCCTATATGAAAATTCCTACTGGGTTGAGATCATCATGAGCCACCTGAAGCGCAGCCTTTTAAGCAGTGGCCCCAGGACTGTCCAAAAGATATAATTGTGTAATTGCCACTCTGAATTATGGGAGCCTCTGTAGTGCCTTTTTGTTTAAGAATGGGTTAGGTCACTAGGAACTTTTAATAGTTTTTGTGGACTTCTTTGAGATGCAGATAGTTAAGAATAGTTTTGTTGTTCCTTTTGGGATAAAGAATTTACTCCAATGCAAGATTAAGTTTTTTTCAGGTATGCCATCAAAATGAGAGACACACACAGAGAGCTATCTTACATTAGAATACCAGTTACAATTATATCCAGTGATATTTTTGTTTTGGGTGTACAACTTTTTTAAGGGAAGGTCATATTCCTATGTCTATGCAACTGCATTTTACTATTTTATCGGTTTTAATGCTGAATTATAAAGGGCAGGATAAAAATGTTTAAAACAAGCTGAGTCATTTTTTATACTGAAACTCTGATGAAGCAGAGATGTCCAGTTCACATTCCCTGTGAAGGCACATGTACTTTTAACAACTGTATCAAAAATTACTGGGTATGTTTTCTCCCTTCTGTAGCTTTGTGATAGGAAAAGCCATGCCTGGGGGAAATGCTGGTCTCCAGATAGAGGAATTATCTCAGGACTCGGGCTTGAAACCACAGATACAAACTGTGCTAAACTCTTCCTAATCATGGAGGTTCTCTTTGTTTTGGACCTCCGAAAAACCCTGGCCTGTGCTATAAACCCATGTATAAAGAGACTAAAACAAATAGATTTGTTTACGATTCTGTCAATCATCCAAGCAAAAGATTTAGGCCTCTGCCCAATTCTTCAACCCTCTGCCTTCCAAATTAGCGGCATTCCCAAATACGAAGGGAAGGAAATTTGGCATTTAGTCTGAGTGTAAGTAACCCAAAGCCACAAGAAAAGATGAAGGCTTGTATTATTTTTGAGCAATTTTCCTGGAAGGAACCCAGGGTCTCCCCCCTCCCTGCCTTTGTTTTCTTTTGGACTTGCATCTGAATTTGTCTTTTCCCAGAGGTCCCCCCTACACACACACACACACACACTTGATATTTAACAGTTGTGACTGGCTTTTAATACAGAGTGGTCAGAAGAGGGGGAAAAAATTACTTTCTTTCGAATCCAACAATATTCTGCTGAGAATTTTTTTCCAGAGCCGAAGCTCCTCTTAGCACGCTCTCAATGAGGGAGAAAAGAATCATCTATTTATCTGTTAAATGTGCATCTTGGCCTTCTCCCGAGCCCATCAAGGGTCGCCTTTTCGCTTCAGAACAAAATGGAGGGAAAGTTGGCATTCCTGACCCCTTGTTAAAGTCACCCACTGGGCTTCACTGGTGGGGGAGAGGGAAGATTCGAACCTGGTTTTCCCTCACCCAAGCCCAGCATCCTAGCCACCGTGCCACACTGGCTCAAGCTATTATTAAATAATCTTTTTTTAAAAAAGCCCTGTCCTTCCCTGCACCTTACACATTTGTTCGAAGGCCCAGGAGCTGATAGCTGACGACAACCGGCATTTCCTCTTCCACACCTTTTAAAAAATGCAAAAAATCGAGCCTTCTCTTTTAATATTTCTGATGTCGCCGACCAGTGTCAGCTCTCCCCGTACAGTAACGGCTTTAAAGCGCTGCATAGAGCACCGCATTAAAAATTAATTACACATGCTATTTTATTGATAGTGCATAATGTAATGAGCACCAGCTGTGCTAAACATCCAAACTCCTTTTAAAGATAGCTATAAAAGAGGGAGAGAGAGAAAGAAAGAAAGAAACTATACTTCCAAATGTTTCTCCTGTCAGAGAAAGGGGGTGGGGGGAATACACACACACACATACACACAGAACAACATCTTGCATGGATTTGAAACAGAATTCTTTGATTTAGCTCTACATTTGGAGCGTTTGAAGAGTTCAGGCACCGGGGCTCTATGTTTAGAATCAAATCCAGTTCACTCTCTGTTGCTGCTATTGTCTCTGCTCTGTCCCCGGTTACCTTGGATCCTTTTGTGTTTAGATTGTATAATCGCGCTTTCCACCTGATGATATTGCAATTAACGCACAGGCACATCCCCACACACACAACACAAAGACTAGGTATCCGGATGCCGCAAACATGCACTTCCCCAACATTTCCAATGCTGTTACCCCCCTGCTGGTTGTCAACTTTTGACGATAAGGTTTTTGCTGCCGTCAAATCTATTTGCACGTCTTTCTAGGATAATGGGAAACACTTAAATTAGCAGAACCAGAGGCATGGTGAGAGAAGGGAACCTAGCTCCAAATCCATTGTAGATTTCCACGGGACTTAAAATCTTCTGCCTGCTTCTCTCAGCATTCTCCGTAATATACCATAATTTACAATTCACCTATATATAAAATACAATGCCCAAAATATACTTTAAATGTTGGCTTTTCTCCACATCTGCTTTGAAGTTTGACAAGGACATAAACTGGACTGACAGACCCAATAGGATTTCTGAATCACGTCTCTACTGTTGGGAAGGTATTTCCACATAGCGCAACTTTTTTCTCTCCCACATGCCATAAATATTTCATTCAAATCAATAAATATACATAACGATAGCTAATGGGGCTTCTTCTCCCCAAGCACAAACTTTAGTAAATTCCACCTCGGTAAAGTGATGTTTTCACCATAGGGGGTGAAGCTAACCGTTTATACGCAGCGGCAATATGTCAGTGTGGTTGTCCCTTCCGCATCACAACTTTCCCGATTGCGGTTTTGGTATATTGCGGGTTGGCATGAGAAAGTGCTATAAATGGGAATTTTAATGACGTAACTGTTAAATAACATAAATAAACAGCTACACAAATTTCCCCCCCTTAAATTAAAATTGTAGTAAAAGAGCTGCGGTTCAAACCATGTTTACGGCAGTCTCTCACGTGACATCTCAGTGATCTTGAAGTGATCTTTGTGTTACAAGTTTGGTGCTGTTTTCCAGATTGCGGGGCGGGGGGGGGGGGGGACTGTGCCCCTAACCCCCGCAATGTGGAAGGGACAATTGTAGTTCTTTATCTCTGACACATAAACAGTTTCTTAGCATCTTTCTCATCCAATGTGTATGCGTTTGGAGGGAGAGAAGTGGGGCAGGAGAATGTGTTTTAAACCTGATTTTGGTGTCTGCTTTACTGTGCATTCAAACCTTCTGGGAAATGTACAGTAATGTTATCATATACGCAGCGTTCTTTTTTTTGATGAGTATGAAGCTTCTTTCTTTCTTTTTTTTAACAGGATGAGTTTGCATTCTTCCCTCTGATTACTGTTTTGTTTTCTCATTGATCCTCCAGTTTTAATAAAATCCAGTCTGGAATGAAACAAAAGCTTGCTTCTTGTTTGAGTATGAAATGTGCAGAACACATACCATATCATTAACATAAACGTTTCTGAAATAATGCTGCTTTCTAGACAGACTGTATTAATTGCATCAAGCCTCCTTTTTTTTTCCCCCAGCAAGGGTGGTCTGATCTAGGGTTTCTCATTGGCTGACGGTTTACAAAACTAATGCCAAAAAATATATACAATACATGAATATAATTGAAGGGGGAGAGAAGAAGAGAATGCACACAGAGTGAGGCACCGCTAATTTTACTTACAGGTACTTTATATTCCCCCCTCCTTTGCATTTCTCCTTTAACTACAGTAATAAAATCCCAAACTAGTTAAACTATGCAGTGAACAGGAGCAAAGCAAATGGATGTGACCAGTATAAGATCACTCAACGATTTTTCAGAATAACTAATGTCAATCAAACACCTTGTATTGGAGAGAGACCGTTTTAAACTCTCCGAGCTAGAGCCCCGTGTTTTTCTCCGTGTTGGACCTTGAACTTCCTAGCCTTGACCATTAATCAAGACTGTCAATGCTCACTTGTGCCTCCTTAAATATGCATAATTCCCTTCCACATATTTTTTTTTCTCATATCTGGCGATATGCGAGAGATTCACCACTTGGCAAAAATGGATGTACATCAGACAGAATTAATTATTTTTCTACATGTGTAGCCGACACAAGGCTTGTAAGGCCTTGGAAAAGGTCTGTATTTATCAGCGGAATCTTGCTCACAATGAAAGGGAAAGAGAAAGGGCATGATCCACAGCTCCACAAAAGCGAAGGCTGCTTCTGCTCTCTTATGGAGAAGGAAAAAAAAACTCTCTGCTTGCATAAGAGTGCTTTCCACCATCACCACCCCCATTTGCCATTTGCTAAGTTCTCCCCTTAGGGATCAGCAACTGGAGGCACCCAAGGCCAAATCCAGCCCCCAGACAGAGGCCGCCTGGCACCCAGCTAACAGCACGAAGACAAAAGAGTTCTCTCTTTAGGTAAGAGCATCTGAATTTGCTGATTTTCCTTCCTTCCCTGCTCCTTTTGTATCATGTCTGATAGATCGTAAGGCATTGTTTTAAATTATCAACTGCCTCGAATGAAGTGGAAGACAGACAGTATATAAATGCAATTAATTCATTAAAAGCATAAAATAAACTGGGATGGAGGGGTAGTGTTAGAAGCGGACAGCAGGCCAGGAGGAGGAGGAAAGGTCTATGCCCTGCTTTTCTCAACTGTGAGGTTCAAAGGGGCTTCCAAATTCCTTCCCTCCCCCTCCCCACAACAGGCACCAGGTGAGACTGAGAGAGTGCTGAGTGAGATAGGACTAGCCCAAAGTCTTCCAGCTGGCTTCATGCGCAGGAGTGGGGAAAGAAACATGGTTCACTAGGTCAGAGTCCACCACTCAGACCAAGGAGTGAGGTTATCAAACCTGGTCCTCCAGATTACAGCCCACCTGCTCTTAACCACCACACCGCGCTGGCCCTGAGAAGGACTGTGTGGGTCAGATTTTACCACCATTTCCACACCATTCCCAACCTTGTTGCACCCCATGGTCACGGATAATGGACACAAACAACAAAGCTAGATCACTGGCTGAAGAATCATCCCAGCCTGCAGGGGGACGGTCTGAAAGATCCTTTTCACTTTTTGGAAATTCTACTTTTCCAACCCAAAGCCAAGCACACAGGGTTGCCAATTTCCAGGAGGAGCCTGGAGCTCTCCCAGAATTACAACTGATCCCCAAACTGTAGAGATTAGTTCTTTTGGAGGAAATGGCTACATTGGAGGATAGACTTTATGGAATTATACCATGTTGAGGTCCCTCCTCTCCCTAAAACCCACCCTTTCCAGACTCCCCCTCCAATCCTCCAGGAATTCCCCAGTTCAGAGTTGGCGGCCCTTCCAATAAAACTCTCTAAGAAAGTTTTTGCTAGTTGGAACAATGGCCCTAATCTGCATTTAGTAGCTCCTCATGTATGTCCATAACGTACAGGCCATTCATCACAATGGAGGAAGATGGACTGTACATGCAGAAGAATGCACACACAGATGCGGTCTTGTACTGAAATGAACACAGCAGCCCCAGGGGGCGGAAAATGACCAGTATCCAAGCTTCTGGAATATTACAGCATTATGCCATCAGCTGTTGGAAACAGGGCACCTTCTTCAGTGGTTCGAATATAAAATCTCAGCAACAGTTTTGGTTTTGAAAAGCAGAGACATCAAAGAAAAACATCAAGGTCTAAGAAAATTTTAGAAGGAAAGACTGCGATTGTTTAGTTAATTGCATCACTGGTAATTATTATGCATATGGGCCACTGGGCAGAAACAAAATGGTTTCAACGAAACATCCACACATGCAAATGCACGCGCGCGCATACACACACACACACACACACCACCTATGAACATTATTCTGTAAATATTTCCAGGTTTTATTACTCGATCATATTCGCATTCTTTTACTGTTAACTCAAAATATCTGAAAATATCTGAAAATATCTGAAAATATCTGAACTAGTTCAAAGTTCTTTCTCTCCCCTCATTTTTTTTCCCTTCTAAAATATTCAGAGTAAGTTAATCAGAAAAAGGAGCAACATGTTGGTTTTGATCTGTGGCACCACAAGTCTGTGAATTTTTGTGACTCCCCTTCCAGTTTCTAATTAAACAGACACTAAATAAATGTTCAAGCAGGAGAATCCAAATCAGCAGGCAAAAGTTTCTCTTCTGAGGCAAGAAGGAAATGGCAACAGACATGTCTGCAGATATTTTAGGGAGAAATCCTCCTTCTTCTGCTGGCTTTATCCAGATAGGAAAAGGGTGAAAACAGGTGATAGTACAAGGCAGGAACAGCTGAATGTGAATTCCAAGTTTATTTATTCACTGATAAATTGATTTATTGTTCCAGATATGACCACTAAGGAAGCTGTCCTGGGTGACATGAGACAACAAAGGCCCCTTCCGCACACGCAGAATAATGCGTCTTCAAACCACTTTCACAACTGTTTGCAAGTGGATTTTGCTATTCCGCACAGCTTCAAAGAGCACTGAACGCAGTTTGAAAGTGCATTATTCTGCATGTGCGGCAGGAGCCAAAGAGAGTTGACAATGAAATCCCAAGCAGAGTTAGACTACGAGAAACTCACTGACTTCAAAACTCTTCAAGACTCATGTTACTTCAGTTCTGACACCCAAACCGGTTCTGAACACTGTAAGAGGTTCTTCCCTCTACAAATTCCCCAGATGCACTGTGAGATTTTACTGGTTTGGTATTAGGTTAATTTTTTAAAACATTTTTATTATATCTTATATAGGTACGTTGCTCATTTCATATTTCAGAGCCAGCCTCATATTGTGATTGTCAGACTAGATGCTGGGAGACTCCGGTTCGAATCTCCACTCTGTCATGGAAGCTTGCTGGGTGATCTTGGGCAATCTAATCTACCTCAGGGCAGTTGTAAAGATAAAATTAAGAGGGGTAGAATGTCCTATGCCACTGATTTCCTACTGGGGAGAATAGAGAGGTAGAAACATTGGGAATTGAATTTTAAAAAATTAACCTGAAACTTTGTGTGTGTGTGTGTGTGTGTGTGCGCGCACGCGCGTGTGTGCCTGCGCATGTGCATGAAAGACAAATGGTAACAAAAAATTGCTGTTTTATTCCTTTCATTTTGGGGTGCAAATCTGAATGGTGAAAATACTTCAGATTGAAAAGTGGTTGAAAAATAATGTCCACATGAAAAGGCACGTTTGTTCAAAGAACAAAATAATTCCATAAAACAAATAGGTCTTTAAAAAAATCTAAGCACGTTTATAAGACTAGGAAGTTACCCAGCATAGGAAGTATAAAGCGTATAGAATAATAAGGTAATAGCCAGTATTCAGAATTCCTCTGTGTTTAAAAAATCAGCTTGAGGTTTGGTATGAGAATTACTAACATCTTTCTGTAAAATTTCTAGTACTAACACAGACTGCTGTGTGATTCTTAATCTCACTGAATTCAATATTAAAACCATAACATATTCCATTCAAAAAAGAAGCTATGTCGAATTTTGATTTCCCTTAAAATATGGACTCAGAGGACCCATCTTCACTATACTATGCTCGGAATATTACCTAATTTCTTCTGTTCTGTGCGCTGAAGGAAATAGTATGGGGTGAAGCACCTCTTCTCCCAGGGAGAGAAAACGTTTCTTTGAAGCAAAACTTGACCAACTACTGTCATAAACACTTAGCATGTGCTTTGATATAACCTGTTCTCTAAGTGCTGTGGACTGCAGCAAGAGCTACAGGAAGCCATGATAGCATGTATAACCCCCGTCACAAAACCAGTCCCGTTTGTTCAGCAAATAGATCAGTCCAAAGGCCTAGCAGGGCACAACAATAACTTGGGAAGGAAAAAACACGCAAAATACAAAAGTCTCCCTTACTTTAGTGTGTGTTTTAGCGAGTTCCTCTTTCCTTATCTACTCTTGATTTTATTCTTTCCATTACTGGTGTATGTTTGTCTTAGAAGCGGTGAGCAAACACAGCAGCACTTCCCTGATACACATTCCATGTGGACGACACTCCTGTCTATAATACACCAAATAAATACTCTCAACGTGAATATCAGCAGGGAAAACATTACCAAAATAATCGCAAGACACTTGGTTTGTTAACAGAGGGGCGGAAGACAGCGGAAGTGGTTTTCCAGGTAATAATCTACTCACTTCAGATCTCATTCCGCAGCTCTGCCCTTGAAATGTCTTTTTTCATCATTCTCACTGTATATATAACATGGGTGTTTGCACTGCATTTAACTATTTATATGCTGCTCTTCTCTCCATTTGGGCTTAGAAGATCTTTCTCCCCACTGTCTCACAACAATGACCCTGTGAGGTAGGCCGAGCTAAAAGTTTGTGACAGGCCCAGGATCACACAGAAAGCTTCCATGGTAGAAGTGGGGATTTGATCTTTGGTCTTCCAGGATCCTACACAAAACTTCCAAGTACCTGCTCAGCTATAGTGGCTCTATCTTAGTATCATTTCCCCACTGTGATGTCCACGGTCTCAGACAGAAGCCTTCCCCAGCTCTGCTGTGGAATCCTTTTTCACCTTAACAGATTGAACCTTGTAGTCAAACTAATCCTTTCTTCTGCCATGGCTGCGTGGTACAGTTTTGCCACATGTCATAAGATGCATCAAGCAGGCATTAGTTAACCAACAGGCTGGGTTTTTCCCCTTCATTTTTCCTCTTGAGATCAAGTCGGTATTCCTGAAAACTCATACAACCATCCTCCAAAGGACAGTGCCATAGTAATGCACACGCTGTTTGAAGGAAGAGTAGGCTTTTTCCTATGAACAAAATAACTCCCGGGAAAATATAGCAAAACAGAAGTGCAACCCCCAGGGAGGAGGCTTGGGCTGCCTGCAGCGGCTGAGTAATAACTGTGTAGTTATTGCACCACACAAAGTGTCTTATAGGACCGAAACTCCTGAAAACTGCACTTTCTTTTGGCAGAAGTCTATGTTGTTGTTTTACTTTCTAAAGCTTCTGTAGTTTCATTGCTGGCCAGCCTCTCACTCATTTCTCCCTGTTCTCTCTCTCTCTCCCTCTCTCTCCCCCCTTCCCCCCCCCCCCCCAGGAGTTTGTTTTTTTCTTTGTGCCTCTTCCTAGATATTTCTCATCCAAGCTCAGGAACGTGTATACATTAAGGTTACGTTTGCCACATGTTCCTTATTTCAAGGAACTGTTCTTTATTTAATAGAAATATTCACATGGAAGAGCAGATGAACCATAACTGCCAAAAAGCAACTTATATTACAAGAATGGTATATTCTAAAGAAGCACCATTTCTGTTCAGAAATCATACATATCATACATCGTTTTCTTAAAAGATGCTCCTTGTTTTTGAGTTCTTCAGGTGGCAGCCCTGGTAAATGAAGCTGAATGGGATGTAATTTTGTTCTTGTTTACATTGTGCATGTTTGTAAAAGAAAATGAAAGCAACAGAAATCTGATTAACTGGAAAGGCTCTTGTAGAAACTTTCAGCATTGAGATACAGTACAGAAAAAAAATGTGTAGGATAATATATTCCTGAATATCCAATGGAACCATCTTATAAATATACTCTGCTCCACCATTTGGGCCACACAGAGCAGAGTTTAACTTAAGAATCTAAGCAAGAGGTTCCTTTCCCTCAAAAACAATTACGTACACCTCAACTGTATTTTGTCACTCATTTGTCACTGAACTTTGAATACTGCTTGTGGCGTATTCTTTCAATGGTATTTAACAAGTATAATGTGGTTTCCTTACACTGCCTTCCGCACAAAGCACTGAGGAAACAAGGCTAGATGGAAAAAATTAGCAAGGCGTGTTTTTTATAGCAGTGGGGGGAAAGTATATGGACCGCAAGTATGCCACATGCCTATGAGATCTGAAGGAAGACTTCTATATAAATCATTAGGGAAGGGAAGACCTCAGATGTTAAACGTTATCCAATTAAGCTTAAACAGCCCCAAGAAATCAAGCCTTGATATCAGGATATCACATGTATGTGAGGACTCTCAGACATTACTTCAGGAAAGCAGAGCAGTAGCAACTGGTGGCATCATCTGAGGACAGGCAGGCCTCCCCCTCACCCACCCCGCCACCCCTGCCAAAAAAGAAAAAGGAAGAGAAGACAGATCTCCATTCTGTTCTTGGAGATAGCAGGGGATTTTTACCCGCGTTTTGCTTGCTCCCAAATGGCGACGACACTCCCACAATAAAGAGAGCACCGTGCTGGCGGCTGACTTTCAGATAGCGACAATAAAACGTTTCTATTACCTGACAACTGACAATGACATCCATATGTGCCTGACGTCTCAGTCTGAGACCCGCCAACTGAGACTGCGCGTGCACCACAGCAGGGCAGGCTAAGGCAAGGCGGGATTGAGGTCAGAGCACGGAGAGGTGGCGGTGCGATCACTGATGTGTGAGGGTGGGAGGAGGCAGTTATGGAGGCCGCCGGCAGCTTTGTAGGCCTGGACGGCCCTGAGGAAAAAACAACAGAAAAATCTGTCAGTGGTACCTAGGTCTGAAGGGAAAGGTGGAAAACAGGAGCAACGAACAACTGCCGGGCCTTATTCACAGCGCACAAACTCACAGGGCTGAAGGACGGAAAGTTCCAGAAGAACCGAGGGGTCGCATATTATGGGGGAGACAAGGAGATTTTTCAAACGTTTTACTTACTACCTCTCACTGTGTTTCTATTACCACTAAGATATTATTTACCTGGGGGGTGTTTATTGGGCGGGATATTTTTCATACTCACCGTAAGCTTTCCAGATGGAGCTGGGTATAAAATAATAAAGGAATCAATTACCTCTATTCCTTATATCCTCTTGTACCTCTCGAGCCATTTGTATAGATCTACCCCCTTATTAGGCTACCTCTGAATAAGTGGCCTCCTGGTTCGTGTGTTTTTATGCACTCCATGTTTTGGGATTCCTCTCAAAGTCAATAGGAAACTTGTTACGGATAGAGTTCAGAAGAATAGCGCACATCCAGAGAAACTTTATTCCTGCTGTTTTGGAAATGTGTGTTTCAACTCTGGAAGCGTCATCCAGAGACACAAAATGTGCTTTTTAAAAAAGCAGAGGTTGCTTTTAAAAAAGCAGACCAACCCTGAAAACCAACATAATGCAAGGGGAAAAGAAGTCATCTTAGAAGCTCATTATCTGTTTTTTAACTACCCATGGTCATAAAAGCCCCATGAGGGGGTTCTCATACTGCCCCACTAACACAGTAAATAATTAATAATGAAATAATCATTTGCCAGGTTAGAAAGTGACTACCTCCCATCTAATAAATCAGAGTACAAAAATTATGCCACAATAAACCAGGTAAAATGCCAGCACTCTCCTTTGTCTTTCTGTCTTTTCCCTTTGCTATAAAGTGGTACAGCTACGGTTTTCTGGAAGATCCAACAGGAAGGGGCTTGTGATGACCAATGAGAACCGTTTTTTTCAGAGGCAATTTGCAAGAAAACGGGAGGAAACTGCCAGAGCCATGGGACACGTGCTTAGGAACTAGATCGACAGGAGAGATTATTGTTTTACGGTTATCCGAATGCAGCTGGCCAACAGAGAACGGGAGACGGTGTCTTACCGAGCTGCTACTGAATCAGGCTTGGCACACCAGCAGAGGTAAAGTGCAGTGACTGTCAGCTCAGGCATCTTCGCTAGGATGCCAGGAATGAAGCTCCCAGAATAAAGCATTCTTCCTGTGCCACTTGAGTTACCGCCAGATAGCATTTTGCATGCTCCTTTTTTTATGTATTCCATACCCACGTACTGAGACCACAAAGAATACAACAGCCTTTCTTCACCCTCCTTAATAGTGTGTGGGGGGTGTGTGGATATTATATTCCTCCAACTATATTATTCATTCTTTAAGCGCATCTAGAAATCATCTGTTATTTAAAACAGTATTTACTCTCTGCTCTTGTTCTGTTGGAAGTATTTTCTCTCTTGCTCTCTTGGCAGTAGTAGGAGTGTAGCGCTACGACTTAAGCAATTAAATAAAAGCATAAAAATGTGTACACAGCCACACATCGAATGAAGTTAACCTTCAATCAGCACTAATCGAAACTCAGCCGGGCTGCTGTATATCCTGATTTTCAATCACTACAACTTCCGTTACATCTTTATTTAAAGCCACTGTTTACCTGAAGCCTTTGAATTAAGGTAGTTAACAATCAAAAGGAGCTTGTGTCATAAATTTACAAGTCTCAAGGGCGAGAGTGTTTATTTTATCAAGATTTCCACTCTACCTTATTCACAGCGCTCGGAGAGCAACAATTAAATAAAAAAAAAGTATATGAGATGAACAGATAATGTCTAGCAACACCACAGCTCAAACAAATGAACATTTAGCTCCAACCACTAAATGATGAAATAAAGCAGGTTCCTACACCAGGATACCCAGAAGACGTCCAGCCCTGTGATTTTAGGGAGCGGGGAATTCTAGAACAGCCACTTAATCCTAAAATGACTGTCCAGGGACGATGGCCTGCTG
The DNA here is from genome assembly GCF_021028975.2 of Sphaerodactylus townsendi. Classification (NCBI taxonomy): domain Eukaryota; kingdom Metazoa; phylum Chordata; class Lepidosauria; order Squamata; family Sphaerodactylidae; genus Sphaerodactylus; species Sphaerodactylus townsendi. Next base: position 158,939,851 of record NC_059426.1, read on the forward strand.
AGCAGACCTGAGTAAAATTGTAAGTCGAGCTGCTTAGAACTGCTACCATATCCAAGTGCCGCTGTTATTTATATTTGACAGAGAGTTGGATCCAATCACTGGTTAAAAAGGAAACAAGGGGTCTTCTTTGACTAACAAAAAAGGCCACTGGGGATCATGAAACCACATGACCAGTAATGTGGGATGAGGGCTGTACTAAGAAGAGTAACTCAATGAGACTATGACTCATTCCGCACTTGCAGAATAATGCACTTTCAAACTGCTTTCAGTGCTCTTTAAAGCTGTGCGGAATAGCAACATCCACTTGCAAACAGTTGTGAAAGTGGTTTGAAAACACATTATTTTGCATGTGCGGAAGGGGCCTGAGTGAAAAAAATAACTGGATCCAATTTATGGTGTTGCCAAGCAAACATGGGAAGTGTCATATAGGATCCAGGACAGGAGACTGTAGAATAATTTAGAAATAGGTCCATGTCACAGAGGCCACAGATAAGTACCTTTTTCTGACATGTTTTCTGAGTCCACAAGGTTTCACTACTATAATTCACCATCAACTTTCCATCATATTGCCCACAAAATACCTTTGGGCAAAAAACAATTTTTGAACGATAACAACTCTTGGCAAAGATACAAGAACACAAACATCAGCAACAACAGATTAAAAAACAAACAAACTTCTCCCCGCACTTCAAAGCAGCACCTATTTCCTAATGCATCCTATTCAGGATGAGCGTCCCAGTTGAAAAGTTACAGCTAGCATGTTGAACTGACAGCTACACATGTGAATCCGATAGGGGTGCTTCATCCTTGGCAGAGGTTCCAGTGCTCCAATCTGCTCGGGCTGCGTGTGATTTTGTCATTTATTTTAAATGGCTAAGAGACTACGAGGGCAAAATATTTGCCAAAGCCTCATGTGAAAGGATCTAAATCGCCTGAATAATTTCAAAGTATCAAGGAAAAAAAATGTGTGCATTTGTGGGAAAACGTTTCTTTAAAAAAATCTGGGTTGGGGGGGATTCCCCCCCTTTCACAATTTTTTATCTCACTTTGGATTGCTACACAAACAGGTAATAAGTCCACTAAGAGGGACAATATCTATATTGCGGACAAGAGATTACTTTTTTGCACTGTTATTGAAAGCAGATGGCAGGCACTGGATGTCTGAACAGAAAGAATCAACTTAGCCTGAAGTTTGAAAGCAAAGCAGTAACGTCAGGGCCTTTTAATTTATCAAGAGTAGGCCACGGACAAGAGAATTATTTCTAGAAATTCTGAGTTGTGGCGTTGTTTTTAAATACAAAGGAGCGCTACCACTGGCGTGGTCAATTCAACTCGGCTGCTAAGAGACCTGGGCATGTGTATACTGGACAAAATGGAGTCCCCGCCTCAACAGGAAGTGACAGATTCTTTTTCCTGCCTCCCTGAGTATGGGCAAGAATCACCCACAAGATGTCCTCCGACTTCAGAATGAAAAATGTTGGCGCATCCACATGTGCCCATTAACCACAATGAATTGCTTCGTCAGAGAGGACGAGAGGGTGATCCATCAGACACTGCAAAAGTCACACATCCGAAGAAACCTTGCTTCTAGACAACCAGAGGCGGCTGCATGGGGCAGAAATTGAACAATAACATTTAGGAAAAGTCCTATATAAATAGTGCTAAAGGAACTTCCATATGTTTCATATGCTTAGTAACAGCAGTAGTATAATGGAATGATTCAGGAAGGCTCTTTTATATGGGAATACAATTGTAACCTACTGCACTGTGTATTTTACGCATCACCTGTTTGTTACAGCATTGTCTTTTACCTTTGTAAATCACTCCCTGCATTACAGTAAGTCATGCCATAGACAGTTTGTAATCCTAGTCCTACTGCATTGTTTATTCAGTCTCTTAGGCTGTCCAAATGAATTGTTTTTTAGAGTTTGCAATCTACTCTGAGTCTCAACGAGAAAGGCGGGTTATAAAGCAAAGGAAATAGCAGGCACAAGATCAGCCATCTTCATCAGAAGTTTAGAAGGGAAGCCAAGATTACGGTGTTCAAATGTTATCAGTGTGTGTGTTAAGTATACAAGGGGCTGAGTCTTGATTGAAGTCCACTTCTGGGAATCCCTGGGTGAGAGGAGATTTAATTTCCAACTCCTAGCTCAGTCTCCTTCCTAACCACAAGGCAACATGAGACAACCCCCAAAGCTAAAATGAAATTTCCCTCCAGGCAAGCTGCAACAGAAAGTGGAGAAGTAGAACCACAACCCATTCAAGTTTCTGATTTCCCCACTCCTTTGTAGCAAGGGCCAACAAAAGGCCAACAGGCTCCAACTTGTAATACAGCCTCTTCTGACCAAGGGCTGTGCAGTCTGTCTCTTAAACAAACCACACCTCTATTAAAAATGAGGATGGTAGATATCTTCATCACTGCGTCACTACCCTCAGGCTCTTGGGTGGGTGCCAACCTGACCTAGGGAATATCACAGACAAAGTAAAATCTCCCTACGTTAGATCCAAGTGATACCTAGTGAAAAAAGACAAGGAATGTTACTCTAATGAAAACAGTTCAGAACACCAAATGAGGATCCACAAACTACACTGTCCAAATTCTCTATGGGCGACCTTTATGGTCTACTAGAACCAAAATGCTTTTCATTTCAGGACTCAGGTTGCCAACCTCCAGGTAGGATCTGGAGATCTCATAGAATTACAACTGAATTCCAGACTGCAAAGATCAGTTTCCCTGGAGAAAATGGCTGCTTTTGAGGGTGGGCTCTATGGCATCCATGCTTAGATCCCTCCCCTTCCAACACCTTGCCCTCCTCAGGCCCCACCCCCTAACCCCCAGGAATTTCTCCAACCTTGAGCTCGCAACCCTACTTCAGGTCAATATTCAGTATTTTCCAAAGAATTACCATGATGAGTACAGTTATGTCCTCAATAACTACACGTCAAAACAACAGAGGATCTTTTTTTATAACTACACACCAATAAAAGAAGTTAACTAATTTGCAATTTGGTTTTTTTGCTTATTTTTTAATCCCAGGGGAATGATCCAACAGCCAAAGAACTAGAAAGATATATTAGCTAAAGGATTGAAGAAAAGAAACTGAGGTATTGTATTTGTCTTTTCAATGCAGACAATACAGGGGCAACAGGCAGTCCAACACTTAAGGAATATTATGTGTACGCTCCTGATGTTCTGACCCAGGAAAAAGGGTAAAGTTTATGCAGTATTTTTATGCAAGTATACAAAAATGGAGTGGAGGACCAGGGAAAGAAGTCTGCTTATTTTAACTGTACCTCAATGAGGAATGTTCCTTTGAAAACCCTTACAGATAAATGCCTTGGTGTGGTGATCCAGCTTTAAAAGAATTCAGAGTTTCTCACATCACAGTTCTTAGATTTACCCTTGATTCTGAATAGACTTGTTATATAAGGGAATGGGAGAAGCGAGGGAGTAGAGGTGGGGGTGGTTAAGAGCTTACTTTTGTCTCTCTTACATTATATGCTAATGAACACTCTTGTTCCATTTTCTTGTGTTCTGCACTGTCAGTTACAAAACAACACAATCTCAACTTCAGGGGATAAAAATACAGACGGAATCCGCACCAACTCTGCTGAGGTACACCGAAGAGTCAACCTGTGTTGCGCCGCCTGCATTGGCTCCCAGTTGTGTTCCGAATCATCTTTAAGGCCTTATGAGGCCTGGGACCCTCATACCTTCAGGACTGCATTACTCCATATGTGCTCAGCAGAGGCCAATTTGCTGGTGGTTCCTCGCCCCTCAATGATGTGGCTGGCCTCCACTTGGGCCAGGGCCTTTTCAGCCCTGGCCCCTGCCTGGTGGAACACTCTCCCTCCAGCTGTCCGGGCCCTGCGGGATCTTAGCGAATTCTGCAGGGCCTGTAAGACTGAGTTGTTCCACCGGGCCTTTGGAGAAGTGCCCCTTTTATTCCTCCGGCTTGGAGTTCCCTTTGCCATGAACGGGACCCACTTTTTCGTTCTGCTTCCCCCCTCTTTGGGAGGGTTTTAATTGGAGTTTATTGCGTGATGCCATCTTTGTTAATTTTACCGCTGTGTTTTAATTTTAATGGGGTTTTGTTTGTATGTGCTGTAAGAGGAAACTATGTTGTGCACCGCCCAGAGCCCTTTGGGGGCAGGGCGGTATACAAAACCCATAAATAAATAAAACTAGTTTCAGTAACATTTGCACCAGTGCATTCCCTGGTACATTTGTACCTGGATCTAGTTCCAGTCGACATGTTACTGCTTTTTAAGGTGGTGACTTATCATACAAACCAGGTTGAATTCCTGCAGTTCTTAATCCTAACACCATCCCCACCCCCATATGACCCCTCCACCACAATGAAATGCACCCTAATCCAAACTGTACCTGGGAAAATCTTGAGTTGCTGAAATGAACAATTGGAACGTCTCGATTTTGCATTATTACAAATTATGCATCATTATGACACCAGCGCAATGCAGACTGTAGTTTCTCTTGCACACACTGCTGTCAGATTTTGCCAGTTGAAGAGCAAAGACTTTACATTTTTTTCCCAGTAAGACGGCAGGGAAAAAATAAGGGGTTACTTACCAGTCAAAAATCCAAGCGGTACACATTAAGAAAAGTTATGACCCAGATGAACAAACATCATTTACCAACTAAACACAGAAATCAAGAGCTTCCAACAGTTCAGCCTGGAATTTATACTAGATCTAAGGCAGGGGTGGGCAACTATTTTTTCCATGGGGCCGCATAAGAAACAGAAAATATTGTGGAGGGCCGGGCCAAAAGGCAGGAGGGCGAGGCGCTTTTGAAAGCCCCGCAGAAGCCGGCAGCCAAGGCAACCGACTTCTGCGGGGCTTTCAAAGGCGCCTCGCTCCCCAGCACGGCAGGGGGGCCAGTCAGGGTCATCCGGCGGGCCGGATGTGGCCCGCGGGCCGTATAATGCCCAGGTCTGATCTAAGGGATGATCACGTTGTCGCAAACAAAGTGGCAGTTGCTTCGAAGCTCTGGTAAAAAAAAAATCTTCCAGACAGTCCTGAATTTAGAGTCTTCTGAAGAACACTGTCATCCCTACTCTATATAGATATACTGGAACGGAGAATAAAATGTACCTGTTCTATAGATAGCTGTCTATGGACCATCTAGGGCAACATAAGCAAAAAATCAGAATTATGTAGGCATCGTGTTTTTAGAACCAGAACAACAGAAGAGATAGCTTCTAATGCTAAATTTCAGATGGGTGACTTAATTATAATCTTTTCTAGAGAGACACAAGACTTGATACTGGAGTCTCCCATAACAGGAGTTATCTACGGCCCCTTCCGCACATTCAGAATAATGCACTTTCACAATTGCTTGCAAGTGAATTTTGCTATTCCGCACAGTAAAATCCAGCTGCAAAGTGCATTGAAAGTAGATTGAAAGTGCATTATTCTGCATGTGCGGAAGGGGCCTACTATTCTTCTAAGTGCCCCCTGCTTTCATGGAAGAATGCCAACGTGTGGCATTAAGTCTTGTTTTCAACATGGAATCTAATACTTTGATTTTCCATTCAGGAAAATCAGAGATATCCCTCTGTCATAAACAGTGCAATAGTGTCTTCTGCCTTCATCCTAAATATAAAGCCAGGTCCTAGCAAGGTCAACAGGACTCTGGTCTGATCCAGCAGGCTCTTTCTTATGTTCTTATGATTTTTAACACCAAAACTATTCCTATTATTTATTCATCATGTTTTATCCCACTTTTTAGCAACCTGGTGCGAAGGAATATAAAACAAACAGGCCTGGATTAAGCCTGTCTTCTGCAGATGGGCGTTGAGGATTGTAGACACTGATGAATACCGAACACATCTAAGAATTATTTTTGTACTTCCTGTCTCCATAAGTTATCCCCCCCCCAAAAAAAGAGCAAAGAGAAACAAACCACAGCGCACCAAGGAAATTTAAAACATGACAAAACAAAGCCACATTTCAGGTATGGTCTTCATTTATTTTCATTTGCATAGGAAACAAAGAAAACAGCACTAATGCACAGCCAGACCCAAATATACTGTCTTTTTTTTTAAAAGGGAAAACCTTTTAGCGTTTTGTGTTCATTGTGGGATATTTAGATTTTATACAATGGCTCTTGTTAAGGTATTTCTGATGTTCAGAGTGCCCTGTTCACAAAAGCCGCATTTTCTTCCTTGTCTAAACCTTGTGCGAAAGGATTTACAATTCTCTCGAAAACCGTACAAGCTATACATTATTCCCACTCTGCTGATGAAGAACCGCAGGCTGCTTCACATCTTATGGCAGTAACATGTACATACTTGCAAACGATGGGTCTCTGCAGCATTCTCTGGAATGGTGTGCGAGCCTGTTCTCTCTCTTTTTTAAATCTTGCATGAGCCAGTGAGACCCATAATAACCCTGGGCCCCACAACGTGCGTACTGTTAAAAAGAGACAAGTGGGGGTGGGGGGGCTGATTCCAGAAATAAAGGTTCAAGAGGGTACAGGTGTGTATCCACTACCTGCAGTAACATATGATAAGGCCTTGGGAATGTACTGACTTTGAGACTCAAATCACTTTCGATCCTCCTCTGCATTATTTGTGTTCATGGATGACCCGCAGAAAATGCAGAGGACAAAAAAAATAAGAGGAAAGGAATTTGTAATGTGAACCAGCTTTCCAGCCAGTCCGAATTTCCCATGCCCCTGCACAACAAAACAATAGCTGCTTCACACATCTTGTGTGTGCAAATGCTAAGGCACTATATGACAACAGGAGGACCAAAGCTATCCAAGGAAACCATGCCTGGGTGCTAGTTCATTAAAACAGGAGCATTAAGTGGTTTGCGACATTCATAAACCTTTGTTGATGGAGGGATGGTCAGATGGAATGTGGAATTTCTGAAGCCTTTAAAAGGAGAGATGTCTACCTTTGCCATTGTAAGACAGGGCTCAAAGCTGCAATTTGAATCTCTGCCTCCAGACAGAGCTCTGTGTTTTCTGTTATTCATAGTTGTAGGGTTTTTTCAATGTTGACCTTGTAGTATGTCTACATAGGTGACTCACACACAGAAATCATCCTTTCACTAAAACTCTCAAAAAAGTGGTGTGAAGCCTTTCCAAAAAGAGGTTAACTCACTTCCTTTCCCTGTAACTATTGTTACACAACAACAACAAAAGACCGGGGATTATCCTTCTGTACCTTATAGCAGTTTCTCAACTGTGATCCCAGAACAAAACTCAGACATGGAAATCGGTGCATGTGTATCAAAAATAATAATAATGCAGAATGCAGCATGGGCTGAACAGCTGTAATATCCACAGTTCTACAGGAAAAAAACTCACACATGCACACAAACACTGCACACACCAAGATACACACACAAGAAACCGCACACACCACGTAAAAAAAATCAAATATACATTTAGTGTTTTTGTGAATACCCAAGATCAAACCACAATTGATTTCTATTACTCTCTTCGAGTTAAACATAGCTTTAAACTTGCTTGCAGTGGATTTTTTGCGGGCGGGGGGGGGAGAGGTTTGGCAAGCAAGGATTTCTTCTGAATTGATACATTTCTTTATAGTCAGGATTCCTACTGATATTGCATAAATGAGTCATAGATCAAGAAAAGCAATCCTGAGAGCAGAAGAGAAGAGAATCTGAGAGTGAGGGACGCTGGAACAGAAACTTGACAGTCCCCTTACTCACTCCCCCTCCTCCATCCCCCCCCCCCCACACCAAGACATTAATTCTCACAAGTCGGAGAAAATTACTATGCATGAATGCAAAAAGCATGATCAGGAGTAATTAACATGGCTTCATATGCAAATTTTATTAATGCAGAAGTACAAAGTCATTATGCAAATGAAACTTACGTCAACTCTCTTGACAAATATTCATCTCTGCAGCTCAAGTTTCTCCCTTTTCTAAAAAAATTGTACTTTCAATTTCAAAAAATAAAATAAAATCAGGAGGGGGGAGCGGACAACTATTTGACAAGTTTACCAAGTTTTTTTTTTAAACCAAAGAAATTTATCCTTGCATTGTTGATGGGGGGGGGGGGGTGTTGTTGGCAGGTATACGACAGCTCATAGAGAAAGGGGGGGAGGGGAGAGAAAGCTACCAGCAGCAGGCAGCCAATCAAAACGCCAGCGGCAGTAACGAGGGCGATTGATGACTGTTTGGCTTTACTGTGCAGGGTAATGAACTAGAATCCAGTCTGAGGAGGGAAAAAATATGAATATTCATGAAGCTGTGCTCCTGCCTTTGATGATTAAAGAAATTTTTAATATTCAAATAAGTGCTTGCCAAGTGATTAACAAAGAACAAGCACGCAGGAATATGGAAATGGAGCTGCGGAAGATTTGGGAGACTGTGCCGCAAAGTCGGCACCGAAATTTCACAAACGAGATTGGCAGATAACCCAATGGAAATAGTACCATTTTTAATAAAATGAAATAAAATGAAAAACTGGACGGTTTGATGTTTTTATCCGCTGCCGCGTTATGTTTTTTTAAGTGTAGGGTAGGGAAATGGGCTGAGGTGGGTAGCAAGATTTGGATCAGAGAAAAGGAAATCATAATTAAATATACTGTTTGCTCACAGACTAAAAGCCCATTCCCTCACAAAGCCTACCCTGAAAAAAGGATTGGGGTGTGTTTCTTTAATTATTATTATCTGGTTTGAAACCGATAGAGCTACAAAATACTTGAATGCACTGCTTTCCCTAATGAGATCCTGTTAACTACATCAAGGAAGGTGTAGAAAACTTCCATATAATTGTGATCCCAAGTAGTGAACACTAGAAACGCTTCACACCACTACTGTTACATTTTGTGTCAGTGTTTTGTACTCCGAGCGGAATAACTATCCATACTACCAGTCAGAAAAGGGTCTTTTGAAGACTTGCTTCCAAGGAGATCCCTTTGGTGGAGAAGCTGGGGACGGACAGCTCAATCCAAAACTCTAGGTGGGTGGGTAAGTGCTACCGTGGCACCACCCCACTGCCTCCAGAGGGCTTTCTGGGGGCACGGGAAGGGGGGGAAACCCACCACCAGAAAGCCCTTCATTGGGCTCAATATACTTACACCGCCCCAAAGGGTGCTCCCAGCCCCAAACCCTGTGTGGAAGCTGATGAAGGTTGGTTTCACCCCTGGAACAGCCCCACCCATGCCAGCACCTACAGGGCTGGGACACAGTGGCAGCTTCTGGGGTCAGTCGCTGTGAAGTTGTGTGGCTCCCAGGTGCCTATATATCTGCCCCCCCCCCCCCCGCTGTCACATTTGTCCCAGCTGTCACATTTGTCACTTCCCCATGCCTCTTGTGCCTTCTGCACAAAAATCATGGGTTCTACCATTGGGCCAATTCCTCCTGTATACTGAAAATCCTGCAGGTCTCTAAGATGCTACTGGACTCAAATCTAGCTTTTTTTCCCTGCATACCAGCACAACTATCTCCTTGGCATCTTCAGTTATTAAGATCAGGTACTAGTTGATAGGAAAGACCTCTAACTGTGACCCTGCACAGCCAATACCAGTCAGAGTAGATAGCACTGACCAACAGTGAAAATCAGTTTAAGACAACTTTATGTGCTCAGTCATATAGGGGTGAGGCATGGCTCAGTGGCAGAGCATCTGGTTTGTATGCAGAAGATCCCAAGTTCAGTCCCTGGCATGTCCAGTTAAAAGTATCAGGTGATGTGAAAGACCTCGGTCTGAGAACCTGGAGAGCCGCTGTTGGTCTGAGAATACAATGCTGACCTTGACAGACCAACAAAATTAACACAGTGTGTGGCAGCATCATGTGTTCATAGGGCATGCGCAATGAACACCATGTGCTAAATAAACTATACTCTAGGATGTTGTGGGCTTTCCGGGTTGTATGGCCAAGTACCAGTAGTATTTTCTACTGATGTTTCACCAGCCTCTGTGGTTGGCATCTTAAGAGGATCCATCTGTGGCTGGCATCTTCAGAGCCACAGATGCAGGTGAAATGTCAGGAGAAAATACTACTAGAACACGGTCATCCAACCCGGAAAACCCACAATGTCTTAGTGATTCTGGCCGTGAAAGCCTTTGACAACAAACTATACTCTGGTCAATCTCAAACCTGTGAACATCAGTCTAGATCAGAGGTCCCCAATGTGGTGTCCATGGTTTCTATGGCGCCTACTCTGATGACCACCAAGTGTTTTCAGGAAGTGGGTGGAGCAATGTTGGGCTTACACCAGCAAGGCTTCTGATTGACTACTGGAGATTTGATTGGCTGTGTAGATGTTTTTAAATCTTGCTTTGGCAGCAGCTGTGGCAATTCTTTTGTGGCTGGCCCCAACTCTTGCGACAGCCATTTTGGTACCATTTCAGAAATTCAAATCTGCTCGCAGGCTCAAAAAGGTTGGGGACCCTTGGTCTCTAGCTTATGCACTATATAGTATTCTACTCTGCTAAGGAAGTGAAATACTACAACCCAACTTCTGTGCCAGAATGACCCTTAATTTTGAACTCTGTGAGTGATCCAGTTTCTCACTTTGGCAACATTCCTATGAGTTTGCTAGTTTCAGTTTTGCTAGCTGTGGGGAAGAGCAACAAGTCATGCAGTGCACAGAAGTCCCAACATCAATCATTGGAGAAGTTCATTGGAAAGGGGCGTGTTTAGCTTACAACAATCTTAATCTTTAGCATGAATTTAACTGGATCTCAAGCAGGTAGGCTACAAAGACTTCAGATGAATGGGGACGAGAACCTGAATGGGGACGAGAACCTGAGCCATGCTGAATGCGGCCATACAAGGCAGTTTCCCAGGCTTGTTCCTGAGGAGGCAAAGAGGACCATTCATCTGCCAATCAGTGTGCTCTATCTGTAACCAACATCCAAATACAATTATAAGAAAGATGTTCTTCTGTCAGCAGTTTTCTGTACAATTTAGCAACAACAACAACTAGCTTTGCATAATGTCTTATAAATTCAGGCTCTCACAACGGAATAACTCCACTAAAGTTTCACACTGAAGTATATAATAATTGGTTCTGCAGTTCAAATACTTCTAAGCAGCTGACAACATAAACTTTTTGGCAGTTTTGAACTAGATCAGGGGTCTGCAACCATGCCATGCTGGCAGGGGCTGATGGGAATTGTAGTCCATGAACATCTGGAGAGCCACAGGTTGCAGACCCCTGAACTAGATAAATCAAGTCCCTATAGCTTCATTGTACCTTGCCTGGTTGAGGATTCTTTGGCATTCCAAAGACAAGAAACAACATTTTGATCTTTTAGATTTGCGGATTAAATTTTGATGCTGAACACTCAAGACGGGGGGAAGTCTTCAACCTTTCAAGTTTGACCCTTTGCAGGCTTACATGGTAGAACCCGTATGTCAAGCTCCACTCAGTTATTCAGAGGTTGCTTTGAGAAACGTATTCATTTGGTGTTTTGCAAAAGGTCAGTTTAACAACAAAGCCATCAGTGGCCAAAAAGAAGAAGAAGGATATAACCTTCCAAAAACTTGAGCATTCAGCGCTCATGTCAGGTGGTAGCTGTTTTACTTTTTACAAAATATAGGAAAAACTTGGTCTTGGAACCTATGAATGAGTTCCATGCATGCTGGGTAGTCTCAGTGGCAACACATGCTCCCTCTTCCACTAAAATGTCCACTTGAACAAGATCAGCGGTTCTCAGTGAGATCATACACTATTGTAAGTTTCAGCAGAAGAACAGCTCTCCATAGCAGAAACTACTTAACTTAAGTGTATTCTGCACAGCATATTTACAGCGAGTTGCAATCATTATAAATGAACTTGTTTTCCCTTTTTATAATGAAAAACAAATTCATGTATAACGACTGCAACTCGTTATAAATATGCTGTGCAGAGTTCACGTTAGAGGACTTATTTGTTACTGGGTTGCCAGGTCTGGCCTGGCAATCAGCGAGAGACCAGGCAGGGGAGCTAGTTTTTCCTTGAAAGTGTCGTCAGTTCTCTCTAGAAATCATGATTCCTAGAGAGGTGTAATTTCACTTCCCGGTTTTCCAGCAAGTGACATCATGCTATCACTGACAGCCCCCAGCAGGCACATTGTAACCCTCTGCTTACAGGATCCAAGCCAAAGTCTAATAAGAAAAATTAACCCTGAAGGTGCAAAAACTAGGTCTTTTCTTTCCAAAATGTATTATATTCCGCGCATAGAAGCCGTAAAACTCTCTAGCTTAACCAGTGCATGGATTGGGATACATCTGGCTTTCTACCTTTTGACTGATTGCCAATCAAAAAAAAAATTGAATCTTTCCTCTGTTCTTGGTGTATATACCAAAAAGAACATTTAACTCCAATGTCCATTAAATAAGTAACAATTAACAGCAAAGTCTTTGGAACAATTACGCTGTATTGTATGAATGCCTATTTCCTTAAGAGAAGGAGAATCCTCCACTTGTTTCTTTTAAACAGATCTCTCTGTGCTCATTACCAGACCATAATCATCTTTCAGTGGGTTCAAGAAGCCGTGTTTTCCAGAGCGCAGAAGCAATTTAGGAAGCATTAGGATTATGCTTTGTTAAAAGAAATCAGTTTCTCCACTTAAGCACCTCCAAACTATGCAGGGAACATTCTCACTGCCCACTGGCAGGGAGATACTGAGCACTAGTTCATTAATAATAATTGATACCAATGAGTTTTTCATTTCTCTAATGGATTCCATTCAAAGATGCTGAACTACTGTATGAGTCTAAATGAACTTAGCTTTAAAACACCCGTGTGAGGTTCGTAAATAAAGCCGCTCTGAGCATGCAAACGATTTCTGTGAACCAGTGGGATGTAGAGGTAGTTAGCGTTTTATTTATTTACTCCGGTATTTATATCCCGTTTTGGGGGAGAAAGTGGCTTACCACATTCTTCCGCTTCCATTTTATCCTCATAACAATTCTGTGAGGTAGGATAGGCTATGAGAGAAGGTCTAGTCCAAAGTCATTCAGCTAATTTTGTTGGCAGAGTACAGATTTAAAACCTGAGGCTCTCAAATCCTAGACTGGCATTTTAACCACTATTCTATGTTAAGTATGCGACTGGATATACAATGGTTGAAATTCAACTTAGCCATGAAGCTCATACATCCTGACCTGGATGGCCCAGGCTAGCCTTGATCTCATCCAACTTCAGAGGATAAGCCTGGTTGGCCCTGGTTAGTATTTAGATGGGAGACCACAAAGGAAGTCCAGGGTTGCTACACAGAGACAGGCAATGGCAAACCACCTCTGCTTGTCTCTTGCTTTGAAAGCTCTATGGTGTCACCAAAAGTCAGCTGTGACTGGGTGGCATTTTCCACTACCAGCTCATTGGGTGACTTCAGGCCAATCCCCATCTCTCAGGCTGACCTAACTCCTTGGAATGTTCTGAAGATGATTAGGGGTTTGGAGACTAACAGCACAATACTAATCACCACAGTGGGCTGCAGCAAAGGCAGTGCCATGTCACCTGCAAAGGGGCTTTCGGGTGGCACAGCCCAAAAACTTGAAATCCCTCCTGCTGGCTGAATCATCCCATTGACTTGAATAGCTTATGCTGCACAAAAGTGCAGCATAAGTCCAAGAGCCCTGACGCTGCCATTCCCAGGTTGGAATGCTAGTGGAAGCCAACTCGTGTTGGCTCAACTCCCAGGAACACCCCAGCGCGCACGCACGCACGCACACACACACACACACACACACACACACTGGTGTCTGCACCCCCTGGGCCTCTGGGTTTCGATGCCACAGAGGAGCGGCCGACCACAGGCACATATGCCCTTTATACTGGTGGAGTTGCCCCTTACGCTGTGGAGGGGGCAAACACGTTGGTGCAACCCTCCACCATTTCCTGTGCAGATTTGCCCCTCCCCAAAGAGAACATTGAAGGGAGATATGATTACTTTTTCTTAGGATTTGAAGGGTTGTTATTTAGAGGAGGGCAGGGAGCTGTTCCAGTTGGTGGTGGAGAATAGCACTTGTAATAACAGGTTTACATTTGAGATGGGCAGATATCAGTGGGATATTAGGAAAAACTTTTTCAAAACAGTAAGGTCAGTTTAGTGGTTGAATCTGTTGCCTGTGAATGTTGTGTGTTCTTCCTTCTTGGAGATGTTTAAGTGGAGATTGGATGATTATTTGTCAGGGATGCTTAAGGACATCCTGCATGGTGCAGACTGGATAGTTTTTAGACCCCTTCCAATTTAAATTTTTTTTTAAAAAAAATGTAATTCTATGACAATAAACGAAGGGATGGGAAAATAACATTTGAAGCCCTAACCTGCTAGATCCAAAGGTGATATAAAAATTAAATCGTCAAAGAAATCAAAGAGGTTATGATGACATTACGCAGCAAGCCAACATCATACATATCCAGGGGGACTTTCTTCCTCTTTAAAATTTCGTATAACCTTCTTTAGTGTGCAGTCTGCTTTACTCAAAACATTGAGTTATTAGCACAATTACCATTTTGCAGAAAGATATGCAGCTGAATTGTCCAAAGAACTTTGCTACCAAACTTTGCTATGTTCCAAAATCCTCAGTCTCATCTATTCCATCCTTTGCTGCAGCAAAAAGTTTGCTTCTGTGATGGTGAGCAAGCTAAGAAGGCCCTCACTCAACACCACATCTAAAGGTAGAACAGCAACTGAGCTATAAAAAGTGAATGACACCCTTGGGTGTTCCAATAGCAGATACAACAACCAAGAATCTTGGGACACCTTAAAGATTAACATATCGACAGCACAATTGTATGCAGAGTTACCCCAGTGTAAGCACAGTGAAGTCAGTAGCTAGGAGTAACTCTGTAAAGATTTGAACTGTTATTTTTTTTTAATGAAAAATGCATTTGTAAAAACACTTCCATTATTTCACAAAATTAATGAGCAACATAATGAGTGGGTACAATGCTGGGCAAATTGAGCAGTTTTAAAGTTGCAATTAACTTTTGTTCAAATGATCACTGCCAAGTATCACATGAATCTTTCACATACCTACAACGTTTGAAGTATATTAAAGTATACCTTATTGATTTTTCTTCATAATCCAGTAATTTCAGTTTGAACCTAGCTTGGGCTTTTGGGAAAAAAATTGAAATCCTTCTATAACCTTTGTAACTATTTTTGGATTTGTTTGTGAAATTTCACATAACCATGCTAAATCAGATTGCAATTGATTTAGGGTATCAGAAAATTCTCTGAATCAAAATTTTCCAGAAAGAATAACTGTCTAAACAGAAGCATGCTGCAGAAAGCTTCAGCCATTGCTGTGCGTAGGAATCTGAACATGACTCAGCAAACTGATGCTGAGACTTAATTCTACTTACTTAACTTCAGGGAAATCTTTCCAAATCATCATCTGCTGAGTAATTCCTATGCAGCTGTCATGGAATTCTGTTGTACTATAAAGGATTCTGGCACAAGTTCTAGGATTCACAGCCAATCCACAAAGAGCCCTGACATTCTTAGAAAATAATCCTAAACTGGTCTAACTCAGACTCCTACTCAGCTTTATTTAATGATGATTACACCTAGGAAAGTGTTCTTAGCCTAGTAAAGTAACTTTCTCACCACTGCAAGGAAAGATTTAAGATGATGGGCAGGAAAACATTCTGACATTATAGAATATGTGACCAATTGGGGGGAACACTACAGGGAAGGGTCATGGTTCAGTGGTAAAGCATCTACTGGGAATCCAGAAGATTCCACAGTCAACCTTCAGTTTAAACGATCAGGTAGTAGATGGTATGAAAGACCTCATCCCAGAGGCGTAGCTCCAAGGGGATATGGGGGGGTGCAATGCACCGGGCGCACGCCCCTATGGAGGTGTGGCAAGAGTGTTCCGTGGGCGTGGCATGGCGTTCCGGGGGCAGGGTGGGGGCGTTCCAGGACGGGGGCATCCTGGGGGCGGAGGACACACCGGTGCACCGGGCACTTTCCCCCCTTGCTATGCCTCTCCCTCATCCTGAGAATTTGGAGAGTCAATCTAAATAGAAAATGCTGATCTAGGGTCTAGGGTCTGCTTCACTGTAAGGCAGCTTCATAATCTCCTCAAACACAGCCATTTTGTTAGCTTAACCAGCCAGTGCTAATACATCAAGTATAATTTCTAAGACTTCCAAGTTAATATTACCGCTATGTTCGACCCTTGGTGGGATATCCTTTTGAACGCTATCTTTAGTTCTGACATAACATCAAAAGCAGCTGCTTGTCAGTTTTAGCCAGTGGTACCATTTTCTCTTAATCATGGTACCAGAAACACCCAGGGATAAAGAGCTTCGCTTGTCGCTACTGAGCATGTTCTTTTGTTTTGTTTTATTTACAATATCTTTATTGTGTTTTTTTAAAAAAGAAAAAAGACATATAGAACAACAAAAAACCAAGATACATATATAAAATAAAATAAACAAAATGACTTCTGACTTTTCAGATGGCATGTTAATTGTTTTCCAATATTAGTCTACATAGCATGTTCTTTTGTTAATGGGCATGCTCAGTGATGGTTAGCAGAAAAAGCTAGCACATAGCTGTTTGTAATGTTACTCTAGTCAGCACCATTCAAGATGTATGTAGATTAGTCAGAATGAATCTGAAACAGAGTGATGAAGTGATAAAGCACATTCTGGAGGACATGGAAAAAATCAATATGCTTAGCCTACACAGAAGATACAAGGAAGATGTAGTGGCAATGTTACTTAAACATGGGATATTATCTGATTAAGCAAATCTTGGTCAATGAATCATATGATTTTTGATCAATAGATTATTCAATCTGTATATATTTGCATATAAGTAAAATAAGAATGCCGAAGAAAAATGGCCTCTCTTGTTTAGATGACATGTACCACATAACTGACTTGGAAGAGGCATTCCCCTCAATGAGAGAACGGAGAATGCCTCTTTTCAAAGGATGAAAATAAGCATATTAAAAACATAGGAGAAAAATGCTGGCCAACATCAGGGTTACTGTTGTTCAGCTGATCAGTTAATCTACCCAATTAATCAACAAATGCTAAAATCCTTTATAAGCACACTTACTCAGGAGTAAATGCCATTAGACACAGAGGGACTTAAGTCCAATTGAACTAGTCCAAAACTGGTCTGGCATATGTTTCCAGAGTCATTGTAATGGTTCTCTTCTCTCTCTTCCATGAAGCTCAATGGCTGACTGGCCAACCACTGACCTTCACACTTTCCTTTAGGATGATAAAATAGTGGAAGAGGAAGACAATGAACTATATAGGTCAATGTGAGTTATTCTGAGGAAGAGGACAAAAAATGAAATTTAATAATTTAATAACAAATTTAATGACAAATAATTTAAAAGCATGCCAGATATGAGCACAGAAATAAATAATACATATTATAACAAACCTCTTGGAATGATAAGCTCAGAAGAAACTATAGTTCAACTTCCTACCTTAAAGGAGGGCATTCTATACCCTGTGCCCAAGCAACTCCATACACATTTCTGCACTGCTGATTTTTATAGCTTACAGACTGTTTTGTGGAGAAGTGGTATTGATCAATGTTCATCATGTCCACTTCAAAAACAAAAATAGGTACGGTCGGGCGCTATTTTGGGGGGTCTCACCAATCCCAAGGTCTCTGCCACCGACCTCTCCATCCCGCAGCTTGTCCAGCTCACCCAGGTTGACTGACTGTCACCCGCCGAGAGCCAGGGGCCGGCTGCCACCGAGAAGAAGGCAGAGGCAGAGAAAGTGGCTGAAAGGGGGGAAGCAGAGAAGAAGGCAGAGGAGAGCGAAGCAGAGAGAGAGGATGAGAAAGCGGCTGAAAGGGGGGAGGCAGAGAAGAAGGCAGGAGAGAGTGAAGACAGGAGAGGGGGAACGCCACACAAGATTTAAGTGGGACCCTCACTCGTGTATAAGTCGAGGGGAGCTTTTTCAGCACAAAAAATGTGCTGAAAAGGTAGACTTATACATGAGTATATAAGGTAATAAGAGAATGACTTCACATACAAAACCAGTAACAACTGACATATCTGACCTTCTGTCCATGGCAAGTGGCTCTGGTTTATTTACATGTATTTATTATTTCAAAAACTGTTGACTTGCCTTATCAAGGTATATCTAACTCATGTGGGCTTCCGCTCACAGGAAAAATAAAAGGCTTGTAAAAAATTTATTCCATAGAAGTGAGATTCAATCACAAAGTTTCACAAACCCAAGGTGGTGGATATAAAGATATATATAAAGATATAAAGATATAAATAAATATTTAAGAAAATATATGAGTTTAGAAGTGTTGTCAAAATGCTTCCAAAGCAAGTAAAAGCACTAGAGGAGATTCAAGCTGACCTCTTAGCTACAGGGGAAGGCACAAAAACTGAGGACACTGAATACTGACCAAGCAGAGATCTGGAAGATAAAGCGAGAAATAAAATATGAGAAAGTAAAACAGAAAGAGAGTTACTTTTAACCAGGATGGCACAAGAAAGGGAAGGCACAGAAACCCAAAGAGAAACTGGATTAAAACAAAAGAATATAAAATTAAAAGAGAAGTCCAAAAACAGCATGAAATAGAATTAAATAAATTAAAAATGGAACAATTACAAGGTCTGAGTTGGTAAAAACTACGTTAGGGGGTGAAGCCTGCCACATTGATCAAAATTTCAAAAAGAAGACAGTATTAAAGCTTTTTTGTTAGCTTTGAAATGGCTTGTAAAGATCTTTAAGGGGCTGACAACAAAAGAATGATTTATATTCATTCGCAAATATGTGGGGGGTTAAAAGACACCTACTCTGAAATAAGGAATGAAAAGTCCCTAGACTATAATCTCTTTAAAGAAAGAGAAAACAGAGATTTGGATTAACTGTTGAGAATAGCAGAAAAGAATTTAGGGAACTTCAGAAAAATCAGATGAAAACTATTGTCAGTTGACCTGTCGTTTAGACAGACTGTTAGATCATTGTTTGACACCCAGTGGGGCCAAAACTAGAGATCAGGTAGTCAATTTAATACCACTGGAACAGTTTTACAGAGTCATACCTAGAGAGTATAGGTAGATTGTATGGGACAAAAAAGCCAGATAACGAAGCTAAAGCAGCTGAAATTATAGATCCTCTGGAAGAGGATTTGGGGGGAACATATTTTACCTCAGGGAATCAAAAGAAACTAGCTTGGCTCCCTCAGGAAAAAAAATTACCTCAAAAACCAACCCTACAAAGCAGACTCCTCAGACCAGAAGAGAAACTGAGGAACTGAGATGGCTGAGTTGTAGAGAAATAAAGCATGAAATATATAATTGTCCCAAATTAACAAAGAAAACCAACTCAGGAACTGTGAGGCAACTACATGTAGTTACACAAGTAGAGGCAGTTAAAACAGCCAGGAGATAGAAATAGTAAATCTTTCTAAAGTGGAAACCTCTCATGTATCTGTTGTGTGGAAAGCGCCCTTTACAAATGAATATATAGAACAAGTTAAAGTGAACAGTACTAAAGTCTTCAGATGGAGAGATTTGGAGCTCAAGTGATCCTAACAAAGTCAGAGATATTGAAGGCTGAACAGTTCTAAGGAGATCATGAGCAGTGACGTAGTTATAGATTTTTTATAGGGTGGGTTTGGGGTAGGGCCATGCCCCACCCCACCCCTGGGGGCATGGCCACACGTCCCCAAGCTCCGCCCCGCCTCAGTGCTCCAAGGCCAGGGACGGCAGCCTCCCCTCCCCCACCCGCACCCCTTACCAGCTGGGAGCCCAGCCAGCAGCCGGCAGTTCCTTCTTCCCTCCCCTCCAGGGAGAAGAGACTGCCATCCCCAGCCTCGGAGAGCTGCATTTATAAGCACTGAGGCCGGGGGGCGGGGCCTTGGAAGGTGTGGCCATGCTTGGTTTTAGAATGTCAGAGCCACTTTCCAAAGGTTAATGTTGTTGGAGCGTCATTGAGATCATTGATGATTGCAGACATCTTTAGCCAAAGCGAGGCAGATCACCTAAAGAACCTGGCTACTGTCTGACACTGGATAAGGGAGGCTAGTCTAACTATAAAGGCAAGAAAATGCCAAGTAGCCCTATGACAGGTAAAGTAAGTCTCTTGGACACATTATGGGAGGAGGAGTAATCAAACCTGAGGGACAGAAGTTAAAAACCATCAGGAAATGGAAATGCCCTTTACTAACTGCTAAGAGAAATCCTTTTTGGGTTCGGTCGACTTCTATAGGTGGTTCATCCCTAATTTTATTGGCATCACAACTCCATTGTATGACCTGACTAAAAATACTCTACCAAATACTGTGAACAGGACAAGCGCTTTCTTTTCCTACTGCGAGGAAGCAAACAGTCTCAAGAGTTTTGGGAACTAGATTCTTTTTGAACTATAAACCTTCCCCTCTGTCCTCAGGTGTTCGACAGGTAGCGAGCGTATAGGCTTTGGGGTCGCTGCTGTGAGGTAAGCTGTGTGGTGGACAAGGAGATTACTGAGATCACTGAAGTTGTATTTATTTACAAGTTGGTTTTCAAGGAACAAACCAGCAGTACAGGTCACCAGGTAGACAAGTATGGAAACTGGCTGAGGCAAAAAAAAATGTTTAACTTGACTTCAGAGATATCTTAGACTTTTCTTACAGTGCTTTCAGGCACATACTTTTATTGACTAGCCACTAGGTTGGATCCTCTCAGCCAGGGGTAGGGAACCTGCGGCTCTCCAGATGTTCAGGAACTACAATTCCCATCAGCCCCTACCAGCATGGCCAATTGGCCATGCTGACAGAGGCTGATGGGAATTGTAGTTCCTGAACATCTGGAGAGCCGCAGGTTCCCTACCCCTGTCTCTCACATAAAGGATTCCACCCACACCAGTCTGTCCTTTCCCCACAGTCAGACTAAATTGTACAAGATTTGCTCATCACCACAGACAGGTCTAACACTGCACTCTCTTCACTCCTAGAGACACAGTTACACAACTCTATCCTTCACTATGTGCTCTTTTTTTCTGAACCAGACCTGAGCTGTCACTCCTCTCTCTCTTTTAACCCTAATTTTGAGGCTGTAGATGGCAATTCAGTGTAGACGGCAATTCGGCGTAAGCAACATGAATCTCTTTTAAAAGATGAACAGGATCCGATTGCAAAAATCATCAATAGCCTTCCAATTTAGCATTCTAAACAGCTTCCTCAGTTGTTCTTTCCCCCCTAACAGAATTCAATCCCCTTTCAGGCTTTTTAACGAGTGATAAGAGGAAAATGTGCAGGCATATTAGAATTTGTAATAAAAAAACAGTAGCACTTCAAATTACTAATTTAATAAAGATTGTTATAATACGTTACACTAGGCTAGTTATTCCTTATGATTCAATATTCAAGTAACTGGATTTAGCAGAGGTTTAGTTTCTACTGAGGGTTATACCACTACTTAATGTAATTAAACAAACTGGCAGGGAAAACCTCCATGGATATGTCATTTCTATCGCAAAGTATTCCCACCAGAAATTTGGGGGAATCATAACATATAAACTTTGATTTTTGTCTTAATTTCTTCGCCGCAAAATCCCACTATGAAATTCATTGAGCATTTTCAGGGCTTAGCAAAGAGAAAGGGGGGGAATTCGCTTGGCTTTCGGAAGACACAAAGGGTTGTTGCAATAAATGATCATCTATGGCAAATAACTGGTTCGTTAAAAACTTATGTTCAAGGCCTAAGTTAAGGGGTTTAAGAGGGAGGGGACACTTTATATTCTTCTTACCACTGGCAACCTTGGATCTGGGAAGGCACCGTTCTTCTCCATCTGTAGATCTCTCGAAACACCTTGAAATGAATCAGATCATTGGTCCCCTAAGGTCAGTACTGTCCACTCAGCTGGGCAGCAACTCTCCAGGCTCCTAAGTTCAAGCTCTTTCACATCTCCGACTACCGATCTTACTTCCTGATCTTTTTAACTGGAGATGGTGGGGACTGAACCAGGGACTTTTTGCATACCAGGCAAACACTCTACCACTTGGTCATAGCACCCACCCATCTTTTGTTACAGTCAAAGCTTCTGGGAAGATGGCAAAGACAATTATAGGGATCCACTGAGTGTTGCTGTTTCAGGAGGCAAATGCTGAAGGAGAGCAAACAGCAACAGAATATAAACACAGGAAGGATCCAAAGGTTCAAACAGATCTTCCACAAAAGTATCTAAAGCAGGGGTCTCCAACCCCATGGACTATGATTCCCATCAGCCTCTGCCAACATGTCCAATTGGCAGAGCTGATGGGAATTGCAATCCATGAACATCTGAGGGTCTTCAACTTATGGTCCTCCAGTTGTTTATGGACCACAATTCTCATCAGCCCCTGTCAACATGGCCAATTGGTAGAGCTGATGGGAATTGCAATCCATGAACATCTGAGAGTCTTCAACCTATGGTCCTCCAGATGTTCATGGACCACAATTCCCAACAGCCCCAGCCAGCACGGTCAGTTGGCAGAACTGATGGGAATTGCAGATCATGAATATTTGGAGGGCCACAGGTTGGAGACCCCTGATTCCAAACAACACTACTGTATCCCTGCGCAAGCAATATAAAAGCTGAAGCCAGCGACATCTTACAAAGTTCTTCACTGGAGGGTGTCACATGAAAGCTTTACAAGTGGGGCCTGGATGATATTTGTACACTCTTTGGGAGAAGCTGTAGTTGGTCACTGCTTCCCAACTGTATATGTACAACCCAAAACCCATGTGTTATACTGGACACATGACTATCTAATCATATCTAGTCCCATATGGAAAACCATTCCATGCAAAAACTGCCAGTACATCTAGAAATTTAGGACATTTACTCTTACAAAGCTTCCTCTTTCTGCAGTTGCGAGTATCAATGAATAAGAAACTATAGTATTAAAATACCCTAATATTTAAAAAAACAAACATTATCTGGACACTGCAGCATAGGAATCTTAGTCTGGTCACTAGAGCAAGATGGTCTTTAATCCAATTGATTCAGAGATCAAGAATTAGCAGTAGGGATGATTTTCTCTAAGACCTACCCAAATATCTTTATCCTAAAAAACTACTCAATCACATTAACCACTATGTGCTTGCTAGTTCTTCCTCATCCACAGGTTTCAAGTTGTTCCACAGACTGTCCGTTTAGATATTGGATCAGTGAAAAGTGGAAGGACAAGTTCCCTTGCCTATCCAAAAAGGCTAAGCTGGGGATCACAAGATCCGTATGTCCAAAAACCATGTCTGACAGGACTATTGTACCAAAGAATGCTGGGCAAGATTGAGCGAAACGCTCCGCTAGATTCAAATCATTGGTGTCATAATGTCAAAATCAAGCTGCCATGTGTGGAAATGAGAACAACTAGTTTATATCCTAAGCCAGACCACTTAACCTGACCAACAGAGCAAACCAAGGGATCTCAATTTAAGGTAGGCAGTTTCCTCATAATTACTACCTGTGCTTCCTTGCCTCGGGCCTTGTACGGGCAAAGTGCAAGTCTACCAGTAAGCAAAGTCCACCTACTGAAATATCCCTTTCTTCGCAATCTGTGGAGGCGCAGAACTGTAATCATATTGCACACAGCTATCCCTAGGGCTAGATAACCTTGGTAATTATGTCACTCCCTACAAGTCTACAGATGTGTCAAGAACCTGATTGTGGAACAGGCCCCACCCAGAGCCAAAAGTCAAAGGGTACCACAAATAGTGTTGAAATCAACTCAGAGAAAAGACGGAGACTCGACTTGAACAACTTTACACCTCTAACCATTTTACATGTTTAAAATCACATTTACATCAGTGGCCAAACATAACAGTTATGGGCTCCTACAAATCCAAAAAGAATGAATGGATGGATCAAATTAAAAATATTTTTGAAGGAGTAAAAAGGTCTGATTATGGGGAAGAACATATAAGCTAGACTGAAAGACATCACAAAATGTTTATCAGAAGAAGTGGTTTATGAGGTACTAACTTACAGAACAGAACCCAGACATAGAGCCGTAGTCAGGACAAGACACAAGAAGTGTGTTCTCCACAAAACAGAGTTTGCTGCTACCGTGCACACAGAAATTAGATGGGGCAAGAATATCCAAACAAGCCCACGCCATACATGAAACACCAGAGCATATCTGAAAGTTGCATGAGAAGCCCGGGTTCATTACACCAACAGCTTTAATCAATTTTGTCTTGTGGCTGTGAGCGTCATTCGCACACAAAGCCCCAAAATGCTCCACTTCCCTGGGGAAAAAGGCAAGGGAGATGAAACGAAAATATCTGTGGTTCTTATTGCCTCTATCAAGTCTTACAATGGACATAAATACAATCAATAAAAATTGGGGGAGGGGCTGCAATCCATGCTTTAATTTTCTTCTGCTGGTCTGACCAAATAAATCGTGTTACATTTTCCGTTTTAGAGATTTTAAAGCCCTCATTTCTACATTCTTATTTCTTTTAAGGGTGGGGGGAGAGAGAGAGAAGAGGGAAGAAGGATATCTTTCAGTGTCTCTGGGGGGAAAGGCGCCAGGTTTTCCAATCCAGCGGCTTAGTTGGCAGAAGGAACTACTGGCTGGCATAATCTACTCGCTTGACAAAAAGTACTATTTCTGGGCACACGCTCAAAAACAGGTAGGAAGCACTGAGAAATAAGGAAGTTAAAAACAGCCAACAGATTCTCCCCCACCTCCACTGTGAAGAACATCAACAGTAAATAGGATTTATTTAGCCGTGTTTAAGGCGCCTCTTCTGCACTAGGCTGCAGAAATCTGCTGCATTTAGCAAACAATGTGGCAGAGGGAATAGGGGGAGAAGTTGACTTTCTGATTTTTTTTTTTAGGCAATCCATTCTCGAGCCACTTTTTCTTTCTGAATTGCTTAGCCACACAATTGTACTGCACACAAGAATTTTTCAATACCCCCCCCCCCCCATAGATTCCTGTGTCAGGAGAAAAATGTCAATAATGTAAGTTAACAAGCCGCTGGCTAATAAGAAGGTCCCAATTCATACCAACAATGTTTACATGAGCATAATAAGGCAGTGAGAGCCTTTGTGTGTGGGGGGGGGGGGTGAGTTAGGCCTTTCAGTGCTATAATTGCTGGTCCTCAAAGGCCATTTGTAAAGAAAGGGTCCTTACTGATAATGTTATAGGGAATCAATTAGTTCTATTTAGTCTTATGTATTTTATTACTGTTACTGTTTATTACTGTTATATTGTTGAACTGTATTGTTTATCATGTTGTTAGCCGCTCTGATGAAAGATGTTGTTAGCCGCTCTGATGAACTCTTCTCTTCCTTGCCCTGCTCTTCCTTATGGGGGGCTTTATGTGTATGTGTGTACAGTATGTGCCCTGACCTTGTCAGATCTCAGAAGCTAAGCAGGATTTGCCCTGGTTAGTACTTGGATGAAAGATCATTAAGGAATACAGGGTATGTAGAGGGAGGCAATGGTAAACCATGTCTGTTGGTCTCTTGTCTTGAAAAACTTACTGGGTTGCCTAAGTCAGCTGCAAGTTGACAGCACTTGAATGTGTGTGTCTGTCTGTCTGTCTGTCTGTCTGTCTGTCTGTCTGAGAGAGAGAGAGAGAGAGAGAGAGAGAGAGAGACTCTTATATCACATTATTTCACATACTCTGTGCATGGAATTAATGGGAACCATTTTTCTAAGAAACCTGAGGCACAATTGGGGATTTCCCGTATTTTTTTCAGTTGCATCAAGATCTTGTAACTTAATTTTAAAAAGAACTCAAAGTAGGTAAAATACATCTTATTGGTAGGGGAAAGTATGCAACAGATGGAATACAACTTCACAACGGGGGACAGGTATATGTGTCGCACAAGCTGTGAAGTCAGGATGGTGGGAAAGACTGTACTGACTTATCGAAAAATGTACCTCTGTACACACCTCAAGGCACTCTTGCTAATGAGGCATCTGTACTGTTACCTCATTCAATTCCAACAGGACAGCCCGGGGCTAGGGAGAGGCTAGCAAGTACAGAAAGGACAAGCAGTGGCTCGGTTGCTAGGCAGATGCTTTGCATGCGGAAGATCTCAGTTTTGGTTGCTGGTATCTCACTAGTTAAAAGATATCAGGCAGCAGGTGGTGAAGAAACAATTCAAGTTTCCGATGGTGGAGTGCTGCTGCTACTGGTCATAGTAGACAATACTGAGCTACAAGGGAAACTTCTTTGGAAGACAGGAAAAAGGAAATGAGACCATTTTTAGCTCTCAGACCAGTGAGTTCTTTCTGAGATCCAGGAAGAGTTGCTCTGCTGTGTCCAGCAACTGGTGGGAACTTAGGGAGGAGGAGACATGACAGAACTTCTAGAAAAGACAAATAACACCAGGTAACTTTAGAAATCACCAGAAACTATAGGGTAAAACCTTAGACTTTCCAGTGATTTGCTAGAGTTTCCTGATGTCATTTCCTGGTTTTCCTCCAGAAGTAAATCACGACACACAAAACGAACAGGTTTTTTAATCCTTTTCTCCCACCACTACTCCAACTAGCAAAGAGCAACAAGGGCTGTGACAGGAGGTCTCCCACTGTATCTTTGCAAAACTGGTCCTGGTTTTTTTTATTTTAGGACTCTTTCTTGTTGGAATGTGTTACAATATCAATTTAAAAATAAAAAAGACAACCCTAGCAACCCTGGATGCAGGACATCCGTTTTCTTTCTTTCTTTCTTTCTTTCTTTCTTTCTTTCTTTCTTTCTTTCTTTCTTTCTTTCTTTCTTTCTTTCTTTCTTTCTTTCTTTCTCAAGCTATGCAAAACTCTCATTGCCAAACCACTAATAGAAGGAACACTGCCTGACTCCAATGCTTCAAGGCCCACACTGTCTTTTAAGCAGATAGGTAAGGCATTTTAAGGCACTGCTAACGTGAACCTTAAATTTGCTATAACAACTATTCTTTTTGAAAAATATTGAGCCAGATCCTATGTACCATCACCACGAAGCCTGCTAATGAACCTTTCCCAGATTCTTCTGCCCACTGTAACCCGCTATCTCCCCTGAAATGTACTCTTGGGAACATGTGTGGGGTGGGCTTATAGAAGAATCAGATCTGTGCAAACTTATGTATGAACCATAGGATTCAACCTATTTATGCAATACAAGAACTCATCACTTTGTGATCCTGTGGAGCAAAAGAAGCATTCCTTTCAGACAGACACAAAATTAGTAATTGCATAATTGCAAAGGTTTTCATACACCCAGGGATCTAAACTGTAGCATTAAGTAAGTTGCAGTTAATTGAGCCCTGACTTGGGATGATTCCACAATAGCCAAATGTAGTATAATAACCATTCTCTGAACAGGCAGTTATAACAGGTATTCCAGATGATATCATCATCAAGCTACTGTTTCCAGTTCTTTCACAGTTATGATCCTGGTTTTTTCAGCAGCTGATCTGTTATGATTTTTTTTTTAATTTTGGCTTTGATATAGTGTAGAAGAGCAACCTCAGAGGTGAATAGATGGTCTTGGCACTATTTCTTCACCATATTCTCACGATTCTCATGCTGGAAACAGAACTGGTCAATATCATGCTGGTCAATATCAAAACTGTTTGTCACGGTCTCCCATTTTTTCAGTTTAGGTACTTATTTTTACAGAATTGGGGATTCATGCCATTTCTATTTCCAGCATTAGGCGAAATTCCTGATGTCATGATGTAACTGTGCTCATTATCTCAATCTGAAAAAATATATATATAAATTTATA
Source organism: Sphaerodactylus townsendi (assembly GCF_021028975.2). NCBI lineage: Eukaryota > Metazoa > Chordata > Lepidosauria > Squamata > Sphaerodactylidae > Sphaerodactylus > Sphaerodactylus townsendi. The sequence continues at coordinate 158,967,499 of NC_059426.1, forward strand.
CCTCTGCCAGTTTCAGTAAATATATGGAAAAGTGGATTCATGATCATAACGTGCAGATTTTTTGAAAAACCTGAGAATTCAGAACTTCAGAATCCATCAGCATGAACATAAGAACATAAGAACTAGCCTGCTGGATCAGACCAGAGTCCATCTAGTCCAGCATTCTGCTACTCGCAGTGGCCCACCAGGTGCCTTTGGGAGCTCACATGCAGGATGTGAAAGCAATGGCCTTCTGTTGCTGCTGCTCCTGAGCACCTGGTGGCATTCGCAATCTGAGATCAAGAAGGATCAAGATTGGTAGCCATAGATTGACTTCTCCTCCATAAATCTGTCCAAGCCTTTTTAAAGCTAAAACTAATGACAAAACAGCAATGACTTGATTATACACAATGTTCCTGGTGTGGAACTACCCATATGGGGCAGCCTGGGTGTTAGAACAGAGAGAAGCTATGTGAGATCTCGGCTAGTACAGGCTGCCCCTACTACTGGAGTCTGGCAGTGCTCCTTCTATTAGTGGTTTGGAAATGAGAGTTTTGCATAGCTTGAGAAAGAAAGAAGGTGCCCCTAAGTAGTAAGGAGGGGCATCTAACGTACCTTTTAAAACAGTTTCTGTAATTACTACGAAGCTTATGGAAACAAATGGAAACGTTTGGAATTCTCAATACACCAAATTTACATTTTTGTGCATCTATGTAAAACATTTCCTATTAAAAGAGAAAGTGTATGCTCAGTGCTAAATACAGGAGGAGAAATGCATGTGAGACCCTCTCCTCTTCAGCAACACATATTAGTCTGGATATTTCAATCCATAATTTTATAGTACCATACAGCAAAAAAGTGTTTTATGTTTGCTTGTTTTTTGTCATTACAATGAAACATCAACTTGCCTGGCCAGAGGTGTAGCTGGGCCATACTGCAGTGCGCACTCTGTGTTTTCTGCCCCCCCCCCGCCCCGCCCCGCCCCGCCCCGCCCCACACACACTTACTTTAGTGAAACAGTGCAAGGTCTCCTGGAAAGTGTAGTTCACACCAGGCCGTTTTCAGCCTGAAGGGAACAGGCTGCTTCTCCAGCCTGCACTGTTTCACTAAGGTAAGTGTGGGGGGCGCCGCAGGGGGCGGGGTGATTTCCCTCCCCCCAGGCGCGCGCCCAGTGCAACACGCACTTCCCCCCTGCCCCCTGGTAGCTCTGACTCTGTGCCTGGTTCGACTACTGAGGATGCACATTAAAGGATTCCTACACAGAAAACATGTCTGTAAAGGGACTCATATGCTTGTATTCCACGCACAAAAGCATCACCCGTGTGGTCACTATGTTATTTCTGTGCAGGAATTCTTCAACATGTGAAGCAACTTTGAGTTTTATACCCATCTCCACTATGTATTTTTGGCATGGACACTTATTAACTGATATTAATCCTATTGTATTTAGCATTTGTGGTTCTCTAGCTCACTGTCCAAAATCCTTACCGTAACCTTTTATATATAACCATAACCATTTACAGCCTTACAACACAAAGGCTCATGGCTGCTGATGAATGGTTCTGGTGTCCCGCTGCTATTGTGACATCCAACTTTGTATGTCAAAAGGAGTCAAAGGGGTAACATATCTCTTCCCCAAGACCTTCCTTAAACTGGTCATCTCACTCTTCCATCATAGCCTCATCCCATGGTTTGCCTGGAGACATTTTTTGCTCTCTCCTTCCTTCAGATCTCGCCACAATGAGGTATATTCAGGTATATTCAACAAAGTAGCAAATAAACGTTGGATAGGGGATGCAAATAAATAGCTGAACACTATGATATCCCATATCCCAGCTGAGAAAGCACAGCTTGTCTATGATTGCCCAGCCAGATTTGAAGCTGAGATTTCCTAGCTCACCCCACCGTAATTCCTACGCCAGCTCTCGTATCTCTGAAGTTGGCACCTGGCCTCAGTTTCTCCACTAGCTGAGTCTAGGTTTCTTCAACAACGCCCAACTTCTCCAGACATTCTGATGCCCGGGGCCAAAGCCTGTGTTTTCACAGGCAGACAACTGCAGGGGTGAATAAGCAGATAATTGGACATAATGTTGCATAAACCTATCCCTAACATCATTATCATGATTACTATGTTGCTTATCTTTTTTTATACAGATATGTTCTTCAATGCAGACTCTTGGCCAGCTTAATCAAGTCAAAACAAAAGGAGCCTCCAGAAGCACCCAAAAATGGAACGTCCTTCTGGGATTAATCCCGGAGGGGAATGCTCCCACTCGTTTAAAAAGAAAAATTCTTGGCCGTTGATATTTTTACTGCTAGGAGTAATTTATTACTGAGGCATCAAAGCTAGGCATTTTACAAGATGTATTTAAATTAAATTATTCAGCAGAGGGCAGGGTCTGTGACGCTTGAATTCTTGGACACTCACCAATCGAAAGTAATTCAATAATAAAAAGGTGTCACCTTGCGTACGTCGTGCCTCTTTTGTTTTTGCAGAGAGGCTGAACTCTGGTTCCCACTGATCAACTCTTCTCAGCAAAGGTCTACAAGCCTTTCAGATCAATGAAGTAGTCATTGGAAATAGATGCCTCACAAATGCGCCCAAAGACGGTTCAAGGTATCTTAATGATTAAGACAAGAAACAGTTCTGGTTTGAAAATCCATGAAGACATGATTGATTTAGAATACACCCATGGCTGTATCTAACTTTAATTTCAAGCTGATTTAACCATCACAGCTCCCTAACGAGGACTACTGGCAATTATAATTTGTTAGTTAAGGATCTATCAAAGGACAATAATCAGTTTAACCATGTTTAAACTGGTTTAAAGTATGTGGTGTAGATCAGTTCATAGTCACTCCAAACCAGAAGTCCGCTAGCACAATTCATTTGTCCTTTCCCATTGCAGAATACACTGCCCCCCTCTGCACAATTCCCCTAAAACGTTCTAAAAACATTTCTAAAACGTTTTCAGTTCCCTTCGCTTCACCACGATGTATGCTCCAACTGATCCCCTTGAACCCATTCTTGGCCACCATTTTCTGATTCCCCCTTCCCTTTTTTACGCTGTTCGATTGATGCTTTCACAGCCTTGTGCTGTAATTCCCTAAACCACACATACTCAATCCTTTGAAGACTATCCCCCCCCCACCAAAAAAAAAGCAGAAATGCTACAAATAAACAGGTGAGGGGCAAGGAGTGAGCTGAGAAAATGGCACCGAGGATACAGCAGAGAGGTGTGGGAAATGTCTTAGACTGAACAGCCCAGTGAAGCCGTTTTGAAGACATTTCAACTAAAAGGGCATTCGCTTAAAACGTTTTAAGGCAGCAAATAAAATGTTCTGGGAACCAAAGGAGATAAAAACAATACAGAACTCCATGGAGGAACCATTTTATTTCCTAACTTCAAAGTGTTTTAAAAGGTTTGCGAGGGAAATACCACTACCAATGGGAGGGGATGGCTGCAAGGGATCCCAATCAGGGGTTAGAGTGGTAAATGGTTCCAGAGGTCTACAGCTTGTTCTGTGGACGTTTTTAAGGTCTGGGACAAAAGTTACTAACACATGCCAGTCTGCTGGGTGCAGGGGATTTCCTGGAAAAATACCATCTGGCAAGGCAGCAGGTAATTCTGTTTGACTGAATCAAAGCCAGCAACTTTCCAAAAGCCACCCACTGAGATTTGGGCATTTGAAAGGAACGGAACACGGTTCTTCCGTATCCAGCCTAAATATTCTAAATCGTGCACCCCGCAATCCTGCGTGACCCTGCATTTATTTATAAACTCTGCTGCTGGCTTTTGGAAGTTACCCATTTTAGCATCAGACTCTCTCCCATCTAAAAAATGGAGATCGGACTTTCATAGTATTATGAAAGTACAAATGAATGTTAAATACTACCAGCACGTGCAATGTGATCCTCAGCAGAGTCTATGTCCATTGAAATCAATTAGATTAGAAAGATACAGTGTTTACTCCAGAGTCACACTCCTCAGTTGCAAAACCTAAGGAAGGTTGTTAACAATAGGACACTTGGGAGTACACTGATTCGTTGGGTTGCCATAAATTGGTTCGGTTTGGTTTATTGGATTTATAAACCACCCTCCCCCAAAGGGCTCAGGGCGGTAAACAACAGCTGCAATAACAATACAGTCATCATAATATTAAGCAACAACTTGATGGCACTTAACACACACAGTGAATTTTTTCCACAGGTATGACATCAAAAAAAGAAAAGGGAGGTTGTCTTTTATTTACACAGAGGTTACAGTTATGTTCAATAATAATTAATGATTGTGTGTGTATATAACATTTTAAAGGAACCGCCTTACATTCAGGGTTGACTTTCAAGTAAATATAGTATAATGATGTTTAGGATAGTGCAGTTACACACTTTTAATTGAACACACACACTGAGTTGTCTATGAAATTTCCAAGACAGTCTTGGCATTTTCCCCTTTGTGTAATAAAAGTTTATTGACAACATAGGGTTCCGACTGAGCACCCTAAAGATCAGCATCTGCAAAGGAAATGCTGCAAAGAGGATATGGAATATTGTTTCTTCACTAGGTTCCAGTAACATAATTTGACTCCCGCTCAGAAAACAACTGGACAACTTATTGTGCTGAAGTTGGAAAATCAAAAATCCGAAACATGAATGCGGTTGTGAAAAAAGATTTATTTGTGTGCGTTTGAGAACGCATAGTTTGTTTTGCATTTGCGTTTTGCTTCTTGCACTGAGAATTTCCTCTTCCCTCCCGTTAAAAAAAATTAAACATTAATGAATCACTATTTTCTGCCTTTTAGACTTGAACAATTATGAGTACAGTTTTGCGATCTTTAGCCATATTTACTGACATTCAAAGGCAGATTCTATCTTATTAGATTGTTATAAATGGGACCCTAGGGATTCAACACACACGGGCTTAAGCAGATGTGAAAGCTTCCTTTTCTTTTCGGGGGTTTTTTTTTTTAGATGCTCCTCTTTCTGGCTTTAGATACATTCTGAGTTTCCAGTGTGAAAATAACACACAGTGAATTAAAAAATCAAATTCCTTTTATCAGATTATTACAGCCATAGGGTACAATCTACCAGAATCTTCTACTAAACAAATTTCTCACTGTTCCTGTGCGACTCCTATTAAATTTAATGGGGCTTGGGAGGTGATTGTGGCCACAGATAGAACAAAAAACAGTTTGGTTTCTCCAATTGATTTGCACACACGCCCCTCAAAAAAGTTATGAGACTGATAAAGAAAAGAGCAGAGATTACAATCCTCTCTCTCTCTTTCTCTCTCTAAGTACAAAACTCCCTTGTTCTCATTATGTTTAAAACAGATTGTCTGGTCCAGACCTGTTTCTGTATACCACAAAACATCAGCATGCTTCCACCTATACTAGAGTGGGCTCATTTCAAAAGGTAAACTCTTAATCTGTTACAGGCAAACTTTTTTTTTTTATTTCCGGAATAACTTTGGAGAAATATTTGAACAAGAATTTAAGAGCTTTGTGGTAAGGGCATATACGTTTATTTTTCTGGCGCTTGAAGTACTGTTTAAGTAACTATTTAAAAGAGGAGAGAGGGGGAGCTGTGGTGAGGAGGGAAAGGATCACAGACCCACAACAAAGAGAGTATTTACACGCGTTTTTATTTCTGGTTAATATAAAAGAAATATGGTAATGAAAAACAGTTCTGAATTTTCAAGCCATTTGTCCTGATCATTAATTTTCCTGAGAATCATTGTGGAAGTCTTTGAAGAGTTCAATTTCATCACCATGTTATAGATTCTGGTGTGTTTTTAAAATAATAATTATTTTTCCCAAAGTGCTTTAACGATCCAATGTACTTTCCTTTTCGAATTTTTTTTCTACTACTGTCAGTTAGATTTGGGATGGGCAACTTTGTTCAGCATCAGTTCAGAAACACGCTGTGTGTCAGATGACCTTAACTGAGTTGTCCAGCCAGAAACCTGATTCTATGGGTGCCTGCAGGGGTCTTTTGCTGACGCAACATTAGATCCGGACAAGCTAGTCAACTTTGTACGTGAACCAAGCATTGTCAAAAATGATAATAATAATTCCAAGGCATTTTCAGGAAGGCTTTTCTGTGCAATATTTATTTTTGTTTCAGTAGCCAGTTTGCAAATGTGCTTTGGTTTTAATTGTTCAGCTCTATTTAGATGTCTTGAAAGCCGCCCTAAGACCATCATCTGGAGCCTATTCGTAGCATTCGGATACCATAAACAACCTACAGTCATCCCAACTTGATTAATCTAGTAGATTTTCATGAATCATGCATCTTCACGTGCTGAATTGTCTAGATATCACAGCTCGCCATCCCCTTATTTAGCATACCGCAAGAATAAAGTTGAGCTGAGGTTACTAAGGTACAGATTTGTTATTTTGGAAGTTTTATTTTCACATGTGAAAATGCTAAACAGCTGTTCAAAAAGAAAATCTGAATTCAGATGGTACGAAAAAAACCCCTCCAGTTTATCATAGTGTCAGACTAGGAACCAGAGGCGTAGTTCTAAGGGGACCCGGGGGTGGGGTGCGACGCACCGGCACGCACCCCTGTGGGAGCGTAGCAGGAGCGTTCCTGGGGCAGGGGCATTCCGGGGCGGGGGCAGAGGACGCACCAGAGCACTGGCCGCTTTTCCCCCTTGCTATGCCTCTGCTAGGAACTGGGAAACTGAAGTCCGACTCCCCACTTCGTTATGCAAGATTCTGGGGTGACCTTGGGCCAGTTACACATTTTCCATCTAACCTATTTCACAGGGTTGTTGTGAGGTTAAAACAGGTCAGGAGAATGATGTAAGTCGCCTTGGGTCCCCACTGGATAGGAAGGAAGCTGGGATATGAAGTAGATCAATAAATCCCTCACATGAGAAAGAGATTTACAAGAGCAGTTGCCAACTCCAGGGTGTGAGATGCCTGGATATTTTGGAGGAGACGACTGGAGAGGGTGGGGTTTAATACCATACAGTCTATTCTCTTAAGCAGACATTTTATTCTGGGGAACTATCTCTGTAGCCTAGAAAACACTTGTAATTCTGGGAGATTTCCAGGCCCAACCTGGATGCTGGCAACCCTGCTTACAAGCCTTCTAAGAGGCAACTAATTGCAACATTTAGCTGAACTATCCTATGTTCAAAAATTTCAAAATTCGTATGTCCAATTTCAAGCAGAATTGTGTGGATTTTTAAATGATGACGCAGATTATTTGAACTCTACCTTACGTTCAAGAGCATCAGAGCACACCTGACGTTCAAGAGCATTTGTTTGCATAAATTACAGATGCATTTGAAGTGACTGCTCAACTACCTTAAACTGAATTGTCAAAACCCTGGCCCGGTGCGTTCAAGTTACATTTCAGAGAACAGCGATTCAATGTCTACCTTGCCCTTCTCTACCCTTTGCTTCCCCTGCACAGGCTGAAAAGAGAAGCCTTCTCAGCGGCGTGGCTGAAAGTGCTTATTTTGTCCCGCCGAGCACTCTGAGTAAAGTCCGAGACTCCCAATCTCCTCAGGAGAAGGGAAACAGGAAAACCCCAAACAGCTCGGCAAGCGTGAAGCAAGTCGAGGAATTTACTGAAAGACTTCAGCCCTCATGTGGCTGAAAGGGGAAGAAAGGATGGCATGTTAAAGAGAAAGAGAGAGAGAGAGAGAAGGGAATAAGAACGACAGACACAGCAGCTGAAGGACTTTTTCGCTTATTAGGAAAAGAGGCCCCGGCAAGAGGAGACAGAGGTGACCAAACCAGCTGAACCACTCGCAGCATTAATCAGTAACAAAGAGGCCGGGTCTGCCGGGCGGGCTCCGGCCCTTGAACCTGGACTCTGCTCTATAAATTGCAACTTGGAAATGACTCTTTTTTTTCCCTTCTTTTTCTTTTCTTTTTGCTGTTTTTTTTTTTTTTTTTTTGCTGGAAAGACAGGCTGGCAACGGGCCAAGTCTGGCTACCGCCCCTTGGAAACGAAAAAGGAGGGGAGGGGAGGGGAGGGAGGAAAGGAAAGGAAACCATCCTATTCAGGAAACTTCCCTTCAGTTTTTCAAGACTCTGTTTTGTTTTTAACGAGCTAATAACCGGCCTCTCCAGAAAACAACAGTAGGGGGCCAGGTGAAAATTAATTGGGCAAGGGAGCCGGGAAGGGGGAGCAAGAGAAAACTGAAACAATTCAAGGGCTGTTTTTATTCCCTCCACGACGACGTCCCTGCGCCTGGACTTTGTCTGCACACGGAAGATGCCGCGGCTCCTTGCATCTAAGATTTCAGACCCCACCTCCAGCCAAGAGTTCAAGCAGACACGTTTATGGCCCTGGGCTCCAGGGCAACGCTGAAAAGAATAATAAACGTCTTTATTTTAGAAATAAAAAAAGGAGGACAAGGCATGCTTAGGCTCTGTCCTTGTTTCCGCAATTCCCGTTAACCCCACGTGGTCGCTTAAAAACTGGCATCTGCACGGCGTCGAATCCAGCGTAGTTATTACTTTATAAACATATATGGCTTTTTGGGGGGGAAAAAGAGAGAGGAAATAAATCTCTGTTCATTGGTGATGTCGCTTTATTTGGAGGTTCTGGGAATGTTATTAATAGAATGGGGACATGGTCATGATCGAGTAGCAATACTCACTCATTTACCTCAGGAATCAAGAGTTCCGTGGCGCTTTAAAAGTCTATTTCATGTATTTGCATCTTCACAAGCCTCTGTGTGGTGGAACGCTGAGTAGCTGGTTTCACAAGCAGGCTCCTTCCCCCAATTCACACAATTGCTATCCATCAGAAAAAGAAGTGCCCAATGGTACATGTGGTAGAGGGAAGGGATTTGTTACGCTCTTCCGACCATGGAAAAGTGAAGCCAAATGTCTGAGTTAGTGCTCTGAAATGTATTGTAAAATGCAACTTCACAGGCTAGACTCGCAGTGGTTCTCAACCTGGGGGTCGGGACCCCTTTGGGGGGTCAAACCGCCCTTTCACAGGGGTCGCCTAAGACTCTCTGCATCAGTGTTCTCCATCTGTAAAATTGATAAATGTTAGGGTTGGGGGGCACCACAACATGAGGAACTGTATTAAAGGGTCGCGGCATTAGAAAGGTTGAGAACTACTGGGCTAGAGCCTGCTTCAAAAAGTGGCTGGACGTTTGGCAGGTACAGACACGGTGGGCAACATTGGTTTTTGCACAGGTTGAGTTCAGATGGAATACCCAGGGTTGCCCATTCCAGGTTACACATAAGCACATACAGATGAAGGTGCCTTATACCAAACCAGACTATCGGTCCATTAAGGACACTACTGTCTATTCATACTGGCAGCAGCTATCCAGGGCCTCAGGCAGAGGCATTTAACATCATCTACTGCCTTCTGCATGCAAAACTGAGACTCTCCCACTCAGCTATGGTCCCTCCCTTGAAGAGTGGGAAATTCCCACAGACCTGGGAACAGAGCCTAGGGAAGTTAGGGTTTGGGAAAGGCAGAGACTTCAGTCTACCCTTCCTAAGCAGCCACGTTTTCCAGGGGAGTTGGTCTCTGTAGTCTGGAGGTCAGCTGTAATTCTGGGAAATCTCCAAGCCTCACCTGGAGACTGGCAACCTAGTAATTCCACCTCACCCTGAGACTTGAATTTACATGAAAGATGCTCTTCTACACTTCCTAGTTGTCAGCAAACCACAGTCTGCTGTTCCTTCCAAAACAGCAATCTAATAATTTTAGCTTAGAGGACAACTACTGACCAGTGGTTTGGATTCAATGGGCAGAAGGACTCCCACCTGCAGCTTTCTCACATCCCTCCTGCAGTAAAAGTCCCAAGAGCCCCCTCAAAATGCTTCAGTTTGGGCGGTAGCCAGAGGAAGTAAAGTGAGAAAGTCACACTATGTGGGTGGAAGCCCTTCACTGAATCCAAGTCATAGCTGACGGCCCAAATAACAGCAAACTATGGGTCTGCCAACCATCAAAAAATACATGACAGCATGAAAGCAGTGGAACAGAGAGAGCACAAGGCCTCAGTTTAGTGTTACGCCTCAACTATCTCACAGCTTCAGATGTCATCTTTCTAATACACATACAGATCCCGGCCAAGACATTTTGGATCTCAGAAAACAGCCACATGGTCTATCTCTCCCCCCCCCTCCCCGACCAAATCTACCCTGATACTTGTGGTTTAAAAAAGAACAACAAATCAAATAACTGATGAACATCTACTTTTTTGCGGGATCGGCACGTAACCTCAGTTCCTCATTGCAGGCCCAATACCTTTCCCTACATATGCACAAACAGAATATGCATAAAGTACCAATGAATACTTAATGAACCTTACCAAGTAACTAGGGTTTTGTCATGTCTCCGTGACATATTTTTTTTGCAGCTGGATAGGGTACAAAGTGGCCCCAAGAAGTAGGGTTGACCGCTGTAAAATTTGCTGTCCCTTTAATATCATTTTAATCTGTAGCAAATTCCAGAGGAGGTTATTTACTTCAATGCCATGAACAGATTCACCTGCCCTTTTCCACACACTTTTAAAGGATAGAAAGTTTTTCTCTTGGCCAGATGGCAAACCTACCTGAAAGGCTTCTGGGGGTTATCCTAACAGTGACTGAGATAACCAATTATCTTCGTTTTAAAAATGTTATGAATTTATTCATGTGGCTTATCAGTGTAGGCATTGTTGTTTGTCCAGCACTTTTTTGGTGTGAAGCTGCTGTGCGAATCTATGTCTTACCTTTTTGCACAACCGCAGAGGGGTTTTTTTTTAAGAATGAGAAGTGAAAAGGAGTATGGTGGGGAAAGAGAGTGTGTAGAGGGTAAAAAAGGAGGGAGGGAGCTGTCAAGTGGGAGGGGGGGGAGGCAGAGCATCTATTCAAGGACCAGGCGTACTGACCAAGGTCAGCTGGGGAGACGTGGCCTCTCGCAGCAGCTGCACAATTATGCCTAAATTATGCATGGCACTGAAATTCCAAAGATCAAGCCTGGTAAACCCAGACAGGAAGACACACGCTTGTGGGACACCAGAAAGGAGATGCTGAATGATTTTAATTGCTCGGCGATTTTCTAAAGGCTAGATTAAGACGCTCTCCAGTTAAAGGCCTGATGCGCCATACAATTTTCCTGGCGTAAATGCAAATAAAAGATCCTAATGAGAAAGACGCTTAAGCGGTGGCTGTGATCAAAAGGTTAAAGAAAAATATAAAACAAAACTAAAAAAAACCCAACCCATCCCAGAATCCAGAGAATGGAGGTCCCCCAGTCTTTTTAAACATAAACAGCACAAAAACTCTAGCCTAATTAACTGATTTAGCCCCCCTACTTCAAAAAAGGAAAAGCGTACCTTGTTTGTAAAAATTAATATGCATGTAACACGCAAACATCTTATATCTGCAAAACTATCTTTAATCGGACTTTGTTGAATGAGGAATTTTCTCTTCATATGCATCAAAGTAATAAAACACATTTTGAGTTATTAACAAACATAACACAGTATGGCTGCACGAACCGAACTTTTGTTTGCTCAGATTCTCTTGAAAAATGGCAAAAGTATGAATGAAAAAGAGTGGGCTGGAGAGGTGGAATGAGAAAGGCCCAAGGGAAACCAGCTGCTACACACACACACACACACACACACACAACTGACTTGCCCAACTTGTTGATAAAAGCAATCCACCTTCCCCCTCCACCACCATCAGCTGCTCTGAGTTCTCCAGCAGAGCTTCGGAGAACCAAAACCCCCGCTTGCAGCCGCAGCCGCTGTCTGTGCTGCTGTTACAGGCATTTATTCCAGTTAAGGGGTTAACGATTCGTTTCCACTACTTCTCTCGAGAAAACCTACAATGAAAACATTGGCACACGAAAGCACTCTGACTGCCAGAATGCCACAGCGCGAGTGAAAAGTCCGTTTTGTTTTCATTACATTGCTGGGATTTCCGGCTTAGCTCCTTAGCTTAGATACTAAATCCCAAGATATTCCACCCACTTTTTTTGAAAAAAGACTCCCCCCCCCCCCCCACTTTCTGGATGCATGCAACCCATTCCACCGATTTTCTTTTGGGTTGTTTGTATGTTTGTATTTTTCCTTTTTTAAAAAAGAAGAAGAAGCAAATGTGCAAAGACAGAAACGTTTCTGAAAATGATATTTTGCTGAAGTAGAAACGTTCTCATTTCTATTCAACTGCAGTATGGCTCCATTAAGAAATACAATTTCAGATACTTGGGGGGGGGGGCTACCCCATCCTTCTTTGCTCCCCTTCCCATCTCTTGCTTTGCAAGCATTCTCTACTTAACCCCGGCTCACCCAGAGAGGCAACATCAAAAATCCAGGATGAACCCGTGCCCTTCTGAATTATATGACGTGAACTTTGAGCCTTCCGAATGCAAAATCGTATGAATGTTTGCATAAGGGTACATATTCATGATAGGAAACCGTTCTAATATCAGAAACCTCTTGGAAAAAAAGGGGTGTCAGGTTGTATTCAAGTTCATCGAGTGCAGGTTCAAATAGGAAGATTCTCCTACTACCTTGGCAAAGGAGGGGAGGGGGGAGCGGCAGAGTATTCTATCTCTTTTATTTATTTATATATGATAAGGCCCAGTCAGAGCGACTTTTATTGATCATGCACCGGTCTCCAGCTGTCAAATCATTTGTTCTTGCAGTCTTGGCTTTTCTGATGGAAGGGGGAGGGGAGGGCAACGCTTCTGTCCTTTTCAACCGCTTTCCCTTGCGACCTCAAATTCCCCAGCAAAGTGCGTATGACTTGTCTCTTACAATCAATACTCCACTAACTGTAAAAAGTCACTGGTATTTCTTTCTGCTGTTTTTTTTTTTTAAACTTACATCCTAACAAATGCCAGAGCTTCTTTTCTTCTCCTTTTTATTTTTCGTTAATGTCCCCTTCGTGGCTTCTTCAGTTTATGGTTATTTGTAAGAGAACCAATGAACAGTTATGCAGATTTGCCACGCACTGGTTTTGGCTACTGTGCTTGTGTCAAAAGGGGGGGGGGGATCAACCTTCAAACTGTCAATACTTGTAATTACCATACTCTCTCTCTCTCTCTCTCTCTCTCTCACTCACACACACACACACACACACACACACACACACACACACACGCGAAATTTCAAAAGACTGTAGAAAAGGCTGAGAGTCAGGGTCAAAACCTGGGGGCAGTTTACACATTCAGCATCAATTCAGATCTCTTTTTATTTCTGGTAAGACTTCCTATCAAAACGAAATCTCCTTCTCATCATGCATAGAAAATTACCATGTCAAGGAGAGGATTAGGTCTAATATATTCCCTGATATGCTAGTGCTTTTTATGCAGGGAGATCTTGTAATGGGATAACATGCAAATATGCAACTGCCCCCACACATATATACTTATATGCAGCCTGAAGCTGTATAATCCAAAAATTATGACTTCATCTTAGGTTACAGGATCACAAGTTCTAAAGACCTTTCAAATATCAAAGGGTAATCTACAACAGTCCGTCATACTAAAATAGAGTCCTCTGTATATCCCACCCACAAGACACATAAAACTCTGACGATTAAACTGTGCCATCACCCTCCACCTTCCTGGATGGGGCTGAACATGAATACCTTTCACCATTAGAGCCCTCATGTCAGTGACACAGGGTTCAAACATTAACAGTGCAACCTTAAGGAGCCAGCGTGGTGTAGTGGTTAAGAGCAGGTGCACTCTAATCTGGAGAACCAGGTTTGATTCCCAGCTCTGCCGCTTGAGCTGTGGAGGCTTATCTGGTTAACTAGATTAGCTTGTGTACTCCAACACATGCCAGCTAGGTGACCTTGGGCTAGTCACAGTTCTTTGGAACTCTCTCAGCCCCACCTACCTCACAGGATGTTGGGGGGGGGGGGGAGGGAGGGGAAAGAGATTGTAAGCCTCTTTGAGTCTCCTTACAGGAGAGAAAGGGCGAATATAAATCCAAACTATTCCTCCTCCTCCTCTTCTTCTTAAGCTGAGTTACACTCTTACAAGACTACAGAATCCAACGGACAGAGGGATGTACCTCTGTTTAGGATTTCACTGTAAGGCAGTCTTGTTCGCCAAACCTATCCATAGCCTCCTTGTGTGAGGTAAAAACAACTGCAATTAGCAGGGCCTTTCCAATCATCAAAAAGTTTTAGAAAACCTTCATAGCAGGGGGTTAGATCCACACTAAATGCTGCTGTGGACACAAGGACTTCTGCCCATGCAACAAATTTCCTGCCTTCTTCCTCCCATGGTAGGCCCAAATGACCCCCAAATCCTGCCTGAGTCATCCCAGAAATAGGATTTCTGTGGTCATTTGAGGCTGTTGAAGAGAGGGGAGGGAGCAGGAAATTTAGCCTTCATAAGCAGAAGTCCATGCACCCATGGAAATCTCTAGCCCAGATTCAGGCCTAGGTCAGAAACCTAAATCAGGGGTGGCCAACCAGATGTATGGCACTCCAGATGTTCATGGACTACAATTCCCATCAGCCCTACCAGCATGGCCATGCTGGCAGGGGCTGATGGGAATTGTAGTCCATGAACATCTGGAGTGCCATAGGTTGGCCACCCCTGACCTAAACCAATCCCTTTAAATGGGTACATAGAATCTGTAGGCTGCCCAAAATTTACCAGGGTCTGGCTAATCATCTATGGACTTCGCAGAACAGGATGTTTCCATTTTCCCTCTCATTGAAGTCCACTGAGTCCTCAAAAACTTGCCTCTTGGGGATCAGCAGACCCTCAGGAACAGCATCAGGGCAGAGTGAGGGGGAAGGGAAACTGATGGCAATTGCCGCCCTGCCTTCCGAAGACAGAAATGTCATCAAGTCTTTAGAGCTGCATGGCTGGACACAGGCCTTTTTATTGATGATGACTGCTGAGCATCTCAGGTTTTGATTGCTAGTTTTGAAGTGTTTTATTATGTTTTCTATAGACTGGATCCAAAGTTCCATTTTCCGTAACAGAAGGCACTTCCGTCAGTAGGACGGAGCTTTTCCGCCTCTCTTCTCTCACTGCAGCTCAGCATTTTGGGGAGTTCATTTGGCTGTAGAAGATGGGAGGACAAAGGAAAGTTCTATTCTGCTGATGGCAACGATATAAAATATAAAATTTAGTCTGGATCCAACCTTACAGATTTTATTTGTCTCAGGTTTCAGCACAAGACTTTTCTGATCATGAATACATGAAGCTCCCTTCTACTGAGTCAAAGCATTTGTCTCTCAAGGTCAGCATTGTCTAATCTGACTGGCCGCAGTTCTCAGGAAGAGGTCTCCTGAACGATCCACTCTGCTAGGAGCCACACTCCGGTCAACCTATGGTGACCCCTCACGTATGTTTTCAAGGCAAAAGACAAACAGAGATGGTTTCCCATTGCCTGCCTCCACACAGTGCTTTTGAACTTCCTTGGTGGTCTCCAATCCAAATACTAACCAGGGTTGATCCCACTTGGCTTCCAAAATCCAATAACATCAGGCTAGCTGGGTTATCCAGATAAGATCATCACGAACTAAACGAACCTTTTAAACTGGAGATACCATGGACTGAATCTGGAACATTCAGCATGCAAACCACATGCTCTGCCACAAACCACTGCCTCTACCCTGGGCCACACAGCTTAATCGAGTCTTGCCAGTTTTTGCAACCTCTATTTTGTCTGCTGGGTTGGTTTCGTCTAGAAATGGACGGCGTGAACTGAAGCCTCGACCATTTCCCATTGTGACAAACGACTACTAGCATAAGCAGCTGTCTGCTGTTAAGCGTATAAAGGCATGAATGGTGTGTGTTTTTGCTATTAAAATGAATGCAAACAAAAGGGTCACAAGCATGAACAAATGTGTTTCTCTATTTTTAATCTGCTTGCTACTGTTCTGCATTACATTGCTGGTCCTCATTGGCATGATTCATTTGCTTGTCTGGATTCACAGAAAATTTACAATCGTCAAAGCCTACATCTCCTTCTGGCTTCAGTGGGATTACCCTGGAAGGACTACTTGGAAGATTTACCC
Organism: Sphaerodactylus townsendi; assembly: GCF_021028975.2. Taxonomy (NCBI): domain Eukaryota; kingdom Metazoa; phylum Chordata; class Lepidosauria; order Squamata; family Sphaerodactylidae; genus Sphaerodactylus; species Sphaerodactylus townsendi. The sequence continues at coordinate 158,983,459 of NC_059426.1, forward strand.
CATTGCCCCCATGAGCAATTTCAGCTGCACCCATAACACAGTCCCATCAAAATTCTACACTAGTAGTTCTGTCTCCTGGAAGGTAAACATTGGATCATCATTCCAAGACCAGCCAACCTCTAAATAGACAGGAATCTTGGACTGGCACTGCCATGATTCTGAAACCCACACAAATCAAATTCTGCCAAGGTGCTAGAACATCTAGTAATGCAGGCAGGCATATGAATTTGAGGGCCCACAAGGAAGAGCAAATGAAGAGAGGAGGAAGAAAGGAGCCAGTTTGGTATCTACCACAAGTTCTCAACCCTCCAAACACCAGCCCGTTGGCTCCCAGTCTGTTATTAAACTAACAGTGTTTCAGCTCTGTTATGCAGGAGAAGACTGGGCTGTGAAAACACTTTTGACTTCAGTTGCCCCTGCAGTGGAGATTATGCGGCTGAAGTTATTCAACTCAGGTCTCAGGGATGATGATGACCACCACTGTCATCACAGACAGGGCCCAGGTCCAAGCTGAGCAGTTACCCTCCCCCCCGCCCCAGGCTCACTGTCTGCATGGGTTCAGGTCAATCTAACTCTGATGTTATGAGACAGACCTTCCCACCAAACTTCTGAATTTGCCTCCTGCTGTAACACTGAACCACTGCTTCCACGCATCATTGGCTATTGCTCTACTATTGTGATAAAGCAATAATTGGCCGCTGGGTTTTCCAGTGTGGACAAGCCAACAACCAAATATCCTGCATCCTGTGTGGATGCAGCCTCTCTCCAGAAATGTTGGTTGATTAAAGCAAGGTCAACAAATGCTGACCTTTTGTCACAGCCAAGTTGCTCTTTGTCACGGCCAAATTAAAGGTCAGAACAGAGTCCATCCTGGCACCATAAAGTTTAAGTAACTGTGAAGTCTCATTAAGTAGAAAGTAAATGCCAATGTTAATCCAGTTCTGATAGACCCGAATTAAAATAAAGGCCAGCAAATCCTACCTAAGTATCACATACCCAATTGACCAAGTCTGAAAGGAAAACTGTAGGGAAACTTACAGCAGCCCAACAATCTGCCCACAAGTCTTCCCAGGTTGTCCCTTCTATGTTTCAGATAGGGCCGTGGTGGCGAACCGTTTTTGTGGGGTAGTTTGCCACTGCTTGCCCCGACTATTCTTTACCCCCTAGCTATGTGCTAGGACTAGGTACTCATTTACCGACCAAGGAATGGATGGATGGCTGAGTTGACCATGAGCCAGCTGCCAGGATATCTGACCCACAGGGGGCTTGAACTCCTGACCGTGTGAGTGGCAGTGCAAGCACTTAACCACTACGCCACGCAGCTCCTTCTTAACTGGAGATGCCATTAATTGAACCTGGTACCTTCTACATGCAAAGAAGATGCTCTGCACTGAGCTATGGCTCCTCTCTCTTGTAAGTAACTATTACTCTGCTGCAACAGCACCATCTCCAACGTGTTGATGCAGACCCGCTCCAGCTGGCACTATTTTCCCCACAGGTTAAGAGTTTCAAAGTCTCGTGTCTTTGGAAATATCATCTGCAGTTTGGAAATTCTCAAAAATATACTCTTAGTAACAGCAATTAAGGCCCACTGACATCTACAAAGGCGGCATCAATGGGACCTTGAAGCGTGGGTATTAACGCACCAGATCGATAAACAAACCATCCCTGACATGCTTTGTATGCAGGCTTGGAGCGCGGGACATTTTAATGGCTTATTCTGAAATAGTGACTGAATCCAGCTGCAAACTAGAGAAAAAGAAAATAATGGAAGACGTGCATAGTGGTTTTTAAATTCCCCAATGGAAAAAAAAAGCAAGCAGAACCCATGCATGAGTGTGTCACCTTTTCCCCACCTGCTTCAGATGACATGGTAATGAGCAATACTTGCTCTAATAAACTTTTAAGTGTGTGACATATTCTGGGATGCACTGATTACACAACAGCTACTTAGAGCGGGCAGCCAGTGAACCGTCCAGAGATACAGGTGGAGGGGCTGATAAAGGCAGGCGGAGGACCTAAGCTATGTCAGTCTTAAAAAGGCAGGAAGCATCACCCCTCCTCCAGGAAAGGGAATTTAGTCATTTTTTATATTTAGAGGCCCCTCATAATCCAAGGCCCCGAACTGCAGTTTGCTTCCTTTGCACACAAATCCGGCTCTGGCTGCTCTGGACACAAAACTGGCTGTCGTCTGCAATCGCAGTGGGTGGCACCCTCCCCTAACCCGAAAGGTGTCTCTAATTTCAATGAGGTTTGATAACGTAAGAGTTCGGTGGCACCTTAACGACTGGCAATATTTATTTCAACATGAGCTTTCATGAGTCACAGCTCACTTCCTCAGATATCTGAGGAAGTGAGCCGTGACTCACGAAAGCTGGCATGGAAATAAATGTTAAGTCTTTAAGGTATCGAGGGTTTTTTTTTCTTTTGTTATACACACTAACAGGGCTACTCCCCAGCAATCATCGATGGGGCTTGCACAGAAGTTGGGCAAACTGTCCCTCTTGCAACTTTACTCTCTCCTTGAGGAAAGAGGACAGCTGCCTTTCCCCCTTTTTAGAGACCAGAGGCAGATTTGAATACCCGCCAAGCAAGTGGGACAATTTCACTTCGGAGATTATGAAAGCAAACCCTAAGCAGATCCAACTCAGGTGTGTTGAATGGGGCTTGGTCCCAGAAAAGTGTTCTCAGGACTATGTTGTGTGTCACCTTTCCATGGCTGATGTGTTTTGTGCAGTGAATATAAATTTATTGCATGCATGGGGGCAGAGCAACTCGTGAGCCATTTTCAGGAGTCCCATGCAAAACAAGCAACAAGCACTCAACTTGAAGGCTCTGGAGGAACATCCTAACAGGATCAGTCAGTCATAAACTCATTTACACATCCTTCACAGAGAGACTATTTCTCACCATTGTTCTGGAATTCCCCAGAGCATCTATTCGTAATGGAGACCACATTCCCCTTGAGGCAGGGGAACAATCCATACATTTCGAGGGGCATTCAGAACTTGTGAGGACAAGTGAAGAACGTCTGAAATTTTAGACAGCCCCTTTGCCATACCTGCAACATGCAGAATAATCCACTTTGAATCCACTTTCACAATTGTTTGCAAGTGGAATTTGCTATTCCATACAGTAAAATCCAGCTACGAAGTGCATTGAAAGTGGATTGAAAGTGCATTATTCTGCATGTGCGGAAGAGCCAGTGAAAGAATGTTGTTTTGTGCTGCTCATGCCACCCTGACAATGTTTATATGTTCATACTGAATTCCCCAGATAAGCCTCCTCAGCTCAAGCGGCAGAGCGGGGAATCAAACCCGGTTCCTCCAGGTTAGAGTACACCTGCTCTTAACCACTGCGCCACTGCTGCTCCTTCAACACTGACCATCAATGCTGCCTTGAGATTCTTTCCTTTGCAGCAAACAACCTGCCTGTCCTTGCTTCCTTCCCTTCTCCCACTTAAGATTCCACAGTGGCTTGTCTGACTCTTAGCTTAATATGGGGTGCCAGGATCCATAATGGTACGCAGTGTAAGTGAATGTCTCTGGGTGAACAGCAATAATAATTAGCTGTCATGATGTGAAGAAAGGATAATCCATGCCATTGAGTTAACAATCACTCACGCAACACACACATGGATTTCAACTAATCTTAATTTGGAGGAAAAATAACAATTCTAAATATATCAAACAGCTTCTTTTCACAGCAAACCTGCGACAGTGTTTATCTCTAGCCTCCAGCACATGGGAGTTATTTCGTTTCTCTTCCTGGCAGTTTTACCATTTAAAAGGCCAAAATGAACATTCTTGGAGCAGGGGTTGCCGTTTAATCCACTGTGTGACAGGAAGTCACACTCACACTCTTTCCCCCAGCACACGCACACACTTTGTATATCAGGTTCAAATACATGAAGTACAGAACGCTGCTTTGGTGGGCACAGCTGAATAGATGTCGGCTTGAAATAATATCTTCTGCAACCTTTTGCAGCAATTAACAGAGCGGCCTAATGAATTTCCACTACTAGTTACTGCTGCTCAGTATTTATGCAGCATCCACGGAGTGCCAGGAGCTGCACAGAAAGGATCCAATATCACCCCTCAGGTTTTAAAGAATAAGACTCCAAAAATGGCTCTCTCCAAGGTATCATGCAGTGGACACAAAAATCACATTGTTCAATACTCCACTGTACTAAAATATCCTTGTACCAGTATATCAGGGATTATCATCCTTTCCCCCTTGATACCTATGGCATTTTGAATGAATGGGGAAGTTCATGTATGGGGGACCATTCCCCATCTGATGTTTGAAATATGAAAACCCACACCCTCTTCGCTGCAGAGACAAAATGGAAGAGGGGACCATCAATGCTACCTTGAGCTTCTGAGAGGGAGGGCAAGAAAATATATGACAGATAAAAATGCTTTGACTCTGGACAGCTATAACATGTGATGGTATGCTATGGCTCGAAGTCAAGGACAGAGCAAGGGAAAGGCAGGAGAAACGTGTCAAGTTCTGGTTATAGAGTAGAAGCATGTCATTTTAGCAATGGCAGATTGTCATATGGTTTTGTAACAGTAGGAATAATACTGACATGATTAATATAATGCCATTATGTTACAATACATTATATTACATTATAAAAACATTTATATCCCACTTTTCCTAGTGGCTCGAGGCAGTTTACAATACAGACCAAAAGTAACAATAAAACTCCAGTTCATTCCAACCTAATAAAATATATTATATTAATATTATTAGGACTGTATACGGCACAATAGAATGGTCCAATCACTTCACAGGCATTAGGTTACTAAAACAACAACCATGTGAGGTTAGCCCAGTGCTGACACTACAGTGCAAGAAGCTGAGGCTGAAAGAATTTTGGCTTACCTATAACCAATTTATGAACTTGAGATTTGCCCCAGAGATTTCCTACCTTATGGCTTAGCCGCTTGACACTCAGCCATACTGCAGCAGATTGAGACCACTTCTGCACATGCAGAATAATGCACTTTCAATCCACTTTCAATGCACTTTGCAGCAGGATTTTACTGTGCGGAATAGCAAAATCCACTTGCAAACTATTGTGAAAGTGGATTGTAAGTGTATTATTCTGCAAGTGTGAAAAGGGCCTCACACTACAAGCACTACAAGAAGGCCATTTTAAATCACCCTCCAGCAGAGCTGTAGTGAGGGGGAACTGCGCCTGGGGCACGTGTGCACCCTGCGCCCCACCACACCCCGGAACGCCCCCAAATACAACCTGGCGCATCACGCACCCCCCGCTCCCTTGGCGCTACGCCACTGCCCTCCAGAGCAGCTATTACTCTTAGATACTGTAGCACATCACAGATTATGGAAAGATTTCACCACTCCAATGCAACGGCTCCCTTTTCTAGTATGTGCTGAAGGGAGAGGAAACTCAAATGTCCCAACACCACTTTAAAATTCATGTGGCAACTATGGCATATATAGAGATCCTAAGTAAGGGCCTGCGAAAAGCTCCAAGGTTAGGGTGAGAAGAGGCTCAGAGGAAGATACACAGCAGAGGAGACAGTAATGGGGAGGACATGGGCAAACAAAGCAGCATAGATTAGATACGAAGGATCTCCTTATACTACAAATGCTTTTCAGATATTTAGCTATCGTAAGATTTCTGAGAATTGTAGCTTGGTAAAGGAGCTAGAAATGGTTAGATATTCCACATTCCTCACCACACAGAACTTAGACCAGATCCAATTGTGATGGATGTTATGTGATTGTAATCATCCACACCCTATACAGAAACAGGAAACGTAACGTCCCAAGAATATGTTGGGTAGGACCCCAGAATGAAAGTAAGCTGGTATGGGGCTGGTACAGAGTACCAGTAAAAAAGTGGATAAAATGGTACCTTCTATTTTATGCTTTGAGTTCTCGCAAAAGATACAGAGGCAGTAAGACATTTAAGTCACTTTCACCTCAGTTTCTCAGGGAGAAAGAATGGTCAAGTAAACTCTGCAACATAAAAAGTGGTCAAAAGAGTCGAAGAAAGGAGTCCAAGCAACCAGTGGCAGGTGAATGTGATCATTTTAGAAAAAAGTGAGGAGGGTAGACAAGGGAAGACCAAATGAAAGTTGAAGTAGGAAGTCTCCACTGAAAAAACTGGATGTTCAAAATCCATGTGGAAGGCAACAGGAAGAACACAGAAATGATCAAAGCAACAGGCATTTTAATAAAGAGTCAAGGGAACAAGGAAGAAAGTAGAAAGAATCACAGAAACTCTTTTCTGGGAGTTAAATGTAAAAGGGAAAAGATAGATGCATATTTTAAAACACTATAGTGTCCAACCATAGTTGGCACCCTTGCAGAAGAATTTTTGGGGTGGAGACAAGATCCTCAGCATCAGGTCAAGGCACAATGCCACTTCTGGAGCAAAATCAGAAGTGATATCACTGTGTCAGACACTGTAGGAGTCGCCCTGAACTCTATGATACAATAATAGATTTTGGGGACAGTCCTACAGCATTATGCCAATGAGAGGACAGCAATTCCACTATAGAACATTTGGCCTTCTGGATGGTGGGCAAGAGGGGATGGCAGCTCACTGAGGCACTTTGGACAAAACACAACACTGCAACACAAGCTTGCAGCTTATTCATAGCTTCATACTAATTCATGCCTACAGAACCATAGGCAGTTGCTCACTGACAGAGCATGTGATGGACAGGAGGCTAAGAGGCTGTCCTGCCCCTGAAGGAAAAATCAGCCACTCAGATGAGCCCACAAGAGGGCTGCTGTCCCAGCATCTAATCACCTTTGAGGAGACAGAGGATGTTGGAGAGAACACAGCAGAAGAAAGAGTTGAGTTCTGCCTCAGAGAGGGAGAGAGCAATGAAGGCTCAGGCCTGGCTCAGGAGAAAAAGCAAAGTGAAGGGGTAGCTCTGCCTGGTAGTGCGGCAGAGTAGTTTAGCTGTATCTTTGGGAGAGAAGAGAGTGTTAGGCCTGTCTCTGGTGATGAGCAGGCCTGGTACAATTTAGTCTGACTCTGGGGAAAGGGCAGGCTGATATGCGTGAAATCCTATGTATGAGAGAGGAGTCAACTTAGTGCCTGGTCAATAAAAGTCTGTTTGTGCCTGAAAGCACTGTAGAAAAGTCTAACTAATCTCGAAAGTCATAACCAGTTCAAATGTCTGTGCATCAGCCAGGTTTCTGCTTTGTCTACCTGGAGAACTGGGCTGCTGGTTTGTTCCTTGAGAACCAACCTGTAAATAAATACATCTTAATTGTGTATATATTAATCCAGCCTCAGTGATCTCAATAATCTTGTGCACCACAAAACTTACCTCACAGCAGTAAACCCACAGCCTATACTACTCGTTATCTGGAGAACACCTGAAAACTGAGGGGAAGGTTTATAACCCGAAAGTAACCTAGGCCGATTCCGCATGGGCCAAAAACAGCAGTGTGAAAACGGTGTGAAAACGGTGTAAAAGGGTTTAAAACAGTGTAAAAGGGTTTATACTGTTTTCACACCGTTTTCACACCACTGTTTTTAGCCCATGCTGAATCAGCCCTAGTTCCCAAAAATCTTAGGAGACTGTGGGCGTTTTCCCACTTACCTTCTGCCCCGCGCGGGGGTCCCCTGGCACTCCCCACTACAGGGGCGGCGACAACGCAGCTGCCCCAAAGCTGCCGCTGTTGCGCCCCCTCAGCACACGTCATTCCTGGCGCTCTTCAAAATGGCGCCTTTTGATGACCCTGTGCAGAGTGCGGGGTCGTGGGGAAGCCCGGGCGTGCGCCAGAAATGATGCGCGCTGAGAGTGGCACGCGGGATAGGGGGCAATGAGTAAGTGGGGAAATGCTCTATGTGCATCCCCTCAGTAGGAAAAAAAGTCTTGGTATACAGCCCCACATTCATGGCACCTCAAGTTAAAGGATCTCAGGTAGTAGGTAGTGAAAGAAACTCTCAACCTGAGCTCCTGGATACCTCCTGCTAGTCAAAGTAGACGATACCAAACCTCTGGTCTGACTCAGCTTCATGAGGTCTGAAATTCTCAAATACAAGATTACAGAATTTTGTCATCAGAAAATACTGCAGATGTCTTCATCCATGGCTATAAGGTGAAGTAAGTGCTGATTCTCAGAATCAGAGGATAAAAGGCACAGGGCATACAGCCATACAGTTTTAAGACCAGGAGCCATAACTGAGTTCCACACCCCTGATAACAGATCGTGTTCAAGAACTGAACCACTGACAGATAGCACCACGCAACCGCTACCAGTACAATCTCTGGAGCTGCAGCTATTGTGCAACTTCTCATTACATGCCACTAGTTTTATACAGGACACAAAGCATTTCCTTCTGCTTCTGCAACTTGAAAGGGTTTACCCAACAATGACTTCCATGTTTTTTTTTTTAAATGAAACCATCGAAACTGTAAAAGGCTTTCAATAAATAACTGAAAATAATGCCTGACTGTTAACCAAATAACTACAAAGGAGGGGGGAAAGAATTCCAGATCATCATAAATTAAGACTCTCATTTTCACACAACAATGGGGTCTTTTACCAGATACATATGGTGTCAAGACGTTATCGTTAACAAGCACCTAACTGTTCTCCCAAAGATACCACCCATCAGTCACCTCACAACTCAACCACTGGTTAAAAAAACTGCAAGGATGTGGGACTTTCAGGAGCACCAGTCAAGAGTTGGGTAAAGGAAATAAAGGCTCAGGTGACAGACCTGGGATGACCCTTGGAAGGATTCTAGGAATCCTTTCTGCCTCAGCCAACTCAGGGTTGACTGGTAGTATAAGACCATCTCTTGTTAGTTCAAGACCATCCCTGCACAACCACAGAAAACTACCTATGGGTCTTGGAAAATCCTGAGACACAGTTTTTAGGGGAGGTAGCCAGAAGTAAAGGACTGGTGCTACAACTCAGCGGTAGAGCATCTGCATCTACAGTTAAAAGGGTCACATAGCAGGGGACATGAAAGACCTGGTCTTGAGACTCTGGGGAGCAGATACCAGTCAGAGTAGAGAACATTGGCCTTGATGGACCAACCCAGGAGGGGCTGTGGCCCAGTGGTAGAGCATCTTCTTGGTATGCTGAAGGTTCCAGAAGTTCAATTCCTGACATTTCCAGTTAAAAGGATTGAGTAGTAGATGATGTGAAAAGTCCTATCTGAGACCTTGGAGAGCTGCTGACAATCAGAGAAGGCAATAATGACCTTGATGGACCAAAGATCTGATGCAGTATAAGGACACTTACATGTGTGAATCCAGATTTGGAATATGATGCGACAGGCACTGCTTGAATTCTGCTTCACCTGGGATGGCCACGATGGCTCTGCTCCCCACTTTCCTTGACCTCTTAAAGATTCAGCATTGCATAGTCCAAGAGAAAAAAGTCAAGGCATCAACATCACACCCAAGTTCTGTGCATGACTTATCACAACGACACACAGTCAGGAGAGCTACAGTACTGCGAAAGGGCAGAAGGGTGTGCAAACCATTCCAAGGGAAAAGGGAGATCCTTGAGATGGGACTGGAAGAGGTAACTGGGAACCCCTCTGAGAGCATCTGAATACTTCAAGAGGACAGGATTAGACAGCGATTGACTTGTCTCCCCGCCCCCTTTTGACAAATATAAACGCCCAATTATCTTTGAACAGCTTGTCCTACATGCGAATTGACACATTTATTTTACAGTAAATAAGTGAAAGTTATCTGCGTTTCCTTTACTGTTAATCTGCACACAAAGAAATAATAAACAGAGCTTGTCTACAAAAAATGCAACGGCGGCAGTCCTCAGAATTCAATTAAGCTAAAATAATTAATGCTTCCGCCATATTAAATTACTTTTACACATTTGAGCCACTGAAGATTTCTCCCCCCTCCTTTATTCTTTAATCTTTATTTCTCTTCCCTTTTTTCCTGTTCATTTTCTTTTTTTGAAAAAAAATTGTTTCAAAGTGCTGGGGAAGGAAGGGAAAGAGGTTGATTATGGGGGAGGGCGAAAGGGGAACTAAAATAAAAAGATGAGTACGGTTTGCAGTTCAAATGTAACAGCCTCTTTTCAGCTGACATAGCATGTTGGCTGTTGCGTTCCTTTGATTAAAATAACATTTTAAATGCTTTGAACAAACATATCTCCCCCCCCATTCTTCTAAAGGATTATTTTACATATTTCTTGGTGGAATGAAGAAATTTTCATTCTTCCTGTCGCAGCGCCGGAGAGGGGAAAAAAAACCCTAAGAATATCTGTCGTCACATAGAAAGTGAAAATATTGTATGCTGTTGCATTATTACAAAAAAAGAGAGAGAGAAGAGGTGGGGAGAAAGCTGCCTTAGAGATTAAGTTTCCCTTTTATGAAATCGTATTTAGACTCTTTTTTTAACAAATCTAACAACAATGCTCTACAGCCTCTCACTGGGAAATACCTTTAATGTTAAATACAGATTCTGATTTTCTTGGCTAATGCAGAAAGCCCTTCTATTGAAATATAAATAAGGGGCTTGGTATATCCCACTAAAGCCTTTGCGAATGACTTCTGTGAGGTTTTTTTTTTCCATGGCTACCCTCCATGGCTGTAATGCGAAGCTTTTATCCTACTATTGAAAACTATCCTCTGCTGTTTGAAAAAAAGAAAGAAGGGGGGGGAGGAAAGGGGGGGTAGTGCGGAAGGAGTCAAAACTCAACAGTAAAATAGAGGGACACGACAACCCTTTTTATCTAAAAATCCAGGCCCTAATTTGAGAAAGGGTTATTACTGCTGTATTTACGGGGGCATTCCTAGCCCATGTCGGGGGAAAGTACCATTCAAACACACACACACCCCTCCTTTTTTTGAAGATTCAAAATCTCTCCCAATTCATTTCTTCTATTTGATCTTTGCTTTTGCATTGAAAAAGATTAAGAGCTCTGGCCTGCCTCTCTTCCTTTCTTCTGACTATTATGATTATTACTATTATTCTTGCCTTATGAGTGAACGCTGGTTTTGTTTCTTTTAAAAAAAACCCATTTTGCAAGGCTGGAAATTAACGGAAACCAGAAACCCACCTAGATAATTTAATTTATATTTAAACCTGGATCGCTGCTTTTAAATGTTATTAATTATACTGTTTTTAAATGTTGTACACCGCCCAGAGCCCTCCGGGGATGGGGCGGTATAAAAATCCAATAAAATAATAATAATAATAAATAATAAAGAAGCCCACTGAGGATGGAGATGGAACGGGAGGGAACTGGAAGTTCACAATTTCGTTGTCTATGCTTTTTTAATCTACTGAACCAATTGCTCATTGTTGGGACACTGAAAGCATGCAGATGGATGGTGGTGTATTGCTAGAATTCATGGTGTAGAATTCAATTGTTTAGCATCAGGCTGAAACTGGAGTTGGGTTAAGACTTCCGTGCCTCTCACTATGGCCCCTTCCGCACATGCAGGATAATGCACTTTCAATCCACTTCCACAATTGTTTGCAGCTAGATTTTGCTATTCCACACAGTAAAATCCAGCTGCAAAGTAAACTGAAAGTGGATTGAAAGTGCTTTATCCACTAACCTGGATAGTTTTGAAAGGGGCTTGGACAGATTTATGGAGGAGAAGTCGATCTGTGGCTACCAATCTTGATCCTCCTTTGCAGACCAGGTGCTCAGGAGCAGCAGCAGCAGCAGGCCATTGCTTTCACATCCTGCATGTGAGCTCCCAAAGGCATCTGGTGGGCTACTGAGAGTAGCAGAGTGCTGGACTAGATGGACTCTGGTCTGATCCAGCAGGCTCTTTCTTATGTTCATTATACTGCATGTGCAGAAGGTGCCTATGGCAGCCCTAGTTGTCCACTGCCAGTCAGAGGGGCATAGGGATGCCAGGACTCCCATTAGGAGATTTGTTTTTCTGCCACTGCTCCAAATAGTGCCAGGAAAAAAACTTTTTTTAAAAACAGCAATATTGACTACGTCACAGTATCACTTCCAGGGAAAAAAACAAAAGCGAGGGAGGGTAGCTCTCCCAATCGTTGAAAACATTACAATTTTACCATAGAATTTCTTGTGATTCCTAGAACGACCCTTTGACACTTCTGGGCTTTTCCCGGAAGTAACACAGCAGAGAAGATGGTGCCCCCAACTGCATCAGCAACAGTGTAACATCACCTTCTGGGAAAACCTGGAAGCTACATCATGCATCTCTAGGGCCCCTTCCACACATGCAGAATAATGCACTTTCAATCCACTTTCAAGGCACTTTCCAGCTGGATTTTACTGTGCAGAATAGCAAACAATTGTGAAAGTGGATTGAAACACAGTGGTGGGATTCAAATAATTTAACAACCGGTTCCGAAAGGACTCAGTGGTGGGATTACAACCAGTTCTCTGAACTAGACAAAAAATTAGCTGCCAGTTCTACTGAACTGGCGTGAATAGGCTGAATCCCACCACTGATTGAAAGTGCATTATTCTGCATGTGCGGAAGAGGCCGAGGATTTGCCAGAAACTCTATTATCAAATGCTTTTTTAAAAAAAAAACAGAATTTGCTCTCATTCCAAGTGTAACATTTTACCTTTATCCCATGTGAATAAGTGGTAAACGTTCATTTAGCCTGCAGAAAATAGACTGCAGGAACAGCATTAAGATAAGAGGGGTAAACCTGCACCTTTTTGGTGTCTGCAACCAATGAGAAAAGCCTGTTCCTATCTTGCATATTCCCTGTTCCAGGCTCTGTTCCTGGTCATGCTGGAATATGCCGGAAAGGAGTTTTGACAGATTCAGGGATATAAGATGAAACAAGGCATGTGGGTGTGACTTCTCTGGAAGACAGATCAGATTTAGAAAAGCAGAGGATGTGTTCCTTTAGGAGTCCCGGATCTCCTGCAGCACGCTGAAAGCCGAATCCCAGCACATTGCACGAATATTCAGAAATCATTGTATCTAAGCCTGAGATTATCATAGGACTACTGCAAACATGGCATCATGGCTAGATATGTGTGAAAAAGACTATCATGGAATCATAGGCCGTTTCTGCACAGCAAATTACAGTGTTGTGCCATCGGTGTTATTGGCAATGCTGCAGCAACAGAGCGTTCGCATGGGCGGGCACTCCATAGAACAGCGTTCTTTTTCCCCAGGGTGGACGTCATGGGCGTTCGGCGCCAGGATTGGCCAGTGTGAGCCACCATTGTGGGGGGCAGGCTCTGCGGCACTGATTCCTGGAAGGCACTTCACACGCCAGCTGCGGAGCACCATTTTTGAAAATACTCACTCGTTGAGCGATTTTCAAACACACCGTTGTGGGGCCACTGGAGCATTGCTGCATTGTTGCAGCGTCGTTTCTGCAGCAGCAGCCATGCAAACTCCCTGCCCATAACGCTGTTTTTACTGTCCTTTTACTGGCTTCTTTGGCCCGTGCAGAAACGGCCATGGAGTTGGAAGAGACCACAAGAGCCATCAACTCCAACCTCCTGCCATGCAGGAATACACCGTCCGCACCTTTGACAGATGGCCATCCAGCCTGTTTAAAAACCTCCAAAGAAGGTGACTCCACCACATGCAGGTAAGAAAGGTGCAGTTCCCAAACTAATAATACCACCATAATAACTGATGCAGGAACTGTCTCAAGCCTTACTTTGAAAAGGGCAGATGCATACAGCTACTTCTCCAAGTGCAAGACGAATCTTCTAAGAACAGTACAGCAGTGAAAATCCTCACTGGTGCTTGGTGAATGGTTTAGCAAATAATCTGACAACATAATCTGAAACCCATAAAATTTGCACTGGTTACTGATGAAGCCACATGTTGAACTATTTATAAAATCAGGATACATATGATCACTGTCAAGAGATGTCTGCAAAAATTCACGTGGCAGAGGAAAATGTGCCTATCATATAAGTAATTTCAATCTAAGATATGTTTTATTATTGCATGGTCTGCATTACAGAAACTGCTGGCCAGACAGTGTTCAAAGTCTAACAAAGGAAAAAAGCACAGCCCCAAATCTACTATCCACTCTTTTCTTTCAAGCAGAGTACCGGTAGTGATATTGATGAGAACATTTTATGTTCAAAACAGAAATAGCCACCCTGAACATACTACAAGTATGCCACGTTCCAATCCACTATCTGCCTCAGTGCAAATACTTTTTGTCTTGAGGATCCACCTGTATCTTTTGTGGAAAGATCTGCAAGGCAGAATTGCAAGGAATCTGGGTGGGCTTCTCATAAGTTTTTCCAACAAAACAATATGGTTCTTCTGCCTGATAAAATGTGTACCTCATCCATAAGAGACATTCCAAAAGTATGTCTGTGGAGGTAGCATGTTTTAGCAAAGGTAAAGGAAGAAACCTAAACTATGCACAAATTCGGCACTCAGACTGTAGTACACAAGTGTGCATAATGTCTTATTGAGCAATTTTTTTCAATTTGCTTGTGTCTCAGCTTGGAGTGGCTAAAAGGCACAGATGCCGACAAGAAGGCAATAAGAAGCTACACTTAGATCCCCAACATGGTACTCACCAATGTGTTTCATGGCAGCCAGCTGCTTCTTCCTAAAAACACCTCTTCCCCAAAGCAAGGAGCCAGCCCTCGTGTTCTTCACCTGAATGGAGCACAGTGTGCTTCAAAAAAACCCCAGGAAGTATCATCTTTGAGTCTACAGGAAGTAGCCATTTGCAAATAGCTGCCCTATCACAGAATGACATGTGGCCTGGAACCTCTTAACCTTTCATAACTGTCTCTCATGGCATCCATTTTGTGCTTGGCCCCACCTCCCACAGCTAGGGTGGCCAATCTCCAGATGGTGGCTGGAGATCTACTGGGATTACACCTGATCTCCCGGTGACAGAGATCATTTCACCTGGAAAAGACAGACTCTATGGCACTTTGAAAAATGGACTCTATGGAATTATACCCACCCAAGTCCCTCTCCTCACCAAACACCACCGTCCTCAGGCTCCACCCCCAACATCTCCAGGTATTCCCCAACCAGGAACAGGTAACCTTACTCATGGCAGCCATTTCTAAGTGGCACCTATCATGTTTTCTCACAATTCTAGAAGCCTCCACAGGCTCATGAAGGTTGGGGACTCCTGAACTATCAAGTCTCCCTTTTCAACTAACAGTTACAAAGGCTGATGTCTCCAAAAGCCAAAATACAAAGCAAAAAGTTTTCCACACAGTAGCTCATCTAGATGGATACAGTCCCTTTTGGTAATGCCTCTGTAATGAGACCACGGGTGATCTGCTGTATACCCTCAAAGTTGCCTCCAGGCAGCTTTAACTTATACATCCAATTTCCCCAAGATGTCCAAGCTTTAGGAATGAAAACACCGACTACTTGTCAAATGCTGGCCTCAGACTGGCTTGTACACCTTTTTTTCCTCTCTGCTTGCAGAAACTACTTTATGAGGTGAACCATTTCTATGGTAACCCCTTTTTCTCACTCTAAAGAACATTTTGGTGCACGGAAGTTCTCAGGAACTGAGGTTGCCACTCATTGGTGAACAAACGTTATTATATTGGGTAATTTACTACCAGGGGACATAATGATAGCTATGAGTATAAGACAGCTTTAAAAAAGAAAACTGAACTCATCTGTGGAGAAGAGGTGCAGCAATGTCTAATAGCTACGCTTACTAAAGAGAACCTCGATGCTCAAGGGCAGTAAAACTCTGAATATCAATGCTATGAGGCAACTTCACAAGAAAGTCTTGGCCTCATTAGCCCTCCAGAGCAACTGACTGGTTGCTTCATGAAACAACATTTTGGACTAAATGGATTACTGGTCCTGATCCGACACGACTCTTAGCCAGTGAGAACCCTTATGTCCAAGCCAGATAAGTCGAGCACACCAATTTAATTTGGTATTGCTCTATCTACAACACAAGTCTGACCAGTTTTAAAAATCAATTTAGCAGACCTCTGGCAATGGCAGATCCCTGAAGGCACTAAGAATCCTTTCTTAGATCCACAGATTCCTCGGGGGAATTACAGAACCTAAGATTCATATAGAGGAACACTGAACCTGTTTTACTTTTGTGCCACACATTCCTTTCACTGCTTCCCTTTCACGCCTTACTCCCACGGAAGTTAACCACACTGTCATCTGATTACTGAACGCAAGGTTTATGTTTCCTTAATCTCCCCTGCTGTTATCGCACAGACAAAGTAAATGCATCTACGTTAACAGTCAAGATGAGATATCTCAAGATTTAGGCAAGATTTGTCTTCTTACCTAATCCAGACATGAGTCTGCTTCGGCACTGTGGGCTGGCTTTTACCCTGAGGGAGAAACCTGGGCAATGATTAGTCTGTGGGAAAAGCTACCTCAACCACTTTTGGCACATTTTTTCTGGACAAAGCCTAGACAGGGTAATGGAAATACTGTCCTTCCCCAGTGGCTCTACAGTTAGATAATTCAAAGAAGAAATTTGGCCCACGTTTACCCTCTGGCCTTGTGATTTGCCTGCAAATGCCAGGTTTGAAAGTGAGGGTTCAGCAGTTTGAGTTCTTGCAACCCAGACTATTATAGCCCATGTTAGTTCACACACCTGATGGACATCAATAGGAGGGGAGGGTGGAATGAACCATCTAGATGGTTCACATCCCAGAGTAATTACAGGATAAGCAAATACTTATTCTGGGGAAGAGACCAGTGTGTGTGCGTGTATACTGTAGTGGTTTCCCTCAGAACAATCAGGCCTGCAAAGGGTGCTCATTAGTGCAAGGAATTGAACCTTCCAAAGGAGAGAATCAACCGAGGCCTACGAAGCAAGAAATTTCCTCACGGCTCCCTCAGCTTCAGCCACGTGATTTCCATCACCCACCCACCCCCCGCCCCCTAGCTACTAATAAAGGATTGCGTTCTCAGATCTTTCCGGAAGCGTCTTTCCCACTTTTGAGAGAAAAAAGAGGGACGAGTCAAACAGACAGACACACACGTGGGCCATCCCGGCAGTTGACAACGCAAAACATGCTGTACCTGCAAGGTTCTCCTGCTTGGGGCAAATTCCTTTTGTAGGCGTGAGAAGACGGTCTTCTTCATCGGGTGTGACTTGGATCCCGATTTCCACTGGCTCTGACACTTTCCTGAGCTCGGCGCGCGACGAAGGGGGAGGACTGCTCTTATCCAGGTTCTTTTCGTAGCAGAGGCCACTCGTGCCATTGCACTGTTTCTTCTTGTGCTCTATAAAAACCAAGATGTCTCCCAGGGGGAAGTTCATCTGACACTGTCCACAGGTTAACAAGTCGGGGTCTGCTCCACCCGCTGCAATGCCGAGGCCGACCGGCTCCCCTAGCACTAGGCTCTCTTCCTCGTGGGCGATGGCTGTTTCCACATGGTCAGCCTCTGCTTTATGTGGGTAAGCAGAAAAAGAAAAAGGTGAGGGTCAGGGAGAAGGGGTGGGGAGGAGAAAGAAAAAACATGGGAAAGAATTGAGAGCGATTTGTTTCAAGATTTGCATGACCTGAATTAGAAAAGGATTTTTTATTTTTTTATTTAAAAATCCTGATATCATCTGCACTCTATTCCCCTCCCTCTCTCGTCTCCACAAATGATTTAAATACATTTTGCAACCAAGGCTGTCAGCAAAACAAAACAGGTAGATCTGATGTGGCTTTCCTGTCTGAGCCCTCTTTCTCCCCCACAGCCATGCATAAATAAGTAGCAAAGACCTGTTATGAGTACCTTGAGAACCATAACCTGTATGATGTGGTGGACAGGAAAATGGGCCGGAACAACGGCTCATGTCCTAACAGTTCAGAGCGATGGACCTCACTGCACCACCCCTACCCAAGTCACCAGTTCTCGGCTTCATTTCCTACGTCTGTCAAAAAGGGCACCAAACTGATCTGCTCAATAGGCTCGTTGTGGGACACATGAGGGTTTTTTTGCACACTGAAAAATTACTAATACAGAAACTACTTTGGGTCTTCCCGGAACAGCGGCCTTCTAAATAAACCACGTTGCAACACCTTTCCCTGTTTATAGCTGACAGTGCAACCCAGCACAAAGTCCTGTCTTGCTAAATCGTCGGGCTTTGAAGGACACTGCTTAGGTCCTCAGGGTGAGACTCACTCATCATCCTAGGATTGCCAGCCCGCCCCATTGCCACTGGCAAGGGATGGGAGTAGGCTGCCAGATCCAGGTTGGGAAACTCCTGGAGATGGAGCCTGAGGAGTACAATGCCAGAGAGTCCACCTTCCAAAGCACCCATTTACTATAGAAGGAACTGATCTCTCAAGTCTGAAGAAAAGCTATTGTTCCCAGGCATCTCCAGTTCCCACCTGGAGGCTGGCATCCCTATTACCCTTCTGCAGTATATCCCATTTTCCTGTTTCTGTTGTTCTTCCCTCCCTTGCACCAACCCCAAAAGGTTTAGTAAAGTGGATGTGTTCCCATCGCTGCAACCACCAACCTAGGCTTGTAGTGAGTGTGTGGCAAAAGGGGAGACTAGGCCACATTCGCCTTCCAGAAATAGCCTCTGGGCTGAAAGAGAAGAAATTGGTGCTGGAGTATCCAACGAGAATAGCGAAAGCAACTGGTGAAAACTAAGCACCTGTTCAAAAGGCCTGCGTCGGAAAGGCCTCCTCTGAACAAGATATTCATCTGCATAGGCCTCAGTAAAATATACAGGCCACAGGCTTCTCTGCAGCTGAACAAATCCAGAGGTGGGATCCAGCAGGTTCTCACAGGTTCCCGAGAGTAGGTTACTAATTATTTGTGTGTGCCGAGAGGGGGTTACTAATTGGTGATTTTGCCACGGGATTTTTGCCTTAGTCACGCCCCTCCTCTCAGCAGTAGCGCGCAGAACTTGAAGCAGTCTAGCAGGAGGTGCACCGGCATGCGTGGCTGCCTGCGTGCATTTGTTTCCCGCCCAAGGACCAGCGCAGTGGCTGCATCCTTGCCACAGCCCTGCCCAGGAACGCCCCGGCCCCAGAATGCCCGGCCACACCCCCTTCATGCCCTGCCCAGCCCCATTGGCGCTATGCCACAGTTTGAATCCCAGCACTATGGGAACCTGTTATTAAAATTTTTGGATCCCACCACTGAACAAATCCCATTCATTTGCAACTTCAAGGCAGCCTGCTGCTATCTTTAGGCCCAAACTCAAACTTTAGGCCCAAACTCATTGGACATGCAGGCATTCAAAAGGAGGTCTGGCCTAAACTTCCAGCGTGAACAGAGAAGTCCACATTGCTTTTATGGCTGTCTGGGCCTGCTTTTCCTCACAGAAGGAGACAACCCCAGGAACAGAATCATTCACCACTGCTGCCGACACCTGTGCTGTGGGAAGGTGGAGGGAAAGTTTCCTGGGGCTAGGAAGGCATGTCCAGCTTCAGGAATGAGTCCCCACCCAGTGCCAGGGTAGGTGATCTCCAGACAGGGAGCAGGTCTTGTAGGATTCACCTTGGGTGGGAAAAGAATCTATTGTTCATCCTCACTTTGCCCCCAAAGCACACACACAAACACAAAAATAAGGCTGTCTGCACGACAGCCAGGACAGATAGGAGAGATGCCTATCATGGACTACAAACAGTGGCCATTCGGCAGCCCGCCTCAGGAGGAGCGGCATCCAAAGTACTTTTTCTATTAACAGCCAGGATGAAAATATATCTAACAATCTCTGATGGGCTCTAGTTGTCCAAATATATCAGCTGCTCTTTAAACATTGCAAGCACAAGCCTGCAGCGTAACATGCAGGTCACAAGTGCTGTATGTACAAGCATTTGTGCAGGTTTCCACAGTTGGTTTATGGGGAGAAAGTACACGGTCCCTGGAAGTCGAAGTCACCACCAAACACACAAGGCACAGAGGATGATTACGCCTACCCCCCAAACCCCTTCTGTGACGGACTGGAGGCCGTCCTCAGCCATGCAGATGAGCCCACAAGAGTGCTGCTCCAGCATCTAATCACCTTCGAGAAGGGGGGTGAGATGTTGGAGGGAACACAGGAGAAGAGAGAGTTGAGTTCTGCCTCAGAGAAAGAGCAATGAAGGCTCAGATCTCATTCCAGAACAAGAGCAGATAGAGTGAAGTGCACCTTTGCCTGGTAGTGTGGCAGAGCAGTTTAGCTGTATCTCTGGAACAGAACAGCTTGATTGTTAGGTCTGTATCTGGTGATGAGTACACCTGGTACAATCTGTGCCCCTTCCGCATACGCATAATAATGCACTTTCAATCCACTTTCACAATTGTTTGCAAGTGGGTTTTGCTATTCTGCACAGTAAAATCCAGCTGCAAAGTGCACTGAAAGTGGATTGAAAGTGCATTATTCTGCATGTGCGGAAGGGGCCTGAGTCTGACTCTGGAGAAAAGTATGGGTGAAATCCTATGCATGAGAGAGGATTCAACCTAGTGCCTGGTCAATAAAAGTCTGTCTGTGCCTCAAAGCGCTGTAGAAAAGTCTAATTAATCTCGGAAGTCAAAACCAATTTAAATGATGCTGCCTCAGCCATGTTTCTGCTTTGTCTACCTGGAGACCTGCGCTCCTGTAAATAAATAAATATTTTCAGTTGTTCATATATTATTCCAGCCTCAGTGATCTCCATAATTTCTTTGAGCACCATAAAATTTACCTCCCAGCAGCGAACCCAAAGCCTATACTCTTGCTACTTGTAGAAAACCTGGAAACTAAGGGGAAGGTTTATGGTTCAAAATGAATCCCAAAAATTGTAGGAGGCTGTGTGTGACCGCCCAGTAGGGGAAAAAAGGGTTCTCACAACATCCAATTGCTGAAAACCTGTTTGCAATCGAATTCCTTTCTCTGCAATGGGATGTGAAAATGAATTTTTAAGGTGCTAAATTTTGTCTGGATTGGAGCCTAAATTTCCAATTCTGCACACAATTAGGTGTTATTTTCAAGTAAATATGGCTGCAGTCCTAGTTGGGAGTTAAGTCTTATTGAAATCAATGGGAAATCAATGGGACTTACTTCTGCATAAACATGAAACAGTCGAGCTGTAAGGACTGCAGGTAGCAACAGCAGCCTGTTGGCAGTTACTAAGCATTTTCCGGTTAGACAGCAATTCGGTTATGTCACACGCACTCGTCGTCTGTCCGTCCCCCCGTCTCCCCCCCCCAGTATCTGCTGAACCCCAAACAGCAACAGTCTCTCCAACACCCCTTTTTCTATCTTCTTTTCAGTTAATCTGCAAACAAGCCTGATGGCTCCGGAAGAAGTTCATTTGACAAACAGATGAGCTGAGCAACCACATCTAATCAACCGAAAGCAAAAATTAACAAAACTGCAGAAGATATAGCCAATTAAACATTTTTTAACAAAGGAATTCAGCTCAATTTTATTCTGCAAACCTACAGCCCGCCAACCCTGTGTATGTTTAAGGTAAGGAGTAAGTCAAACAGAACTCAGTAGAACATATAGATAGATAATAGCTTCCATTTCTTAATAGTATCAGATTATCTTGAGATAACAGTGCTAGCAGCACTGTTAATTTCCAGAACATTTGCAACAGGTTTTGTGAGGCTTAAAAATTATGTGTAGTCCCAATTATCCAAAAATATAATATGGGTAGTCCCAATTATCCAAATGATCTGCAAGGAACCCCCAAAATGACTGTATGTTTACTCTGAAAGAGAGCTATGTGATACCTCTTGGTCGATTTGAATAACTAGGAATTTGGGAAAACTAAGGGTCTCATAGCACATTGATGCAAAAGATGCAGCTCATTCACAGACCACAGTATGATGAACTTTAAAGGGGGGGGGGTATTTATTTCAACCACAGTATAATTAAAAAACCAAATATAACCCAATCTTCAATAAGGAACAATTCCCATCGGCTGGCATTTTTTGAACAAAAATTGTTTATAATTTGGCCTGATCCATACATAGAGAACTAACAGCGTGTAAATAACACAGATGAGCCACCAAAGAGAGAAAAGGAGAAGAGAACAGTAAAGCTCTGTGGGGCGAAAAACAAACGCATGGAAGCCCTGGCATTGGTGATTTGTTTCTGAATTTCCTGGAGACGGAAAAGCAGGAGGACAAAGCAGAACACTTGTCATAATTCCGAACTGCCATTTATGAAATGAACACAGGAATTTGGCCCGAATGTTAAAAAAAAAAAGTGGCAGTCACCAGCATTATTTTTAAAGAGGGAAAACTCCTTTCTGACCGGGAGACCAATTTCAGAGTTTCAGCCAGAGAAAACAGCTAAAGGTCAAAACATACCCAGCTTCCCTTTCCGAAAGAAATTTTTAATTAGTACGTAAATCATACATATCATAATCTGCATCGTTACCCACTAAGTCCGTGTGTGTGTGTGTGTGTGTGTGTGTGTGTGTGTGTGTGTGTGTGTGTGTGTGTGTGTGTGTGTGAGAGAGAGAGAGAGAGAGAGAGAAATATCAGATCTTGGCACTTGTTACATTCACAGCGGTTCACATTACAGCCCACGCTATCCCCCCTTGCCATCAACAGAGGTGTAGGAACCTACAGAATAGAAGACACACTTACAAAGGCTTTTGAGTTTCCTGCAGTTGCTTGCAGCCAAATTAATCCACTAGGTAACTCAACTCCAGGCATAATGCACGGTATGCGAAACCCATTAATTACTTTTTCCCCCCCAATCCCTTCCTCTAAGTTTACTTTAAAAGCAGTCGGTAGACAATGCCACGTAATTAATTTACCAATTTATTTTATGAAAAGACGCTTTGCCGTCGTGAAAATGTAATCATAACCCTGCGCTGAGCGGGAAGTGAGTGGATTTCTGTGCGAATGGTTTGTCACAATGCAAAAGGTAATTATTTAGTGCTTCTGTTCCCTTTAATGATCTAACATTGAGCAATACTGTTTATATTGAAGAGAGCTTGCACCTTTAATTACCAATTACATATACATAATTTTAGAGCCAAAAGGGAAAGGGGGAAAAAATACCAGAGAGCCGCAAAAAGGCTCCTTTAGACATCGTGTGCACTGTTTCTCTCTTTTGAGGTGGGAGCAAACTGTCAAAATATTAAAACATGCACACCCTAGAAGAGATAAGGTAAGGAACGGCAAGGAATAAAGTGAAAGGCACAACTGAACTCAACCAAGGTACAGAGAAGGAACCAGGGGGAGGGGGGACAGGAGATGAGCGAGAAGGAACCCAAAAATGCCTCTTAGCAAGTTCTAGTAACCATCTTGCCTTGCCCTGCCCTGCAGTTCGATATGCATATCAAATTACAGTGGCTAGATTATAGCATATATTCCGATGAAGTTCAGGGATGGTGTTGTTGTTGTTTTTTGCTTTTTGATTGTTATTTTACATCAGGATTATGTATTTTGTACCGGGGAAAAATTGCGAAAGGGGGGAAAGAGCAAAACAAAAACAAAAACCTGCGACCCTGGCTAAGCTTCTAGACCCACTTTGTTTAGAAACGCTAAAATATCATTCAGCTGCCAGCAACTGAATTATTCCAAAAAATCTTTTAATTTCTCTAATCATTTAATTAGCCTTGTAAAGATTATATATAGATAGAAATATACACATAGCTGCACATATACTTAAAAAAAACCCTATCCTGCTTTGAAGAGAAGAAGAAGAGTTTGGATTTATATCCCACCTTTCTCTCCTGTAAGGAGACTCAAGGTGGCTTACAAGCTCCTTTCCCTTCCTCTCTCCACAACAGGCACCTTGTGAGGTAGGTAGGGCTGAGAGAGTTCCGAAGAACTGTGACTGGCCCAAAGTGACCCAGCAGGAATGTAGGAGTGCGGAAACACATCCGGTTCACCAGATAAGCCTTCACCACTCAGATGGAAGAGTGGGGTATCAAACCCAGTTCTCCAGATTAGAATCCATCTGCTCTTAACCACTACACCATGCTGGCTCTCTTGGTCGATTTTTGCAAGATGGTTCTGCAAGAGTTCTTACGCTCTCCAGTAACTTCCCTCCTCCCTTTATCTACCCAACTTGGCTTCTCGTACTTCAATGGTCCCACTTGCGTTTGACCATAATTAGTTCAGTCGACCTGTGCCAGTTCATATGGAATCCTCTCCTCCCCTTCTGCCTCCACCAAAGAAGTCTGCAATGGCATTTAAAAAAAATAAATAACGTCTCGTCTCCCTTTCATCCTTTAGCATGTCCTCACGTTTGAGGACGTCAGGTTTACATTTTCTCCCTTCACAAATTCCTTTCAGATGGTAGTGGCTGGTTTTTAAAGATTTTTTTAGTGCGATAACTAATAAAAAAACAGGCTGAAAAACATTATAAATAAATTATATCTGTAGCATAAATTAATCTGCATTTACAGTCTACAACCTGCTCACTCCAGAGTGGGCCTAGCGATTGGATCGCTCTAGATTGAATGGGTTCTGGGAGATTTATTTCCGAATCAATAAGTCATCTGGCTTACTGAAGAAAAGGTCCATCCATTTGGGATAAGAACACTTACACTTGTGTAAATACTTGTGTCCTTACATGCAGATGCAAATTCCCATTTGTTAACTCTTTCATATTCCTTCAGTCCAGCAATCAAAAAACCCTGCTTTCAGATAACGGACACAAAAATATATAAGAATGTCTGAGGCATACTAACGTGGCCATTGGTCTGTTTTTTTGCATGAATAACAATGGCTAACCAAGGTCTCAAGAAGATAATTTAATTGCGGGCATTCCGCATGTGCTCTTCTTCTGAGTCACAACCTGATGAGAAGAAAAACTGTGAAAGATCTGTGCCCCAAACTGCTAAGTCCACAATGACGTCAACACATCGAGCTTGGGGACAAACACACAAAACTCACTACAATTTTCAACAGGCTGTGTTTAGGACTAACTTCTCTGGACTACAGTCATGAATTCAAAGTTATCAGCAGGCTTTAAAACTTCACTCTTGTATGAAGGAAGAATGAAATAGTCATTTCAGGTTTTCCTTCAAAAATGTGGAGACAGCTTGCTTTAACTTATCAAAGTCAACTGAAATTAAGCAGAATGTACGTATGCAACC
This sequence comes from Sphaerodactylus townsendi, assembly GCF_021028975.2. NCBI lineage: Eukaryota > Metazoa > Chordata > Lepidosauria > Squamata > Sphaerodactylidae > Sphaerodactylus > Sphaerodactylus townsendi. The sequence continues at coordinate 159,008,383 of NC_059426.1, forward strand.
TCTAAAGTTCTTCAACAGAAGGTTACCTACTTGGAGGCTACATACCTTATATTCACCACCTTATATTCACACGCAAAAAAAAGAAAAAGAAAATACTTCCACTGTGCACATTTTATTATTTTGAAATATTATTTTTAAAAAAGAAAAGAAAATCATCCAGTTACATTTCAAAATATTGTGTAGCGCATATGGCTCAGACTGACATGAAAAGAGTGGTTCTGGAGAAAATGTGGGTAACAGTCCTGTCAGACTAGGCCTCCAGAGGCTGTCGATAAAGTTTCTTCCTCCTCCTCCTCGCTAAAATAATTCCTTGAAAATTAAACAGCCAACTCTGGCACAACGGAAGTATCAAAAATGTGCCTTCCGTTTCAAGGGATTGAAAGAGGCTACAGTTCAAAAGGTTAATCATCACAGCACTCTTCATCAGAGTTTGTAATAACTGGTAATGCTAACAGTCCAACTTTTAGGGCGGTGACATAAGTACAATTAGATGAGGTAAGAGGATCACAATCACCAGTAGCCGACATGTAATTTAAACCTGGTTTCAGGTGGGTAGCCATGTTAGTTTGTAGCAGCTTAACAAATTCGAGTAGCACCATAAATATCAATAATTTTTTCCAGAGCAATAAGTTTATTATCCTAGGAAATTTTGCTGGTCTTTAAAGTGCTACCAGACTCAAATTGTGTTCTCTTAGCACAGTTCAATTTCTTTCACAGAGAGCAGACCGGTTTACAGGGCCCACCAGCCATATGTCAAAAAGACTTGAGTGTCAATGGAAAAGAGTGTCTCTTTGGCTTCTACAGATTTTGAATCAAGTTTCTTATGACCATTTCAGATACAACCCAGGAGCAAACTCAGCAGTGGCTCCAAGCATACGCTTAACAGGCAGCTACAGCCGATCACAGCTCCTTGACAAACATACCTGCACAGGACATGTGTCTGATGCGTTCTCATTTTCAGGTGTGTTCCTCAAAACTGCGATATGTGAACTGAGGTCATGTTTAAGTTCAAATATTTAATGGGAAAAAATTACCCCTACTCCCATTTCTAGACTTATCATCTAGAAACCGGGGGGGGGGGGTGTAATTTTTTTTAAGGGAACAAGATAATGTGTGGGTGGGGGAATATTTTGTGGTTTCCTCACTTAGGTCCAAGTTCTCCAAGGTATTGCAAGCAAGCATGGGAGAGGCCGGACGCTGATAAGAATGCCGCTGCTACAGTTATGTGCAGAGGCACTGGTAGGTGCTGCGATTGCCATGGGTACTGTAAGGTTGGTTACCATGTAAATCTCTTCACAGACCCAGATGAGCAGGCTGCAGATTAACCGGATCTGACTGCGTTTTGTAATGATGAACTGATGAATCATGCAGCAATTGCCAGCTGCACCCCTCTACTGGGAAATCCTAACTTCAAAAGGTATATTAGGCAGTCTCCCGCTCTGCCCCATGCAAGGATCTCCCAGTACACTCAAGATCTTCCAGCTGTTACGTCCAGAATTCTCCATCTCGCTTATGAAAAGAGACCCAAAGCAATCCGTTGCAAAGTTTCACTCTGAAGCTGTCTTGGGGAGGAGGGAAGATACTGCTTCATCTTTTCAAACGGTGCCTAAATCAGAAATGACGGCTGGTGCCCCAACCAATCTCCACAGAATAACACTACAGAACTTAGGGTATCAGTCACATAGTGACCATTCCAAAGATATCACAACACTGAATGTGGAAAGCTCGGATCTATCATCTGCTCCAGTTTTAGTAACGTTCAGCCTGGAAATTCTTCTCATAACTGGGAAATTTAGCATTTAGAGATTTGATTAGGTTTGAACTTCACAGCACAATACATTTCATTTTTTTTCTTCTTTACCTCCCCAAAACGAGGGGCTTTGGTTGGGCTGGGCTGGGGACGGGAGGGGAGGGGGGTTTCATTTGTTTAGTAATCATTCTAATCTGCCAATATGCACAATTTTTGTAAATCCAAAAGAAAAAGCTGAGATGTCACCCACAAACAGGGTAGTACGGAGCCAGGCTAAGATATAACGCTCAACACTATTTAATCCCAGCCGTGTGAAGAACGAAACAGGTGTATCAGCGGATGCATAAAGACCAGACCATCCGGCACAAAACAGCTCGAAGAGCGTTTTTCACACAAAAATCTTAAAATTGCTTAAAAATAACCACTCGGTCATGTGCAGCAAACAAGAATCTTTCCATGGACAATAGGAGGGAAGTTGTAGAAAAGTTGTTGTTTTAAATTATATCAAATTATTGACAATTAGCAGGCCCTGAGTGTACTCTGATTTGTGGACTTCTGCAGAATAAAGGGGGTAACAATAAAGAATACGCTAGCAAGAATGTACCATTATCTTTAGTTCTACAATCCATCTTAAACTGCATTCACACAGGGCATCAATCTGAGCACAAGAGTGAGACTTTTTACTGAGAACTTCATACTGTCATGTGTGAAAACATGTAGAGCAGCAAGAGACAGTAGTTTGGTCTTCGCCCCCCATTTATCCTTTTGGTTTTGGCATCTGAGGTTGTAACATGCAGGGGGCAATCGCCCCTAACTTTGAAAGGGGCTGCAGAGTAGGATTGGCAATTTTTTGGCACAGGCCTTGCTTGGAGACCAAGCCACTTTGCAAAGATCAGGGTTCAGATGTTAATGACTTCTAACTGCTAAAGAAAGCCGAGGGACCGACCAGCAACGAGGGTGGTTTTTTTTAAGGGACTGTCTTTCCCTTTACATAGAAAGCGTTTGCAACTACTGCACATTCTGACACTGCTCTGCAAACCAGCAAATCGAACACCTTCAGCAGAACAGGCTTCAATCTTGGGGGAGGGACATAACCCCTCACACAACTAAACATCAGACGAACGCTTCAAACATTAGAAAAATGACCTCGTGGGTAAAAATAAAACGGTGAAGGAAAATGTGTGAACAAAAAAGTTTAAAAAATAGCCAGGATTCTCCAATATGAACATTAGAGAACAAAATCTAATGGAACTCTGGCACTAGCTCTGTGGAGAACTGGACTTCCATGGCCTCTGATAAACCCAAGATTACCTCAGCTCCACTTCCTTGAATCTCCAGTCTCTGCCCTTATTGAAATCAAAATCTACAGAAAATACAGCGTAAACAGAACAAGAGTGTTGTATGTTTTGCTAAATAAACTAGCTGTTTGGAATGGGGGTGGACAGGGGGGGGGGAGAAAACGAAGGAATGAAAAGATTTATTGATACAGAGAGGCTAAAATGTACAGGTTCTGATATAGACCACGAAAGCCGTAAATCTTCACAGATAAATACAGGATTCAGATGATGTGATACAAAAGCTTCCTTTGTTCCCGTGTGAATAGATTTGTTTTAGTTAAAACTAAATATAAAAGGGAGGGTGGGTGCTCCAACAGGAGGAGAAATATACGTAAAGTGAGCAGAATGTCTTACGTTGTGCCGGGAGAAGCGATATATGGATTATAGATTTTCACAATATGCGAACAAAAAAATCCCTCTATGAAATTAAAATGAAACAATCAATGGATTTGACTTCTTGCTGTGGATTGAACACAGGTGGAACCGTTTTGTCAAATGCCTGTCTCAAAAGAGGGATTTGGAGAGGTTGTAAATCACCACTGTTCCTCACACCTGAACTCTCCTGGGTCATTTTTTCAAGTCCCACAAAAAGCCTAGGGGGCTCCACCACTGACAGATTATGTTGGTTCATTCCAGCACCATCGTAAAGGGAGCAGAGTTGACTTTCTGCATACAAGCCCCTCTGTATTTATCCTTCTTCCATCATCACACACACTGCAATGCACTCACAATACACACAGCCTTTGACTCACATTATTCCCCCTTAAAAAAAAAACACCAATCTTGGTGTTCCCAAACCCCTAAATTGTTAGCTCCTTTACATGAAAAAGAAACATTCTTTGCACGAAAGTCTAGCGTATGCAAAATAAATAAATACTCAAGCCGGTCCCTTGGAATGCCACACCATTAATCAATTCCCCAATCTGGTGTCACTTGTGCCAGAATATGATGACATTCTTTGAACACCGCAGCTACCGCCACCCATTCCCCCCCCCCCCATATGATGCATGTGTATGCAAGGTGAAGTTTGTCCTTCTCATTTCTTTGTTTTCAAAAACGAGGCAACTTTAGGCACTCAAATATATATTCCTCGGTAGAAGAACAGGAAGGGGAGAGTGGAGGGGGGGAGAGAAAGAAAAATGCCCTGTGTCTGAAGAGCCCACCTTGAACAAAAAAATTAGTTGACAGGGTGTTTTTTTAATTTATTTATTCTACTAACAGGAGGGAACCAAATCTAACCAATGATGCTGAGAAATTGCAACTTGCTGGGAACACACACACCCGCCTTCGAGGCTGATGGAGGAGAAAGAATGCTTAGGGACCGCATAAGGACATTTTATGAAGGTAAATATGCAAAAAGGGGGGGGGAGGTGTCACTATAACCGCTGCTGGATAAATCACACATTTATCAGTAAGTTGCCCACTCTGTCTGAGTTGGGTGTTTCCCCCACTTGTCTTGTCACACAGATATATATAACTGTATGCATATTTTTCACGTGCCTGTGCACTTTACTTCCTCAAAGACCTACACCGGCAGAACTAAATGCAAGGTGGTCTCCTAAGGGTCGTGTCCACTAGGGAAGTTACCCTACACAAGGCTTATGGAAATAAACGGGAACCACGCAACCACCGAGTAGCAGCATGTATCCCAGGTCTCTGTATTTGGATAAAGAGCTCTCATGACAACTATGCCGGCCTCACTATACTCTTAAGATACGTCATCATGAAGGCCCCCCCTCCTCCTAACAAGTCTCTTTTTATTTTTCTAGTCTTATTTGTCTCTGTAACTGCAACTATAAAAGCATTTTTTAAAAGAAAAGGTCAGTGTCTAAAAACCACAAAGAGACTCTCTAAGCAATAAGGGGGAATACCATTCCAGAATGAAACTTGCATACATGAATGTCACTGTAAGAAAAATGACATACAGAATAGTTCCTTCTTAATTATTGCTATTTTTTATTTATTTTGCATACATGTATTTGTGTGTCGCATACATACAGTCAGGGCTTTTTTGTGGTGGGACTCGCTAGCACTGAGTACAGGCATTGGGGGGGGGGGTGGAGGGGTGGAGCTCTCCCAAGTCCTGAGAGGGAAAATATGGAAATCACTGCCACCTTATATATCTGTACCAGCACCTTATTTATTTTGTACGAAAGAAAAGCATCGTGTGCATATGTTTATATAGTTTTCATTCGCTAGTTTGAAGAAAGCAGCTGGGCGAGGTAGAGGTTTTTACAACAAAAGGAGTTTCCCAAAAATTATGAGGGGAAAGTGGGTATCGTAAACTTTGGATTGGGTCATCTTTCAAGTCCATCCAGCAAACTGCCCACTGTCTCTGCCCTCCCAACAAGATGGACGTGGAGACTGAGTGAAGAAGAGGAATCATTGGATAAATTGCAGGCTCTGTCTAGTTGAGAGTGAAGTCTTTTCCTATAGTGGGTGACAGGCCTTCTCTTTTGTCAGACCTCATTTATTTCTCTTTCAAGTTCCAGTGCAACCCTCTACCCTGTCACCGGAGAACATCCACCCACAGACTATGCCCTAAAATGAGAACATCAGCAGAAGAGTTAACAGTGCCATAACCTGACAAACTTCTTCTTGAACACTCGCCCCAGGTATCCCCATGGAAGGGGGCCCTTCTGTTTATAGCCCATGCAATTATATACACTTGGACTACAGAGTTCACACTAACAAGGTGTGTGTAACCACAGAAAGCAGGCAGGGAAGGGATTTTTTCCATCCGACAAAAACTTTTTTGCACGGGGAAGAGATGGCTTTCTATTTCTTTCCTAGGAGGAACCATCTATATTCAGTCGTTATTCTAGAGGATACAAGAATTAAAAGGAAGGTTGTCTGCCCCAAATCTGATTCTAGCACTTCATGTGCATTTCTGACCTTCACAGCATTGAAAAGCTGTAGACACATTCCTCTCCCATCTACTCAGGCATCTTCTAAAGGTTTTGCACCTTTACTGTTTAAACTCACCCGATACCTATTTTTATCCCTTACGGTATTGCTCATCTAAATATGAAGTCATATATCTTTTTTTAAAAAACTGTCTGGATGTGTCAGTTTGCGTTAGCATAGGAACTTTGGAAGATCGAGTTATTATATTTATATATACTCATTACAAAGGGCTACATTCGTATTGTGCAACAGTGGAATTCACACACGTAAAAATCGGCGTGTATCAATTGTGACTAGAACACAAGTCATGGGTTAATGTATAGTTTTAAGGATGCGGTTTGATCACATCATTTCTGCCATTCGCAATGTACATTTTGTTCATTTATACATAAATATTCATTTATACATAAATACACTCAAATGAGGGGAACACATACATGTCCACGCTGTATTTTGTTAAGGGTTTAGATGCGCTGGCCTTTTCTTACTGGTTCACAAGATTCGTATTTTAGATATTCTGCTGTAAGAATCTTACAGGCTCAGCATGAAAAAGGCAAATTAAAAATGGTATGCATATATATTTTCCTACTTGGGCACCAGCTACCCTTCACTCATAGTAAATCCAGAGACTCCAAACTGAGAAATCAAACTGAAGCCGTTAACAGTCAGGGACACCGTTAAAAACTAATTTTAATTAAAGGCATGTATCTTGCCAATGCCGCTTAATCAGTCATAATTTGCTTAGAAAATAGATTTATCTAACTTGCAATCTCTCTCATCTCATACCATATAGATCTCGACATGAAAATCAATACCACAACTTTATACCTAAAAACATTTTGCAGCGATGGAAACTGAATGGTCGCTACCTAGATTATTTCCTCTCCTCATGGGTGCCGCGACCAGACTCAACTATGAGACAGGCTATGAGCGCCCCCTAGCCGTCACAGCCCGCCACTGGAGGCACCTCCAGGCACAAACGTGACCTGCAATCCAGCTGAAAAGCTCCCAAAGTTTATTTTGGACAGCATCTGGCATCAACAAACAAGGGAGCACAGGGCAATCTAGATAGGAAATGTTTAAAAGGGGGGGACGGAGAAAAGCACTATGCAAAATATTTTAAGCCAATGCAGCAAACTCCGAGCACATTTCGTTCTGATAAGGCGGGCATAGGTGTCAACGGAGCCAGCCCTCCGTTACCTCCAATTTGGCCTTCCTCACCTGGACCACATTCACTCCGATCATCATTCTCATTGCCTGCCCTACAAGACAGTCCTTTGTTCAACACAGCCCTCCAATACACTTGACGCAAGACGTGGGCTCCTGCCAACACTTGCCATTAAAGCACGACCACATTGCAAAACAAAACAAAACAAAACAGAAAAAGAAAGCTTTTTAAGCCATGCTTACTAAAATGCTTCAGCAAGCTTGACAAAATATGCTCCTCTCTGTTTGCCTACCACAGAAAAGCAAAGCTGTTTCGGAGTCCACCCTCAGCTTGCAAAGCTGTTTCTCCTATCCTGAGCAAAGCAACGCAAAACAAGCATTTCTAAGAGAGGACAGAAGGCTAGGAAGTGGAGGGAAAGACAGAAGAGGGGGGAATGGATCCACCTTTAATTCTGCAATGTTCAGCTAAGAAAGTCATGTGCCTGGCGTAGTCAGATGAAGCTCTCGTGCAGAATACAATCTTTTCATAGCACTTTTTAAAGTCATAATGTCATACCTGCTGTAGACACCAGCAGGTAGATCCCCAAAATACAAGTATCCCATTCTTTACTTATTCAGTATTGGAACCTAAGTATTGGAACAATATTTTTTTTAGTTTCCTCAATTGCCTCTTAATGATAGAGAATTTCCCTCCTTAAAGAAACTCATGTGTACATGTATATCTATGTCTATTTGTATCTGTGTGGATGTTTTCTCCATATCACCATCGTCAGGTTCAGATCAGAAAGCTTTACTTATAACCTGTTGTGCAGGGATTTGAGTTTTATTGCAGGGAGATGGAGTACCCAGGAATATCTGATGGTTTTCTCAATTGCTCCCTTCCCATGAAGTTTCTTCAGGTAGGGTCAAGCCTCTATGAATGAAGGAGATTTTTGCCAGCAGAGAAGGAGCTAACTTAACTCCATTCACATATGTCTTTTCATTCTAAAATGCAGAATTAGTGCTCAAACCTCCTTGTTTCTAGCTGGAAAGGCATAAACCATTAGCCTAAACAAAAAGAAAGAAAACTGTTGTGGAAATCAAACCAACCTTACCTTCTTTCACACAGTAAGGCCTTTACGTCTGCTTTTCACACACATACATCTCATTTTCACTTTCTAAATGTTACATAATTTTGCTGTATTTTCCACAGCGACCCATCACTAGAGACAAACTTAAACCCTCAGCTTCTTGTCTATCACTAACAGGGTTTGATTCACTTGGGTGGGGGAAAGATGGAAGCTGTAGAAGCCAGTGGTCTGCACTTGGAAATTTAATAAATTATACATATTTCTAAAGCCTACTGTTAATTAAGAGAGCATCCCAAGGAGACTGTAACAAAAACCCTCCAGTGATCTGAACTAAATCCGGATTGTACCCTCAAGCCTGCAAATCTATGCTTACTTACAAGGGAGTAAATCTCAGTAAACTCCATGTGACTTACTTCTGAGCAGTCATGCACAGGATCAGACTCAGCCCCCCTGCCCGCTTTGGCTAGTTTGCCATTCAGGATCAGGCTACCCCAGACCCTTGAAATCTAATGAATTCCTACAAAGAAGGTTAAGGATGAAGTCAACTCTCCTTCCTACACCCCCCGTGCCACTTATCCATGTACCCTGAAATGCCAGGCAATTCTGCTGACAACTGGCTCACAATGAAGCATCAAATAGCTTCAAGATCTCAGGGAAAAAAAGCAAGAGCAAATTCATTCAAGAAAAAAGGGAAGGGAGGGTGGGCGTTTGTCGTGAATGGCAGGAGAGAGAGAGTTCCCATTTTATATTTATGGGGATCCTTTTGCTTTGTGCTTCTCCTAGAAAACTTCTCAGGGGTCTCTCTGCTTCCTTTCCTTTTTGTTTAAACAGGATCCTCTTTTAATAATTTATCACCCCTGCCTGGAAACAGGTCCAACTTGCTGCTGCCTGGTGGAAAACCTCTTTTCGAGCAAACCTGGATGCTGCATGTTTGGATGGCTTGGCTGGGGTCTGCACAGGAACACACACACCCTATTTAATGCCCACCACCTCTCTGGGTGCCTACCCCACCCCCCAACAGTTCAAGAGGGGGGATCCTCTTGTACGCCTCTCCTTGATAGAAAGAGGGATGGATAGATAAAGCCAACTCACAAACCCAGGCAACCCAACACTTCACACAAGGCATCCTATAAGAAACAGCCCCTCAGATAGTTGGGCTAACCCTTCCCTGGGGGGGGGGGGGTTATCCCCTTATCAAATGGTATACTCTGAATTTTCACTAGAGCAAAAAAGATTTGAAATTAATCAACAGTCCCATCTGCCTAGACTCATCTTTAAAGGAATTATATGAAAGTAAATTTGCAAGCATGTTTCTTTCTACCCCTCTGGTCCCTAAACAGCCTTTTTTCCCTCCCCTCTTCCCATATCCCATCATCTCAAATGCCAAAATCTTTGCAAAGGGGGGGGAGAAGGTACAAGAAATAATCTGGATTTATTTAAACACCCACCCCTCCTCCACTGCTTTCTCCCTAAAAGAAAAGGTAATTTACAAATCAGCTGGCTTGTCTAAGGGAACATTTTTTTTTACAGTGAACCCTAAGGATGTTTGTTTTTAAAATGGTTTTAATCCACTTTCTTTGGGGCTGTCAGGAGCTGCCGGTTTGCAGAGCAGCTGCTCCGGATCAATTAAAAAGCCGGCACCAAATGCATCTTCATTGGTACTGTAGCCGGTGATGGTTAATAAGGGGGGGAAAGAGATGCAAGAATAAAAGAAAGGAGAGGGGGGTAAAGCAAGAAATAACAATGAAGTGGGGGGGGGGGACAGTCCGTCACAAGCCAAGCCCCGACCCGCGTGGAGCGCCTGCCTTCGCCCTGCAATATAATTCCGAGCAATCCTTTTCGAAATAACATTTTTATCAGCTGTAACAAAGGGCAAGAAGAGAGAAAGAGACAGAAAGGGCTGTCACCCAACGCTACTGGCAGATGGCTGCTAGGTTTTCGGGGGGGAGGGGAGCTTTTCAGCACTCTCCTTCCCCATCTATATTTATGTATTTAAATGTATATATATGTAACATAATTTCTTTTGCACAGCCTCGCCGAGTCGGCCCCCTTCTCTCCCTCTCTCTGTGCCCCCTCCTTTTCTCTCCCCGTCCAGCTCCACGAGCAAAGGCAGTTTTGCAAAAAGCTCGGCTTTTGCACGGGAGCTGTTCTTTTTGGCATTTGGCACGGTTTAGTTTGGGCTTGCAATGCCTGTTGGCTCCCCTCACCCCTTCTTCTGCCTCCCCAATTTTCACCATCACTACTTCGGATGTTTTCTTCTTCTTCTTCTTTTCTCTTTTAAACCCCCTTTTATCTAGGACCTTTCCCTAGCTGTCTTGGCGAGCAAACTGCAAACCTTCCTGCAATCTTTAGGACATCTCAGAGGTGAAAGATTTTGTGTTGCGTTTCAGGGTTGGGGACAGCAAACAAAAAAGAAGTGGGCCAAAGGACTACGGGTCTGCTTTTACATATATATATATATATATGTACACATGCATATAAACAGAAAAGACAGAGGTTTTGTACAAGGGAACTGCTACTATTGCAAACTGCCTCCTCCTGAGCTCCTAGGCGAGGAACTGGCTGAAGTCTCCCCCACTCCGCACCCCCATCTTCGGCTCCTCTGCAGGGCTTCTCTGCCTGCCTCTTCCCTTCTCATCCCAACGCCTTTCCCGGGACAATTTCGGGCCAAGAAGGATCCACATCACCTCGCTCTGGCCAAAACGGCGCCTTCGGACAGGACTTTGGACGCTTTGCAAAGTGCGCGCTCTTTGGCCGAGCAAAGCAGGGGCCACCTGCCTCTGCGAGCCCTGTCCGTCGCACGCTTTCTGACCATCCCTGCCCACTCCCCTCTTATTCTGGCGACTCCACGATTGGCCTCTACACACGCGCCCCCCCCCCCCCGCCCTTCCAGGCTGGACAGCCAGACCTGGGGACGCGCGGGGGTGTGCAGAGAAGGAAGGCTCCAGCGTGGCCGGCTACCTGCGCTTTGACATCCCCCACCCCGGCCAACTTGTCCTGCGTCCCCTGGCCCGCTCGCCTTCCCTGTGCAACTGGGGAGGGGGGGCAGCCTCGGCATCGCCTCCCCCCCCATCCCCCCATATGCACACAGAGCCTCCCCGTGCCGTGCGCCTCCAGCGCGCCGCACGCCTCCTGCGTTCCCCCTCTCCTTCTGTGCCGCTCCCCACTCCGGCCTCGCCACTCCAGCCTTTCTCCATGTGGTTCCCATTAGGCGTTCCCCCCCACCACCACCTCCACCTCCAGCCACCTTTCTTTCCCCGGCGGCGGCTGCTTCTGCTCTCCTGCGCTCGCCAACTTTGGACCGGCCTTTCCCACCCACCCCAGCCTCTCCCCCACCACCTCCAGCGGCCCCTCTTTTTGCAAACCGGCTTCGCCGCGTCCTCCGCTCCCTGCACGCTCGCCTGCAAATATTCGCCTCGAAACTTTGCATTTTTCCCAGCCGCCCCCCTCTCTTCTTCTCGCTCGTCTCCCCCCACTCTCCTCCTCATCTCTCCCCCCCGTCCTCCCCGCCAGCCAGCCAGCCACACACACCCACCAGCGGGCCTCCCTCCCTGCTTTCTAAGTCTGAAAAGACCCTTGGTTTCAGCACCCTCCCCCCCCAAAAAAATATCTCCTGGTCAATTTCATGGAAGGCATAGAAACGGCTTCTCTCGTGCTTTCTCCTCCCCCCCCCCCCAAGACTCACATGCACACTTTTCCTTTCCGAACCGGCTTGTTGAGGAGTTGCAACTTACGCGTGATAATTTCCCTTTGTGACAAGTGCTGCGGATTCCCCTGCTTGCGACGGGACATTGCCCCAGCATTTACTTGGTCATCGCCCGGAGAGTTGGACTGGGGTAGGGGAGTTGGGTCGAAGGAGGGGGGGAGCGATCACCTTCCTCTTCTTCCTCCTCCTCTTCTTTTTCTTCTTAGCGGAGGTCTTCTTTAAAAAAAAAACTTGGGGGGAAAAAAGAAACTGTTTGCTGCTTTGTTTTGCTTTTTTTCTCCTTTGCTACTCGAGATGAGATTCTGTCTTCAGTGTAAAAAAAATCATCGCCGGAGGAGGGGGGGAGGCTGGTTTTATTTTCGCCAAACAGTCTGTTTTTCCCCCCTCTTTCCACCGCTTCCAAGTCTTTTTCTTCAACTTCGGGAGAGGAGGACCGTTTCTGTCTCCCCCCGCCACCCCACTAAGCACTGACACTTTAATTTTTCCAAAGTGCTTAGCAAAAAAAGAGAAGAGTAAAAAGCAAAGTGCACTTCTTCCACCCGGAGAGTTCTTTGAAAAAAAAACTGGATTATACACACGCGCGCTTGCCCAAAAGTAGGAAAAAAATGGGATCTGCCACACGCAGAACAAAAAAAAGGAAAAACGCAGGAAAAAAATCACCCTTGCTGGGTTAATTGATTTGTTTAGGGGTAGCCCAAACTGTGACTCCTCATCGCCAGTTCAAGTGCCACTGGATTGCTTGCTTTTTTTTGTTGTTGCTGCTGTTTTTGCTTTTTGCTATAATTATTTTTTTTGCTTGGCTTTGCTGGCCCCCCACTTTGCCACAGGCTTTCCCTCCCCCCCTCTCGCTTGGCACAGGGTCTTGCTAGGAAAGAAGCCCCCCAGTGCTTCTGGGTGAGTGCTGGCTATTACTAGGAGATATATTGCAGTGTGAAGATGGCGGAGCCCTGGTTCCCTGGGAGCGCTCTGTCTCTCTATGGCTGGGGCTGCCTCCGTACAATGGGATAAAATTCAAGTTCAAGTGCGGACGTGACGTTTAATCTGCACTAGAGACAAAAAAGACCTAGAGAGTAGGATCACTGGGGGCGACTAGCGGTGGCTTTTTAACATTGTACCCGGCAAGAGAACAAGAAGAAGACGAAGAAGAAGCGGGGGGGGGGGGGAGAAGGGAGAGAGAGAGAGAGGGAAAGGGGAAAAAAACACCCTCCAACACACTCCCAGCACACGCGCGCCTCCGATTGCTTCGCCCGGGCTGTCTTCTGCTGAAAGCCAGCCAAAATGAAATTAACCAGGATTCAGCAGGGGAGGGGGAGGCCAAAAAGCGAGGGGGGAGGGGAGCCTCTCCCCCCCGCCCCAACCCACCCCAGCAGTCAAGGTCTTGGAGGGGAAGGCACCCCTTCCCCGCCCACTGGAAGGACGTCTCGGGGGCGGAGAGGGTAGGCGCACGAGTAAGGTAAAGAGGGTTTGGAGAAGCCGTGCGCGCTGGCGCCGGGGAGGCAAGCAAGAGGGGTAGTAGGTGGGCATGGTCGACTCAAGCCGGGGATGCCGAGGCGGCCGCCCAGGAGACGCGGGATCCGTCCGCTCCTCGCTCGATCCACCTGCTCCGAGATCTCCCGGGAGGCTCGCTGCTGCTGCTGCGCTGGGATCCGTGCGGCGCCCCCTGACCAGATCTTTCCCTCTGCTCGCTCGCTCTTCCCTGCGCGCCAGCAGCGGCGGCGACTCTGCTTCGAAAACACCTTCGCGGTGCATTTCCGAGCGTTTTTACAGTAACACAAATATCTGCGCGGGGGAAGAGATATTTCTCTCCCCCCCCCCCCGTCTCTGCCTCTCGCTCGCTCTCTCCCTCCTTAATCTGAATTGCGATTGCAGGGGGAGCCACAAAGACACTATACTACACTATCTCTCCCCCCTCCCTCCCTCTCGCGCGCCCAGCCACCTAGCGTGGATAAGGATCCCTGTGAACATCCGTGGGAACCCAAAACGCACTGCAAACTTGGTGGGACCCGAGAAAGCCCGGCTGGCCGGCGAGGATGGGACCGGGTTAGGGCGGAGGGGAGGGGCCGTGTAGCTGGAAAGGGTTCCTGTAATAAAGGAACTTCTTTGGGGAAATCGTCCCCGGTCGAAGCCGGTTTGGCACAAATTCTGGAAAAGAAACGCAGCCCCAGCGATGTTCCCAGGGTCATCAAACCTCTGGACGCTTTCGCTCCGATTTAAGTACCGCCCTGTATTCACCGATTCCAATCGTTCATGCCTGTTTTAAACCGCTTAAGCTACTTATGAAGAGAAATGGCGGGGTTGCAGGAAGGATCCGAACTTTTATCCTTTGGAACTAACCCCATATATTTAAGGGAAAAAAAGCATGTCCCGGGCCCGGGGTTTGCACGAGGGGGAGGGAGTTGATGCCCTTTAAACAGTTAAGGCGTGACTTTTGCAGTCAGACGGGCGGCTATTGACAGCTGGCCTACTCTAGAGCAGAGTCAGACCGACACCTTTGGTCACTCAGGGGAACAGACGGAAGCGGCTGCGATCTGAGACGGGCAGCCCCAAATCCCCGGGAGCGCCTCGTGCTCCTAATCCTATTGCCCACACCCCTAAAAGCTGGGCTCTTGGGCAATCTGGCGGGTCCTGCACTCGAGTAAACGGCTCAAGGATTGCCCGCTTCTAGGTGGGATCATCAACGTAGGAAGGAATGGTGCATAAGGGAAGGTTATGCTCACGGGGGCAAATTCTTCTGGATTATTTAGACCAATGCTTTGACACAAATCCAGAAGTTTAGGATCCAGGCTTCATGCATTGGAAAGGGGGAGAGGGAGGGAACAATACCCCCGTTTACTCGTCTAGTGGTGGTGCAAATGGTGAGGGCGACCCCATGGAGAGGCTGACAGAGATGGTTTGCCACCGCCTGCCTCTGCTTAGGGACTCTGGTATTCCTTGGTGGTCGGGCACCCTAGAACCAATAAGGGCCGACCCTTTTCTTAGTTTCTGAAAGCTGGTGGGGGCCTGAGCTTGGGCTATCCAGGTCAGGGGCCGCCGAGGAATAGACACAAGAAGAGCAGAACATAAAACGGCATGGAATATTATTGCTGGGAGAGCTTGATCTCTTCCCCACCCTCTCCCGTTGGTTCTTTCCCGGGACTCCCCGTGCCCGCGGGTCCCCGCCAAAAGGTTTTCCACATGTGCCCGTGTCGGCATCGTGGCCGTCTGATGTCCTGCGCTTGAATGGTTTGGTCGGTCAAGCCATGGGAAAGCGGCCCTTCCCAGCATTAGGACCCCCCCCCTTCTGCACACACCTCCGTTGGGAGCTTCACCTCCCTCACACGCACACGTGGAGAAAGAAACCACTCCGGATTTCCCCGGGTGGGCTCTGTGAGAATCGGTGGGGGATACTTATGTGATCTGCATTCATACATTCAGCTAAAGCTCTGCATGCGTGACATAATCCGGCTCCCTGGATTTCAATGGGAGAATTACCGAGCTGCGCTTGGTCCCGTGGGTTTAGGCTGGGCTAACTCTGCATAGGATAGCCTGGTTTTGATAGGTTGAATTCTTTACTCCTCTGCTTGAAGACTGGCCTGGGATAAGCTTCATTTCTCTCCCTTCCTAATCTAATTTTACAATCAGATTCTTAATTTCTGATCTCCCCGGAAGCACCATCTAATGTCTGATGTCTCATCTAATGTCAATCTGGCCGGGCGGGCGCGACGATCCCGAGTGGGTGGGTGCCTTGCATTGGCGGGCACGGGGCCAAAGTTTCCCAGGCCCTTTCCCCGAAGACCCGACCCCGCCTGGCCCTCCGGTGCCATGAACAAAGGGCATCAGATGTGGCGAGGTTTTCATGCGTTTGTAACCTCTTCCCAGCTTTCCAGGCTTTGGAGACTCCTACAAAAGGAGATTTGCATCGTGGTGGGAGCCCGGAGGAATCCCGGGGACAGAGTGAGGCTGGCCGGCTCGCAAAAAAAGTTGCCCAAACAATCCTAGCAGATCGGGGAGGGGGAAAAGAAGGTATTCTTGCAGGGGACTGAGGAATTTTCGGGGGGGGGGCTGCTGAGAGTCGCCCCCACCTCCCATCATTCCTCGTGCCAAAGATTCCTGCCTCTTTTCCCCCCTTTCCCATCGGCGACGCTAGAAACCCGCCAGCCCCACCTGGTGTCAGCATGATGGATATCACGGGGGTCAAGGTGGGCCTTTCCAAACTGGAAAGCGCAGTGGCAGGTACAGCGACAAGGCAAGGAAATCGGGAAACTAGACCCGGAGGGAGGGAGTGTCACGTGTGAAACACAAATACCGCAGGCTTCTTTTCCTTTTTATAGGCATTCTAGTCTGAATGAATGAACGTTCCTTAGTTCCGGTTTTGTTCCACGCTTTCTGACATTAGGACAGTTGTCAATCATTTCTGCATCCAGGATCACTGTGAAAAGGGCATTCATACAGCCCAGATGTAGAAATGATTCGGGGGTTTTGGCCGGCCAGACTCAGAGTCCCCCTAACGCTGCCTTCTCCGCAGGTCTATCGGTCATTGGCGGGAAAACAAGCAGGGCTCTTGTGGCAGAAGTCTAGCACAAGTTGATGGGAGGACCAAATGTTCGCTTCCGAAGTGCAGCAGGACTCCTGCTTATTTGGGGAATTAAAAATAAATACACCTGCGCTGCTCTTTGGGTGTCCCAAGCCTCCCACAGAAACTCGCGGGGACCCTTCCGAGAGAAAGCACTCAACAAAGGGGACTGTGATTCTACAACATTCGCCAACCAGGAGGGTCTTTTTCTGGGCACGAGACGGTTCGGGTAGTTTGGGGGGGGAGTGTCATTTTCCTCGGAGGACAAGAAAGCCGGCCTTTTCCCCCTCTTTGGTGTCCGGGAGAACTATATCATCTCCCTCTTCTCCTGAGTGGGTGCTGTTGTGCGCGCGCGTTTGCTCAGACTAGAGGCGCGCCATGGCCAAAGTCCATCTCAGCACCAAGCGGTCACCCTTATCAGGGAGCCTCCTGTTTGCCACCACCTTGCGGGGGGGGGGGGGGCATTGACAGTCCTAAGATAAGGAGAGAATCGATCCTGGCGGGCTCAGGTGGCTCGGGGCGCGCATCTTTGGCCTCTGGCCTCTTGGACACCCACGCGCGCGCCCCCCGAGCCACCTGAGGTAGCCTCCCCTTTCTCTTCCCGGGACGGGCAGGGGCGGGAGAAGGGAAAAAGCGATCCGGGGAAAATGGCCCGGCGCTGCCTGCGCCTCCCCCTGCTCGGTCCCTCCCCTGTCTGGCACTTGTGATCATTACTGGCGGCCGCCGCCAATGTCTTGTCGCACAGCTCCCCCTTTAGTCTCTTCGCGCTCCTCCGCGCCGCGCACACAGGCAGATCAATAGCCGGCGCGGGCTAACCTTGACCTCCCGCCCGACCCCGCCGCCATCCGCAGCTGGCCCGCGGTTTTGTTTTCCCCGCTCCGTCGATATCCCCAGCCGCCGTCGCTGGGGACGGGAGGCAAATGCAAGAGAAGGGGCTGGCTGGCTCTCCAAGGGTAGTGGAGAAACTCTTTCTGGGCACCCCCTTGCCCAAAAGAATGCAAAGCTCCAGGCACGGGGTGGGGGGGGGGGCTTCAAAAGATCTGCCCCACTGATCTGACTGTGTGTTGAATTGCATTCGATAATAGGTTTAATTGCTTTGTCTGATTCTTCCCTCACCCCCCCCCCTCCCAGCTTGGGCTGCATGCATCAATCTGCTCGACGCGGGGTCAGTTGCATGCAAATGCGACAGGCGTGTTTCGCATGTGCCCGTCGGCTTTGAAGACACTGGCACCCCCCCCCCCCCCTTAAAAGGCGGATCGATAAACAGCCGTCTTCTTGCATCCCACGTGCAATTGAAAAAGAAACAAGGATGAGTTTTCCCCCCTTAGATTGTCCCTGCCCGTTTCAGCAAACAAAAGTCCGGCGGCTATTGCAGTGCCGGCGGGACGCGCGTATCGTCGTGCTTTGTGACGGCGCCACTTTGCATTCAAAGAGTTTCCCCTGCTGCTTTTAACTTTTGCTGGAGAGCGCTTTCTGGCCGCAAGCCCAAGCGTCGGGAGTCAAGCCCATTGAAATCAACTCTGTAAACACGGTTAGGAAACCGAGCTGCGATCCCGCGCAGACACCGGGGAAAACGCACCATTGACGGCGCTTACCAGCAGGCTAATATGGTCATTTAAGAGTTTCTCTTTTCCCCTCAAGGCAAGGCCCCCGCCCCCCGCATATAGCTCTCAACCAAGCAAAGGTTCTGGTTCTCTTCAATGCCTGTTTCGGAAATATTACCACGAGAATGCACAATCAATAACGAGTCAACTATGTTGTGGAGTGTCAATGTATTAAACGCATGGTTTCTAGTTCACAAGCCAAAACCATGCAATTGGGAACCTGCAGGCGCGTTTTCTCGGAAAGAAGTTTCGCGGTCTTTGCTGGAACTTGCTCCCAAGCAAAAGGGTGCAATGCGGCCGCAGATTGGGATGGGGCCAAGTATTAATTTCATGTGCCATTTCCCTCCCTCCCCAGACACGGGAGCTCGGCGTGCAAGGTCTGCAAATCCTCGCAGCAAAAAGCGCGCGGGCAGGGCGGAGGGTGGCGCTTTAAAACTGCGGGAACCCGCGCGGCTGCGGACCAATCGCCTTCTGGCGGGAAGCCACATGTCGTGGAATAGAAGGGCAAGCCAAAAAGTGTGGCGCGTCCCGCCGTAGTTTTTGTATAGTTTCGCGTGGAAAAAGTTTTCTACGTGCGTGCGAGGCTGGTGTCTGGAAATTTTAAAGAAAACAAAAAGTTTGTGGCGGTTTCATTGAACGGAATTAAACAGAAGAACTGTTCCTTTTTCGAGTTGGCAATTGGGCTCCCTCACCGCTGTTCCTGCGACGAGGGTTTTTTTGGAAAGTGAAAAATCCTTTCAGAGAAGAATCACAGTCTCTAGAAACTTTCAGGGTTCGCCCCTTATGCAGGTCGACGAGATTTACTTGTGAGTAAAAAGGATCGGGCTGCACTTCCCTTGCGGGGAGTAGGCATGCATTCCCAATTGGCTCTGCAAATTTCAGAACTGGCACTCTTGATCGACTAGATTCAAGGGCGGCCAGATTTCCAGGGTATCAGCTTTGGAGAGTCAAAACTTCCCTGCCCTGAACGAGCCCCCCTCTTCACCGCCAGCGGCTGTTTTTTCCTTTCCCCCTTTTTTTTTTAATACGCCTCGCAGCATTTGCGGGGAAGGGAGGGGAGAAAGAAGGAGCGCCCAGGGAACTCGAAACCGATGGGAGCCGCTCCACCTTGCGAGGAGAAGAGGAAGCACAAGGCTTAAGCGCCTTGAGGAACTAGCGGCCGTGCAGGTCCAGCCGCGGCGCAGACTGGTCTTTGCATCTGTTTCCTCCGACCTGGGCGTCCATTTCAGTTTGATTTTAAAGGCGGAGATTCTGGAGGCTTCCCTTATCGTAACCTTTTTCTGATCAGTTTTCTGCAAGGAGTTGATTCCTTAGGAAATTAAGTAAAATTCGTTTGCACTCAGCATCACGCCAGCCATTATGTTTCATTGGGGTTGTTTGGGTAGTTTTTTGCAGCTCCCGGGAGAAATGCCCTGTGGGGTTCAGTGACGCTTCCCCAAGTCCAAATCCTGATTTCCCTTCATTCACACACCAATCCCTCAGACATATTGCTACAAAGACACCTCGCACGTATTGTTTCCGTAGGAGAGAAAAGATGGATTTATATCCTGCTTCTCTCTACCTTTAAGGAGTCTCAAAGAGGCTTACGAACTCCTTTCCCTTCCTCTCCCCACAACAGACTCCTTGTGATGTAGGTGGGGCAGAGAGAGTTCTGAAAGAACTGTGACTGGCCTTAGGTCACCCAGCTGGCTTCATGGGGAAGAGTGGGGAATCAAACCTGGTTCTCCAGATTAGAATCCACTGCTCTCTTTCTCACAATACTAGAACCAGGGGGCATTCATTGAAAATGCTGGGGGGAAGAATTAGGACTAATAAAAGGAAACACTTCTTGATTGGTGTTTGGAATATGCTGCCACAGGAAGTGGTGATAGCCTCTAACCTGGATAGCGTTAAAAGGGGCTTGGACAGATTTATGGAGGAGAAGTCGATCTATGGCTGCCAATCTTGATCCGCCTTGGTCTGAGATTCCAAATGCCTTAACAGACCAGGTGCCCAGGAGCAACAGCCGCAGAAGGCCATTGTTTTCACATCCTGCATGTGAGCTCCCAAAGGCACCTGGTGGGCCACTGCAAGTAGCAGAGAGCTAGACTATTATTATTATTATTATTTATTATATTTATAAACCACCCTCCCCCGAAGGGCTCAAGGCGGTGAACAGACAGTAGATAGAGCACAATAAAATCAATAATATCAAAATTTAAATAAACATTAAATGATGGCTCTATATTATTAAAACCAACCCCATTAAAATGCAGCGTTCTAGATGGACTCTGGTCTGATCCAGCTGGCTTGTTCTTATGTTCTTATGCTCTTAACCACTACACCACACTGGCAAACAGATACGTTGTCAGATACTACAATCATGTATATGGGAAAAAGGTAAAAGTATGTTTTAACCACAAAGGTTGTCCTTGTGTCTGGAATGGGCATCATACATAAATGGCAAATACTTGCAATGTGCATTTCAGACACAGGGCAACTAAGCAATTTGGGAGGATCGCCAGTAGTGCCTGCACAGTGGATATCCCCAAATGTAACCATCTGAAAAGGGCTTTATTAACCAGCTGCAGCAGTGGCCACCTAGCACAAAAACCAGACTATTAGTAACACTGCAAAGTTAGCAGTCCTAAAAATAAATAAATAAAATCTAAAGATGAAGTCCAGCTAGAAAACTCTAGGGTTATTTTTCTCCAGGGTGGTGGCCATCACCAAGAAGGGCATGTCAAATGCAAGAACAAGACTTGTATCACAGTGGAGACAGAAAGAATGGGGAAACTCCAGAAGTGCCATTTCTTGGAATGAGCCTGCTTTGTGCATCCCAGGACTAATTGTGGGCCCGCATTCCTCGGGGATCAGGCTTAACTTGATTCCAACACCAGATGAAAATGGCCAAGAGTAGATTCCATCTGCATTTCAATCTCTGCAGAGGAAGGCCTGATGTGACTTGATGGCACTTAGGTTCATATGATGTCACTTCCTTTGAATAATTCTTTCATGGCCTACAGCTCTTTGTGTTCCTTTCAAGTAAAGTTGATAACAAACTGGATCGAAAATATCTTGCCCCCTTAATAGAGGCCTAAAAGGATGTTATTTACCAGGTGATGTAATTTGCTTGCATGCCATGAAAAGCTCCACTTGCCCATTTCCAAACATTAAGCCTCTATTGAAGGAGTCTGGAAGAGATTGCTTTTTCTCCAGGTTGTCAATAACTCTGCTTCCAACTCTGGGACTGTTCCAATAAGGCATTTCTGACAGCCAGTGTGTTGTAGTGGTTAGAGTGTGTTGCTGGGTGTTGGGAGCCAAATTTCAAATGACCGCTCTGCCACAGAAGCTGGGAATAAGCTTGGGCTACTGATTCTCAGCCTAACAAACCTTGCAGGGTGGTTGTTGTGTGAGTAAAATGGAAGGGGGGGGGAGAATGGTGTTATAAGCTGCTTTGAATCTACATTGGGGAGAAAAGTGGGGTATAAATGTCAAATTACATTCACCAAATTATTCGTACTACTGTTTGTTGACATCATTGTCCAATGGATAAGCCTACGGCAGTGATGGCAAACCTTTTCGAGACTGAGTGCCCAAACCGCAACCCCAAAACCACTTATTTATCGCAAAGTGCCAACCTGGCAATTTAACCTGAATACTGAGGTTTTAGTTTGGAAAAAACGGTTGGCTCTGAGACATGTGTTACTCGGGAGTAAGCTTGGCGGTAGTCGGTGGCTTGGCTTTGAAGCAACCATTCAACTCTTCCAACGGGTGAATCACGACCCTAGGAGGGTTTACTCAGAAGCAAGCCCAATTGCCAGCAACCGAGCTTACTTCCAGGTAAAGGATCGCGCTTTAGTTCTTCGCATGAAAATCAGTGGGGTTTAACAGCACTTAACAAGGTTACCTACACTTTTTTCTCAAAATTAGGTCTTAGGTTTAACGCTAATAATCGAGCCCAGTGGCCCAGGCCAGCCTAGATGTGGGGGTGGGGGGGCTCTGTTTGCGTGTGCCCGCAGAGAGGGCTCTGAGTGCCACCTCTGGCACCCGTGCCATAGGTTCGCCACCACTGGCCTACGGTGAGCAGATACCCCTCCTGAATGGCATGCCCCCCTGAACTCCTTCATTTGATCTGCCATGGACATCTAGGTCATGCTAAATAGGCTCCACACAGGTCACGGAAGATGCACACATGGTCTGTGCCCCAGTTCCCTGAATGCTATTGCGGAGCCAACAGGCAAATATTCAGTCACATCATAAAAGAATGCCCTCTTTGGGAATGATTTGGGAATTATCAAATGTACCAACAAAACTGACCAAGTGTGTAATTAATCTAGATGTGAGACTGTAAAACTTATCTTTCTCTGTCCTGTTCTATAGATCTTGGCCTGGGAGTGCTCTCTGTGTGATGTCTTTAGTTATTGTGTTTTATTTTATTGTGTTGTGGTTTTTAGGAATTGGTTTTTAGATTTATTGTATAAATGCTTTTTAAACATCTGTGGATGTGAAACACAAGCCAGACAATAAATAAATACATAATTTCTTGGCATCTGTAGAGGTCCGTTCATCTCTGCTTTTTCTTGCTTTGGGGGGAGAAGTCTCAGCCTTGTTTTGTTATTGGGGTAACCAGGTGCAAAAAAGAGGGAAAAGGTTGTTAATTGTCATGCAAAAGAAGACGTTTCAGCAAATGCAGCTTTCCTCATCTCTATATGTCAAATTCCTCTTTTGTTCCTCTCTGGCCCTTGTCTACCTTTTCTTCTTTCTCTGCCTGCAGAAGAGTGTTCATTTTTTTAAAATCCTTTTCCGTACTGTTGATGTCAGGGGTGCCAAATGACCTGAAATCCCCACTGCTACCCTACTGTTGTGACTGAACAACAGGAACAAGATCTGAGGAAATGACTAGGGAAAACATTCCGCAGTGTGGAGATTTCTTTTAGACTGATGCTTCCATTTATGGTTCCCAGCAAAATAAAAACAGTTTTATTTTCTGTGGGCTTTTAATGGCTTTTAAAGTATTCATCTTGCTGATGATTTAATCCGTTGGTATTGCACTTGTCTATATATATAGATAGATATAGATATATTGTTTTATTTCCCTTGATGTATTTTACAGTTCATTGTAAGCTTGAAATCTATGGCTTGAAAGGTGCAATGTAAATATTTTACATAGAAAAAAGACGTATTTTCAATTAAGCTGCTGCTACAGGCAGAGGAGCAAGAGATGGTAGAAAAAGCTGGCAACCCAAGGTCATGTAAGAACCAAAAAAACTACTAAGGCAGCAATCCTGTAACTGGAGAGTGAGCCTCATTGAATTCAATAGAACTTACTTCTGAGCAAGCTGTACTTGCAGAGGTGAAATAGGTGGCAACCAGAGACAGGGCTTGGTCAGCAATGGCATCTTGGTTTTGGGATATCCTTCCTCTTGAGAAACTCATTTGGTGTCTTTTTGACTTTTAAGTACCAGCTCAAAACATTTATTTTCCCTCAAGGTTTTAAGTGGGACGGTGATGGTTCCATCTTTTTTATAGGGTTGACCGTTGTCTGGAGAGATGTCTTGCACCTTTAATAGAGGCTTAATCAGAGATTTTTACCACCATGCAGAGATTGTTTACCACCATAAAACGCGTCAGCTGCCTATTTCCATACATGATGCCTCTATCAACAGGACAGAAATTTTTCTCCAGGTTGGTGGCAACCCCAGGCTCAGTTCCATTTCCTCTACAAAAACAGACTACAGAATATTTTCAGATGAAAGAACTGTTCTCAGGGTTGAACTAAATTACATGGGAGTGGAGAGACCAGATATTGTCTGAAGACCAGTTGCTAAATTGGAAGCTCTTCTGCCTTAATCTTGGATTTGCAAGGTCTCCATTAGAGCCAGTGTGGGGTAGTGGTTAAAAGCAGGTGGATTCTAATCTGGAGAAGCGGATTTGATTCCCCACTCCTCCACCTGAGTGGCAGAGGCTTATCTGGTGAACCAGATGTGTTTCCGCACTCCTACATTCCTGCTGGGTAACCTTGGGCTAGTCACAGTTCTCTCCAGACTCTCAGCCCTTCCTACCTCACAAGGTGCCTGTGGTGGGGAGAGGAAGGGAAAGGAGTTTGTAAGCCACCTTGAGTCTCCTTACAGGAGAGAAAGGTGGGGTATAAATCCAAACTCTTCTTCTCCTCCTTTCTGGATCATTGATGAACAATTGGTCCTCTGAACTTGCTTAGGAGTACTTTATCAGATAGTTACTTTCTATGTACCAGGACTGAGCTCAGGTGCCAATTAAGATGTTCCAAAACAGTCTGGCTCCTGATCACCAAAGCATACTCTTTAAAGAAGACAGACTGGTGGGATTTAATACAAACATTGAACTAAACTGCATTTAGCTTCATTGACAACATTTGCAGTTACATTATTCCTGCCAACCAAGATGAAATGCTGAACCTACTGAGGGTACCTAGTCAGGGAGTGATTACTGTGGATGGAACATTAAGTGCAGCTCATTGTTTGCAAGGAATCGGCAGTGGAGGTGGCTGAGGACGCAGGCTGAATGAGTTTAACAAAGGGAATATCATTGTTTGTGTCTTTTGGGGAACCAGTTATCATTAATTTGTTGTATAGTGCTTTAATTGGGCAAAATGATTTAACAAAACTTATTTCTCTCATTCATTCTTTTGATGCCTCTGGGAGCCCAGTGAACAATACATGGGTAGGGGTGCCAACTCGCCAGGAGTAAAATGTCCTGTCCCTTGAATAGAAGCTTAGTGTGTGTAGAAATGGGCAGTTGAAGCTTTTCATGGCATAGAGGCAAATAATATCACTGGGGGTGCCAGATCTCTGCCCCTGGCTTTGGAATCTTGTTGCTTGAGAGGGAGGCAGGAGGTACAAAACAAGAAGGCAAGCAATACCAGAGCGACATCATGACACCATTTCTGATTATGTACTTGGCAATGACACCACCACATCACTCTAGGAATTTCCTGAATATTTATGGTTTTTATCATAGAGATTTGGGAAATTTCTAGAGTGGTAGTGCAATGTCACTTCCTGGTATATACTTGGAAATGGTGTTGCTGCATCACTATGGATCACAACACAATATCACCATGCCTTGTCCTGGAAAGTTTCCAGGGGTTGCCAGCAGGTGGCAGGGAATTCTAAATCACCTGGGTATAACATTCCACTAAACCTTTATTCAATAGGTAGGAACATTTTTCTCCAGGAAAGTTGGCAACTTTGTGGTTACCAAACACATTTGTGCTCAATGTGCTGAAAGGTATTAGTTGCTTCTGCATTTTCCCTAAACAGAACTCTTCTGATGAAGAAAAGCCAGTGAGGCACACAATTGTGGTGTTCTGTGGTAGGAAAAAAACCACACGCAGCAGGCATAGACTTTTACGGCAGCAGAGTTAAGGTTAAAGGCACAGCTGCAGCTATTTTTTTCTGGCAAAGTTCCTGTGTATTTTTTATAGTTGTATGTAAAGTAGCTGAAACCTGGCATAGAAAAAGAGCCACTCCTGACTATGTAGTCAGGTGATCAGAATTCTGTTTTGTCGGAGACCTAGACCAGTGCATGATTCCTAAGGAGCAAGCTCCATGTGTAAATAAAAGGTTTCCTTCTGGGTAAACATGCGTATTTCACTACTAGTTTTCCATCTATGATTATCGCATCTTTATCTTGCCCTTCCTACATGGTGTTCTTCACTTCCATTTAATCCTCATAGCAACTCTGTGAGGTAAATTAGGCTAAGGAGGTGTGAGTAGTTCAAGATCCCTCAAGCAGGACACTAAAGGTAAGGCCTTGTCCTGTCGTTGAGTCCCAGAACTGTTATTCAGTGCATATGAACATGCAGGGAAAGAGGTCAATTTAGCCACTGTGGCTAACAGTCAGTGAGGCACTTCTCCTCTACGAATCTGCCAACTGCTCTTTGTATGCTAGCTAATTTGATGGACATCACTGCATCCCGTGCAGTTGGTTCTGCTTGTTAATGTTGCTTTTCACTAAGCTATTGCTAATGACCCCTTTTCTGATCCTTCACCACAAGTGCAGAGACACACACACCTGTGTATATTGAATGATAGACTAGTTGGCCCAAACTATCTGTTTACATTTAACTTGCACTGCTCTTCATTTACGGCACAGTCACCCACTCGGTTTGTGAAGACCCTTTGGGAGATCTTCACAATCTGCTTTGATTCTTACCATCTTAACTAGGATCACTGGGTCATTTGGCTTCTTACCCTTATTTGTAGATCAGTTATGAACGAATTAAATAGCACTGTTCCCAGTGCTTCGATCTCTGTGGTACCCCAGCGCTTCCTTCCTCCATTGCGGGGCCTGTCTCCTGCTCACTGCTTTCTGTTAATTAGCCAGTTTCTAAACGTGAGAGGACCCTTCTTTTTTATCCCGTAACTATTTGGTTTACACAGGAATCTTTGGCAAGGCTCTTTGTCAATGACTCTTCAAAAGTCCAATTATATAATATCTGTTGATCATTAAATGTTGGGGTTTGTTGACCTTGTCAAAGAGCTCCAAGATGCTGGAGAAACAAGACTTCTTTTTATAACGCCATGTAGGTTCTTCCGTAGTCTAGAATGTTCCTTTAGGTGTGAAAGTGGAGTAGTGGTGCTAGAGTAGGCTGTCGACTAGGTACACAAAAGGTTGATTCCGCACTTGAGAATCAACTAGGGTTCGACCTGGGCCCCTGAAAAGTACTGACCTAGGTTGACTCCGTTGTTCCTCCCCACAGCAGCCGAGGTCATCCTGCCGGAGCCGAGCTCAGAGGGCAGGATCACCTCGCTGCCTCTTCGCTGCTCATTCCCGATTGGCTGCTGTTCTACGGTGGGAAATGTGAACATGCATTTCTTTTTTTTGTTTGTTTTTTGTTTTAACGGCTGCATAGTCACGAAATCACAAAGCAGTGCTCTAAGGAGCTAAAAGCAGCGTTTAAATGTGCGCCGTTTATATGTATGGTCATTGCTTCATATACAAGAAGGAAATGTTTTTTAAAAGGTGTGCTTTTCCCCACCGTGAGTCTCCTTTTCTGCGCATGCCCAAAGCACTGAACTGTGATTGGCTGAACAGGAGAGTCACGGCGAGGATGATTCTCCACTTTATGGGCTTCGACCTGAGTTTGACCTAGATTCACTGAAAAAGTTGTACCTCCCTGGTGGAGTCGGAGATTTGACAGTTAGAGGGGGTGAAGCTGGGACAGACCCGTGTAGAAATCAGCGGCTGTGGGGAGTACCAAGGTCAAACCCAGGTCGAACCCTAGTCAATTCAGCAAGTGGGGAATTGACCAAAAGAGGACCTTTTCTGTGGCATCCACACAATTATGGAACAACCTCTCCAGGAGGATGTGACTGACGTGACTCCTTCACTGTCAGACTTTAGGAGGCAGCTGAAGACTGTTTTTTATTTAGAACTTCATTTAATATTTAGTATTTATTTATTTACCAGTAAATAAAACCAGTAAATAAACTAAGATTTTCAAAGCAAGAGATGAATGGAGGTGGTTTGCCATTGTCTGGCTCTGCATAGTGACCCTGGACTTTCCTTGGTGATCTCCTATCCAAGTACAAACCAAGTACAAACCAGGCTGACCCTGCTGAGCTTCCAAGACCTGATATGATAAGGCTAGCCTGTGCAGAGTAATTGTAAGGGGGAAATGGAGGAAAGGAGAACAATGCAAAATTCAAAATGACCTGGACAGATTAGAGAGCTAGGCCAAAATCAGAAATCCCTGGAAATTTGGGGCTGGGTGGGCTGGAGAGGGCAGAATTAGGAGAGGGGAGGGAGTTTAGCAGGTATCTACCCATTTCTTCCGAGGGTTCTGATAGGGTTGCCAGCTCTGGATTGGGAAATACCCCAGAGATTTTGGGGTGGAGTCTGAACAGCACAGAATTTAGGTAGGGGAGAGACTTCGGTAAGGTATACGCCATAGAGTCCATGTTCCGAAGCAGCCATTTTCTCTAGGTGAACTGACCTCTGTTGCCTGGAGATCAGTTGTAATCCCAGGAGATCTTCAATTTCCAACTAGAAATTGGCAATCTTAGGTCATGTTCTCTGTAGTCTGGAGAGCTCCAGGCCCCGCCTGGAGCATGGCAATCCTAGAAGGGATGTTAATTTCCTGTGGAAAATCTGGGCGGTACAACCCAGAGTATTAGCACCTTCCTGAAAGGTGGCTGAGAGCTCTACTTCTTTGTTACCCAAATTAGCCTGGTTTGTTTCGTTTTAATTTTGGGGAATTAGTGGGAACAGACCTTGCAGTATAAAAGGCCTGGCCAGGATCTCCACCATTGTATACAGAGTCCAGATTCCCTTAGAAATCTGCACAAAAACCAGACTTTGGGAGAAGGTTTTACAATTTTATTAAAAAGCCAAAAATAATAAAAATATGTGATGCAGCAATATATGCACGCACAGGTTCCAAGAGCCTAGGATATAGAGAAGGATGACAGATAGGAATAGAGGAGGGCATTGAGGGAAGGGCACTATTTGCCAATCTAGAAGAAGGTCCAAGGAAGTGAAATCCAGTGCCAGCACAGTGTTCCAAGGGAAGGACACCATCAAGCACAGTGGAACTAGAACAAAAAGCGGCACCAGATCCAAAGGGCGAGGGAGCCTTGTTTGCAATGTCTAGTTATAGGCAAAGTTGACCCTCTGGCAGCAATAAAAGGGACTACATTCCAAAAACAAAACGAAGTGCCGCTCCCAGGCAGGAACAATGCTATGGGAAAGGGGGTGATTGGATTAAAGCCTGGGATCACCCAACTCCTGATGAGATTGGGGTTCCATTGATGAAATTAATATCGGGACAGTCAAAGTCAGTGAGTTTGGACTGACATAGGCCAATTCTGCACAGCCCAAATAAAACATGTTCAGATCACAAAATAAAATGTTTTGGGGTGGAATTCCACAGGTTTTTCTCCAAAGCATTTTGAAAATGTTTTTTCTGAAAATGTTTTATTAAACAGTAAACTAGTGAGTTTTTTCCTGGAAAACGTTCTGAAAAAGTTTCCTGCTTGATGTACGGAGAGTAGGAAACATTTATTTTCCCATCTGACTGTTAAAGGCCTTACTTTCATTTTCTCCGCAGCTCATGCCCACTATTTTCTGTCGCTTCAGGATTCTCCATGCCCGCTGCCATGTGCAGAATGTTTCCATAGATGTTTTGTTTGCTTGCTGCTCATCTGCCGGCTATTTCAGAGGAGGAGGAGGATTTATATTTTCCCTTTCTCTCCTGTAAGGAGTCTCAAAGGGGCTTACAAACTCCTTTCCCTTCCCCCCTCACAACAAACACCCTGTGAGGTAGATGGGGCTGAGAGAGCTCAGAAGAACTGTGACTAGCCCAAGGTCACCCAGCTGGCGTGAGTGGGAGTGTACAGGCTAATCTGAATTCCCCAGAAAAGCCTCCACAGCTCAGGCAGCAGAGCGGGGAATCAAACGCGGTTCCTCCAGATTAGAGTATACATGCTCTTATCCACTACGCCACTGCTGCTACATGAATAAAGCTAGTTTTGCCTGGTAACTCCAGGCACATGTTGTTTTTCCTTTTTTTTTTTTTGAAGGAAGTGTTTTTGAAGCTACAATTACACGAAACATATTGGTGATTCTCATATCATTGTAGCTTCGAAGACATTTCCCTCAAAACCAAAAAAAGGGGGGAAACGACATATGCACAGAATCACCAGGCCAAACAAACGTTATTTGTGTAGCTTATATACTGAAATTGCCAGCTGATGAGCTGCAAGCAGATGAAACATCTGTGGGAACACTCTGCAAATGGCGGGTGGCACAGAAAATCCTGAAGTTGCAGACAATGGCAAGTGCGAGCTGCAAAGAAAATGAAAGTAAAGCCTTTAACAGTGGGGGGGGGGTGGTAAAAAGAACTATTTTCCCTGGGAATGCTTTTTTTCCTGTAATATGCAGACAAAAAAAGCCAAAACGATTCTTTTAAAAACATTTCCCAAATGTTGCATTTATGTGTGCAGAACTGGCCATAATAAACTCCAGAAAGTTGGATGGTTCTCTGATAGTTGGACAGGACGTTTAAGATTAAATTACTGTGAGGAAGAAAGAGACTCGAGTGAGCTGATTGAGTCAGAGTGTGCAGCCTTTGCTTGTCCTTTGTGAGACTGAGGACAAGTGTGCCTGCTGGAGGCTGTCCTGTTGTTATCCAGATTCAAATGGCTGCACCTTTAGGGAAGGCATTATTTGCTGCTATGCATACTTGATTAGGAAGGAGAAAGTGTGTTCAGACCGACTCCTCTTACTACCCTGTTTCCCTGAATATAAGACATCCCCTGAAAATAAGCCGTAGTAGAGGTTTTGCTGAAGTGCGAAATATAAGGCATCCCCCGAAAGTAAGATGTAGCAAAGTTTTTGTTTAGAAGCATGCCCGACGAACAGAACACAGAAAAATAAGACATCCCCTGAAAATAAGACATATTGCATCTTTGGGGGCAAAAATTAACATAAGACACTGTCTTATTTTCGGGAAAACACGGTACCAAAGTGTAAGCATTAAGATGTGGCTTCCATCTTGATCTGGACTGTTTACGATACCAAGATATGAATGGTAGGGCATTTTAGAAAATGCCACACACACACATACACCCCACCCCCCATCCTGCTATGGGCCTGCATGCCAAAGCCCATACATAATTACAGTTCCCAGAATCCTTTGGTTGGGAGCCATGACAGTTAAATAGGTTTCGAAACTGAGTTACATATGTAGTTAGTCTGCCAGTTAGTCTCTGGGATTAGCTTGACAGCAGCCCTTTTGGCCAAGGCAGACCACTAGAAAGCAGTGGACAGTTGTATTAACCCGGGCTTTGTGAGGAAAGCTTATAGCCTTTCTGTCTTGGCTTCTGTCTCTCCCTGTCTTTCCTCAAACGGAGAGAGTCCCTAGATACCTTCCTTAATGTTGCTTCCCGCTTGTGATCTGTGGGTCAAGGCCATAATTATAGATCAGCTGTTTGCCTCACCTCAGCTGACACTTTGAAATATAATTTAGGATGATTAGGCAACCTCAGAGCTCCCTGGACCAGGAGGTTACTTAGGTTGTGGTAAAAAATGTTCAAAGAGAGAGAGAAAAGACCACAGGACTGCAACAGCCTTTTCTGAGCCAGCCAACTGTTCCACCTGGACCCCACTACAAATTATTGTTTTCAATTGCCACCTGTGTACTCTTTCCCATGCAACTTATTGATGTCGAATTAGAGCAACACTGGTATAAATAAGTTATGCCATGCTTGTAAAATGGAAGAAAATTTCGTTGTAGCAATTACGTTCGGCAAGATGACAAAATAAATTTCCAGTGCTGCGCCTGCAACAACTTGGGGGAATTTAAACCTCATAATTTCCATTCATTTTGGATAATTTGGAGTAATTTCTATATGTAATAACTTTGTAATGAAAAACACAGCAGTGCTGAAGTGATTTCAGCTCAGCTCTTTTGTTTCCGTTGGTCGGTCGAGGCTCCGGTGGCATAATGCGGTGTTGAGGGGGGGGGGGGAGAATAAAATAAATAATAACGATAATATTTCCCTTTCGTATGGGTTGAGTAATTCTTTCAGCAAAATCACAAACTAATACCAAGACTAAATCTCTGTCCATGAAATGAAAAATAAATTGAGTTAAAGAAAGTGAAAGAGTATCAAAGGCCTTGGATGTTTTATTGCGGCTTTATTGAATCGCGGCATCTCTATGTTCTATCACGTCCCCCGGGGTTACTGTTCCAAGCAAGGGCACAGAGATGCAGTTGCATATGTCCCTAGATCAAAACCAAAGATGACTGGACTAAATCTCTCTGGAAAATTCTGTTTCATACTAATTTTTTTTAAAAAAAGAGAATTAAGTTTGTTGATGTCTTTTCTTTTAAGGCGAGTATCTGGTTGATCAAGGGTGTCTTTTCTTAATGAGATCCATAATGAGACATTTTATTTGGTTGTTGTTGGCTAAGCATTTATATCTGGGTTTTTCAGTCAATTCCCTCTCAAGGAAACCTACACAGAAAGAAATCAATAGCAAAGTTAGAAATTAAGCCCATCTTCCAGTGGTTTCAGGAAGTGCTTGCTGCTGCCTCTGTTCTTTTCTGACTAGTGATGGTCTTAGCCAATGGACAGCTGTGGCACTGGCAACTTCCCTGTACTCACAGCTCCATGCTCCTGAGAAAGGGGGAGTTACAAGCTACCACTTGTGCCTGCCTTGTTTAGAGCATCCATTTGCAGGGATGGCTGCTTACAGCCGCCTTGTATGTTGCAAGTGTTTTTGCAGTAAACAAAGAATTAGAGCTTTAACAAAACCTATAATATAAGTATAAAAATGTAATTGAATTAATATTTTGCCTTACTTTGAACTTTGGCTAACAACTGTTTGATCGCCATACAATGATTGTCAAATTGTAAGCAGTCAAATTTGTTGAATTTATATTTAACCATTAACAAAGTACCAGTTCCCTCAGGCAACCTTTGGGTCTTCTCTCTCCTCCAATAGGCCATATTTATTTCACGGAAAAGGGTTTTGAACTGTATCTACCCACAACTCTAACAACTTAAAAAACCTGTTATTTATAACAATTCTGAAAGGTGGAATTCTAGCATGCAGTTCCTCCCTGCTGTAAATAAATTTATATATTTATCATTGGTCTTCTAGGCTGCCCTTTCCCAGGTGGGCTCAGGGTGGCTCACAGTGAAGAATTCACAACATAACAATATAAAATTAACAGTTCTCTGTGTCATTCTCTCGGCCTTCCTTCAACGGTCGAAGGCCATACTGACTGAGGAGGTAAAACTCTTGCAGTTGATAATATGCGAAAAACTTTACTAGCTGCTCTGTGATTGGAGGATCTAACCATTGACCTGGATGTGACATCATGGGATGTGCCATCATCTCCCCACTGAGCTCCACCTCTTCTCCCAAACTCCCCCTCCCCAGGAATTGCACCCAAATTTCCAGGAATTACCCAAACCAGAGTTTGCAACCAAAGCATCATCTGATACATGACACAAGATGTATTGTGTGCATAGGTTATTTAGCTTGTTGAATTCTCCGTGGTACAATATTCAGACCATTTCAATGAAGGGTGCCCATTCCAGGCTAAAAAATTAAAATCTTAGAAAAGTTTGAATGAACCTTCAATTTTACCAACATAGCCCAAGCTGTAAATTCTGCTCCCCATGTCTGAGTTGTTCCAGGTAGACTAGTGACCCAATAGGTTGTAGTGGGTTTTCCGGGCTGTGTGGCCGTGGTCTGGTGGATCTTGTTCCTAACGTTTCGCCTGCATCTTCCCTCTTCTTCCCTCTGTGATACACCTCTAAAGATGCCAGCCACAGATGCAGGCGAAATGTTAGGAACAAGATCTACCAGACCACGGCCACACAGCCCGGAAAACCCACTACAATCAGTTGAATCCAGTCGTGAAAGCCTTCGACAATACATTAATGACCCAATAGTTTCCCCAAATTTTGGGAAGTGAATCTTGGCATCATATTGGCATCAAACTTTACAGAAAGCTACAGGAGCCAAAAACATACTTGGAAGAATTTCTTGTTGAGTGCAAAAAAAAAGAAAAAAATCTTCCCTAGGAAGTAAGTTTGAGACTCTAAACATCTAAAGATGTTCCTGCAGGGCCTAATTGGAGGGGATCTACAGATGTCACAGGCAGGTAGCAGAACAACATAAAAGGAGGAGGAGGAGGAGGAGGAGGAGTTTGGATTTATAATTTTATACCACCCTTTCTCTCCTGTAAGGAGACTCAAAGGGGCTTACAATCTCCTTTCCCTTCCCCTCCTCACAACAAACACCCTGTGGGGTGGGTGGGGCTGAGAGAGCTCCAAAGAACTGTGACTAGCCCAAAGTCACTTGGCTGTTGTGTGTTGGAGTTTACAAGCTAATCTAGGGCCACTCCCCACTTACCTCTTCTAAGTGCAACGCCGCAGCGACCCTGCATAGAAAAGCCTCCGCGGCTTTTGACCACGGAGACATTTGTTCCCCACTCATTTGCCATTCAGGAAATAACGTGGGGGAGCAAGAGGAGGAGTTCCGTGGCAATCGAGCGTTCTGATTGGCTGGCACGCGTGTTCGTCATGGACACGTGGAAGTGGCAGCCAGCCGAAGACGGGCCTCCATTTTGATTGGCTGACACGAGAAGTTGTTTTTGATAGGCTCGCCCGCAAAGCCGTAAAGCTCGAGCAAAGGGAGCAATGTTGGCACATCGCGTTGTGCACACGTCTCAATTTCCGCGAGCGTGCATTGTAAAAGAGGATGTTGCCTCGTGTCTACATCATCACGTAGCTTCATGTCGCCCACTTTCTGACGGGGACACCCTCCCTAAACAAAATGGCGGTTTCTGTTTCCTGATTGGCCGGAAGCTGTGCGTCACAGCGAATCAGCTGCGCGTAAACAGCCGAGGTTCCCCACCACCCCGCGGCACCCACGGGGTTTTTGAAAATGTTGCTCTTTGCAGAGGACCTAATTTGCCAGGCGGCAAGGAGGTGGGAGAGCGGCAAATTCCGGGCAGCTGCGCAGTGGGCGCTGGTGACATGGGGAACGTCCAGGATCCTTGTGTCTTTTAAAGAGGTGACCCCGCGGCTTATGGGGAGTGGGGAGTGGCCCCTAGTTCCCCAGATAAGTCTCCACAGCTCAAGTGGCAGAGTGGGGAATCAAACCCAGTTCTCCAGATTAGAGTGAACCTACTCTTAACCACTACACCACTGCTGCTCACAGGAAGAGGAGGAGGAAACAGAAGAGGTAGAACCAGGAAGGGAGTTCCTGCTTAAAGTGATATGTCCAATCTCCATCTTTGTTTTACAGTTCACATAAGTGCAAAAATTAAAGAGCTTGGGAGGAAATTTGCAATGATAACGCATTTCTTCCATTTAATCCCTCAGTTCAGCATTATCTATTAAACACGGTGCATGAAAACTTAATAGAACGAGCAAAAGCCTATGAAATAATTGATTAATAAGTTCTTGAGAGTCAGAGAAAGAACAGTAATTCAAAGGACCTCACATTACACCCTTTTGATGGCCTTCTCAGCAATAGCTGTTCAGCACCAGAGTTATATATTCTTATACTTTTATCTTGATGGCCATGTTTCTCCTCTCCCCCGCCCCCTCCATGGTGACGCTAGTGAGAGAAACCTACAAACTCATGTGGATGCATAGATGTATACATGCACTCATATCAGCAGCATATTCAATGGCAAAGTACTAATTGATAGTAGAAAGGGCCATCAAGTTGCAACCAACTTATGGCAACGCTGTAGGGTTTTCAAGGCAAGGGACAAGCAGGGGTGGTTTGTCACAGCCAGACTCTGTGGAGTGACTCTGGACTTCTTTGGTGTCCTCCCATCACAGCACTAACTAGGGGTGGCCTAGCTTCCCAGATCTGATGACATATCTCACAATTCTAGAACCAGGGGGCATTCATTGAAAATGCTGGGGGGAAGAATTAGGACTAATAAAAGGAAACACTTCTTCATGCAACGTGTGATTGGTGTTTGGAATATGCTGCCACAGGAGGTGGTGATGGCCAGTAACCTGGATAGCTTTAAAAAGGACTTGGACAGATTTATGGAGGAGAAGTCTATCTATGGCTACCAATCTTAATCCTCCTTGATCTCAGATTGCAAATGCCTTAGCAGACCAGGTGCTCAGGAGCAGGAGCAGCAGAAGGCCATTGCTTTCACATCCTGCACGTGAGATCTCAAAGGTACCTGGTGGGCCACTGCGAGTAGCAGAGTGCTGGACTAGATGGACTCTGGTCTGATCCAGCAGGCTAGTTCTTATGTTCTTATGACATCCGACTAGCTCAGGCCGTTCATGTTAGGGCAAAGTGTTCATCAGAGTCATATCTAGGAAAAATGTAGCCCAGTGCAAAATCTGAGTTTTCCACCCATACACCACTCCCACACACTACCCCTGTATGGGCAGCCACCCTCCCCACCACGACCAAACTTTTTTTGCACCAGGTCATCTCAAAGTCACCAGCACATTATAGAACATGCCCCAACTCACAGATCTGAACACAGCAATGGTCCATGCCACACAGCGGAAATTTTAAAAAAAATTCCGCCCCCCACGTGACTAATTGGCCACAGCCCAGGGACATTTGACCCCATATTTCCCCAAGGCAGTATACCCCTGGTGTTCATTAATTTTCATATTTTCAGTACAGAGGGGTGGGGGATCTGGGAAATATCTCTGCTAGTTTACAAGATCTAGACTGAACACCTTTCCCCTTCTGTCACAGTTATGGCCAGAGATGGAGCCGAAGGATGAGAACCACAAGTCTCTTGACCCTTGGCTCTTAGCCCGTAGCTTGCAGTCTGTTGAATGAGCCAGCTCAGTGGCTCCAAGACCACCTCAGTTTTGTTTTTTGTACTTTTTGTTTTTCTATTTGTTTATTTCAATTGCGCTTTTGTAAGCTGCTTAGGGTTACCACTGGAGAGCAAATCAGGGTACGGTACTTAAAAAAAACCCCTTATTCCAATTCTCCAGTTGAAATGCTGAACGTGAAAGAAAGCAGCACCTAAAAGTCACAGCTAGAATTAGCCTGCCGGTGCTGAGAATTTCCTCTTTTTCTTCTCTTCTCTCTTGTTGCCTCTAGTGACCACGCAAGCTGTCTGATTTTTTTTTCCCCCAGGGTTGGTTGGGGAGGAAAGACACTCAGAAGGTTAATTTCATCTGATTTCTTCTCAGGTTTCACCGGGGCAGAGCACAAATTGGTAATTGTCTAATCCTTCTTACTAGAAGTGCAGGAGATAGTAGCCGCTGTAGCAAAACGCATGCGAGTTGTTTGTTATGATTTCTCTTTTGTCTCGTTGCACAAGTTTTTTTCCATATGCATCCAGCCTCAGAGAAAAACATCTTACCTCGGATGCAGTTTTCAAAGAAAACATACGTGAACAGTTTGAAGGATGAAAAAAAAAAGAACAACACAGCAATGCGATTTTTGTAACTTTCGTCAACTTCACCGGGACAAAAATAGTGTATTGGAGTAAATTGAATTAGGCTTGTCAAGAAATGGATGAGGAATGTGAAGATGAATTTGAAAGCTCTTCTTCCCCGGTGCTAATAGAAAGCCTCTTTGTGTTTAATACTATGGAGAGAAATATGGCCGGGGGCAATCCGTCCAAATGTAAATACTGCACCCTGCCAGCACTGCCGAGATCAATGAGAAACTGGATTATCTGCCTCATAAATGCTGGCCATTTGATCGGAGCCAAGGACCGACTCAAAGTGCGCTCTTGACTCTTCAACACATCTTCTTTCATCTTTTCTTTGCTTTCCTTTCGGCTAATGAATCTAGGCTGTGCAAGAAAGTACCAGAGCCACAGAGCCCGAGAGTGAAAGACCTCCAAATAACTCCAGAGGAGAATTCCCCTCACCCCGAATAAATAACAGTAGCTTGTGATGCAGGTACAAAACCACACCCTGTTGGTGCCATAGGTAAGGCTGGAGGTAGACAATGGGTGATTTCCCACTGGTGATTAATCCTGGGATAGTCACCTGAAATATTCAGGTTTCCTCACGATCTTCCCACTACCGAACTGCAGAACACAGATCAGTCCCGTTTCTGGCGCCCCCCCCCCCCTTATCATGGGATTTTTCTGGACCTGCTTGTAGATGCACCTTTTTGAAAAAAGCACTCCAATGGGACCTAATAGGAGATGGGGGATACACCTTTGAGGGTGCATAACTTTGGCCCCCATGAACCAAACTTATCCAAACCTGGGTGGTATCATCAGGAGGGTCAGCTAAAGATACTCTGAAATTTTGGTGCTGCTAGCTTAACAATTGCACCCCTGACAGTAGGCACTCCGCCAAGGGGCAGGCCTAGATGTCTTCACTAGAAGCATGTGGTAGTGAGGATGTTGGAACCCGGATGGAAAGGTGCCGATTCTTTTGAAACTTGGTTGTATCCAAATTAAATTTTCAGTGGGGATTCGGCCAATGTGGCCGTTTTCCCAGATTAGGGGAGGGTATAAAAATAAATAAGTGTTCACTATGTTATTGTGATTAGCCCTAACAAAAGACATTACATGGATGTTGTTTCTTATTGCTTTCCTGACCTGTGTACATTTGGTCAGCTACTGTGGGGTACTGTAGATGGACTTCTGGATCTGATCCCACACGAGACGTATTTGTTGGGTTCTACTATCTTTTCTCTTGATGTTCTTCAGGCCAAAAAAATGCTTTAAAAATTATTCTAAGAACTCCTCCCTCCAAGATTCACTAATATCAAGGCTTTTGAATGCTTGTCTTTGCTTATAGATCATGCCAACTTTTCATTAAAAAGCCGGTGCTTGTAGTAATAATGTATCACATAATGTACTCAGATACTCAATTAGTAATTCATTTGGGGAAATCACTGCCACAGTATATAACCATGACCACCACCTGAGATAGCTTTTCCAAGGCAATTCATGGAGCTTGGATCCATCAATGGCTATTAACCAATTGTATAAACAGAACTTCCATAGTCAAGGGCAGTAGGAGAGGCTTCTGATTGGCCACTGTGCAAAGCAGGATTCTACATTAGAACGATGATTGGTCCTGTCCAACAGGACTGAATCCTGTTCTCCAAATGGCAGGGCAGGATTTTACCACATAATTAATTGTACCCACCTCACAAATCAGTATGGTCAATGTGTGCCTAGAGGTATAGGACTGTACCTGTTAGCACCCATTCCTGCTCACGTTTAGCATAACTTAGAATCATTGGATTGTAGAGCTGGAAGGGGCCATTTAGGCCATCTAGTCTAACCCCCTACTCAGTGCCTCAAGTATCCCACACAAGTGTTTGTCCAGCTGCAGCTTAGAGACTACCAATGAGGGGGAGCTCGCCCCCTCCCTAGGCAGTTGACTCCACTGTTGTACAACTCTTACTGTGAAAATTTTGTTCCTAATATCCAGTCAGAACCTTTCTCCCCATAATTAAAACCCATTATTGCAAGTCCTATTCTCTGCTTCCAACAGGAAAGCTCCCCTGCCTCCTATAACTGACAGCCCATCAAATACTTAAAGAAAGCAATCAATGTCCTCAATCTCCTCCAGACTAAACATTCCTAAGCCCCTCATAGGGTTTGGACAATTTACTAAGTACAAACTGTCACATGGAGGTCAAACATGCAGAACCTGTCCTCCTACAAACTACATGCATAGATTGTTCATTTATGAGCCTTGTTAGACGCCTGATTGTGAACAAAGGGCTTCTATGCACACTATTCATAGATTTTTAGTAGGACCTTTGCAAAAACTGTATACACATGCAAAGTAAGCACTGGAAGACCAAAAACTTTACAGTTCTAGTCAACCACAGCGTTTTGCAAATATTGCTTGATTGTATTTCTTTTTAATTGATTAAGACATCTGAGGACAGTCACTATCCACGTTTAAAAAAAAACAAAAGGAAAGGGGGGGTTGATTTTGTGTTTAGACTGGGATCTGCGTTCACATCTCCGACTTGATTCAAGCTTTCTTGATGACCTTAGACCTTAACCTACCTCACAGGGTTGCTGTAAGACTGAAAAGGGGAACTTTTGGAACACCTTGGAAGAAAGGCCAAATAAAAATGCAACAGGTAAATCTGACAACTATACTTTTAAACGACAGGAAGTGTCAAGAAATTCAATCATTGTCAGAACTTTGGTCAAGTTGCTCAGGCTGTAAAAGGGAACCAATTTAAAACAGGCCTGTGAATTTTTTTCTGCCTCCTTTAATTGGAAGGCCTTGTCCTGTTTAGATTCTGTTCCACCTGTTTGATGTTGTGAGAATGAGCAGGGAGTATTAGCTACCCACCTCAGTCTCTGAAAACATTAGAGAGATGTCGTGATTATCTGTGCCAGGCTGGCCCAAGTCACTAATTGGCTGACGTTTAATCATGACCAAAACCTTGGCTCTGGATAGTTCTGTTCAAATTTGGTTCTAATTGGTTGAATTAGAGTCACCTGACCATGACTGACGAATCCTTATAAAAAAAAACTTACTTTGGGACTAGAGTTGCTATTCTATTCTGAACCTACCTGAAATGCTGTAAGTTTTAATTGACTCATGCTTGCTGGAAGAAACTAAGGCCAATGCTAAATTAATTTGAAGGACTGTGCTAATATTTGCATATCTGTGAGTGCTTTATCCTATTTTATGTTTCAGCTAATCTTCTGCTATTTATGTTATTATTCATACTGAAGGACTTTTCATGCTGACTTTTTATTTTCTTTTTTTAATCTAAAAACGTATTTAGTTCTGCTGTGTGTCCACTTCCCCTCAAGAACCCATGTGAGCCGGGTGGTAAAAGCCTAGGCTGCTTTCTTGACAGGAAGCGGGGGGGGGGGGATATTTCTGATTGGCCCTTGACCAGTCTATGTTTTTTTGGTGACTTTGGCCTCATTGTGTTAACCCCAGTTAGCTAAAGTGTTGGAATTTGGCATTGACTCAGCCTCTGATATTTTCAAACTAATGAAGTATTGTGGACCAGGGAAGATTTTAAAAGTCGGTTTGTATACAACTCATCAAGTCTATATTGATCCCACTTACATTAGCCTGCCTCAGATAAAAAGTTTATTGCCACTCTGTAAACAGAAGTGATAGATAACCCGTGGAGTATCAAGGAGTATTTAACTCTTTCACTCAGGAGAAAAGGGCTCAGAAAAGGAGAATTCCATAGGCTATGAAGGAAAATTTAGACAAGGCTCTTATGTTGCTTGGATGGCATAGGAAATCCCTCAGTTCTGGGCCTATGGGTAATGTGAGAAGCTCAGGACCACACGGGAGGAACAATTTCTCCACCTGCCCTGAAAAGTTGACTTCTTGGTAACATGGAAGAAATCCATCATGTTGCTGCTGGTATGTTTTCCATGTTACCCCCCACAACAGGAAGGAGCAGGCAACCCAAGATCGACCTACCACCCAAAAAGAATTATTCCCAAGTACCAAAGGCCAGGCTGGTGCCACAAAACAATAAGCAATTTACATTTTTTTTTACTTTCTCAAAGAGACCAGGTGGGGGTGGTGCCAAGAGAGAGGAATTTCAGACCCATTGTCTGCAAGATGGTACTGGGTGACATATCCCCCCTGCCCTGGAAACAGGGCAAGATACTCTTGCATTGAGAAGATGCAGACATTCTACTTTGGATGCAAGTCTGATAAGAACAGAAACAAGAACTGCTACGGTCTGCGTCACCACTTTTTAAAACTGGTTTTCTCAGCTCACTCCTTGCCCCTGGCCTGTTTTTCCTGCAGGTTTTCCTCTGTTTTTACTTTTGGTTTCTTTATTTTGGGGGGAATTATCAGTGAAGAGCTGCTGTGAAGCATAGAAGCATCGTTTGGACAAAATTCTCCAACAAAAAGGGAGGGGAAAAAGGAGAAATCACAAAATGGTGGCTAGGAATCGTTTGGAGGGGATGAGTGTGGACATACATCATGATAGGGGGGGGTTTGAAAACGTTTTAGTAACATTTTTTGGAGATTTGTGCGGAAAGGGCCAAGAATTATCAGTAGTAAATGAATTGTTAGAAACAAGAGGCATAGAAGCAGCATAAATCATTATTCAGCAGTGAAAAATTATTTAAAAGTCTTCAGGTTAGAAGCAGGTAATGAACACAGCTATAAAATGTGAAGCCCATAAATGTAAAGTCTGGGGACATAAGACAAGCCCTGCTAGATCAGACCAACGGTTCATCTAATCCTGGATCCCAGCCAACCAGGTGTCCTGCAAGGTTGAAAACAAAGGTTAGAAGCCCTGAAGCAGCTTCCTAGAACTGGCATTCGGAGGAATGCATATAATTAACATTATTAATACCATAGCTAAAATACATACACACAACACTGGCAGGAAGGAGAAATCACTGAGGGATTAGGTTGCCAACCTCCAGGTAGTGGCTGATAGGATTGCCAGGTCGCCCTACCCAACCCCACCTCGGCCATCAGTGGGGGATGGGGGGTAGGGTTGGCATATTCTGGTTGGAAACTCTTGGAGATTTTATGGGTGGCAGCTGGGAATGACAAAGGACCTCTGTAGTCGTACCCACGAGATCCCAGGGAAGAGACGACACGCGGAGATTTCATCTGGTGGAGAGAGCCAGCAAGCGGGAAGTGCGGGATCCCGTGATCCCGGCAACTCTGCTGTGCGCTCGCCCCTCACACCTTTTATTAGGGTTTCAACGGGGGCGTGTAAAGGGGTCGGGCAGGCGGGAGGTCGGGAGAGCGGGAGATCATCATGTGATGCATGATCTCATCGGGCTGCTACGTGCGGGAGGAAGCATCCGTGTCTGGGTCTAATCTTCACCTGAGGGCAGGAGCCCTTTTGTCCTTTTGTATGGGACACCTGGTGACCGCGAGTCAGGCAGTTCATGACCCGTGACTCATGGGGGAGCGGGGGTTGGGGGAGCGTGTGCGCCTGGAAGGCCGTAGCCGGCACCGGCATGCCTGGCGCTCCTTCTACGGTTCTGCCGGGTTCGCGGGCTCACCCCTACAACCTCAGTAAGGTACAGTGCCATAGATTCCACTCTCCAAGTCATCCTTTCCTCCAAACCTTTCTCCTTAGTTTGGAGATGAGCTATAATTACAGGGGATCCCTAGTGACTGGAGATCTCACACCAGTTGCGAAGCTACAAGGGGGCTGGGGGATGTGCCGTTCACCGGGCGCACGCCTGGGGGTGTGTGGAAAATCACCCAAGGCCCCTCCCCTTTTCCCTGCCCCCCGCAGCGCCCCACCCCATTCCCACACTTACCTTAGTTCCTTTCCTTTTTCAGACTGCTAAAGGCCTGTTTTCAGT
Organism: Sphaerodactylus townsendi; assembly: GCF_021028975.2. Classification (NCBI taxonomy): domain Eukaryota; kingdom Metazoa; phylum Chordata; class Lepidosauria; order Squamata; family Sphaerodactylidae; genus Sphaerodactylus; species Sphaerodactylus townsendi. Next base: position 159,051,233 of record NC_059426.1, read on the forward strand.
AAAAACGGCCTCAGGAACTACAGCTCCCAGGAGACCTTGGGGCTCATAAGGTCTCCTGGGAAGTATAGTTCCCATCAGGCTGTTTTTACTGTGAACAGGCCTTTAGCAGCCTGAAAAAGTTCTGAAAAAGGAAAGGAACTAAGGTAAGTGTGGGAAGGGGGGGCGCCATGGGAGAGGGGTGAGGGCACTGCAGGGAGGCATGGGGGGTGGAAAATTAGAATGTGCACCGGGCGCAGTTTGGCCCAGCTATGCCTCTGTCTCACACAACTGATCTCAAAGCCACAGAGATCAGTTCATCTGGAGAAATCCTCCTGGCCTATTTCCTTTTGTATCATTGTTTTAAATCCAAATGGCTTGAGGCTGTCAAGGCAAAATGGCTTCTTCCCCTTTGCTCTGCTGGGTTTTGGTAGAGACCTTTTGGAACCAAAAAGGGTAAAAACAGTATGCAGCTCTGTGGATGAAATGTTTCATTTCCTGCCTCGAAATGTTTTAAAAGGTTTGTGCGGACTGGCAAACCTGACTGTCTCTTGCCTTGAGAACCCCAGGATCCTGAGCCGCCATCAGTTGGCTGTGGCTTGACAGCGCACATTAGTAGTGGGGAAAGTTGGAAATCCCGTTCTTGCTTTCCCTGCCTATGCACTCAATGACTCAATTCTGTCTGCTCTTTGGTGGTTGTTTTCTTCGACATTCCCTCAGTAGAGTTGCCAGCTCCAGGCTAGGAAACTGCAGCCTGGAAACATTTTAAATGAACGTCCTTTTGAAATTATTCTTTTGCTGATATGTTTTCAAAACATCTTCAGTTGCCTGTGCAACCACTTTAAGACATTTTCTACCCCTCTGGGCTGTTCCCAGACTTCCTCCTCTGTGCAATTTTCTGAGCTCCCTCCATTCCTCCTTGTCTATTTATTTGCAGCATTTTTGTTTGGGTTTTTTTAATGGGGGGGGGGACATTTTCGAAGCATCAAGTATACTAGGAGTAGAGAATTGAAGCATCGATTCACCGCAGAACTCAAAAGGAGGGGGGAATTACATAATGATGGCCATGCATTGGTTCAGGGAGGTGAGTGCGGACAGACATCAGTGTAAAGGGGGGAAATGAAAATGTTTTAGAAACATTTTAGGCAATTTGTAAGGAAAGGGCCATTGCCTGCATTCCGCAGGGCTTGCAAGATGGAGCTATTCCTCTAGGCATTTCCACCAAGCCAGCCGGGTTAGATTCCTTCATAGCTGGCCTCCCGTGGGCAAGAGTAAGAGTATTTGGTGCCATTTTATTGGGTTGTTCTTTAAGTATATTGTATTTTATTGTATGTATCAAACTTACTGAGTTTTAAGTGTATTTTTATATTTTTAGTGCTTGTACGCTGCCCTGAGCCCTATGGGAATGGCTGTGGCGTAGCACCCACGGAGTGGAGGCACACAACACCCCAGGCGGTGCCACGGAGGAGTTGTGGCCGGACTGCGGAGGGTGCGTGGCTGGGGCATTCCAGGCCAGGGGCAAATGTGTGCCCCAGGCGCAGTTTCCCCTTGCTCCACCCCTGGGGAATGGGCAGGGTAGAAATATGAGAATAAATGAATAAATAAATAAATCTGTGTAGCGACCCTCATTTTCCTTGGAGGTCTCCCATCCAAGCACTGGCCCTGCTTAGCTTCCACAGGCTGGACTGTTTTTTTGTCTCCCGCTATGTTACAGTCAGCTGTGCAGAAACTAGCAGATAAAGTTTTTCCTCCACTACTCCCCCTGCCAAGCCTCTCTTCACCTACTAAATCTCTTGTTGTTTGGCTGCTGCTAAAGGCACAGGAGCAGAGCTGGTTATTTTTATTTGTTTAATGCAAAGCCAACAACTGTAGAATAGCAGCGCTGTGCCAGATTGTTTTCAGCGTACACATTCCTCTGCCACCCTCTCGCTTCCTGCCTCGCATTGCCAGCTCTTCAACCCACCTCTGTAGCTGTGCCTGTACAAGCAGGTGATCTACAGCCCTTTGAACATTCCATCTCCAGGTGCTGTTAAAAAAAACTCACTTGCTAATCGCTGCAGGGCAAGGTGGCGTTTCAAGGCATGGCTACTGCAGCCGGAGTGAAAATCTGACAGCTTGTTCTCCAGAGTGGGAATAAGTCTATTGCTTCAAGTTGCGTGAAGAGTTTGACTCAATTTCTTTTTCCCGGCATAGATTCGCAATGTAAACAGGATTCCCGGTGAATTCCTAACCTGCCTTCCCATGCAGCGTGCATCATCCGAATGGGGAAAGGTTTTGAATCCTACCTGGCAAAGCACAAGGATTGTGAAATCCGCCCCAGGGATCTGGACAGGTACTTAGGATTGTTTCAGAGGGGGTCCCTGGTCCACACCTGATGCCAGGATCACATGGCCAAGGTGCTGATAAGATAACTGAATTTGTGCACAGCAGCTGGAAAGTACAATGGGAAAGGGAGGAAGATTCCAAGGGGCTGTTGTTCAAGTACAACAGAGCACACAATTCAAGTCCACCCATGCAGTGAAACAACTGCCACGACCTTGAAGAATAACAACAGGGTTTTACAAGCAAAATGGGTGTGACTGAAGGTCACTGACTCTCCTCTCTGGCACTTTGCTCTCTCCAGCTACCTGAGATAAAGAAACTCGAGGGAAGGAAGCTGCAGGCAACGGGAAGGTCCAGTCCCTTCCAAGAGTTGCCAACCTCCAGGCGAGGCCTGACAATCTGTTGGAATTACAACTGATCTCCAGATTACAGACATGAGTTCCCTTGAAGACAATTGCACTCCATGCCCTTGAGGACCCTCCCCTCTTCAAATCCTGCCCTCCCCAAGATCCTGTTCCAAAATCTCCAGGAAGTTTCCAACCCAGAGTTGGCCACCCCTATCCAGCAATTTGTTTTTAAACCCACAGCCCTACCTGCTCTTTATCTACGACTGCGGAAGGTTTGTGTTTAAACCTATCCAATTGCCACCCCACCATCTAACTTATGAAGTAATAAACAGGAGTTGACAGCAACCAGGAGAAAGTCCTGTTCCTTTAATAGAGACTTAACATGTGGAAATAGACTGATGGCTGTTCTCATGCATTGGCAATAAGTAACATCACCTGATAAATTAAAGGGATAGGACACTTTTTCTTTGAGGGTGTTGGCAGCTGTAACTGGTCCTTCCTCTGTGCTTTGAACCACAACATGCCACACAGAAACTGAGCAAGTGAAACATTTCCCAACCTTATCTCCTTGCCAACAAAAACTGCACCCACTCAGTTTCTGTTGGTCCGGCCGTTCTTAAAGGTACAGGAGTAGTGAAAGGACTGTAGTTAACTGATCCACATAGCAACCTGAATGGGCCAAGCCCATAAGATCACGGAAGCTAAGTAGGGTCAGTCACAGTTAGCATTCGGATGGGAGACCACCAAAGAAGATCAAGCTTGCTGTGCTAAGGAGCCCAGTGGCCAACTGACTCTTCTCCTCTCTTGCTTTTCAAAACCCCATGAGTGGTTGCTGAAAATTGTTTGCAACAGGGTAACAATTATGACTACTCCTAGCTGATGCGCAGGGAAAGATACCCTCCCCCCAGCTATGCGATGTCTCTTCTTAAGATTAATCAAGATGGTGAAAAACATCATGAAAGCTTTTGAGTGCTACAGAGCTCTTCTTCAGGCTGGATATTAAAGGGGGTAGAGTTGGTATTGGGCAGTGCAATCCATGGGGGGCAGGGGCAGAGTCTGTTTTTCTGCATTTGGGCATGGCACAGCCCTGCCATCCCTAAAGAGGTTCCTGATGATGCACGCTGGAGGAAAACAGGTAAAAATGGGGGAAATCCTTCAACTGGGCTACAAGCCCCCTATGCATATCAATGGGTTATGCCGTAGCTTTAGCTGGCACAAGTTGCCAGAAGTGAAAGAGGACATTGCTGGGATGAAAACCCTCCGAAAGCAGAGTAAACTTGACTCTGCCCCTGGGAATGCCCTGGGACTGTCCTAAGCACAGGTGTAGGCTCTTGGGGCAGAGGAACACCGGTGCATCGTGGCAGTGTTGGTGCCTGGGCATCACAGAGCATATGGTGCCCTGTCATCAGTGTTAGTTCTCCTCTAACCAGCATACGTGCCACTTTTTTTAAAAGTTAGATTTAATATCCCACCCTCCCTCGCCAAGGCCAGGCTCAGAGCAGCTAAGACACCTAATTCTGGTCACAATCAAAAACAAGTTACAATTTAACAAATAAACAGTATTCCATCTTCTAGACCAGTGATGGCGAACCTTTTGGAGACCTAGTGCCGGGGGGAGCAAGGGAAAACTGGGTCAGGGGCACGTGTGCGCCCTGTGCCCCTGCCACGCCCCTGTCTGCCCCCACCCTGCCCTGGAATGCCCCGAAACAGCCCCCTCACACCCTCACCCGTTGCACACCCCTTTCCCCCTTGACACTATGCCACTGCCAATTGCCCAAACTGGGGCGATGGCATGTGTGCCCACAAAAGGGCTCTGAGTGCCACCTCTGGCACTTGTGCCATAGGTTCGCCACCACTGTTCTAGACTGACACCAGTGGCAGGATCATACCAGCTCCACAGCACTTTCGCCCCTCCCCTGTGGATTGCATTGTTAGTCCATGAGTTTTAAGGCTGTCTCTATATCTACCCTGCACAGAATACCCTGAAGACTCAAAATAGGTGCTTGGTGGAAATTATGGCCTGAAACATGCCCCCTCCCTTCATTTTTTGAGTGCTATCCTGAGAGTCCTTCCCAGGGAATAAGGCCTCAGGGGCGTATGGCCCAGGGGGACATATGGGATCAAATGTCCCCAGGCTGCACGTGGGGGGAGGAAAATCACGTGGGGGGAGGAAAATCGCCCCCCACGCCCCTCCCCCCCCCCCAGGTCCATACACTGACTTCAAAACCTGGTGCAAAAAAACTTTCTTTGGTTGTGGCAGGGGAAGGCGGAAAAATCAGATTTTGCAGTTGGCTACATTTTTCCTAGATACGCATCTGTTAAGCCCCTGAATAAAATGGAACTTACTTCTGAGTACGCCATCTTGAGATTGCTTCCTTAGAAGTTTGTTGAAGAGGTCTGCAGAACTTGAAAGCTTACCTATTAATTTGTGTAATTTTACAGGTTTTAATAACGAACATTAGAAGGCTTTTATTTTTAGGTGTTGGTTTTGGACCAACCCGGTTACCTACAACCCCTTCACGGAAGGACCTCCAAGGAAAAAGAGGCTTCTGCAAACTGTGTTCCCCTTTCTAGTCAGTTTCACGAGCTTAAATCATGAGGCTTAAAATTTGCTCCATAATCTGGAAGTCCTGACGCAGTGCTTGGCCACATTAGAGTAATTGAATTTATATCTCCCTGAAGTAAAGAGTGCTCAAGGCAGCTAAAAAATAAAGATTATAAAAAACATATCAGTAGACAAAGACAGCAGCTTCCATCAGCAAGCATTCAAATCCTAAACGTCAGGTACAAACACATAAATGTAATGGATTTCCAAAATTAGACAGTAAACTGGTGTTTTTTAAAAAAAAAAAAAAAGCTTAAATTAGTGCAGTGCTCTTCCAAGTTTCTTTAAAGCCGTTCTGAATAAAAATGAGCTAATATTACTTTTCCAAAATGTAACCTGGATATTGAGACCTCCCGTGATAATGTGTTTGGTACAACTAGGAATACATACAAGGGATCTTGTGATATTCCTTTCCTTTGGGAAGCAAGCCAGCAAAACAGCTCCAGGAAAGGGTGGACTACGATTTTCTGACATGGATAACATCCACAATTTCAAGACAAGATCGTATCAATCAATTTAAAACCAATATCAGACCGATCATGGGACTATACAAATTAAATAAATAATAATAATAATAATAATAATAATAATAATAAATAAATAGAGCCTTGATATAGAGAGGTAACAAATGTCTGCATAACAGGAAGCAACATCAGGGTACAGCTTTGGTTCTATCCCCTGTTGGTAGGCCTTCCAGAGTAACCGGTTCTGTGTGAATGAGGTTAACATACTAGATGGGCTGATCCAACAGGGTTCTTCTTATGTTTTTAAAGCACCGTGTTTTTAAAACTCATGGATGAGTGTACCAGAGACACAGTGCCTCAATCAAAAGATGTTCTGTCTGTCCTAAGCAATAAATGAGGTGAATGACCTTTCCTTAGACCACACTGGCCTTGGTGGACCAATGTCTGGTCTAAGGGAGGTTGATAAGGCAGGTTTATCAGGGAGAAGTTATACAGATGAATGGTACAGCACTTGCCATTGATTGCCTGTGCATAGTGACCCTGGATTTCCTTGGTAGTCTCCCATCCAAATACTAAACAGGGCCAATCCAGCTTCCAAGATCTGAGAAGATCAAGCTAGTCTGGGCCATCCAGGTCAGGGAGAGCGGCTGCTTGGCATGCAGAAAATCCCAGATTCAATCCCCGTAACTTCCAGTTAAAAGGATCAGGTAGTGGATGGTCTAAAAAGTCCTCAGCCTGAAACCCTGAAGCTGTCAATCAGAGTAGACAGTTCTGACCTTGATTGGTCAGTGGTCTAACTCAGCATAAGGCAGCTTCATGCTTTCACCCTCCATAACTAGACCTGGCAGAGTCTTTTAGACAGATGGATGTGTCTGGAGAAAGGCAATCTTTTAAATAAGCTGTTCTTGGACAAAAGGCCTTATGCAAATCAGAAATATTAGTCTGTATAATTAATTTGAAGGGTTTTTTAAAAAAAAAATCTTATTCTTGAAGAATTTGGAAGGTTTTCAGCTTGAGGACAGGGACTTATTGCAGTTTCACAGGGCCTGTAAGATGGAGCTGTTTTGTCAGACCTGTGGCTGAGGGCTGCCATGGTATTCCAACTATCCCCTCTCTGTTGGAATAATACCGGAACAGGGGCACATAGCCAAATATCTTGAATTATTAACTGAACCCCAACAGAGATGGATTATCACAAGGGCCAGATCCAATACTTTCCCATCGGCCATTACAAAGGGTCGTTACTTATCCATCCCTCTCCAGGATCGGGTTTGTCCACACTGTAAAAATCAAGTGGAGACTCTTGCTCACATTATTCTTGACTGTCCGAGATATGTGGGCATTAGGAATTTCTCTCCCAGGCTGGCCCTAGACACATCTGAAAGTGACTCTGACTGTTCTGTTGTGGAGCTTCTGTTAAACAACACAGATGTCATGTTCTTGGAAAAAGCAGCAAAATTTCTTTTACAAGTGACAGAACTTTCTAAGTAATGTATACTGCTATATACAGTCTTCCTGTCTGCGCTTTGAATGTACTCTTGATTTGTATTTCAAAAATGTCTGGCAAAGCTCTAGAACCTATTTTTAAATGCCAAATAAAGGTGGTGGTTGTTGTGTTCCAACTAGTTGGCCTCCCTGTTCCCATTCCTTTTTGTTCAGATTGTTTTGTGTTTTGTTATGGTTTGTTTATTTTTATTAGCAATTTATTCCCCCTCTGACTGATTTATTAGTAAATAAGATGCTGAACACTGGATGGAATTTGTTGTTTTATGGTATTTGTTGTTGTAAGCAGCCCTTATCCAGCTTACGGAGAAGCGTAAGGGGAGTGAGGGAGAAATGTAGGATATAAATACATAAATAGCAGCCTTGTCTTCCATGTGCCTCTGTTCATGTGATTGACATGTGCTCTTCAATGCTGAAGGATTTGGGGGGGGGGGGGGGGGAAGAAGTGGAAAATCACCCTGCATGCTTGATTGTTATCAAGAACTAACAAAAATTTTGCCCCATAGCTTTATCTTTTGGTTTGGGTACTTTGTTATCCATTTGAGTTGCTACCGTGTTTCCCCGAAAATAAGACAGTGTCTTATATTAATTTTTGCTCCCAAAGATGTGCTATGTCTTATTTTCAGGGATGTCTTATTTTTCTGTGTTCTGTTCGTCGGGCATGCTTCCAAACAAAAACTTTGCTACATCTTACTTTCGGGGGATGCCTTATATTTCGCACTTCAGCAAACCTCTACCATGTCTTATTTTCAGGGGATGTCTTATATTTGGGGAAACAGGGTAATTGTCAAGGAGTAAAATGTCCTGTACTTTTAACAAGGGATTTATTGGGTTGAAATGAAGTGTTTTGTGGCATGGAGGTAATTGATATCACCTGGCATCAGCTACATATTAAACTGATATTAAAAGGACAGCAATGTTGTTGTTGTTGTTGTTGTTGTTGTTGCATGCTAGCAAAGTAGCCCTCTCTGGAATTTCATTTTGACTATGGTTTCTCAGTGTAGAGGAAATCACTCTTTGTTCCCAGGAGATGACTTCTAAATTACTGAATCTCAACACCTCTTCTTTTTAATCCTTAGGTATCAGTACTATTTATTATTATTATTATTATTATTTAAGCCAGCGTTGACTTTTGTGGAGCTGCTAACACGGATTAATAATGTGACGATGACGGAGAATATTGCTCAAACAAATCCAGCCGAGTTGTAAGAAAGATTAATCAGTCAAGCTGGAACACTGAATTCTACCAACCTCCCAAAGACTTCTGAACTTATTTACTTTCAGCATCTTCTGATTTTTTTTTCATTGCAAGGAGTGTGCGTGTTTGTGTGTGTTAATTGTCAGAGCAATGTGCTTAGTTGTTTGCAAAGAGGGAATTTCTGGCTCCCAAAGGTCATCTTTTAGGTGAGTCTTGACCTGTCCCCTACTTCCTTCCCCAGCGAGGACTGAGAAGTCTGAAGTAGTGAAAGGATTATTGAGCTTTAGGGTCAGACACTAAAAGAGAGGGGACTCAGTAAAGCATTTGTTCTGCATGCAGAAGACCTTAGATTCAATTCCCAGCTAAAAGGAGCAAGCAGTAGATTATATTATCCAGAATTTTTAAAAAACTTGGGTCTGAAAATCCTCTTGGAAGGAATAAGTCTGATAGGGGTAGCAGCTACCAGTCGCGGAGCTACAGGGGATGGGGGGTGCGCCGTGCACCGGGCACACACCTGGGGGGGCACAGAAAATCGCCCCAGACCCCTCCCCCTTTCTCCCACCCCCATGGCACCCCCCTGCGGAGCTGCCCCACCCCCCTTCCCACACTTACCTTAGTTCCTTTCCTTTTTCTAGAACTTTTTCAGGCTCCAAAAGGCCAGTTCGCAGTAAAAACGGCCTGATGAGAACCACAGTTCCCAGGAGACCTTGGGGCTCACAAGGTCTCCTGGGAAGTATAGTTCCCATCAGGCCTTTTGCAGCCTGAAAAAGTTCTAGAAAAAGGAAAGGAACTAAGGTAAGTGTGGGGAGGGGGGCACCGCGTGGGGGGGCGCTGAGTGTGTGTGGGGGGGGAATATAGAATGCGCACCGGGCGCAGTTTGGCCCAGCTACGCCTCTGGCAGCTACCACCTTGTTCTGCTGGCTGTACTCCTGAGCTTTTATGCCACAACAGACTGGCATGTGGGAATCAATCCGCCAGCCAAACTTTGCACTGATCAGGTACATAAAGAGCTGGAAAGAAAAGATGTTGACTCTCATTAAAATGGGCTTGCAGATGCTTGTTATCTCATAAGAGGCAGGATAGCCAATCACAGATCTCCAGATGTCTTTAATTTTCTTTAATAGCTGCTGCACAGGGTACTGGGATTTGGATAGATGTCACAACGCTGGACCAGGACAGCATGTCCTTTCCCCTAGGGTTATCAACTCCCGCTTGGAAATTCCTGGAAATGTTGGGGCAGTGCCTAGGAAGGGCAGAGTTTGAGGAAACAGCACAGCATCGATGTGGTGCCATACAGCAGAGGTCTCCAGACTTTTCAGTGTGAGGGCTACACTGTGTATTTTACGCATACATAAAGGCCGAGCGCTGAACTATAAGCTCGGTCTGGCCAGGTCTAGCTTTGTATTGCAGGTTCACCTCTGAAGCTCTTCCTCTGAAGTCACATGGATGTTGGAGGCAGAACCCACAGTTTAAAGCTGGACCGAGCAGGCCTAGCCCAGCGTTGAATGGCTTCTCTCTGCCGCTTATTTTGCCGCAGCAGAGAGAGGTGAGAGAGGTGAGTAGAGCAAGGAGAAATCACAGCACCAGCAGAGTTTTCTCTTCATCTGAGCCTTCTGCATCTGGTTCCCCAGAATTTATAGGCAGGGGCTGTCCACCTGCTCTGAGGAGAGAAGGAATGATTCTCCCTCTTCTCCACCCCATCTAAAAGAGCCGTCACTTAAGACCATAAGAACTAGCCTGCTGGATCAGACCAGAGTCCATCTAGTCCAGCACTCTGCTTCTCGCAGTGGCCCACCAGGTGCCTTTGCGAGCTCACATGCAGGATGTGAAAGCAATGGCCTTCTGCTGCTCCTGAGCACCTGGTCTGCTAAGGCATTTGCAATCTGAGATCAAGGAGGATCAAGATTAGTAGCCATTCTGAACACTCTCTGCTGTTCAGAATGCCACATGAATCTGGTTTTTCTTCAAAGACATGGTAAGTTTGGCGATACAAAATTAGAGTTTCCTTTTTTTTTCTGTCCAGACTCTTGGACTTTTAAAAGTAGTGTGAGAAACAGACTTGTCAGTAACCAATGAGTTTCCTGTTGCTGCATTTGTGTGCTGAAAACAAAAGCGTGACCTATTTATTATCTAGCTTTTGAAGATGTAGGAGCTCTGCAAGAAAAAAAGTTGGCATCCTTACATAAAAGTGTGTACTGACAGGCTAGCAGATGGCAGACTCCTTTGTTCACCAGTTCATGTTTCAAACTGGTCTGCTCGAGGGCTATGCAGTCTATGCAGCTAAGGTTACCACTCCTTAAGCTGGTCTTTTTCAATTCTCTTGTCATAAAGGTTTGATTTGTAGGGATTGGATGGAGCTTTTCAAAGCATGGAGATAATGTCTGCAGATCCCTGACCTGGAAAGCCCAAGAGTAGCTCAATCTCATTAGATCTTAGAAGCTAAACAGGGTCGGACCTGGGCGGAAAGTGCCCGGTGCACCGGGGCGTCCTCCCGCCCTGGAATACCCCAGCCATACCCCCGGAATGCCCTCGCCACGCCCCCATAGTGGTATGCGCCCGGTGCGTCGCGCCCCGCCCCTGTCCACTTGGAGCCACGCCTCTGGACCTGGTGGGTACTTGAATGGGTGTCCACTAAGGAAGTCCAAAGTTGCTACGCAGAGTTAGGCAATGGCAAACCAACTCTGAATATTCCTTGCCTTGAAAAGCTGTGATTTGAGGGCACTTTCCACCACCACCGATTGCTACTGATCCAAATGCTGTCAAAGGCATTTTCCCCAAGGTCAAAATATCCCAGGGGAAAACCGAGATCATACATACCGGTATGTTTCTATCTTGGTTTCTCCCTCCACACGGCAGCCAGGGAGGAAGAACTTGCATAGCCCCGGTTTAGTTTCATTTTCCTCACCAACGTTACTGCGCATGTGCGAACTGTCCCATTTTTCCGCCCTCTGATTGGCTGCAGCCGGCGAGGCAGGAAAAATAAACCAGTTCGTCTCTCATGGCGTTTGCATGAGAGCAGGAGTGGCACGGTTTTTTTTAAAAAAAAGAACTTCCAATTTCATCGGTCTTTGAATGGCGCAGGATAAGGGAAAGCTTGTGGGGCAGGCCCAAGTTAGACCCGGAAGCCATGTGGAAATCATGGCCAAACTGGGATGATTCATATCCTTATCCCAGAATATATTGGCCATGGGGAAAACACCTATGACACAGCTTTCACTGTTCAAATACTCAGACGCAGGGACTGATGCATAGCCAGTGAGGAGTAGTGGTTAGAGTATTGGACTAGGATCTTGGAGACTCAACCTCAAATTTTCACTCTGCCATGAAACTTGGTAGGCAATCTTGGGCCTCCCCCTCTCACAGCCTGACCTACCTCACTAGGTTTTTGTGAGTATAACAGGAGAGAGGGTAAAACAATATGCTCCTATATCCTTGAAGGAAAGCTGGGGTGAATTGTGCTCTGCAAATATTAGAAAAATTGGCAGCTACAGTGATCTTAAATGCAATTAATTGGAAGAAAGCCCACTGGACTGAGATGTTGTACTACAATGTCACTAAAAAAGATGAGGCTGTCTGTTATATTTTATGTTGTCACCATTTTTTGTTGGCCTGGTTCCTGTGCATTAATAAACAGCCTGATACACCGTTAGCTGGTCAACCATGAAAAGAAGTGAAGCTCCAGGGAAAGCTGATCCTGCCATTTTACCTCCATGCCAGGAGCAAACGCCCCCTGATAAATTTGTGCATGTCCACCTGCCGTTACAAGGAGCTAGGCCAGTTTTTCATAGTGTTGGCAATTCAAAAACAAAAACCAGACTTTAGGCTTCCACATCCCAGCAGCTTCTAAGAGACAAGGCAAGGGGCCCCTCTCGGCAGCATGGTATAGCGATTAAGAGCAGGGGATGCTAATCTGGAGAACTGGGTTTGATTCCCCACTCCTCCACATGAGTGACAGGCTCTTATCCAGTGAACTGGATTTGTTTTCCTGCTCCTCCACGGACCTTTCCCCACTTACCTTCTGCTGCGTGCTTCTCAGGCCAAGTAGCGCGGGGTCCAGTGGCACTCCTCACTACAGGGGCGACGACAACGCAGCCGCCCCGACGCTGCCGCTGTTGTGCCCCCTCAGCGCTCATCATTCCTGGCGCTCTTCCAAACAGTGCCCGGGCACGCGCCAGAAATGACGCATGCAGTGAGCAGCGCGCAGCGACGGTGGTAGAAGGAAAAGCAGGGAAAGGCCCCACATGAAGGCTGCTGAGTGATCTTGGGTTAGTCACAGTTCTCTGAAAACTTTCTCAGCCACGCTTACTTCACAAGGTGTCTGTTGTTGGAAAAGGAAGGGAAAGGAGCTTATAAACCGCTTTAAGACTCCTTACAGGACAGAAAAGTGGAATATAAAGCCAAGCTCTTTTTCTCTTCGATATTAATATTAATGAGGGAAGGTTTTAATTCATACCTGCATGATTCACAGCTTCGGCTACATCGTTGTGAATAAGGTATGGAGCACATTAGTCTCAGCCAACCAGCTCAAGTTATAACAAGAGGGCCAAAAGTCACAACGACCAAGCACATTTATTGACAGCTATCTCAGTAATCTTTAACCTCTGGCAACAAAGGATGTTCAATGCAAAACAGAAAGCAAACAAAAGCTGGGTGTTCATGACTCAATTGAACCTGGGCTGGCTTTAGCCTTTTGCTATCTCCATCTTTAAAGCTGCTGCTGCTGTTATTAGGTTGCTTAAAATGCAGTGGGAGAGGAAAAGGGGCACTTTCTACATTTCCTGTCTTGACACCTGGCACACCCAGCCACGATGTGCTCAGTGAGGACTGCGTTTCTGATGGTCCCATCCATAAAAGCCAGTTCGTTTCTGTCGCCTCCCCACCCTGAGGTCAGAGTCATCAACCAAGATGGCCACCTTTTGGTAACTTCTTTGCATGGGTTGGTGCTGGGGCGGACTCCGGCTTCAGGCCAACGAAGGAGCATACCAAATGAACTGCTGCCACCTTCTGACTCTTGACGAGATCTGCAAATTCAACAGATAGTTTTCTACCTGAGATGCTCTGGGGAAAATCTCTCCGGCAATGTGGCAGCACGAAGTTTCAGAGAAGTCTCTTTCTGTGTGTGATTACTGTGTGCTCCTGTTTCTATAAGTGGTGGGAAGGGTCAGGAGCAGAACTGCTTGTAGGGCTGCCAAGAACCTGGAGGGGTGAAAAGCTCTTTCTTGTTATCAGGAGCTTGATGGGGTGTTATTTCCCAGGTAATGTTATTTTCCTGTATGCAGTGAAAAGCTTCAGGGTCCCATTTCCACACTATTAAAGGAACAAGACATTTCTTTCTCCAGGCCTGTTGGCAACCCTGCTCATGTGGTCTTTGTAGTATTTGCTTTGTTTGCAAATAGGGTTGCCAAAAAATTAAAAAAATGGGCTGTCCCTTTTAATAGAGATTTAATGTGTAAAAATGGACAGCTGGAACTTTTTGTGGCATGGAGGTAAATAACATCAGGTTGCTGTTGTGGGTTTTCCATGCTGTGTGGCCACTGGTCTGGTGTTTTTTGCTCCTAACACTTTGCTCACATTTATGCTGGCATCTTCAGAGGCATGTCGCAGTAAAATGTGTTTCCCTTACTGTGACATGTATCTGAAGATGCCGGTGAAACGTTAGGAGCAAATACTACCAATGAGACCATAGCCCCACAGCCGGAAAACCTACAACAGCTGGTTGATTCTGGTCACGAAAGCCTTCGGCAATACGTTAAATAACTTCGCTTGGTAAATAAGATCCCATTTAGCCTCTGCCAAGGGACAGAACAGTTTAATCCAGCCCTGTTAGAAACCCTGCTTACAAATGTGCTAGTGAAAGATCATGTGGGGTAACCAATCTACTATTCTGTATTAGAATATCAGGGGGCCCTTCCGCACACGCAAAATAATGCGTTTTCAAACCATTTTCACAACTCAGATCCTCTGAAGATGCCAGCCACAGATGCAGGCGAAACGTCAGGAGAGAATGCTGCTAGAACACGGCCATACAGCCCGGAAACCACACAGCACCCAAGTGATTCCGGCCGTGAAAGCCTTCGACAATACATTTTCACAACTGTTTGCAAGTGGATTTTGCCATTCCGCACAGCTTCCAAGAGCACTGAAAGCAGTTTGAAAGTGCATTATTCTGTATGTGCGGAATGAGCCAGAGAGTGGTCAAGTAGCCAAAGCTGCCCCATCTTAAGGAATTCCACTTTTGCTTTAACAGCAAGCTGCTGGTGGGCCAAACTTAATGTGATACGTGAAGATCCAAATGTCTGTCACATTTTAACCAGGACTTCCAGTGAGAAGCCCAGGATGGTGAATGTGGTCCTTTGTGCCTCCATTTTATCCTCAAAACTACTTCATGAAGTGGGGCTGAGGTGAGAAAATGGCTGGACTGCAGAGGTGGGATCCAGCAGGTTCTCACAGGTTCCCGAGAGTAGGTTACTAATTATTTGTGTGTGCCGAGAGGGGGTTACTAATTGGTGATTTTGCCACATGATTTTTGCCTTAGTTACACCCCTCCTCTCAGCAGTAGTGCGCAGAACTTGAAGCAGTCTAGCAGGAGGTGCACCGGCGTGCGTGGCAGCCTGCGCCTGCGTGCATTCGTTTCCCGCCCAAGGACCGGCACAGTGGCTGCGTCCTTGCCACAGCCCCGCCCAGGAATGCCCCACCCCCGGAATGCCCGCCCCCGCCCCCGTCGTGCCCAGCCCAGCCCCATCGGCGCTACACCACAGTTTGAATCCCACCACCATGGGAACCTGTTACTAAAATTTTTGGATCCCCCCACTGCTGGACTGTGGTAATCCACTGAGCTTTGTGACAGAGACAGGATTGGAAGCCTGGCAGAGGCAGAGCTACAAGGGGACCGGGGGGGGGGGAGCGTTGCACCAGGCGCACGCCTGCGGGGCAGCAAAAATTTCAGGTTTGTTTTTTGTATTTTCAGTGTTTTTCAGTTTTTGGCCTGCAGGGGGCGCAGTTTTTAGGGATTTTTCAGGAGACCCTCCTGATGATACCACCCAAGTTAGGCGAGGTTTGGTTCAGGGAGACTAAAGTTAGAAACTCCCAAAGGGGGTGCCCCCATCCCCCATTGTTTCCAATGGGAACTAATAGGAGATGGGGGCTACACCTTTGAGAGTCCATAACTTTGGACCCCCTGAACCAAACTTCACCAAACCTGGCTGGTATCATCAGGAGAGTCTCCTAAAGATACCCTGCACTTTTGATGCTGCTAGCCTAAAAACTGCACCCCCTACAGTCCAAAAACTGAAAAAAACACTAAAAAATGCAAAAAAAAAACCCACAAATGAACATGGGAGGGGAGCAAAACTCAGATTTTGCACCAGGCTCCATTTTCTAGCTACACTTCTGAAGCCTGGCTTCTCCAGGCCTAGTCTGATTCCCTGACTGCTACACCACAGGTTTCCCTGCCGTATTTTCAAAAGGAAATAACAACCAGTTGAGGAAGTCACTTTGGAGTGTGGTTATAGTATGAACTAGGGCTGCCAACCTCCAGGTGACACCTGGAGAGGTATTAAAATTGATCTCCAGGCTACAAATAGCCACTCCCCTGAAGAAAATACTTGCTTTGGAGGTTGGGCTCTATGGCATTATACCCTACTGAAGTCCAAGTTATCCTCCCCCCCCCCCAATCCCCCCGTTCCCAGGCTGCGACCCCCCAAATCTCCAGGGCTTTCCTAATCCACAGCTGGCAATCCTAGGGTCTGTGATTTACAGATGCTTTAAAGCAGGGGTATCCAACTCTGGCACCCCAGATGTTCATGGACTACGATTCCCATCAGCCCTTGCCAGCATGACCAATTGGTCAGGCTGGCAAGAGCTGGTGAAATCGTGAACAGGCTATGGTAATGATGGGATGAACCCTAACTTCAAGAACCAGTGTGATATAGCGACACAGAGTAATCAAAAGTGCCCTTCCCAGTCTTGCGTAGCAGGTGTAACAGTTCATAAAACCAGTTTTATTTAACTGGCTGAAGAGTTCAGCACTGGAAGAGTGCACAGTTAGGCTCACCTGTGTCAACAGCAATTTGGCACCCAGGCAGGCCACGTCCTTGACTCTTCTCTGACGTTCAATAGCAGTAAATTGAGTTGAAGGTGGCAAGAATTGAACTGGCAGTGCAAAAGGGCACTCGCTGAAGCTGTAAATACTTTGGAAGCCTGTTGGAGAGAGTGTGTGTGTGTGTTTTGCACAGTAGTGACAATGAGTTGGAGAGGCAGTTCTTATGCCTTAGGTGCAGAGGAAGACGCAGTGAATTCTCTTCACATTTTGCACAGGTGATGGACCTGAGAGCTGAATGTGCCAATGGAAAGAAGAGTGACATTTGTCTGTACACAGATTCCAGCATTTTAGGTTTTGGGCCTCTTACTTACTGTACACTAAACAGCTATTGCTAATTTTATCAGAAATGTTGTGGATTTTAATTTGTTAAATTATTATGTTATATTATGTTATATTATTATGTTATTATTATGTTATTTTATTCTGTTGTTCACTGCCCTGAGGGAGGGTGACCTATAAATTACATTATTATTGTATTGTCGAAGGCTTTCTCACTTGGGTGCTGTGTGGTTTCCGAGCTGTATGGCCGTGTTCTAGCAGCATTCTCTCCTGACGTTTCGCCTGCATCTGTGGCTGGCATCTTCAGAGGATCATACATTAGAGTAATAATACATTATTATTATTATTATTATTATTATTATTATTATTATTATTAATAATAATAATAATAATAATAATAATAATAATAATAATAATAATAATAATAATAATAATAATAATATCCCACTTTCTGTGCAGAACACACTGGTAGGTTTATGGAGGGGATCCCAAGAAGTTCAGTCACAGATAGCCTGATGTTCAATCAGCTTTATCAACATGACAGCATCATTAGGTTTAAAAAGAGTGGTTTTTAATATCTCACTTTTCTCTACCCTTTAAGGAGTCTCAAAGCGGTTTACAATCATCTTCCTTTTCCCTCCCCGTAACAGACATCTTGTACAGGTAGGTGGGGCTGAGAGAGTTCTGAAAGAACTGTGAGTTGCACAAGGTCACCCAGCAGCCTTCATGTGTAGGAGCAGGAAAACAAACCTAGTTCACCAGTTTAGAGCTGCAGCTCATGTGGAGGACTGGGGATTCAAACCTGGTTCTCCAGATTACAGTCTGCTGCTGATAATTATTATGCCACGCTGGCTTTCAGCAGGTTCTTAATATGAAGCAAACCATGAGGCCATCTAGCTCAGTACTGTCTAGTCTGATTGACTCTTTGTATGAGCAAAATGCCCTTAATTTAGGACTAATAGCCTTCTAAGGCTTTTAAACAATGCACTCAGAACCAGTGCACTTACAGATCTAAATGAACTGATAACCTCAATGAGAACTGTTTTATTTCTGTAAACTGTGGTGGCCAAGCCATTCTAACCAAGCAACCTCAGCATGGTGGTAATGGATAGATGTCGAACTAGGATCTGGAAGACCCAGGTTAGTTGGGCAATCCCCGACCAATTTCTCACAGGGTGGTTGTTGTGAGGATAAACTAGATTGAGAGAGAGCGACCTTTTAAACCACATTGGGTCCCCCATGGGAAAAGGAGAAAGGTGTAACTGTCCACGGCCGAAGTGAGGGGGAACTGTGCCCTGGGCACGTGTGTGCCCCGCGCCTCTGCCACACCCTCACCTGCCCCGGAACACCCTCGCCACGCCCCCGCACCAGTGCGCACCCGTGTGTCGCGGATCCCCCCCACCCCTTGGCGCTACGCCACTTCTCTTTTCATTTCTCTTATTTCGGCATTTTATTCAGCTTCTGGCCATCATCCAGATTTTGTGAACATCAGATTGCTTACAAATTGGGCCCATGGCAGAATTGTTCACAGAGGAATTTTTAAATTGTGATTCCATTGCCAAAATACCCCAAAGGAGCAGCTGTGAAACATGGAAAAGTAAAAAAGGTAGATCTGAATATCTATTAGCTGTTGCCGCTATATATTTTTCTAGGGAAAATGGCTGCCATTTCTCTGTCCCAGAATGATTTGTGGAAACCGGTTTGTTTTCTTTTGTTTGCACTGGACACAAGCTTTATTGATTTGCCAGGAGTTTCCTGAAGATTTTTGCATATGGCCAAAAGAGACTTTCCCTAAAACTTTTACCAGTACGATCTCTTCTTTCATGTTTTAAAAGTGTCTGAGCTTAGGAATAGTTTTGTAAGTCTCAAAAAATTGGTTCCCAACTTTTGTGCTTCGAACCGCTTTTAATAATGGCCATTGTTACCGTTGAGCTTTTATTTCTAGTAGACCAACATTTTGCCTGCAGTTTTTTGCTGCTAAATTGGAAGCTTTGTTTCCTAATAACCCTCTTCCTCACCCCCCAGCCCAAAACCTCAGGAGACATTGTAAATAATTAGAATATGCTGCGGAAACATGAAAATGATAAGTTTCTCCCCTTATTTATTTGCCTCTCTTGTGCTATTAACCTGAAGAGATAACTCTCGGCTTGGCGTCCGCCCAGTAATGTATCTTGCGGCTCATGTCGTTGCCAGGACTTGGGGAAGCTTGATGAGGAAAGCTTAGCTGCCCTCGGGAATTTGATTTCCACCTGCCCAAGCAGTTTGCCCTCTGCTGAGAGATCACCTTTTCTTTCTGTAGCAATATATTTTTTCGAAAAAAAATAAATAAACTAGTTTTATATCTGTTCAGCATTTTTTTAAAGAGTCGGTTTGTTCTGAACTTGACCAAAATTTGGGGCTGCCAACTGGCCATTGTGCTTTTTAACAGCAGCTTGACGTCTGCAAATATGCACAGAAAAGTTTTTCTTTGCTGATTTCTACACACTGAAGCTGTTCTTGAAGGCCCAAGAGCCATCCTGGCCTTTTAGTCTCCCTTGCTCATTTGCTCACTCTGACAAAATTCAGAAAAGCTCCATTAAGGTTTTTTTTTCACAAATGAAAACGATTTTTGCTCTTAACACAAATTTTCCAGCAGTGTTATTTTCACATCATGGGTCACACTTTTAGGCTACCCCTCTGTCATGTTTGGATTTGGGTTTATACACCGCCTTTCTCTCTTGTGAGGAGATTCAAGGCGACTTACAAACTCCTTTCCTTCCTCTCTCCCCCTCCCCTGCCAACAGACAACTTATAAGGTAGGTGGGGCTGAGAGAGTTTTGAGAGAACTGTGAGTCTAACCCAAGATCACCCAGCAGGCTTCATGTGTTGGAGCAGGGGGACAAATCCAGTTCACCAGATAAGAGTCCATTGCTCATGCGGAGGAGCGGAGAATCAAACCCAGTTCTCCAGATTAGCACCCCCTGCTCTTAACCACTACACCATGCTCCGGCTGTGGAGGCTTCAGCTGTAGAGAGTGTGAGCCACTGGCGTAATGCCCATTGGGCAAGGTGGGCAGCTGCCCAGGGCATCACCTTGGGGGGGGGGCATCAAAATTCTGGGTTCGTTTTGGGGTATTTTTAGTGGTTTTCCATTTTTGGCCTGCAGGGGGCGCAGTTTTTAGGCTAGCGGCACCAAAATTTCAGCGTATCATCAGAAGACTGCCCTTATGCCCCCCCCCCCCCGAAGTTTGGTGAGTTTTGGTTCAGGGAGTCCAAAGTTATGGACTCCCAAAAGGGGTGCCCCTATCCCCCATTGTTCCCAATGGGAGCTAATAGGAGATGGGAGCTACAGTTTTGAGGGTCCATAACTTTGGCCCCCCTGAACCAAACTGCACCAAACTTGGGGGGAATCATTAGGGCAGTCTCCTGATGAGACCCTGAAAGTTTTGAGAGAGAACAAAGATTCTTGGGCAAATTTTGGGATGTTCTTGCAGGGAGGGCATTCTTAGACGTATCATCACCGAAATTTCAAAGTATCATCTGGAGACTGTCATGATGGCACCCCCAAGGTTTGGTGCAGTTTGGTTCAGGGGGTCCAAAGTTATGGACCCTCAAAAGGGTAACCCCCATCTCCTTAGCAAAGAATGTGGGATGGGGTACTCCCTTTGAGGGTCCATAACTTTGGACCCCCTAAACCAAACTGCACCAAACAGAGCTACCCTGGGACTGGATTTCCATATGATACCCTGAAATTTAGGTGCTGATACAATCAAAAATAACCCCTGCAGGAACATCCCAGAAATTTGCCCAAGAATCTTTGTTCGACCAGTTTTCTGTATTGCTGTCCATGGGGGTTGCAGGCTGGGGGGGGCACATTTCTGAAGGCACAGTCTCAAAACTTTCAGGGTCTCATCAGGAGACTGCCCTGATGATACCCCCCAGGTTTGGTGCAGTTTGGTTCAGGGGGGCCAAAGTTATGGACCCTCAAAACTGTAGCCCCCATCTCCTACTAGCTCCCATTGGAAACAATGGGGGATGGGGCACCCCCTTCGGGAGTCCATAACTTTGGACTCCTTGAACCAAACCTCACCAAACTTGGGGAGTAGCATAAGGACAGTCTCCTGATGATATGCTGAAACTTTGGTGCTGATATGTCTAAAAACGTCACCCCCTGTAGGCACCAATGTCCTGGTGCAAAAAAAATGTGGTCGTGGTGGAGTGGCCGCCCATTGGGGGGCGGGCATCCAACTCAGGTTTTGCCCAGGGCTACAGTTTGCCCAGGGCTGCCTCATTACGCCCCTGGTGTGAGCCTACCCTGTTTCCCTGAAAATAAGACAGTGTCTTATATTAATTTTTGCTCCAAAAGATGCGCTATGTCTTATTTTCAGGGGATGTCTTATTTTTCCGCTCCACGGTTGACTCCCTCTTCCTCCGCTCCACCCACTTGAGCAGGGGCCAGCCTGCTCTAGCCTCCAGCAAGTCCCGGGCACACAGCTCTGTGCCTGTCTAGTATCTCTGCCTCCGCTGTGCCCCACCCCCTTCAGGCAGCAGCCACCCAGAGCACAGGCACCAGGCGAGTCCTCCCTGCTCACTGTGGTGCGCGCACATCGTGCTCAGTGACCAAGGCCAGCCTAGATGTATGTGTGTGGGGGGGGTGATTTTACGCCCCCCACATGACAAACTCTGTGTGTGCGTGCCCACAGAGAGGGCTCCGAGTGCCACCTCTGGCACCCGTGCCATAGGTTCGCCATCACTGGTCTATGCCGACTATATTTCAAGTGGTTATGGCAGGGTTCGGGGCAAAGTTTTCACAGAGTAATAATTGCTCCTCAGATTGACCTCAAGGGCTACAATCCTGTCATTGCTTTTTAGTCAACAGAGATCACAGTGTGAACAAATGCTGCTGTATGTTAACATTCAGAAATCAAGCACTACAGGAACACAACTCACATAGAACAGGAGGCCAAAAACATTGTACTTACTGAGTATTTCTCATTGAAGGGAACCCTAATTCAGCGTGGTTCTGCAGTTTTAGCTTTTAGTAGTGAGATCACAGCCACGTCCTAAAAGGATATTCGGAAAGCAACAGTTTGGGTTGTGGTGAACTTACAGACCATCCTCTGACAGCTATTTTAATTTAATGGGTTTTGGTTGTATGTTGTTGTGAAGTTGTGTTGTGCACCGCCCAGAGCCCTTCAGGGGTAGGGCAGTATATAAAACCCAATAATAAATAAACAATTTAGGGCTGCTATGAAAACTTGTTCACCCTTACATCTTTCAATACCCCTATATCAAAACAGGATGGCTCCCTATTTGTATTTTTTTACTAAACCTATGCAGAGAAGAGCCCTCACACTTGCTCGCTTCAATGTTTTCCCCTCCGCTTTATTGCGTGGTAGATTTAACAACTTGGAAATGAGTGAAAGGGTATGCTCTTGTGGTGAACAACAAATTGAAACATTGGCACATCAACTGCTTTGCTGCCCTAAATCTGCAAATATCAGATCACAATATTCCAATATTCTTTCTAGGATACCTAGTGAAATGGGAGAATCAGGCAGACTCCCTTTCCTTCTGGACAATTCTGACAATGAAACTTGTGAATATGTAGCACGATTTTTACTGGAGGTGATGCACAATCAATAATTTATATTCTATCTTAAACCTTTGTATTTCTGTACCTTTTATCTCAGGTTTTTTATTGTGTTACGATTATTGTTATCCCAAATAAAGGCTTATTATTATTATTATTATTATTATTATTATTATTATTATTATTATTATTATTATTATTATTATTATTATTATTATTATTATTATAAATAAACAAATAAACTCTGACTGTGCAAGCAAACACCTGCTCTAGCAAAAAGACTGTCACCTCAGCAACAATGAAAATTTATTTATTTTATTTATTTATTATTTGGGTTTATAAGCAGCCCACTCCCCAAGGAGGGCTCAGAGTGATTATTACAACATGGATAGAACACAATAACATTTTAAAATACGATAAATATAAGGATTAAAACAGCTCTAATAAGAATAAAATAAACCCTTCCCCATTTAAAATGCAGCATTAATTAACTCAGGATGGCGGCCTCTGCCATTCCCATAACCCCAAACAAGGTGCTTGGGATCTCCATGATGTCGTAATGGAGAAAAAAGAGGAGGAAGGAAGAAGGAGGAAGGGGGCCCCTATCAAGACAATCTTCTCAAGGCTTTGCATTCTTTGGTGCAGGATTTCATCAGTCTTGAGTGAAAGACGGCTTGATCACAGTGTGGAAAGACGCTTGTGAAAGTTTCTGGCAGGTCCGTGGAATGGATTTAGGGAATATTTGCATTTTGGCATTCCTCAGAGCAGACGGTTCGGACAGCTCAGATACCCATCTGAAGTTTGGGTTGTTTGCCTGAAACCAATCTCTGTATTTTCAAATTTCACCCTCCATTAGCTTTGTCCAGGAATTCCTCAGATTTATCCTGGGTTAGACAAAGGCACTCAGACACACATGTCCTGCTCCCACCACCCCTTTTAATACAGGACCTCCGCAGTGTCAGGTTCTGATTTCCTAGACAGGCATTTGTTACCCCTGTCACCACGGAGACAGTCCAGTTTCTTCTTACTTCCCCTACCAAAACCATGGGCAGGCTCTTACATCTTAACATCTACTTGACCTCTGACCTCCGTGGACTATTGTGTGGCTCAGAAACGCAGACTAAAAACATTCCATCAACATTGTCAGAAGTGACCAGGCTGGTTATTAAATGCTCTTGACTTTATCCGCAATGCAGACACAGTGGCAAGAACACAGCAGTCAAAGGCAGAAGTGGAAAGCTGGTGGACGTGTGCTCTTTTGCAGCTGTATCACCAGACCCATCTGCAAGATCAGGTTCCAACCAAATAAGCTCTCAGTAGCCACACTGATCTGTGAAGGGGATCTCAACGGTATATTGATCAGAGGGGCATAGCAATAGAATTCCTTGAGGTTGGAAAGGTGGGGAGTGAGTCTGTCAAAGATACTTCATGTTAGGAGAACTGCATTGCCTAAGGCTGTGTTTAAAGTTAAAAGAGACTTCTGAAAAAATTGGTCCAGCATCACTGATAGGAACACTGTCCACAAATATTCAGCGTTTGTTTTCCTACAGTTATTAAGGGGTTCCTGACCCAGATAGCCCCAGGCTTCCCTGATCTCGTCAGATCTCAGAAGCTATGTTGGCCCTGATTGATATGGATGCTTGCTGCGTAACCTTGGGCCCTTCTCAATTTAACCTACTTCAGGCAAAGTTACACCCGTCTAAGCTCATTGAGTTCAAGGATACAATTCTGTTCAGGATTAGTGTAAATGGAACAGCCTTCCAAATACATGTGATTAGTAGTGGCAAACCTATGGCACGGGTGCCAAAGGTAGCACTCAGAGCCCTCTTTGTGGGCACGTGCGCCATCGCCCCAGTTTGGGCACTTGGCAGTGGCATAGTGTCAAGGGGGCGAGGAGTGCACAATGCACTGTGTGTGTGACCCTGGGGTGTGTGGTGAGAGTGTTCCAGGGGTGTGACGGGGTGTCCCAGGGCAGGGTGGGGGCAGGCAGGGGCGTGGCATGGGCACAGGGCACACACGTGTCCTGGACGCAGTTTTCCCTTGCTCCACCCTTGGCACTCGGTCTCTAAAAGGTTCGCCATCACTGGATTAGAGTAAGGGGTACAAACCTTTTCTTTACTTTTCATTATGATCCAAGATCACCTGTATTTGCCTGAGAAGTAGCACAGGGCATTATTGTAACAAATACCTATAAATGATTAATTGTTATATGTTGAGCCAGATAAGATGACCTTTTCTCTAGGCCTTATCATTATCTAATGGGGTATGAGAAGATTCCATTTTAAATGAGCATTGACAGCTGGTAGCTACTATCTATAGCACCAAATAGTGCTAGAAACAGTCGAAAGGCCTGGGAGTACTTTATTCCATAGGACAACTCAAGAAAATTGTTTTTCAGTATGTTTCAAACACTGAAAGAACTTCATCAGGAAAGGAAGAAGGAATCTAGCACATTCAGTAATACTGGCACATGCAGACAGCCCAAAGAGCATTCCTAGACGACTACTGAGCTGTTAGCTATTGTTTAACAATTTTGATAATCCCTGGCTGCACCCATGCCTTGTTGAACCTTGTGCTGTCATTGCTCTGGATTGGCTTGTCCACACCAGAAAAGCAAGCAGTGAACAATTGCTAAAATGCCACTGTGAAGAAATGCCCTCCACCCGAGAATTTATCCCAATATTTCAGTCATTGTGACTATACTCGGTTATGTGTGGAAGAGTTCAACTGCAAACTCTTAGCCGGCAGAAAGGAAGCTTTCGATGTCAGACATACAAGAAGACCACCAGATGGTTCCAGGAAATAAAGCGTTATTATTATGCCTGCAGGAGAAGTGGGGCTCATGCCCACTAGGCGTTTTTCCAATGAGTTGTTCTAAAACCAAAGCATTTATATCCTTGTATAAGGGTAGGAGTACGCTATTCCATATAAGGTTATTCACAACTGTGTCACAAACTCATTGGTTTTTGTCTCTCGTATACTGTTAACTTTACTACACTCATCAGAGTCTTTCTTCACTATGGCCATTTCCACACTGCCAGCTGAGCGGGGGTGCATTGGCATAGTTCATGCTGATGCACCCCCCGGGACCATTCACATGGACATTTCCACTGGGTACGGCGCCAACGGCACAGCCTTCGCACAGGCTGTACCGTCCCCAGACAGCTCCTTGTCTTCCGGAGCTCTCTGGAGGCCAGGGGACATGCCCCATGGCAGAGCGACAGCTGCAGCAACAGAGGCCAGGAGGTGTGTCCCCTCACCTCCACAGAGCGCCGGAAGACAGGAGAAGGTAAGGAGCCATTTGGGGTAAATGGCGGCTTCCACCCGCTGCCGTTCGAATGGCAGCAGGTGGAAGACACCGCTTTCGAAAAACCTTGCTCAGGGAATGAGGTTCAAAAGCAGCATCTTCACTCCACTTAGGGGTGGCGAGGCCGGTGCTGCTGCAATGCAGCAGCACCAGCTGTGCGAACACCTCCCCAGAGACAGTGTTTTTACCGTCTCTGGAGCGCTGTTATCCGCCCGTGCAGAAACTGCCTACGTTGCAATTACCTGTTGCACATACCTGTGTACATGACAGTCTCCTTTAACAAGCAAAGATTACAGAAACCAATTGCTGATTATCCATTAGCCCTTATATGTGATCCACATCAAGTTCTCAGTTATGCTGATGCCTCTGACCAGAGCAGGACAATGGTTTACCACCCCTGCTGCAGGAAGGTGACAGCCAAAGTGTTAGGTCTCGATCCTTGAATCACTAAACAGGGTCAGAATGGTTGATCAGAAGCATTTATTGGAAAAGGAACAAGAAGCTTGCAAGAAGCCAGTTCTGCCAGACCTGGCTCTTGTGACCCTCTTTATCCAGAAATAACCCCCCCTCCCATTTTCCCAAAGAATGTGAGAAAGAGTTACACCGGAGCCTAAACGTGCCCCAAAGGTCAGTGACAGAAAAGAGATAGAGCCACCTGGCCTCCTACCCCCACAGAGTAATGGAAACATCCCACTTCCCTTGGGAGTAGAAGGAGTCAGGGATAAACCTAGTTATCTACCAAGCATGTGAAGCCATAAAGTCAAGATCAAGTAAAGAATGTTGCATTAACCTAGCGGTTACATTTAGCAGGCAAAGCACGTATATCTAAAGGGAGTTACATTGACATAAATCACCTAGATTATAGGGTGTTACCAGCTTTCTCCCCCTCAGATGTTAGTGATCGAGCAGTTCTCATCATCCCTGCCAGCATCATGCTGGCAGGGACATGGGAAGGCTGCTCGAGTCCATAACATCTGGAGGGGCGCAAGTTTGACACCTGTGACCTAGATACAATCGCTGTCTATGTTTTATATAGCTGTGGCCTGGAGTTAGGAATGCATCTCAATCAACTAACTAGGTGCCACCCCTGACACAAAGGGGCCAAGAGGGAAACTGCCAAATTGCTATAATATACTCTTCCTCTGGCAACTGGAAGATCAACTTGATCCCAAGACTATGGGGCAGATTCCTCAAGGTAGATTATACATTCTCTGGGAACAGAGAACACACTCGCGCTTTGATCTTTCTGTTCTCTGTGAATGGGTACAAGCCATGAAGGAGTAAGTTTTTACCTAGAGACTCCATCTTGCCCACTTGGGAAGGGATAATGAGAAGTCCAACTATGAGATCTAAGGAAATGTTGAACATTAAATGATTGCAGCTTCAAGTAAAACTGAAATGGGGAACCCTATTTAATAAGGTTGCCCCCTCTGTGTTAGGAAATATTTGGATACTTAAGGGGTGGAGCCTAAAGAGGCAGGGTTGGGTGAGGGGAGGGACTTCCATAGAGTCCACCTTCCAACATGGCCATTTTCTCCACTGATCTCTATCGCCTGGAGATCAGATTTAATAGTTGGAGATTTCCAGCTACTACCTGGAGGTTTAGGATAACAACCAAGGATAAGAAAAGGGTTTTCACCTTTTCTTTGTACCCTTGCTCAGCCTGAATACTTGAGCAGAATGTAAGTATTTTTAATTCACTTATCAGACGTTCTTACACTTTGAATGATCTAAACTTGATTTCTGGAAATGACTACGCCTCTTCAGTCTTGCTATCTGAAGTGCAGTAATAAAGAGGGACAGCAGGTAAGCTCACCACCCCTGGAGCATGACAACTCAAAATTGTGAAGTTGTGATAGACTCCCTCCACACTAGCTTGTTGGAGGAAAGCAGGAGGCACAGCAACAAGGCAGAATATCTAAATGGCAGTGCAGATTCAGACTTCTTGATGAATGGCTCAGTTAAGCAGGAGATCCTCTCAAAGTTGCTGGTGGCAGCGGGAGTTACCTGGGTTGTTTTTGGCATCCCCAGAGAGGAAGTGGTGGAATAGCTGTCCAACCTCCCAGAGGCAAACCCAAAGGAACAGAAGGAGCTTGCAAGTTCATTCCTTCACAACACTGCTAGCACGATAGCCAATAATGTATGGAGGCATCCCCTACCATCTACCAGGTTCCAACATGCCAAACAGAGCAAGTGTAACATAAACCTGAAATAGATGATGGTTATCTCTTGGGCGCTTTTCTATGTGACTGGTGATACATCAAAGAACTGGGTGGGAATGAGTCCTAAGGAAGTACAGTGGAGCGTACCATTTCACCCCACAAGTAGGGAAATCGAATTTTTGAACATACTACTATAAAAACATAATAGTAATTGATTGGGCTAGAAATTTGTGCTGGTTTTCTCCTACCAGGAAGCTTTCTGAAATGGGGAACATTTTTTTGTAAAAAGGGTTTCTTTCTCCAACCTGCAAATGGAAATAGAACCTTATTGTTTTCATTATCATTGTTATTTATTACGCATATACTTATCCTGCCCTTCTTCCAAGTAGCTCATTTTTGTTGGGAAAGCACACGCAGCACTGGAGCTCAAAGCCTCACCAAAAAGAAAGAAATTGCACTGCACAGCTGGGGCCCAATAACCTGCTGGTAATCTCTCTGGTAAGAGATACCTTTGCATTATAAGCAGAGTACACAGAGGCATAGCACAGCAGAGCGTCCCCAGGCATGCGTGTGTGCGTAGGCACAAAGAAAACGCGGAGTCATTTCATAGTTTCTAACCAATAAGAGGAGTCTTTATTAGTGAACTCCATTCTGGATAGAAAAGTGGACTCTCAGAGACAAAAGTCTAGTGCAGATGAGAAAAGGGGAAGAAATCCATTCATAAGCAAGGCCAGTGGCGTAGCTACAAGAGGAAGTGCATTGCACCAGGCACGGACCTGGGGGCGCAAAAATCTCCCCCGCCCCCTTCCTCCCTGGCGCCGCCTTGCCAGGCCTGGCCCCGCCCCATCAGCCTGGCCCATTTTCATTCAGCAGAAAGCTGTTTTCTGCCAGCTGGAAAAGGTAAGTGGGGGGCCGTGGGGGAGAGGGGATGGGGCCATGGGGGGAGGTCGGAAAACACAGAGTGAGCCCCGGGCGCATTCCTATTCAGCTACGCCTCTGTCTCCCATGGATAAGAATGCTAAATGTGTTCCATCCACTCCACACTTCTTATTTTTCACATGTGTTTCTCTCTTTTATCCTCCAGCATCCTTCTCGCCTTCTCTCTCTTCTTCCTCTTTGTGCCAGTTCCTCTCCTGGCCAGTGGCGTTCTTCATATATTACCATCTCCAGTGATTTGACCTTGTGCCGTATAACTTAATATCAGCCCACTAGAAAAAGAATGTTTTTTGCCTTCTCCTTGGTGAGATGATATTAAGGTGACCTGTAAGAGCAATAGATAAAATCTTCAGGCCATCCAGACAACATTAAAAATAATCATAGCCTCTTAAGTGGTGGAAGAAGAGGAGGGGGGGCTTCAGGGGTCCTTCTTTATCAATGGCAACAATTGAAGGAGGACAGAAAGGCTACCCTTGGGATTTTGTCTAGCCTTTTGCTTCCAGAAAATGAGAAGTGTGTTAGCCCATTCGTACAGGCAACAGTTATTGAAACAATAAAGCGTGGCCCATCAAACACAACTTGTCAACTCTCATTTGGCAAAAATATAACCTTTCTTTAAAAAAAATTCTGCTAATAGACACTGGGAAAGTAATTGTGCTATTAGCTTGGCAGACTCTAGTAACCAGACATTTTCGTTTCAAAGCCGTTTCTGCAAGTTAAGGGGGGTGGGGGGTGGGAAGCACAACTGAATGACAGGAAGATATTATACCAAGACCCAACGTAAATAAAAATTGACTTCAGTCTCGTTTGGAATTCAGGCTATACATGAAACTTGGATAATATCCTCAATTGAATACGAGTGTGTTGTTAGGCATCGAAACGCCAGATGATGGAATAGATGAATTCTGGAAGTCTCTTCAACTTCTGGCATTTTAGAAAACAGGTATTTCCCAGAGAATGTGTATTTCGCAGCTCCTTAAAATGATAAAGAGGTTTGTTGAGCAAATGCCAGTCATAAGGAGGCTGTGTTATATTTTGCCAAAATACACAACAAGCTCTCCTTTTTAATACTGAATTTAGCCCGAACCCATCTAAGTCTAGACTTTTGAAGAAGCGCCTGCCGGTGCCAATCAGCGGTCAGAATCTGATATCTCGCAAACAATGAAAACATTTTTTAAAGTTCTTACTTGCACCAAAAACAAAAAAAACTTTTAAGAATATTGCATCCTAATGGGGATGGCAAAAAGGAGGAAGACCGCTGAGATGACTAGGGCTGTCTCCAAAAACAGCACACGCCACTACTGCCGCAGCAGCAAAGAGCAGGATGAGAACAAAGTCCACACACACCCATCCCTGCCGAGCCAAAATTGATACCTTTACCTGCATTGCAGTGAATCAGACACCGGGGGACAAGCCAAAATTAAGCTAGAATGTCTGTGTTTGCATATCATGCAAAGATGTAGTGCAATCTAATGCAGAGTGAATCCAGTCTAAGCTAAAAGACTTACGTTGGAGCAGGGCTGGTTCCAGGTGGGAGTGGGAGGTGCAAGAATACCCAGGGTCCCCCTCAGCTGCTCTGACCAAGACGCCCACCCCTGCCTCCCTTGCAGCCCACCCACAATGCCACCTGCCCATGTTTCCTTCCTTTCCTGCCCATTTGTGAGCCTTCCCACTGTCCATATGTCATTTTTCAGATGGTTGCTGGGTAGTGTGTACTGATAGGAACACTGCTACTTAGCCTACCAGAAAGGCCACCATTGTATACCAGCTGTATCATCATAAGAGCCAGTGTGGTGTAGTGGTTAAGACCGGGTGCACTCTAATCTGGAGAACCGGGTTTGATTCCTTGCTCTGTCACTTGAGCTGTGGAGGCTTATCTGATGAACCAGATTAGTTTGTGCATTTCAATACATGCCAGCTGGGTGACCTTGGGCTAGTCACAGTTCTTCGGATCTCTCTCAGCCCCACCCACCTTACAGGGTGTTTGTTATTGGGGGTGTGGGGGAAGGAGATTGTAAGCCCCTTTGAGTCTCCTATAGGAGAGAAAGGGGGGATATAAATCCAAACTCCTCCTCTTCTTCTGTAGGCCCTTCCCTGGTCGCCAGTGATTGGGGAGTTTGTGGCAGTCAGCATGCCAGAAACCCTAAGCCCTAGCATTTGCTTGACTTCAGAGGGCATGCTGACATCAGCCCTGGATTGGAGTCGTTCCCTATAGGACTCTACCAGAACTGCTCCATAGATCTTGGTTTGATGTCCCCTCATTTACCATAGTTAGTGAAATAGCTCACATTCTAACAATCACCATTACCATGGTTGTTTTAATTAAATCAGGGCTTCACATTAGGCTTGAACAGAGAGCCAAAAATAATCCAGGTAATATTACTATTAGGGCCAGTTCATCGATACATAACACTGTGCAAGCTTTTGAGTTCCCCAGAACTCTTCATTGGACCAGTTGTTACAAAATAAAAAAGAGGTGCCAATGAAGATTTTAAACAACCTTTTAAGTCACGATGTTTCACCTGGATGGCCCACACTAACCCAACCTTGTCAGATCTCAGAAGCTAGTCATGGTCAATCTTGGCTAGTATTTGGATGGGGACTACCGAAGAAGTCCAGGGTCGCTATGAAGGAGAAGAGTTGATTTTTATACCATGCTTTTATCTACATTTAAGGAGTCTCTAAGCAGCTTAAAACTGCCTTTCCTTCTCCTCCTCGCAATGGACACTTTGGGGATTTCCACACAGCAGAAATAAAATGTCCTGCGGATGTTTTAAAAAGATCACTTTGGGCATTTTGTGTTCCCACAGTGCAGAGAACACAAGCATTGCCAGCCAAAACAAATCTTTTTTTTTCTCGCCTGCTGCACAGAGTTCTTGTCAGTTTCACAGTTGTGTCCGCCATTTTATGGAGCTTTCCTCTACTTGCAGCTCATTTACGCACAACTTCTGTAAAAAGTAGATGAATAAATTTTGTTTTGCCTAGCGATACCACACACGTGTCGTTTTTCCTTTCTTTTTTGTTTTGGGGGGGATGTCTGCAAAGCTATGGTGACACAAATATGTGCATATTGCAGCTTCTCTAATTATGTCACCATAGTTTCACGGAGATCCCCCTCAAGACAAAAAAAAAGGAAAAACAATACATGTGCAGGATGAATAGAACAGAGGAAACCTCTGTGGGGAACCTTCGGAGAATCTCTGCTGCAGCATACAAAATGACAACCATGAGCAGTGAAAATGTAAGAGGTTTGGATAGGGAAAATAGAGCGTTTCCTGCCTGCTTTTATTCACTCAGCAAACAGGAGACATCTTCAACCCAGGTTCAGGAAAAAAGATTGCTAGTTAAGCAATTTTTGAAAACCAGGGTTGAGAGAAATAGAATGCTTTGAAGATGTTTTGGGGAAGATAGACGTGCAAATTTCTTCTCCCAAAGCAGTTTTTAAAACGTCCTAAAGACATTTTATTGCTGCTGTGTGGAATTCACCCTTGAGAGGTAGGTAGGGCTGAGAGAATTCTGCGACTACCCCAAGATCACGCAGTAGGCTTTCATGTGGAGGAGTGGAGAAATCACAACCGGTTCACCAAATTAGAGTCTGCCACTCATGTGGAGAAGTAGGGAATCAAACCCAGTGCTCCAGGTTAAAAGCAAACCACTTCTCTTCATCTCTTGCCTTGAAAACCTGTACGTCAACTGTGACTTGATGCCAACACCAGCACCATTCCATCTAAAACTTTTCCTGTAAATTCTGTTTCTCCCCTTGCTTGGCTGTAAGACCCTCCAGAACTTGAGTAGTGTGATGTATATGAAGGGTACAAAATGGCTTTAATATATCATGCCTAATATGACAACTGAGATGGCAAAAGGAAAGAGACCATTTGGGACGCTATGATTCTTCATCTAAGTTTTTATGGTACACAAGCATCACAGTGATGAAAAACAGTTATAGGAACCTGAGGCACAAAAGACCATTATGTCGTCTCACTCTCAACAACCAAAGGCTCTCGGGGAAATATGGCCCACCTGCAACCCACAGGACAGAAAGAGGTTGGAACTGAGTGAAATAAGGTCCAAATTCATGAAAGGTTGCTACAATTTAATAAGCGACATTAAAGTAAATGCTGTCATTAACTGGCCATTTAGAAGTAAAGGAGGGGGGGGGGGAGAGGATGACAGTGTCAACCAATTAATGCCAGGTAGGTTTTTAAATGTTTCCTGTTCATGTCCACAATAAAATTCTGAAAGGACCGTCTTTCAGCAGGATCCTGAGAGAGTTAATGGAAGGTCTGACAACTTGATCTGTATTTTTAGCACATTGAATTAGAAAGGCTATAAAGGCAGCGACAGCTGATGTCCCATTTTTAAAAGTGGAGAATATTAGAAATGGTTTTTCCCAAATCTTTTTGGTCCGGTGGTTTGAAAAGCAAGGTCAGAACTTAGTAAAATGCATGCATCCCTACAAAGATGTTACACCAGTATGGTCTAGAGCAGGGGTCGGCAACCTTTACCACCCAAAGAGCCATTTGGACCCGTTTTCCACGGCCCCAAAGATCTACTGAGCCGGAGAGGCGACTCCACACGGAGCCGCCTCCGGTTCAGCCCCTCCACTCACCTTTCCTTCCAGCACTGCTCTGGAGGGCTGGAGGGACACGCCCACACTACCCTCCAACCTCCAGGCTACACGGAGCCGCAGGTTGCAGACCCCTGGTCTAGAGAAGTAGGATTGCCAGATGTAGGAGTTTGGAAGGGTGGGGAAATAGAGCACACCATGACAATCTGGCATTTTTTCTGGAGAAAACCCAGAAGTGATGTCACGCCTCTCTAGGAATCACCAGAAACTCTATGGTAAAACCAGCAGGAAAAGTGTGTTGCTGACAGGAGGTGCTCTTCCATAGCAGGAAACCAGAAAATGCAATCCAGCAGATACAATGCAAAGCCTGGTGCCTGGGAAATGTGGGAAATATGAAATACGTTTACTGTAGATTCATCGTATGGCATCATTCTCAGCTCCTAACCTATAAAATGGGAACAACAAAGCACACGTTGTTGCATGGGCTATAGTAATTGAATTTATAATTTACAGACATTCCCTTATATGTAACAGCATCAAGGCACTAGTGATTTGTGGGCATGCCCTAAAACATGACCTTAGTTAGTGCCAGATTAATGATAAGAGACTGCTATACGAGAAGTTGTCGTTGCTTTCCATAATAATCTTGTTGTAAGCTACTTCTCATTCTGGTAGTTGTCATCTGTGGACCCTGA
The DNA here is from genome assembly GCF_021028975.2 of Sphaerodactylus townsendi. Taxonomy (NCBI): domain Eukaryota; kingdom Metazoa; phylum Chordata; class Lepidosauria; order Squamata; family Sphaerodactylidae; genus Sphaerodactylus; species Sphaerodactylus townsendi. The sequence continues at coordinate 159,085,269 of NC_059426.1, forward strand.
GATACTCCAAGGACAAACTTCATGCAGATTGAAAAGCATTTATTAAACTTTTTAATACTGCTGAGAGTGCGAATGAGTATGTAACTAGTATGGTTGCTAGCCCAAGGCTGGAGCACAGCAGGAGACTTACAGCGTAATGGGGGCACTCACAGTCATGTTGCTAGTGATTTGGAGACATTTCTTCCAGTGCAACCCAGAAGTGATGTCATCACATACGGGTGACACTCCAGTGTTTGTTTAGACGGGAGACCTAGCTCCCCAGTATCTAGCAGGAATCAGTAACTAGAACTTGATAGATATTATAAGTTTGGGTTTTCAAAAACTGTTGGCTCAGGTACCCTGCTAAGAGGCTGAATTACAAATCCCAATTCTGTGTAAAGGTCTGTTTTCCCAGTCATCAACAAGACTCGGGAGAGGCTTCACAGGAGCAGCAGTGGCGTAGGAGCAGCAGTGGCGTAGTGGCTAAGAGCAGTGGCCAAGAGCAGGTGCACTCTGATCTGGAGGAACCGAGTTTGATTCCCAGCTCTGCCGCTTGAGTTGTTGAGGCTTATCTGGGGAATTCAGATTAGCCTGTGCACTCCTACACACGTCAGCTGGGTGACCTTGGGCTAGTCACAGCATCTTGGAGCTCTCTCAGCCCCACCCACCTCCCAGGGTGTTTGTTGTGAGGGGGGAAGGGCAAGGAGATTGTAAGCCCCTTTGAGTCTCCTTCAGGAGAGAAAGGGGGGATATAAATCCAAACTCCTCCTCTTCCTCTTCCTCCTCTTCTTCTTCTTCTTCTTCTTCAGGCTGCAGAGGACAAGCAAGGGAAGAGAGGAGGGGGAACAAAGTGAGGTTAACCATGCCTGCCTCTGAGGCTTTTGCATGCCCTGGGGTCTTGGCTGGAGCCATGGATGCAAACAGGAAGGGCCAAGGAGTTTTTGGACTCTCTGGATCCTCACAGGAGTTACAGTCTGGAATTTGTACTCAGTTCCAAGGATCGCAGAGCCTGTGTGGCTTACAATGATGTCTGGTGCTTCAAAAAAGGGCCAGTTATGCCAACACTTCCTTAAGGAATTCACTGTTCTGATAGAACAGACCAGCAAAACCCAGTTCTTGGCTGCTTTGTTAATTTAAACAAGACTCGGGAAGATTTCAAGAGCTTTATTGGAACGGTGTCAGCCAGGGTTCAGATAGCCGAAACTGGGGTTTTGGCTCTCTGACCCCTGGTATATACCTTACAGTTTGGTTCAACCCATAAATCTCGCCATCCTCACAATCTCATAATATCAACATGTGAAAGGATGGTGAGAACAGCTGTATTGTCGAAGGCTTTCACGGCCGGAATCACTGGGGTGCTGTGTGGTTTCCGGGCTGTATGGCCGTGTTCTAGCAGCATTCTCTCCTGACGTTTTGCCTGCATCTGTGGCTGGCATCTTCAGAGGATCTGATGATCCTTCAGATCCTCTGAAGATGCCAGCCACAGATGCAGGCGATGATCCTTCAGATCCTCTGAAGATGCCAGCCACAGATGCAGGCGAAACGTCAGGAGAGAATGCTGCTAGAACACGGCCATACAGCCCGGTAACCACACAGCACCCCAACAGCTGTATTGTTTGGGACATACAGTTTACTCCTCCAGGAAGGCAGATAAGAGTACATGGTTAAGCTCTATCGAACTAGCTTCATGCAAGCAGGGGCAGGCCTCCGTAGCCTTGAGCGATGATAATGGCTGGACCATCTGTGACTGAGGTGTGGACGTGCGAGCTGGCAGGCCCAGAATGGCGCAGGCCTGACATTCTGCCATGGAGCTTGTTAATGATCTTGGGACAGTCACTCTCTCTCAGCCTTACTTACCTCACCTTATCGTGAGAATAAAATGGAGGAGAGAGGAATGATGTACACCATCCTGGACTCCTTGGAGAGAGGCAGGATAAAAACGTTCTAGATAAATAAAAGATCCTAAACAAACCTATCCATCTTGGGAGAACAATGGCTCACTAGTTAAAGCAAAGGGCAGGAACCAACTGACGCTTTTCACCCGGGGGGGAAGTAAGTAATGGGTCCAACGAAATTCAGATCCGTGCTCCTGAAGTTAGTCATGAATTATTAAGTGCAGCAAAGTAACCCAGTTGGTCAGCAGCACCAAATTATTCAGAGAGGTGAAATCCAAAGACAGCCAGCGTTCCAGAAGGACCTCCTTAAACTGGGTGATTGGCCAACAAAATAGCAAATAAAAATATAATATTTGGGTGCTGTGTGGTTTCCGGGCTGTATGGCCGTGTTCTAGCAGCATTCTCTCCTGACGTTTCGCCTGCATCTGTGGCTGGCATCTTCAGAGGATCTGATGATCCTTCAGATCCTTCAGATCCTCTGAAGATGCTAGCCACAGATGCAGGCAATGATCCTTCAGATCCTTCAGATCCTCTGAAGATGCCAGCCACAGATGCAGGCAAAACGTCAGGAGAGAATGCTGCTAGAACACGGCCATACAGCCCGGAAACCACACAGCACCCAAGTGATTCCGGCCGTGAAAGCCTTCGACAATACAAAAATATAATAAGTTATTTATTTGTCACATCACTCCTAGTCTATATGTCTCCTCGAGACTTCGGGGGGGGGGGGTTATAAAAATTAAAAACTAACAAGATTCACTATGAAAATCCTTCCTAAACGTTCATTAAACAAGCGTTAAAGGAACATTGGACACACCCACCCTTATGAAAATGCCTCCTGACAAGTTCAGCCTGAAGTCTGCTTTCGAGGTTTCCACAGAATGTTGTGGTAATGAGGCAGCTGAGTGTTGAGGTAGAAAAATGGGATGTACCACTTTGGTTCGTAGGTGAAGTAGTACCTTTACTCCAATTTCATTCATGTTAACAACTCCCTGTAATTGGAGAAATAACACAGCGTGTCAGTGGCAAGCCTATAATCTTTTTTTTCCTGATGCCCTAATGTTAGAGCTGTTAGACTCCAGGAGAGAGCTAAAGATCTCCTAGGATTACAACTGATTGCGAGATGATATAGATCAACCAAAAAAAATAGCTACTTTGGACAATGGACTCTATGGCATTATGCCTCATTCTGCTGCAAATGGAGACCAGGTCTTACACTTTCTTCCAGATCTTTTTTTTTTTAATTCCTCCACATGATGCACATTGGGACCGTAAAAAAGAAGGTCCTAATTTTGTGACCACATGTATAGCATGTGTCCTGGTTGTAATTACCCAGGAATGAGATCTCAAGGTTGAGTACACAACCTACTGAAAGCAACATCTCAATACATAACAGTAGCCCTTTGAGATTTCTGCAATCATAATCCTGTTGGATTTCTTATTGGGCGTCTCATTATGTTTGCCTGCACTGATTTACGTTGTGTCATCTGCCTTGAGTCTCGGAGAGAAAAGAGGACTATACATAACATAAATGAAAATAAATAGATGAGAAGTTGGAAATACATGCTAGGATCACCTTTGTTTTAAAATTTATTTTATAATACTGGGGAGAGGGGATTAAGTAGATTGGATCTCAGCTCTGGAAGAGTCAGAGGATTTAATACTCCACACATATATACTCACCAGTGCCATTTCCTGATATAAATTACTTATCTCTTCCAAAATATCTATTTATCCGGCTTGGGAAAAGCCCAGTTCTCTTTCCTCCTTTGCATTACCAACTTTTTTTTTGTCTCTTTTGACTTTTCAAGTGTTAGGAATAAACAGGATAGAGACAAAGTCAAAGGTTCAGTGCTCACGGGAGGTGACATGATTATTTTTTACTACATTTATATCCACCTTCCTACCCCCACAAAACTCAAGACTTTCTCCAAAAAGGACACTAGTTTTCTCCGTTTCTGATCAACCCCATACACCTCTGCACCACGTGGCAAAGATGAATAAAATAGTGGAGAAGGATTATTTCATATCCCCTGCAAGAGGATAAATGATGTGTATGTGTATTTGTATGGGGGGGGGGTGGGGATAACAAAATAGGAGTATGTGGGATGGAGAACTGAGGAGAGGAGAAATCAGTGTGGGGTGAATGAGGAAGTGGAACGATTGTTGGTGCAACCCTAAAGCAACACTCTTCTAAATGCATTCATTTCAACAGATTTTGGAAGGCAGAACGATGTGAAGGGTTGCATTGTGTGTTCCACTGGCATTGGGAGGAAACGCTTCCATCTGTACGTTTTTGTAAGGCTCTACAGCTTACTCTCTAATTTAGATTCTTTGCTTGTGCCATCCTGAAGGCAGGCGGCGGGAGAATTTGCCCTATTTATCCTCTGTTCCTGTGACAAAGGTCATTATTTCCTCTTATTTTCAGAAGCCAGGGTTAAAGACCACCCAGACAGAGCGGGATGGGGCTGGGATGAGAGCATGTTTTCCTCATCCCAGCCCATCATTCAGCCTGCTGCCTGGCCTGTGTGGATGGATATCAGTTTGGGACACCAGACAGCCGGTTCTTTTCACTCCCAGAGCTCATTTTGAACATGGAAAAAGGAGAATTTAAATGGAACTGATAAGACAAGGTCTTCTATTAGGCAGCATAATGTGGGTGGAATCCTGGCTGTACTCAGAGGTGTAGGGCGACAAAATGGTGCCAGGGGCAACACCTGCTCTGAGCGACCCCCCACCCCATTTACCTGGCTGGTGGGAGCCTTTTGCGGTCCGAGGGGCACCCAGCAGTGGCCCAACCAGGCTGCTCCTTCAGCCAGCAGAAGTTCCACAGGCTGAGGGAGCAGCCTGGTGGGGCTGAGGGGAGGGGAGGGGGCAATTCCCCACTTCCCATGTGACCAGCTGGCAGGCATCTGGAGACATGTGGCCCCACATGTCCCCATGAGCGCTCCATCTCTGGCTGTAATTTACCTAGGGTTACCAACTCTGGGTTGGAGATTTGAGAGTGAAGCTCGAGGAAGGCGAGGTTTGCGGAGGGAAGATGAAAGCAGAGTTGAGTGTCTCCCTAGTGGAATTATATAGTCTAGAGCAGGGGTAGGGAACCTGCGGCTCTCCAGATGTTCAGGAACTACAATTCCCATCAGCCTCTGTCAGCATGGCCAATGTAGGGGCTGATGGGAATTGTAGTTCCTGAACATCTGGAGAGCCCCAGGTTCCCTACCCCTGGTCTAGAGCATAGGTGTCAAACTCACAGCCCTCCAGATGGTTTGACTTGCTCCTGTTTTATTTTACTTCCCATCTGCTCCTGTTCCTTTCTCCTTTTATCCTCACAGCATCCCTGTGAGGTAGGTTAGGCTAAGTAACAGGCTCAAAAAGTCCCTCACAGTGAGTTTCCCTGGCCGATTGGGACGTGGGTTCCAACATTCAAACCTCTACATCACCTACAAGTGATTCATCCAGGTAAGAAGGCAGTTATGACTTCCAGTTCACTTTGTCCGTGCCCTTAACACATTTCTCTTTGGAAAATCGTCTCCTTGCTAGATCCCTGGAAGGGTTAATGAGATGTCTTTTTTTTTCCTCATGTCCATGACTTTGTCTCGCTTGCCCCCCTCTCGGTATACACACATTTTCTCTCTCTCTCTTTGCTGAATCCATTTGCAAATGATATCACTTGTCTGCATATTGTCACATGCCTCCTGCCCACCCATTTATCAAGTGTCTGCAGCTCAGCGCAAGCTTGCCCTGTCCTCCCAGCTCCATTGTTTTCCTTGACCCAGGGGAAGGTGTGTGTGTGTGTGGGGGGGGGAGACAGTGTGTGTGTGTGTGTGTGTGTATGAGACACAGAGGGAGAGAGAGAGCAAGCCAGAGAATTGGTGGGAAGGAAGGCAAGGAGAGGAGAGGAGAGAAGGGCAGGCCTCTTCATACCGTCCACGGACAGGGAGAAAGGGTGGGGCGAGCAGAGAACACATCTGAGGAGATATGGTGATAGCAGGGAGATTGACAGTTCTTTCCCTCCTCCTCTGGCATTGACAGATGACCTTGCCGGGACACTACCCCCACCCTCCACCCCCATCTCCCTACAGACATTTAGCTGATAGAACAGGCAAGGCCGGACATGCTGGGTGAAGAATACCAGAGCTGTGTTGCTAAAGGTGCCCCCAGCCCCTCCATGAAAAGCCGAAGCTCACAATAGCGTCCCCAGTCCCACTTATAAAACCTGCGTTCTTGGGTACCCTGCAGCTAAAAATTATCATGAAATTTGAGGACAACATTTACCAAGTGCTAATGAATAAAATAATTATCACTTTATGCAAATGAGGGCTCATTTGCATCTGTGAATATTTAACTATGAACAAGAGGACTTTGATCTTGGGAGGAAAAAATATGTATATCACATAATCATAGCCTTGTGGAACACAACATTCATAATTTTTGAGCCCTTGATTTTACCTTAAAATTCCATCACACTTGAGTTTGATGTTTGAACTTTCTCGGCTGGGACTTCATCAACAGAAAAGCATCCCAGAGGATGTTCATTGGGGTCTTTTGGTGACTGTTGGCTTGTAAGGGTCTTTCTATTCAGGTCATTCCATCTTTGATCATTGAAGGCCTTCTATTATATCACCTATCTACATATTCTTTATGGGTTTTTTCATCCATATTACAGCCATCTCCTCTGGGCATAATGCCCAGCTTAGCACAATTTAGCATTTTATATACATACGGTGTCCTAGATACTGCCATGAAAAGGGTACCTTGTAAATGAATTTTTTTAAAGGAAAAAAATCCACCCATTTTGCACATTTAAACCATGCTATATATATTTTTTTCTCTTTCTCCAGTTTTGTGATATATTGTGATGTGTGTGTGTTTGTTTGTGTGTGTGCCATTTAGTCACAGCTAACCTGTGGCAACCCTGTAGGGTACCAAGGCAACAGACTTCAGAGACTGTGATTGCCTTCATCTGTGGGGGTGAGCAAGTTCAGAGAGAACTGTGACTGGTGCAAGGTCACCCAGAAGACTTCATGTGAAGGAGCAAGGAATCAAACCTGGTTCTCCAGATTAGAAACTACTATACCGTGCTGTCTCCAATATGCTGTTTTACATTGCATTTATTGTATTTTACTGACTGTATTTTTTTATTTCATTTAATTGAATTCGGTCGGTTTTTATAATGTTGTTTTAATGGTTTTGTGAGTTATTTCGAAAGGATATAAAAGTAAAATAAAATCATTAAAATAAACTCATGACAGCCACTATTATCTGTTGCTTTTGGGGGGAGGGGTCACCAGACACAATCTGAAACACTTCTGTGCTTAACGAGGAAGCAGCTACTTACAAAAGCAATGTTCAAGATAGCAGGTGCAATTAACAACTCAGCACTTAATTTATGGGTGTTTTTGTCTTTAGTGTTAGCTCCTCCTATGCCCTTTAGATGAAAAACAGCAATGGACAACACCTGAAAGCAACATGGATCCTGCTGAATCACAGAGATGTTGTCAAGCAACCTGATACAAATGTTGATGAAGATATTTTTAGGGCAGTTTGTCATTCTGAATAAGAACAGAAGATCCAGCCATACTGGATCAGACCGAAGGCCCAGCAAGCCTTCATTTTGTTCATGGAGTGGCCCACCAGCCCACCAGCCAGATAACTGTAGCATCATCCTCTCACCTGTGCTTCCCAGCAACTGAAATAAAGAGGGATACTGCCTTTGGGACTGGAGGGAGAACATATCCATCACGGGCAGCTCCATCCTCCATGAATTTGTCCACTCCCCTTTTAAAGTCTTCCAAATTGGTGACCATCACCACACCCTACGGCAGCAAGTTCTTCTACTATGTGTTGTGTGAAGAAGAATTTGCTTTTGTCCGTGCTGAATCTCTCACTCTCCAGCTTCAGTGGATGACCCCAAGCTCTAGGATTATGAGCGAGGGTTTTCTCCCTGTTCACTCCACGCATGACTATATGGACCTCTATCATGCCTCCCCTTCCTCATCTGATTTCTAAACTGAACAGCCCCGAGCATTTTAACTGCTCCTCACTGGGAAGTTGCTCTAGCCCTGTGGTGGCGAACCTTTGGCACTCCAGATGTTATGGACTACAATTCCCATCAGCCCCTGCCAGCATGGCCAATTGGCAGGGGCTGATGGGAATTGTAGTCCATAACATCTGGAGTGTGATTTTGCCTGCTCTTTTCTGTACTTTTTCATGCTCTTCAGTATTCTTTTGGAAGTGTGATGACCAGAACTCTGCACAATATATGCCAAGTGTAGTCTCCCCATAGATTTGTATGAGGGCAGTAAGATAGTGGCAATCTTATGCTCTCTTCCTCTTCTAATTATGGCCAGCGTGGAATTTGCCTTTTTCACAGTAGGTACACAGTGGGTTGGCGTTTTTCTCTAGTTAGCCACTACCACCCAAAGCTCCCTTTCTTGGGCTGTTGCTGCTAGCTCAGGTCCCACCAGCGTATATGTGAAGTTGGGATTTTGCCCCAGAGTTCATCACTTTACAGTTACTCACATTGAACCTCTTTTGCCATTTCAATGTCTATTCCCCCACTTTGCAGAGATGCTATTGGGTCTCTTTGCAATCTGTTTTTTTTTAACCACCCTAATTAATTTTGTGTCATTTGCAAACCTGGTCACCTCAGTACCCTCCCCTAACTCCAAGTCATTTATGAACAAGTTGAAGAGTACTAGTCCCAATAAAGATCCTTGGGGGATCCCACTGTTTGTGTCCCTCCACTGTAAGAACTGGTCATTTATTCCTACTCTCTGCTCCCAGGTGTGTGTTTGTTTGTTTGTTTGCCAATTTCCAATGCATAAGAGGACTATGAAGTTTGCTCAGGAATCTTGGCGAGGAACTTCATCAAAAGCCTTTTGGAAATCCAAAAACCATGTCTACAAACTCATTTCAGTAGTCATGTTTATGGACACTTTCAAAGTGAGTGAGACAAGATTAGTGAGACATGTTGGATTTTACACTTGAAAATTTCATCTTTAAAAAGGCTTTCCATCAATTTACCTGGAATAGACATTAACTGGCTGTAATTTCCTAGATCCCTCCTTGAAAAATGGGTGTTACATTGACCATCCTCCAGTCCTCTGGTACAGATGCGGATCTTTGGACACGTTACGTATCTTAGAAGATCAGCAGTTTCACATTTGAATTCTTCAAGAACTCGAGGGTGGATCTAGTCCCAGGAGTTTATTAGTTTACCATTTGTCATGTTCTAGAACTTCCATATTACCACTATTTGCCCCAACTTCATATCCTTGAATCTTGAATAAAATGGCTACATTTCTTAGAATTGTATCCTGCCCCTAATGGTACTATGATTCTACCCCTCTTCCAAAGAACTCAAGACAGTGTTCAATTTTCCTCCTCTTTTGCCCTCACAAAAACACTGTGAGGTAGGTTATAGCAAAGTAGTCACCCAAAAGTGACTCTATAAGTCACCCAATTGGCCTAAAGTCACCCAATAAGATTCATGGCAAGCCAGAGATTTGTACCTGGGTCTTCCTAGTTCTGGCCTAGCCATCTACGACACACTGGTTCTCACATTTCACTTTCCAAAGGAAAGAAATGTTTGTGTTAAGGGTCTTTTCAGCACTTCCTCAGCATTTGGAATAGGCCACAACCCCAAACACATGAATGTAAACAATGATTCCAAAGACAATGAACATAACATGTTTCCAAACTGTGCCTCCTACTTGAATTCTAGCAACTGAAAAACCAGCCTGAATAAAATGCCTTTCAACACTTTTGACAGAGGGGTTATTTTGGCGCGGGCTGAGTCACTGGCATGTATAGCACTTCGGATCTCATCAGCTTAATTACTTCATACTTCATGACTCACAACTGAATGTGTGAACAGACTCATTCTAAAAGGTATTGTACCTGAGGTGATGTGAGGGTAAACCAGGGAATGTTTCCCTGGCTTATCCACTTCTCTGGCATTTCATATTTCTTTCTCCCTTCAGATCATCCATTTTACTCAGCAATGGAGGCTTCAGTGAAAAGGGGAAGGTTGCTAGAGTTTTATCCACAGATGCAATCCAAGCAGCTTATACAGGGCAGTGGCTTCAACTCAGGCAGAAAGGTCACTCTTCAGAAAATACCTCTGAGGAATCACCTCAGCTCTCAGCTGGCTTCACTATCCATTTCACTTGGAGAGACTGGCTCCCTTTGTAGGTGGACTTTAGGGCGTTATATCCTTCCGAGGCCCCTCTCCTCCTCAGACTCCCCCCCTCCTCAGGTGCCACCCCAAAGTCCCCAAGAATTTTCCAAGCCAGAGTTGGCAACCCTAACATTGATTGTGCCTGTGTGAACCTGGCCTGAGCTCCACAGTAGGTTTCTTTCCCTTTCAGACTTCCCATATTCAAATAAACATGCTGCTTTTTCTCCACTTAGGCTACAATTGCTTGGCTCGCAACTTCAATAATAGTTGCAGCCCTATCCACATGTGAGCCTCAGTCATCTCACAGCAAATGCAACCATATGAAAAGAAATCCAATTTTTTTTCTCTTGGAGATGGGACAGCTTGTTCCAGGTGTTGCAACTAATTGCTTGCAATAATGAGATGCTGTCTGGGAAAGCAGACTGACTCCAATTAACTGATAAGGGCCAAGGTCATGGTAACAAAGGGGAGTTCCAGAAACTTCTCAGTTGGAAACCTATTCCTTTCCCCAAATATAAAAAGGTGATGCAGTGGCTTAGCGCCCATGGGGCAGGGGGGCGCAACGCCCTAGGTGGAGTTCCGGCGAAGGCGTGGGCAGGTCTTTGAGGGGGCATGGCAGGGCGTGGTGTGATGGGGGAGGGCAATGCTACGGCAGGGGCGCGTGGCGCGTGTGCACCTCGGGCGCGGTTTCTCCTCGTTCCGCCTCTGAGGTGATGGAACCTTTCTTCCAAATATAATTGGTTGATTGGGGTGGTTGGGGAGAACAGTCAGTCCAAGGAAGTGGAATCCCTATTCAATGAAGAAAAAGAAGAGCTTTGGATTTATACCCTGCCTTTCTTTCCTGTAGGAGTCACTAGGTGGCTTACAAACTCCTTTCCCTTCCTCTTCCCACAACAGATGCCTTGTGCGGTAGATGGAGTTGAGAGAGTTCCAAAGAACTGTGACTAGCCCAAGGTCACCTGGTAGGAATGTAGGAGTGGGGAACGGATCTAGTTCATCACATAAGAATCCACTGCTCATGTGGAGGAGTGGGGAATCAAACCCAGTTCTCCAGATTAGAGTCCATCTGCACCATGCTGGCTCTCAATGAAATAAATACAAGGTGTCAGTGAAACTGTTTGTTCCTTCAGCATCTTTGAAAACATCATGAGTACATCAGAGTCCTTACTTTTGCTTGGCAAATGCAGCAGGCTCCTGGAAGAAGCCCCAGCTACATTGGTTGGAATCTTTGTAGACTATCTTAATAAATAAACATCCTTCGTTTAAGAGTATACAATCTGTTTTTATATCAGTTAGAGGTCCCCAACGTGATGACCATGGCTTCCATGATGTCCATCAACGCATTTCCTGGTACCCACCAAATGTTTTTAGAATTGGGTGGAGCCAGGTAGAACAGGGCTTCTAATTGGAAACTATCTATGGAGATGCTGAAAAAGTTGCTTCAGCAGCAGATACAAGAATTTTCACTTTGTGACTGATAATGAGCTGTCCGTATGCAGGAAATATTTTAAACACTGTGTCCATTTCAAAAGGCATCCTGTTAAATAGAGTTTCTACCTAAAATGTTGAAGAGTTACTATTTCTATATTTAGAAAGCTTAGTTACTGTTAAGTCCCCCTGTACAAATAGTATTTTTGTGCAAGCACACTGTGTCAATCTGCCATCCTGTCTAGGGCTGCATGACTGCATTCTCTGATATTTTGTGCCTGGCTCCATCGTGGCAGCCATTTTGTGTGCCCGCCACCTGTGTCAGGATCCCAAAGGTGCCCACAGGTTCAAAAAGGTTGGTGGCCCTGATATAAGTTAATAGCACACTTGTTACTTGACCAACCATGGAAAGGGATACAGGGTCTTGGATACTATGGGTGGACCCTCAGTGTAGGAGCTATGGAGCAGGGTGTGTCAAGGACTAGCACAAGCTTGGGTGGAAAGCCATTCAGCCAGCCATAGCTATAGCACAAAACTGAAGGCTTAGGGAGATGATAACCCCACCCCTTCTTTTAAACCAAGCCGGATCTTGCGAAGATCTAGAGAGTGAGGCTCTGTTCCAGAGATGGAGCGAGGGGGAAAAGCGCCCAGTACATTGGTGCGTCCTCCTCCGCTGCCACACCCCCACCCAGAACACCTTTGCCACACCCCCGCAGGGACACACACCCAGTGCATTGTGCCCCCCGTGATACGCCTCTGCTCTGCTCCTAGATGAGATGAATGCTGAATGCCTTCAGCTGCCAGATGGGTGTACCTTTGCCCCATTGAGGCTTCAAGCTCTGACCCTTCCCCTTCTTTGACCCATGTTCTCATTTCCTATGGGGCAGCCACCTCTCCAGCCATTTAGTTGAGCAGAGGGGTTATATAAGTATTTTAAATACATCTGCTACATTGGTGCACTAGATGCCATCGGAGGTTTAGCTGTTTATTCACAACAAAGGGAATGGTAGCACAAGTTTAAAGGATAACCTACATTTGGTTGCAGAACTTGATTTTACATCTAGTGAAAGAAGATAATTTACCTCAGATCAATGCATGACCTCATGCATATAACTCTTGGGTAAGCAGTTTATCCTTTCAAAGCAGCAATGCAGGAGAAAGAAATTCTTGTAGATTGTTTGTGAAAGAGCCTGCGGAGCTCAACAGAAGAATGCCAACACTATTTCTTCATCTTGAAGAGTGTGTGTTTGGGGCGGGGGGGGGGAGAGATGAAAATATTTAGAAAGCGTAATTATTGTTAAGTCCACCTGTACAAATTGTATTTTTGTGCAAACATTCTGTCAGTCTGCCTTCCTGTCTAGGCTTGCATAACCCCACGCTGCAGGTGAAGGAAAGAAGATGACAAGGTAAAATTTATGCAGGAGACGAATTGATTGGGGGGGGGGGAGGAATAAGGCAAATGAACCTGGAAAGTGGAAGAAGTACTTGCCACTGACATCCATTTATCATGGAAAAAATGAGACCAGAAACCATCACAGGAATGTTAGAAGTTCCATGATTTACTCTCCAGACAATGAAAGCCAAGAAAGGTCAGGCCAGACATATCTTGCATTTGTGTCAAGCAAGATCCCTTTGCAACTATTTCCATAATATATAACTGTGTTACAAAGAGCATCCAAATCTGGTAAATGTTGACATTCATGTGTGAATGTTGATAATGCCATGTTTCTTAAAGGAGGGTGCGTGTGTGTTTCCCCATTCACTGTGCACTAGCAAATGCTGACCATCATGTTTAGGAAATTATCAGGGCTTCACTAACAAATGTTGGAGTGTTACGACACACCCAAAATTAGTAGAGGGCCATCAAAATGCACAGTGAGATGTCCTCCAAATGGTTGGAAGTGCATGGAAATATGGACATAAAGGTTTGCAGTAACTGAGTGAAAGTCAGTCACACGTTTCCTCAGCTGATGGCTTTGACCTGTGCTTCTTTTCTTTGACTCACTTCCTCCTCCTATCTGCCTCTTTGGATCCTCATGCCTGTTCTCACTTTGTTTGTTTGTTTGTTTATTGGATTTGGTATACCGCCCAATCCCCAAAGGGCTCTGGGCGGTGAACAATAAAACAGCAACAACAGAGTAATATACAACAAATCCAACAGTACAATAAATAATAGATTAAAATCCCATTAAAACAGCTGCAACATCATAACACACATAAAAAGAACACAAGAACATAAGAACTAGCCTGCTGGATCAAACCAGAGTCCATCTAGTCCAGCGCTCTGCTACTCGCAGTGGCCCACCAGGTGCCTTTGGGAGTTCACATGCAGGAGGTGAAAGCAATGGCCTTCTGCTGCTGCTGCTCCCGAGCACCTGGTCTGCTAAGGCATCTGCAAACTGAGATCAAGGAGGATCAAGATTGGTAGCCAAAGATCAACTTCTCCTCCATAAATCTGTCCAAACCCTTTTTAAAGCTAACTCACATAAAACCCACATAACCCACATAAAACCCATTTTTATGGGAGGCGTCCAGACCCCAACTCCCCTACTCTCAGCGGGAGGGGAACGGCAAATTGCTGAAGATGGTAACATAGATGGTATACAGGCATCAAGAGGATCCACGGCCAGCCTCCCCAAAGGCCCAGTGGAACAGCTCAGTTTTACAGGCCCTGCAGAACTCACCAAGGTCCGGCAGGGCCCAGACAGCTGGAGGATGAGTATTTCACCAGGCAGGGGCCAGGACCGAAAAACCGCTGGCCTGGGTAGAGGCCAGCTGCATCATTGAGGAGCCACGGACCACCAAGTTGGGACATATGGGGTAAGGCTGTCTCATTGGCGTAACCAGAAGGGAAAATTAATGTCTACCTCAGGGCCTATGTCAGCATACTCTGAGGTGGTGTGGGTGCCCAGACCCAGGGCTTTTGGCGTGGCTCCTGCTCACTGACCCCCACTCATTCACAAACACCCACACACTCCTCTCTGTATGCCCTTCCCCATCCACCCAGTGTTATTGGAGTTTCCAAGGAAAGTGAATAAAGCAGAGGTGATTTGTCTGCCAATGCCTTCTTTTGCAGAGTCTTTCTTACAGGTCTCCCTTCCAAATACTGACCCAAGCTAGCTTCCGGGATCTGATGAGATCAGGGTATACTTTACCATTCCACATTCCAAAAGGCAGGGTAAAAGTGTATGAATGAATGAATGAATGAATGAATGAATGAATGAATGAATGAATGAATGAATGAATGAATGAATGAATGAATGAATGAATGAATGAATGAATGAATGCTAGCCAGACTTCTGTTTGGTCCAACTGGAACATGCAGGCAACTGCAAGTAAGCAGGACAAACAATGCTTCCATGTCAAGTACCTTATTTTCTCCCCATGTCAAGGACAAGATTTTCTCCTTCTGACCTCATGAAACTCTAAAGTAGGCAGGCCAGTTGCCAGAATAACAAAGAGAAACAAACACTCAATAATATTACAGGAGGTTAATTTTTAAAATTGTTTCATGGCAACAGCATTGACAGACATGGCCTTTATTTTATTATTTGATTAAGGAACACAGGAATGTGTTCCAGAAGCAATCCTACTTGCCTCTTACACCTTCCTGCAAGATATTCCATGGGCACATTTCTCCTACCTGGGTTCATTTCCAATAGTGAAGCCCAGCTCTGATGAGTGTTGTTGAGGGACAGGCTACAGGAAAGGAAACCACTGCTCTTCAAATCAGATCTTCTCTCGCCCCACACATATGCCCAGTGGCGCATCTCATCTACCCCTAACATTGCCTAAGAGAATAAATTTGTTCTTCTCATGTGCATTTCCTTGGGAGAAAGGCTATTTGAAGATCTCTGGTTTCGTGGTTAAAGTTTGAAGGCTTCCCAAAGGCAGTGTACTATTTCCCTGTCTCCGTTTTCAGATGATATCACTCTAGCTTGTGCTAACAAAGCAGTTTTTGCGGAGAAGGCAGACAGATAGACTGGCAGAGGTGTGGGAAGTTGTTATATAAGATTTGTAACATCCGTCACTGACAGCTGGGCATGGTGGCTCATGCCTGTAATCCCAACTTCTGGCAAGGTTAGAGGCTCACTTGAGTGCTGAAGTTGTCAGCTGAGCTGAGCAAATGTCTGTTGTTCGGTTCAGGCTCCTTCAACTAGCACAGGGGTAGGGAATGGCCAATTGGCCATGCTGACAGAGGCTGATGGGAATTGTAGTTCCTGAACATCTGGAGAGCCGCAGGTTCCCTACCCCCGAACTAGCAGATAAGAACATAAGAACTAGCCTGCTGGATCAGACCAGAGTCCATCTAGTCCAGCACTCTGCTACTCGCAGTGGCCCACCAGGTGCCTTTGGGAGCTCATCTGCAGGATGTGAAAGCAATGGCCTTCTGCTGCTGCTGCTGCTCCTGAGCACCTGGTCTGCTAAGGCATTTGCAATCTGAGATCAAAGAGGATCAAGATTGGTAGCCATAGATCGACTTCTCCTCCATAAATCTGTCCAAGCCCTTTTTGAACCTATCCAGGTTAGTGGCCATCACCACCTCCTGAGGCAGCATATTCCAAACACCAATCACACGTTGCGTGAAGAAGTGTTTCCTTTTATTAGTCTTAATTCTTCCCCCAGCATTTTCAATGGAATGCCCCTGGTTTCTAGTATTGTGAGAAAGAGAGAGAAATTTATCTCTGTCAACATTTTCTACCCCATGCATAATTCATTCATTCATTCAAACACTTTTACCCTGCCTTTTGGAATGTGGAATGGTAAAGTATAGCCTGATCTCATCAGATATCAAGTCATTCCTTCCATGCGGATTCTCCAATGGGTACATTCAAAGAGAATCCCAGCTAAACATCAGAAGGTGAATTCCATTACCTGAGCACACATGTGGATGATGTGGCTGTAACAGAGACTAACATTTTGTCCTCTTTGTCAATTCTGTGGCAACTGAGCAGTAGCTGATGGGTCACTCGTTGCATTTCGACCACTAAATAATTCCACTTTTTGCACCGCTGTGGATTCCTGAGCAATGGGGTGACCAAGGTATGGAAGCTCCACTTTGCAAAAATGGTTAAATTAAACCAGTGTTTTTAACTGGGGGAAGGGGAGAGGGTAAAAAACAAGAACTTGGCTTCTATATACATCATGACAAGCAAAATAAGCGATCAGTTCAGATTAGGACTTTTAAAATATAGACTGGAAACATCTAAATTGACTGTGTGTTTATATATTTAAAGGATTTTTTTATCTTGCCTTTCCATAGAATGATTTGCAAGGTTATATAAGAGTGTAAGAGTAAAATGATAAGAATAAATATGTAAACTTTTTTAAATATTAAAGAGGAAAACTTCGCGGGTTGGATCCAAGATGGTATCTCCTGACAGCAAGTTTTCTGTCCAAATAAGTGTGACTGCCTTGTTTCCTCTCTCCTGCTGAAACTCCAAATGCCCACCTCCCCAAAATGGTGTTCCCAGTGTCAGCATTTTGGGCTGCAGTAGACAAGGGGAGGTGAAAAAGTCATACTCCACAGCATCGGTTAATGACTGTCGGTAGACCTCTCCTCTATGCATTTGTCTAATTCCCTTGTAAAGTCATTCACATCCAGGGGCACTGAGTTGTATCCATTAATTATGGAATGTCATATGTTGAATGATAAATAATGTCTGACCAAAATGGGCGACCTAAAGAGTGACCGGCATGGGACCCAGGCCCCTTCCGCACATGCAGAATAATGCACTTTCCAATCCACTTTCACAATTGTTTGCAAGTGGATTTTGCTATTCCGCACAGTCAAATCCAGCTGCAAAGTGCACTGAAAGTGGATTGAAAGTGCATTATTCTGCATGCACGGAAGGGGCCCAAGTCTAAATGTGGGTCAGGACATGTCTGGCTTCAGTACCAAATTACAAAAAGTTCGAGAAGAAGTGATAGACTAGGATCAGTTCACATTCCTGCTCGGCTCCTAAGTTCTCTGGGGGCGATTCCGCACATGAGTAAAATAGGTTCGACCCAGTTCCCCGAGAAGAGTACTGACCTAGGTCGAAGCCATTGTTGTTCCCCACTGCAACCAGCTTAATCCCAGCTCGGAGGGTGGAATCATCCTGTGCCTCTTCGCTGCTCTGTTCCGATTGGCTACTGTTCTACAGCCATGTTCCATCTATCCCCACACACGTTATAAAAAAAACTGCCACAGGGATGGAGGGACGAAGGTGGCGTTTTTTGATTGGCCAGCTGTATACATGCCCGAAACACTCAGCTGTGATTGGCTGAATGGGGGACTCCTGGCACCTGAGATTCTGCACTTTACTGGAATCGAGCTGAGTTCGAGCGTGGTTCCCTGAAAAAGTAGTAGTTCCCAACTGGAGTCAGAAATTTGACCGTTACACGGGGCAAAGCTGGTACAAAACCACGTTGATCCTAGTGGTTGTGCGGAGCACTTAGGTTGAACGCAGCTCGAACTTAGGTTGATAACGCGGATAGCGGAATCGACCTGAGTGACCTAGTCACATTTTCCACCTCACAAGGCTACAGTGAAGAAAAATGGGAAAGCAAGATCTATGGCCGACCCCGCTGCAGCATCAGGCCTGTGCCTGAAGTATTCTTGCTTCCTGTGGAGAAAGCTGAGAGCAAGAGCAGTAGGTGCGCAGCAACTTCCTTGTACATCAGTATGAGAAAGTTTGCCCCACACCACTTCTGCTCCCCACGCACAGCAAGTTTCTTGTGCATTGGAGGGAGATCATCAAGGAATCCCTGGGTTGCAATGCAGAGGAAGGCAGTGGCAAACCACCTCTGTCAGTCTCTTGCCTTGATAATGGCGTAAGGGGTTACCATAAGTTAACTGCAACTTCATGGAACTTTGCCCCCCTCCACACACACACACACACACTAGGGAGGATCTGACAATTTGTGTTGGAGCTGAAGACGGGACAGGGAGGATCTGGAAATGCACAGCTTGAAGAGATCCAAGAAGGAGCCAGGAATAGCCGGGCAAAGGTGGCGACAGGTTCATACTTGTAGATCTGCATACTTTAGAGAACAACCCAAACAACACTTGGGTCCTTGTGACAGGCAAAGGACAGTAATAAATCAGACTGGAATTCCAAATCTGACATTTCAGGAGGTTGGACTTTCATGAAAGGAAATTTAGACTCAGTAGTAATCAAACTGCTTCTGTGCTTTCCTTCCTGTTGCTATCAGATTCAACTATCCAATTTGCTTAATTATGCATATATATGTTTCACCTTGTCAGAGAAATGTGTAGCACAGAGGATAGATGATCTTGTTTCTACTTAAATCAGATCAGCACTGACCCATAGACATGATCCCTATACATTCCAGACCCTGCATTCAGATCTAGCAAGGAAACCCTGCTCAAAGTAAAGTGGGCAGCTATTTTTTTTCCATTTCATTTTCATTTCACATTTAATTTATATCCCGCCCTCCCCCCAAAGGGCTCAAGGCGGTGAACAACAGCAATGAACAGACAATATAGAATGGCATAAACAGCAGCAATCATAAATCATAACAATATCAACAGCATAATAATATATCACAGCAATATACAATAAACAAATAAACAATAAACAAGTTAGATATCAATAAAATAGATATAATAATAAAATACAATTAAGTTTAGATTTAACGATGGCGATTTGACACATCAGACCTAGAAAGATCAATAGCAAATACAGCAGCAACCAATAATAACAACAAACCAATAGCAATAATCACAGTACAAGATCAATTCATTAACAATAAAACTAGATTTCTGGAAAAATACTATATACTGCTACAATAATGCTATAACTACTACTTAACAGTACTATCTAATTTACTCTAACAGGAAACGAACTACACTTATCTAGCCTGCAACACCCTAATAATGTACAAAGGGAACTAGCCACAGTATGCTCCTAATAACTATATTGTGGTGTAACCGCAAAAGAGGGGCAATGGTGAAAATAGCAGCAAGTTGCAAGGCCATATCTCCCCCCTGCCCAGTAGCCTGCTAGGGGCTTCTGCCACCAGCCCCCATGGTTTAATCTTTCGCCAGCTGGTCTGTCAGAGTTTCAAGGGTACTCCACAGCCACAGGCAGTGCAAGCTAGTCTGAGAAATCCTTGCTCACGATAGTTGGTAATCTTGAGTCTGCTGCTGCAGGAAACTTCTGCCACCGGTTTCCCGCCGCCTGACTCTGTGCCGCTCAATTCAGCGGGGAGCTCCTGCCACCAGCTCCCTGCAATTTGGTCCGCTACGTGACTAAATGGCCACAGCCAGGGTACATTTGACCCCATATGTCCCCCTGGGCGGTATGCCCCTGTATCAGGACAGCTTGCAATACAGATAAAAATGTAAAATAGGACACATGAAAACACAGCAATCAAACTTTAAAATCACGCTTTAGGACTGCTAGTAAATTAACAAAATGCAGTTCCAAACTGTTCTGCCCCCCAAGTGAATCTGTTAGAGGTGCTCTGTACTTGGCTAGGACAGAATGGGGGAGACACAAGCCGGGTTCAACAGTTCTTACAATGGGTTTATTACTGGAGAGAAACAAGACCCTAACTCCTTCCTTGGGTCTATCTAAGTCAGAGTACTTGCTTGTCTTGAGCAGGTTTGAAGCTGTAGACCGTGTCTTCTCTTGGGTGTTTTAGGAAAGTCCACCGTGTCTTGCTTCCTTTCAGCTCTTTCAGTGTTTTTCCAGTTATAACCGCTGCTAAACTTGACTTGTACTCTTTGGACGACCTTATACACATATGGACGTCACAAATACGCCGGTTTCCAACTACCCTTAACACCTCTTTCAGACTGACTGACTAAAACAAAAACAGGGGATTGCTGGGTAAAGAAAGGAAACTGACTATTGGGAAGTGTCTTAAAGGGGCAGGGGCTAACTAAAATACCCTCCCATAGAAGACTTAACAATGAAATAAAACCATACTAACTATGGGGAAACTGAATCTTAATGGGGAAATAACAAAAGCCTCTGAGGGGGAATGACACAAACAAAACTAACTTCAACTGCGGCACACCTGTCTGGGAATGTTGTTCCACAAAGATTGAGCTGACTCTGAAAAGGCCCTTCTCTCATGCATCCACCAAACAAGCTTCCTTGATTGATCAGACAGAAGTCCTCTTCCTGTGGTTTTAATTCCTGGGCAGGAGCATTTGGGACAGACCTTCAAATACCCATGTAAGGCTTTAAAGGTCAACATCACCACCTTAAATTGGGCTTGGGAGCGGTATCCAGTGTAACTGCTGTAATATCGGTGCCACGTGGTCCCAATAGCGAGCCCCAACCAGTATACAGTTCAGAACATTCTTCAGTGTTAATGTCGAGTAGAGCACATTGTAATAGTCCGGTCTAAACTTAGCGAAGGCATGCGTCACTGCAGCTAGTTCTGACTGAATCAGCAATAAGTTCAGTTGACCCACCAGCCAAAACTAGGCAACAGAACTCCAAACCACTGCAGCCACTTGGTTTTCTACGCTGACCTCTGGGTCAAGAGGCACTCCCTAGCTGCGAAGATGGCTTTTCAAAAGGAGAACAACCCCCATCCAAGACAAGAGCAACCTCAAGTCCCTGGACTGCCTTTCTGCTAACTCAGAAAACTTCTGTCTTTAAGTTTCAGGCTGTTCACCCTCATCCAGCCCATTACTGAATCCAACTACCGTGTTTCCCCGAATATAAGACAGTGTCTTATATTAATTTTTGCTCCCAAAGATGTGCTATGTCTTATTTTCAGGGGATGTCTTATTTTTCCTGTGTTCTGTTCGTCAGGCATGCTTCCAAACAAAAACTTTGCTATGTCTTACTTTCGGGGGATGCCTTATATTTCGCACTTCAGCCAAACCTCTACTATGTCTTATTTTTCGGGGATGTCTTATATTAGGGGAAACAGGGTAGTTTAGAACACCAGCAGCAGCACTGGGATTAGAGGGGAAAGAAACGTACAGCTGGGCATCATCCCCATATTGGTGACCTGGTTCCCCAAATCTCCTGATGACTTTTCCCAACAGCTTTACATAGATATTAAATAGCATGGGGGGAAAGACCAAACTTTATGGAACCACACAGGTCAATGGACATGGAGTAGAGCAGGAATCCCCAGTACTACCCTCTGAGACTGATCCCCCACCTAGATAGGGCTCCAACCAGGATATGACGTTCAATAGTAGCAAAGGCCACTAACAGATCCAGCAGAAGTAGCAAGGTCACATTCTCCCAGTCTAGTTCTCAGTAGAGGCAATCAACCTCAGTAGAGGTGATCTCAGTTCTAAATCCTGTCCTGAAGCTAGAATGAAATGGATCCAGAAAGCCAATCTTTTCTGCGAGCCTCTGGAACTGAGAAGCAACAACCCTTTCATGCACTTTGCTCAAGAATTGACCCTATTTGATATATAAATGTTTTTTGAAAAAAATAAATGCATTTAAATTATAATGTTGAGCATGCTGCAGAAATTGTATCTGGATTTTGCAATATCTGCTATTTAAATTTGGGGGTGGGGGGTGGCTCAGTGGCACAGCCCCAAAGACCAGTCAAATGTTATTTGGTATGTCGGGTGGGGGGGAAGGGGGTGCATGTCTCGTGGTGTGGTTTCTTGCACACCTTTAAATGTGAATGGAACATAGTGCTCTGCCCAGTACTGGTCAAAAGGTTTTACTTTATCAAGCACAACATGCTTGCCGTGTTGCTCACTGCACTGACTCCTTTTGAAACCTACGCCCTTTCCGCATGGGCCTAAAGCAACGCCGTTGGCCGTTTTGGCGGGGACCCTTTGCACAGGCGCCGCTGCCAAATCGGTGCAGCGGTGCTCAGTTCCCACCCAAATGGTGTTTTAAAACCTCGTTCGGGGAGCCGAGATCTTTTTGCAAACGGCGGCTTCCATTCGGTGCCATGCGAACGGCACCAGGTGGAAAACGGCATTTGTCCCCCGGCCCTCCCAAACGCCGCTTACCTCCAGTCTCCTTCTGTCGCGTTGTGGAAGCCAGGAGACACTCCTCCTGGCCTCCGACTCCAGGGTCGTCGCTCTGGCCAGGGGGGGCGTGTCCCCTGGCCTCCACAACGCAATGGAAGGAGACAGGAGGTAAGCAGTGTTTGGAAGCGGCGCAGCCTGTGCAAAGGCTGCGCTGCAGGAGGTGTACCCAGTGGGACCGTCCATGCGAACAGTCCCACGGGGGTGCAGCGGCATAAACTATGCTGCTGCACCCCCGCAAGCAGGCTGTGCGGAAAGGGCCCTAGAGAAAAGGGGGGGATCCTGCTGGAGTGTTCTGCTTGGTTTTCCTGCAGTTGCTTTGGATCCACCAATCAGAAACATTGCCTTGGGGGGGGGGGGGAGAGCCAATCAGAATGCAGCACACAAGGGATGTTTGAGTATGCATGCTGCATCTGCATGGTAAACACAAAAAAAGCCGGGCTCATGCAAAAGAAATTGGAGTATTTCTTCCTGCTCTTAACTCGATTGCTTTACAGAAACAGGCACCCATGCTAAGGGAGAAACCAGGATAAAATAGACCTAGATTTTTAAATACCGAATGTAACCCGGTGTAATTATGCTGTGCCGAATCGACTTTAGAGTATTTAATCTAGAAAAAGGGCTAGGAGTTTGACCTGTATCTTATTTCTACCAGATTTCTGGCATAGGCATGTTCCCATGGTATTTATCCAACTATTCATCTTCATAGGATTGATAAATGTAGTCCAGGCAATATGGTTCCTCATTTGAGCTGGGATGCTCTTTGCCTGCTGTGGGTGATTCCTTCGCTGAAATCAAAAAGCACAAAACGTTATTCGCGGTGATTTAATGCAATGGGGGAAGCACAAATTCATTGATTTATGGTTCTGTCATTGGGCTATGCCCATAAAAATCAGTAGCCTTTCTGTACAGGCATGGTGTTAGTCTGATTATCTTTGGAAAGACTGAAGATGTGTTTCCTTTAAAAACTATTTGGGCAAGTTTGGTGAGGATGGATCTTCAGAAACCCAGAGCTAGCAGGGATCTCAAGGGTCTTCTAATCCAACCCCCTTCACATACAGGAAATTCATAACTACCTTTGCCTGCTCCCCCCAGTGACCCATGCTCTATTCCTTCCTGACCCCAAAGCTGTGATAAGCATATTAGAAAGGGTCAAGAGAGCCAAGTTCTGATTTATCCCTTTTTGCCCTCCCTCTCTTGATTCGACTTAAACTCACAGAATCAGCATTGCTGACAATTGGCCATCTAGCCCAGTGGTTCTCAACCTTCCTAATGCTCCATCCCTTTAATACAGTTCCTCATGTTGTGGTGACCCCCAACCAGAGGTGGGATCCAGCAGGTTCTCACAGGTTCCCGCGAGTAGGTTACTAATTATTTGTGTGTGCCGAGACGGGGTTACTAATTGGTGATTTTGCCACGGGATTTTTGCCTTAGTTACGCCCCTCCTCTCAGCAAAAGCACGCAGAACTTGAAGCAGTCTAGCAGTGCACCGCCGTGAGTGGCAGCCTGTGCCTGCGTGCATTTGTTTCCCGCCTAAGGACTGGCGAAGCAGCTGCGTCCTTGCCACAGCCCAGCCCAGGAATGCCCCGCCCCCCGAATGCCCGGCCACGCTCTGTTGTGCCTAGCCCAGCCCCTCTGGGTCATTCGACCCCCAGGTTGAGAACCACTGATCTAGCCTCTGCTTAAAAACCTCCAAAGAAGAACAGCCCACTACCTCATGAGGAAGCCTGTCCCACTGAGGATCAGCTCATGAGGAAGCCTGTCCCACTGAGGATCAGCTCTTCCTAATATTTAGTCAAAAACTCTTTTGATTTACTTTTCAATCTGTGGGTTCTGGACCGACTTTTTGTGACAACAGAAAGCAGCTTTGCTTTATCCTCTAAATGACAGCCCTTCAAATCACGTCACCTTTCAGACATCTTCTTTCCACGTTCCTTCAAACTTTCCTCATAGGACTTGGTCTTTAGAGCCCACGCCATCTTCATTGCCTTTCTCTGGACACTTTCCAACTTGTCGACACCCTTCCTAAACTATGGTGCCCAAAACCGAATATAATATTCCAAGTGAGGTCTAACCAGAGGAGCAAAGTGATACTATCACTTCCTATGATCTGGACAGTATACTTCTGTTGATACAGCAAAACTGCATTTGCCTTTTTGTTTACTGCATCACACTGCTGACTCATGTTCAGTATAAGGTCTACTAAGACCCCAAATCCTTTTCACGTGTACTTCTGCGAAGGCAAATCTCCCCCATGCTATAATTATGCTTTTGATTTTCCTAACTAAATGCAGAACTTTACATTTATCTACACTAAAATTTATTTGGACAGATTTATGGAGGAGAAGTCCATCTATGGCTACCAGTCTTCTTTGATCTGAGATTGCAAATGCCTTAGCAGACCAGGTGCTCAGGAACAGCAGCAGCAGCAGGCCACTGCTTTCACATCCTGCACATGAGCTCCCAAAGGCACCTGGTGGGCCACTGCGAGTAGCAGAGTGCTGGACTAGATGGACTCTGGTCTGATCCAGCAGGCTAGTTCTTATGTTCTTATTTTGTTAGTTTTAGCCCAGTTTTCCAGCTTATCAAGATCATCCTGAATCTTGATTATGTCTTCTACTGTATTTGCTCCCCTCCCATTTTGGTATCATCTGCAGTTTTAATGAGGGCCCCCCTCTATTCCTTCATCCAAGTCAGTTATAAAGATGTTGAACACGGCAGGTCCCAGGACAGAATCTTGAAGCACTCAGTTTGTCACTCCACTCCAAGAGAATGAGGAACCAAAGCATTCTTTGAGCACGATCTGTCAACCATTTACAAGTCCACATAGCAGCACTAGGATTCAAACTGCATTTTATCAAATTGTCATCAAGAATATTGTATGGAATGATAGGATCATAGAGTTGGAAGAGACCCCAAGGGCCATCAAGTCCAACCCCCGGCAATGCAGGAACACATAATCATAGGACTCCTGACAGATGGCCATCCAGCCTCTCTTTAAAAATCTCCAAAGGAGACTCTACCACATTCCGAGGTAGTGCATTCCTCTGACAAATAGCCCTTACTGTCAGGAATTTTTTCCTGATGTTTAGGTTTCCTAACGTTTCGCCTGCATCTGTGGCTGGCATCTTCAGAGGTGTATCACAGAGAGAAGTCTGATATACACTGTGTCCAGTGAGAAGGAAAAGTTTAGTGATGTATATATTGTCTGTGTTCCAGGGTGGTGAACCAATCAGTAAGCATTTGGGTGGAACTGCTACGCAAAGATGCGGTAGACTGCATTGTAATGAGGGTGGGTTTTTTCAGTCCAGGGAGTGATTCCCATTTGCATTCCCTGCAGCAGCAACTGTCTTAGGCTCATTCCGCACATGTAGAATAATGCACTTTCAAACTGCTTTCAGTGCTCTTTGAAGCTGTGCGGAATGGCAAAATCCACTTGCAAACAGTTGTGAAGGTGGTTTGAAAATGCATTATTTGGTGTGTGCGGAAGGGGCCTTAGTGAATGCAAACCCTGTGTCTGGGTGGAGTCCATTGTCCATGAACCTAGCATGCCCTTGGCCTTTGATTCTGGTGTTTTAAAATCCTGGTAGCCAAGTTCTGTTAATTCTCAGAGTCATTTCCTTCTTGTTGAAGTTTTCTTGGTGCTCTTGGATTTCAATGGCCTCCCTGTGTAGTCTGACATAGTAACCTTCCAAGTTGTCCAGAAGTTTTCAATTAAAATGCTTTGTCCAGTTTTGTTAAGAGCATGTTCTGCTACTGCAGATTTTTCAGGATGGTTAAGCCAACAGTGTCTTTTGTGTTCCTTAATACCAGTCTGAACACTGCATTTTGTAGTTCCAATGTAGACCTTTCCACAGTTGCAGGCATGCAATAGACTCCTGCAGAAGTGAGGGGGTCTCTTTTGTCTTTTGCTGAGCGTAGCATCTGCAACAACCAGTATGTCTACAACATCCTCTTGATCCAACAAGGAAGTAACTCTCACATGAAAGGAGATAAGGAGATAATGTGATTTGTTCTTGAGGAACCCCTGCTGGCTTTTAGTAATCGCAAACATTTTTTTCCTAAATTCTCAAGGACTGACTGTTTAATGATTTGTTCTAAACTTTCCAGGTATGAATATCAAACTAACACGTCAGTGGTTACTTGGATTCCCCCTTTGCTCGGCAAGTCACTCCTGACATCTTGACATACATGTGAATGCAAAGCACAATTAGGTAGCAGCAGTGGCATGGGAGGTTAAGAGCTCATGTATCTAATCTGGAGGAACTGGGTTTGATTCCCCGCTGTGCTGCCTGAGCTGTGGAGGCTTATCTGGGGAATTCAGATTAGCCTGTGCACTCCCACACATGCCAGCTGGGTGACCTTGGGCTAGTCACAGCTTCTTGGAGCTCTCTCAGCCCCACCTACCTCACAGGGTGTTTGTTGTGAGGGGAGAAGGGCAAGGAGATTGTAAGCCCCTTTGAGTCTCCTGCAGGAGAGAAAGGGGGGATATAAATCCAAACTCTTCTTCTTCTATACACACCCTGCCGTTGCCCAGGTGTTCTTGTTTCTTTTTTATAACATTAAAGAAAGATATTTGACTTAAAACTCCACTTAAATATTTTGCAGCGCCACAGTGCTAAAGCTAACTTTTTTAAAAGCCCCTCTAGAAATGAAAAGACTGTATATTTCCATCAGCCAGCCATCTATTAGTCATGCTTGACCATCTGGTATTTAAAGAGAATATGACAAGATGATTGTTATTTTTTTAACATGGCAACTTGAAAAATGTGACTTTTTGATCTGTATTTTAATTACAGCCCCCTTCCGCCTAAACCTCTCTTGCACTTTCTTTGGAGTGAAGATTGGACTATGCAAATAAAGCTGTGACTTTCTCTGTTACCCCTCAAGGATACTGTGGGCATTCTCGAGGCTCTGTTCCTCGTTCCATCTGCCCACCCAATGCAGTGAAGAGGTTTTGAATCCAACTTTTGTTTCTTGAAGTTGCAAAGCGATGGAAGGTCAACTCTCTTAAAGAAATCTGGCTTTTGGGTGGCTATTCCTTAACAGAAAACACCAGAACAAAAGTTATGGGATGAAAAACATTTCTAAGTCAGCTTGTTTGGTGGAATTGTTGGAGGGCGAAAGAAGAGCTTCCATGGACTAGACAGCAGGTACATCTATTCCACCATCCCTTTTACAACCATATGCTTGAAAATAACAAAATGTTCTGCACTTCTTCTGATATTCAGAGGTAGATGCTTCCTTATCTGATATTCTGATATTCAGAGGTAGATGCTTCCTAAACACGGAGCTTGCATTTAACTCACATAGCTACGGGTCACAGATAATTCTGCATAGCTGCACAGTGAAGTAGTAGTCTGTTGTTGTTTTTAAAGGTCCATGACTGACTTTCAACCCTGATCTGTACAATGGGAGTAACTTTTTAAAAATTCTGTATTTAAAGAGCACAAGTACATGATACAATAAATTCAAAATGTGTAAGTCTACTTACCTGTTTATCCTATTTATCTAATCATGACTGTGTGCCTTTTCTTATCCTTCTGCTGGTGGGAATGGAGAAACATACAAAGTGATGATGTGAGGGAGACAAACTCAGCACAAGGGGAATTTTTGGCAGCAAACCAGTGTCCATTGCAAAGGGTATTTCCCCTCTTTGGTCTCTACGGGCTCTCATACACACTGAACAATGCACTTTCAAGCCACTTTCAATGTAATAACCAGATTTTACTGTGTGAAGTAGCAAAATCTGCTTGAAAATGATTGCTAAAGTGCATTGGTGGATTCAAAGTGCATTATTCAAAGCGTGTCAAAGCTCTCTCCCCCCCCCCTTGCTCTGTCAAGACAAGTTGATTCGAGCAGAGAAACATTTGCACACTCATGTAGATATACTTATGATGTACTAATGTAGTATAAATAGCGCAGTTAAGAATAATAAAACAGGACTAAATTAACACTTTAAAATGGTTGTCAGGAATAGAGCTACCGTACAAGTTGTATCAGCACTCCGAGAAGAAAATGAATGGCTACAGTAGGGTTAAAAAATTTTCTCGCCGCCAGTAAAGGGTGGATTAATCCAAAACGTGCATCTACATTTATTTGGCATTCTAAGAAAACATGGGTAAGAGAGTCAATAGAGCCACAGCGACACTATCTTTGTTGTTTTGGGATTTGATGATACCTTCCTTTGGTTGAGGCTGATGGAAAACTATTAAAACAGGCTAACATGAAAGCCCGATGATGGTGAACAGATAAAGTAGATGCAAGGTAATTATAACTCCATACTTAGGAAAAATTCCCAAGGCACGAGGAGAGATCAGTAGTTAAAAACCCAAGGCAGATAGAATGTCGAATTTTGACCAGAAAGATCTTGGGTCCAGATCCTTATTGACCCATGAAGCTCACTGGGAGACCTTAAGCCGGCTGAAGTTTGGTGGCCTAACCTGCATCACGTGATTGTAGTGAGGGAAAGGGTGGTGGTGGTGAATTATGCATGTGTCTTTGGAGAAAGGGATTCAAATATAACAGTAGACCTATCTTGCCTGAATGTGTGCAACCTTTTTAAAGGTTCTGAACTGCATTATGCAGCATTAAATACTGAACATATGAAGCTGGCTTACAGAGCCTTTTGCTCTATCAAGGTAAGCATTGTTTTACTCTGACTGGCAGCAGTTCTTCAAGGTCTCAAGTCTTCCACGTTACCTATTTCCTGATCCTCTTACCTGGAGATGCTCAAAAGATCTGGAAGGAAGTTATGTGTTTTAGAGCATGGGACAGTATGTTCAAAGGATGGGTGGGAAACATCAAGGAGATATATATTAAGGAGATATATGTATATATATATACACATACACACACACCCCATATTGACACAATTGACCACTGAAATCCCATACTGACACAACTGACCACTTCAGTTGGAATATGGAGATAGCTTTAGGGGATAGCTGTTCAGTGGTTTCAGTTTTAACTGTCTTATCAGACACAAAGAAGAGGAAAATCAACTGGATTGGATTTGCCCTGTGGAGTGCCAAAAGATTCTGTTCTCTCATCCATGCTCTTCATTATTTATGTGAATGAGATCATTCGGAGCTTCAGAGTTGGGTGTCATCAATATGCAGATAGCCATGTTGGTCTGCAGTAGAAGAGCTCGATTTGAGTCCAGTAGCACCTTAGAGATCAGCAAGATTTCAGGGGTATGAGCTTTCGAGAGTCAACACTCCCTTCATAGATACTGGACCAAGGGCACTTTGGCTCTCAAAAAGCTTATACCCCTAAAATCTTGTAGGTCTCTAAGGTACTACTAGGCTCCAAGCTAATTCTTCAATATGCAGATGATACTCATCTCTACATTTCATTGTCCAAGCCTCCAGATGCATCTGTCTTGGCTCTGAACTGGAGTTTGAGGCTGTGGTCAGGGGCTAAAAACAGCTACACTGGCTGTTTCTGAGTCCAGTTCAAGGTGCTGGTTATGAGCTTTAAAACCCTTTATGGCCAAGGACCCACATATCTATCGCACGAAGCATTTTCTTAGAAGAAGAAGAAGAAGAAGAAGAAGAAGAAGAAGAAGAAGAAGAAGAAGAGGAGGAGGAGGAGGAGGAGGAGGAGGAGGAGGAGGAGGAGGAGGAGGAGGAGGAGGAGGTTGGATTTATATTCCCCCTTTCTCTCCTGTAGGAGACTCAAAGGGGCTTACAATCTCCTTGCCCTTCCCCCCTCACAACAAACACCCTGTGAGGTAGGTGGGGCTGAGAGAGCTCCAAAGAACTGTGACTAGCCCAAGGTCACCCAGCTGGCGCGTGTTGAATTCCCCAGATAAGCCTCCACAGCTCAGGCGGCAGAGCAGGGAATCAAACCCGGTTCCTCCAGATTAGAATGCACCTTCTCTTAACCACTATGCCACTGCTGACAGTATCAAATCGGGGGGAAAGGACATTTCACTCAGCAGGCACTTAGATTTTTGGACTGAATTGTAGGTCCAAATTAAAGAGTGAACACATTTTCTCCAGCCTACAAGAAACAAGAGGGGAGAACAAAGGAGCTGGGGTTAAAAAGGAAGAGCGTTTTGGGTTCCAGATACATTGATCCCCATCTTCAGTTCATGACAGGTTGCTGCTTGCTTCGTCGAGCTTCCTCCCTCCAAGATGCCAGTGAAATCTGACTGCATCTGACAGGGTGGCTTAAAAGTAGCCGGACTCAATCAGATGACGCGTTTCGGTCCAAGTTGCGCTATCATGTGACAGCCCACAGTAGATTGATGAAATTAAGGACAGATGGCTCCTGTGTTGTTGTTCTTTGAACTGACAGCTGCTTGTGTAAAAATAAATTAAATTCCGTTTCATGTAAGTTGGACTTTTATGTTAAAATTGTTAAGTAATCTTTAAAGGTTTTTTTCAAATTAGAAAACACACACCAAAAAATAAAATGGGCATGTGTGCGTATGTGTGTGTGTGTGTGTGTGTGTGTGTGTGTGTTTTATCAGTTAATATTATGATATTTTATATATATATGCCTTTTGCATACCCACAGAATCCAAATCATCCTAATGAAATATTTTCCTAGGCTGCCCTGGCAATAAACTCTGCTGAGAGACAAAAGGGCAGCTCTTCTCTGGAGTAAGGCAAACCCTGGGTTTCTTGCTAGTTGACTCCTCAATATCATGTGCGTACTAAGGAAACCCCCGGGGCCTCTGCCTTGCACAACTGTGACCTATGAGGTGAGCTGCAATGACTTTTTCCCCAAGAGATCATTGGGGTTGGTTGTGTTAAGGGGTGGGGGCTTAAGGGCTTCCACACCCTTTGTGCATTACAGGGAAACTGGCTGTACTTAATGTCATTGGCAAAAAAGAGCATTATGTTGAAAGCGCATGCTTCGGTTCGGATGCTTTTAAATAGATGTCAATGCTCAATATCCCATGCAGAAATGAATTAATTGTGACAGTTGACTGTTGTGGGTTTTTCTGGCTGTGTGGCTGTGGTCTGGTAGTTTTTGCTCCTGACATTTCTCCCGTATCTTCACAGGCATGTCACGGTAAGATGTGTTTCTCTCCCAGGCACTAATTTGTGACACATCATGTAACAAGATGGTGCCAGATTGGGTTTTGTGTTTTTAAAGAAAGAAAGGAGAGGTAGCAAGCTCCTTTCTGCAAGAAAACAATGCGTGCGTGCGTGAGCTGGTGTGTGTGTGTTTAAAGGATTAGCCAACGGGCTCTCTTTTTATTTGCGATTCTCGGTGGAGCACTTTAAAGCCTTCTGTGTTTGTATCGCTTAAAGTGCAGCTATTTTAGGTCAGCGTAAATAAGTCATGTGTGCCGTCAGCCTTGTACAAGTGCTTTCAGCTGCTTAATAATACATGCGCTCGTCCATTATAGGGGCTACATGGCTATGTGTTGGGATGAGGAAGCAGTCATGCAAAGACCAGGGCTTGGAGAGAGCAGCCTAATGCTTTTGGGGACAAAACAGGCAGGCTAGACTTCAGATGACCTCCAGCAAGGGAGAGGCTAACCCTACCTTGGATCACAGAATGCACTCAGTAATTCATCACAAATTACAAGATACGAAGACAGCCCTAGCGCTGGCTTCTTCCCAAGGCGCGGCCACGCCTGACAGCCGAGGACATTCGCCATGGATTTTGTTTTCTTTTTTTTGCATGTATTCAGGTCCGGTTTGTGCTGTGGGTTGTGTGCATGATGAGCCCACAAGCAGAAGGAATAAAATTCAATCCAGGCCCACAATGCAGAAAAATTGTAGGCTGTCCAAATTGTTTACTGACTGCCCTTTCGCATTTTATCACACAAGCAAGGTTTTTTTTCCCAGAGCTTAAAGCAACACAGGGCACATTTGAGGAGGACTGCCCTTGGATCTCCTGTTTCAGTACAGATGGCTTCCAAGAGGAGGATAACTGCATAAAAATGGCTATTATGTAGGGTGAAGAAATGGAACCTCCATGCTCTGAGGGAGTGTATCTGTGAATAACATTTCCTGGGGAGCAAGAGCAGGGAAAGACCTAGTGGCATCTCCATGGCACTCCATGGCATCTCCATGCCATGTCTGTTATCCATTCAGGGGCATATGATTGGCCACGGTGAGAAACAGGTTACTACAGATTATTCTGACCCAGCAGGCTTCTGTTCAGAAAAATTGGGGGTCTTACCAAACCACAACATTTCGCCTTCAAACTACGGAGCTTATATTTATAGAGCATAGGTGTCAAACTCGCGGCCCTCCAGAGGTTATGGATTACAGATCCCATCATCCCCTGCCAGCATCATGCTGGCAGGGGATGATGGGAACTGTAGTCCATAACCTCTGAAGGGCTGCAAGTTTGACACCTGTGTTATAGAGGAAGTGTTCTAGTGCTTTTGGGGTGGCTGTGATAATGAACAGTGTGTATTCTTGAAATATCCTGCTTCTCCTAATATTTACCCCATTCCTATGCTACTATCATTCACCCCTGGAAATCTTCTCAAATCTCAGTAGAATGGCAAACACGCCTTTAACACTACGAAATACATGATGCAGCGCAACTGCAAGCAAAACATGCATTCACCAGCTTAGACTTTATTGACTGATGTTATTAAAACATTTATAACCTACCTTTCCTTGTAATTTGAGGTGGCTTACAATAATAGCTAAAAAACAATTCCAATTAAGGACATATTCCAAATCTCTGCGTCCTTCCCCCCTTTAGATGATGCCTGCCTTTTACACACCTTCAGACTGGCAAGCTTTGCAGCTCCTCCTGAAGATCGTCAAGGAGAAGACTCCCTTAACTTCTTCAGGAAACCTATTCCACAGAGTTGGAACCACAATGGAAAAGGGATAGCCAACAGATGGCTGCCTGAAGACCATTTCATCATCTGCACAGAGTCCATCAGAAAAACAGAGAGTCTATTTATCAACATCTCCACGCCTAACCTGGGAGCCCAGATGTCAAAGGCCGCGCTCAGCCATACACTTAGAACATGCATTGTAGAGGCATACAAGTCCACCAATACACCAGTTCCTTCCGGGATCACGGGACATTCTACCAGAAGTGCCACCACTAACGCGGCTTTTAGGCGCCAGATCATAGAAGACATATGTAAGGCCGCCACATGGTCTTGGATCACAGGGATCGCATGGTGCACAGGGACGTATTGGAGACTACAAAACCCATCATGCAGCACTAATATGAGAGAAATGTACATATGTAAACTCATCTGTCCATTTCCATGGATAAGTGTGAATAAATGGCATTGCAAATAGAACCTGATAGAATTCAAACTGACAGATTGTTCATGGGAATCTGATGCTGAAACGTCATTTCCTCTTACGGGAAGCACAGTTTAAAGCAGCTGGACTCATTTCTATGTAGCCTTTCAACACTTTTTAATTTCTTCCCTCAAACAAATGCACTCATAAAACTGCAGGCAGCCCTGAAACCAATTGTCTATATTTTATAGCAACCAGATTAGAAAGTGACAAGTAAAATCTTGGTGGTTGTTATTGTATTTTGCAACTTTCTGCAAATCAGTTTGGGGACAAAGCAGCACATAAATAATGAAATAAATAAATGAAAAAGAGAACTGCGTTGGGTCAAATTTTTTTCATTCTGACAACTTGGTGAAGCAAGCCAGGTCATTAGCAACCAAGGGACGTGTTAATACTACGGTATATATTTCCAAGAAAATATGAAAATGTTTATATGTTCTTTATCATCAAACTTTCCTTTTTGTTCGGCGGGGGGAAAAAAACTATTAAAATTACAGGCAAGAGTTTAGATTATTCAAAAAAGTTTCCAAAGGGGAATGACACTTTCCCCAGCAAGTATTAATATGTGCTTGAGGCAGCTAACATTCTAGGTTTTTTTTGTGTGGCTCTGTGGGAGGGGAAAAGATTTAAGTACAAGCAGTGGCTGGGTGCCAGGGTTTATCAACATCCACTGGGGCAGAATCACCTCTTTGTCTTCACTAAGATCGGAGTCATCAATTCCTCCTGTTCCTTTCAGAGCTGAGAAAATGTCAAGGGAGAAACTTCCCCTCCTAAAACAGACATCACGGCTCACGATCCAAGCAAAACACTATGGTTTCTCCTGGTAACATTCTTGCAGGTTCCAAAGTGTCAAGCTAACAAATGGCTTGTCTAACATGGGGGGTTGGGAGGATTTTTGTAACGGGGAGGGGAATATTTTTGTAACTTGGTAGGACTGTGTGGTCAACTTTCTTGTTTTGCTTGCTAAGTCTAGGCCAGACAAGGGGTTGTAGTTTGGTGGAAGAGCACTTGTAATCTCAGCTGGCGGGTTCTGTGGGGCAGAACTTGGAAGGCATCTTGCCAAACAAGTTAAAACAAAATTTCTGTTTACTCTTCACTTAATATAATGTATATTAGCATACAACTTAGTAAATCAACAAGCAGTGGTCTTATTAAAATTTAACAATTACCTTTCCCCCTGTTCACAGCTTGCCCACCCCAAGTCCATTTCTTTCCTCTTGCAGGTGGCCCAGGAAGTCTCCAGATGAACTCTTGGTGCACTGGCCTCAAAAGATGCCCAAGAGAACTCCCATCAAATAACTACAGCCCTGAAATAATAAAGTCTCTAAAATTTACAATTCAGAACAAAAGTCTCCCTCCCTTACTAGTCCCCAAACAGATATCATAATTACCTTAAACAAGGCGTTAAGAGTCTTCAATTAAACTTCAAGTTCCCACCCAGGCAGGAAGCCTTACTTCCTTCTTCTGCTTTCCATTCATTCTGCACCCTTCTGCCTCTAGAGGCTCCACCCCTTCCTGGCTCATTCCATTCATGTCTAGGGTTTACATAGTGAATCAATTACATACGGAATTGCATACTGAATCACTGGTTCAGTCACCACTGAGTCCAGTTCAAAGTATCCCAGGTTGCTGTTCTGGGATTCTGGGAGAGTCCTTTGTCTGCCTGAGTCCATTGCCAGTTACAGGAGACAATACCGAGCAAGAAAGGCCAATGCGTTGACTTAGCATAAGGCTGGTTCATTGTTAAGAACGTAAGAAAGAGGCTGCTGGATCAGACCAGAGTCCATCTAGTCCAGCACTCTGCTACTCACAGTGGCCCACCAGAGGCCTTTGGGAGCTCACATGCAGGATGTGAAAGCAATGGCCTTCTGCTGCTGCTGCTGCTGCTCCTGAGCACCTGGTCTGCTAAGGCCTTTGCAATCTCAGATCAAGGAGGATCAAGATTGGGAGCCATAGTCTTCCCCCCCCCCTCACACATGTTTGTATCTATAGGTCCCTGTCCTGCCCTGCCCTGGATAGCCCAGGCTAGCATAATCTCTTCAAATTTCAGAAGCTAAGCAGGGTCAGCCCTGACTTGCATTTGAGGAATACCAGGGTCATTAGGTGGAGGCAGGAAATGGCAAAGCACCTCTGAACATCTCTTGCCTTGAAAACCCCACCATGGGGCCGCTGTAAGTCAGATGTGACTTGATGACAAAAAAAAGGTCCCTGAATCATCTACCTTTCTATATGTAAAACCTGCTCGGGGTCTCTTTCATAGATGTGGTGGTCAGGGGCATATCTTTAGTAAAATGTGCCCAGGGGAAGCAGTGAAATTGCCCCCCCCCCCCATGGTGTGCTGGCTGGCAACCCCCCACCCCCATGGCATGTTAGCTGATGGGAGAGGTGAGGCCATGAGGGCCAGGTGAGCATACGATGGAGGCAGCCCTCTCCCTGGTTGTCGACCCACATGTGGAGGATGGTGGGGCTGGAAGGAGGTGGCAGAGCAGCAAGACTGTCCCAAGTGTTGTAGTGGGGCCGCAGTGGTCCCCTTCCTGAAGACTAGCACTGTGGCCCAGTGAGGGAATGGGCAGGCCAGTGGTGGCGAACCTTTGGCACTCCAGATGTTATGGACTACAGTTCCCATCAGCCCCTGCCAGCATGGCCAATTGACCATGCTGGCAGGGACTGATGGGAACTGATGGGAACTGTAGTCCATAACATCTGGAGTGCCAAAGGTTCGCCACCACGGGGGTAGGCGGCTGAGTGGTTAGGCAGCCTCTCCGGCGTTGGCTGTAAGCACCGGTCTGCGAAGAGAGGGAGGGCCAGATGGCCAAAATGACCCCTCCACGCGACCCAAGTGAATAATGCCTGGGTCATCTGTCCCCTCTGCCCCCTAGATATGCCACTGGTAGCTACCAGTGAGGTGTAGTGGTTAAAAATGGTGGACTCTAATCTGGAGAACTGGAGAATCCTCCCCACAACAGACACCTTGTAAAGTAGGTGAGGTTGAGAGAGATCTGAAGAACTGTGACTAGCCCAAGGTCACCCACCAGGCATCATATGTTGTGGGGAGAGGAAGGAAAAGGAGTTTGTAAGCCACCTTGAGTACAGGAGAGAATGGCAACGTATAAATCCAAACTACTCCTCCTCTTCTTCTAGGGAGACCCCCTCTTTTTGAATCATGTCTCCAAAGATTTTCACAAGTGACATTATTTATTTAATGTAGTTATTTAGAATATTTCTATACTGCATCTCTAGGAAATAGCAACTGGAGCATTTTCCATGCACTGTGGAGATGAATCCTGTCTCACTTATGTTCCATAAATCTGATGTAAAGTTCCTGTTAGAAATTTATTTGGGGTGGAGCATAACCTGTTTCCATCAAAAAAATAGCTTCCTTGGCACCTTTAAACTATATCATATTGCAAATAAATTGCAAAAAGTACTTGGTTAATCATAATTCCACTGCAGTGGAATATAAGGGTTTTTTCCCCTCTCTCTCTTCTCTGACTGTCTTGGTGTTCTCATTAAGAGAAATTTCTTGGTGACCTGGGAGCAAAGGATGTAAAAAACGTCCTGATGACACAATTATGTAGGCTAGTCAAGATAGTGGGGACCGCCAAAGCACTTCAGAAAAGATCTGACCCAACTGAGGCTGGCCAAGATGAAATCCAGCACAGATAAGTGCAAGCTAATGCACACTACAAGGAATAATTTAAACTCTTCCTACATACCAAGGGGCTGGGAATTAGCAGTGCGAGACATCACCACGGACAGCTTGATGAAGATGTCTCTTCAATGTGCAGCACAGGTCACAGAAGGAAGGGACGGGCAGAAAGCCAATGCGGCTGGAGGAAAATCCAGGTCGATTCTGGACCAGAGTGAAACAAGGCACAGGAAATGGAGTGCTATTAAAATCAATTTCTTACCTTTCCTGTCTAAGGCTGTGGTGTATTTTGTAGCAAGAGGTAAAAAATTACACCCAAAAAATCTTTGCACCAAGGTAACTTATGTTTTGAAAAACAGCTGGACTCTGCAGTCTGTATAAATTATGTAAACAGACTGATATATTTTTGCAGCCTTTTGTCCATCCTGAAGCTCAGGGTATGGTAAACAGAAACTTGGGGCCCCTGTCCAGGCAGTGACCATCTTGGACCATATGTGGTCGTTTCCCCACTTACCATGACCACCCTTTGCTGCGCACTACTCTCAGCGTGCGTCATTTCTGGCGCACTCCTGGGCTTCCCCACAACCTTGTGCTCTGCGCTCTGCACGGGGTCATCAAAAGGCGCCATTTTGAGGAGCGCCAGGAATGACGCGCGCTGAGGGGGTGCGAGAGCGGCAGCGTCAGGGTAGCTGCGTTGTCGCCACCCCTGTAGTGGGGAGTGCCGGGGGACCCCGCGCTACTTGGCAACAGTAGCGCGCAGCAAATGGTAAGTGGGAAAACAACCTGTGAAGATTGCTAGGTCATGTCCCTTCAGAGCATATTGTTCTTTCTTTCCCTCGGTGGTAAGACATTCCATGGAAAGACAATTTTTGATTGCAAACACAATGGGTCCAACAGAGATCCTGGGACTTCAAGTCTGGACAGGAATCTTGGAACACTTCAAATCATTTCTTTCAGTCTCAGTTCTAGCAGGTAGGTTCCAGGTCAGCAGGATAACCCAGTCCATTTCCACCTGAAGGGACTGTCTGCAAGATAGAGCCAAATTCCTAACCTGTCTAAAGGACTTCTTCACTCCATCTGCTTAAGTGACAATTAAACTTCTCCTTTCCCCCTCTTCCTACTCCCCTTCTCCTTCCAAGAATTCTAATGTCCCTGATTGGCTATTTTTGTCCCTATCACACCAAAAAGGAGTCTGGCTCAACAGGTAAAAGGGGACAGACTTGACTGTGGCCATCAGGGTCCCCAGTAGAGCTCTGCTCCAGAGCTCTACGGGGGACAAACCCGGAAGAGGGCACTGCCACAGAACTGTGCTGGCATCCAAGTGGATGCCGGCATAGGGGGTGGGTGGGGCAGGGCATTCCCTTGGGTAGTGCCAACATTAGTTCCCAGCCTGGGGATGCCGTCCTCCAAGCATGCAGACTTCCACTGCACAAAAGTTTCAGCTATGGGGTGATTTGGACGGCAGGAGGGTTTTCAAATTACGCTCCCTCCTTTCCCAAGCAGCTCAGAAAGTGTCTTGGTGGCACTTTCAACACATTGTCCCTGGCCGCTGCAGTGCTCTCCTCCAGAACTGGATTGCGCTGTTAGCACCTGTGATGCCCTCTCCACCAAAGCTAGTGGCTGGGAGACCCTTGGGCACAAAGTCATAGGCCATGAAGGCCCCAGGGAGGAGAGGGAAATCAGGCAAAATCCCTCTTCTATCACCACTCTCTTAAATCGACAGATTCCACTGACAGAACAAGGAGGGGGGGATGCATTTCATCTGATTCTCCCTTTTCAGCCTTCACACTCTATGGTATTTTCTCCCTGGGGCTTCCCCTGAACTCCCAGCATTGACCTTCAGGGATCAAGAGGGGTTGTTAGGAGAAGAAGGTGGGAAATATCAATTTCCAGGAGTCTGTGCACGTTCTCATTTGGTAGAATACAACACTAGCTGTTTTTCATTTGCAGAGTTACAGAATACACATAGGCCTCCTTAAAATGGCCTTGCTTCAAATAGATTTTTCACAGTTTCTTTATATCTTTACTTAGAAAGGGGGCTTCATCTCCATCCCGTTCAATGGGCGTTTCCCCACTCACTGTGACCCCCCCTATGCCGCGCTCTGCTCTCAGCGCGCAGCATCCCTGGCGCCTGCCCAGGCATCCCCACGACCCCGTGCTCTGCGCGGGGTCATCAAAAGGCATCATTTGCAATAGCGCCAGGGATGCGGCGCGCTGAGGGGGCGCGACAGCAGCAGCGTTGGGGTGGCTGTGCTGTCGCCGCCCCTGTCGTGGGGAGTGCCGGGGGACCCCGTGCTACTTGAGGAGAGTAGCACAGGGCTTAAGGTAAGTGGGGAAAGGCCCAATGTTTCCAATCAAAGTCCTCAGGATATATTGTTTTGTTTTTCACTCCAATAATTGTTTTTTTTTCACTCCAATAATTTTATGATGTTTTC
The DNA here is from genome assembly GCF_021028975.2 of Sphaerodactylus townsendi. NCBI lineage: Eukaryota > Metazoa > Chordata > Lepidosauria > Squamata > Sphaerodactylidae > Sphaerodactylus > Sphaerodactylus townsendi. The sequence continues at coordinate 159,125,061 of NC_059426.1, forward strand.
TAATTTTATATTATTGTTTTTACTTGTAGACTACTTTGAGCACAACTCAAAGGCAGCACACGAACTCCACAAACACACAGACAAAATAAGCAGGACAAAAACTGCATTTAACCTTGATTAGTTTCCTCTGGTTTCATCTTTACTCTCTCTGACCCTATCATCTGGGGGGGGGGGGGGGTAATGCCTGTTAGGATTCCCTGTCATGTATAATAATCAAAATTTTTGCTAGGCTCCAAGCCTCTGAATCAACTTTTAAAAACTTCTCCCACCCCGGTTTTGCCTAAACAGTCTCTTGGATAAAACCAGACAATAATTTCTAAAGGAGCTGGATAGAAATTTCACTTCTTTTAATTCCACTGCCACTTATGGCCGAGCAGATTTTGCAGGTTACTAACATAATTCAAAAGCCTGCAAGATCTGTTTAAGCAGAGGCAAAAGTGGCACGCTTATACACCACAAATGGGGTTCCTTCTTTCAAATACTCTTCTTTATTTTATGTTTTCATCCTTTACGTGGTGTTGTTGCCAGTTCTGAGTTTAAGCATTAAAATGAATCATCTCAGAAATAATTCCGATAATACAATCTGAAGTGTGGGGGTGGGGCATAGGTACTTAAAGCAAGGAGCATAGGCAAGCGCTGGGAATGTAAATTAATTTGTATTGTGATTTCCCAAGTCTCACAATGGAAACTACGTACATAATTTATTAGGAACTTCATATGAATGGGAATCTCTGACCTGTTCCAACCATTGTTTCTGCATGATGTGTATAATGCTAACATGTTGAGGCAGGGCACAGAAAGCAGTGACAAAAATATATTAATACTGTGCATTATAATAATGAATGCAGGAATTAGAAGGTTTTGCCTCTATGTAAATAAATTATGCATACACCATTTTAAATTAACTGAATTAAATGATTCAAGACACACCATTCCTACATAAACTTGTATCAGTAATAGAAATCACAAAGCAGAAAAAGTAGGGAACCAGAGGTCCTGTGAGGCGGTGCCTCATGTGGAGCAAACTGTAACAATATTCAATCAGGGTTGCTCTTTTCCTGGGTTTTGTGAGATGCAGATATTGCAGTTAACAGAGCCAGTGTTATCTGCAATGGTATTCAAATGTTTGCCATAACAGTAGGCTGACCAGATGTCCCGCTTTTGGCGGGACAGTCCCACCTTCAAACAATTTGTCCCGCGTCCCACGGGTTATTTCAATTGTCCCGATTTTTGGGAGGCTGCCGCACTGCCTTCTGGGGCGCAAGGCGGTGCGGCTGGGGTGCTGCCGTTTCCCGCCCTGTCACAGGACGGGAAGCGGCACTGCCCCAAAAGGCAGTGTGCTCCTGCAACTGCGCGCACACGCGCGGCCACCTACCCCTCGTCCCGGTTTACAAAGGTGACCATCTGGTCACCTTACATAACAGACTTGCAAAACCCAATATAGAGTTGAGCCAATGTGGTGTTGGACTGGGATATGAGAGGCCCCAATTCAAATCCCCACTCTGCCATGGAATTAATCTGGTAAACTTGGGCCAGCGAGGTGTAGTAGTGATTAAGAGTGGTGGACTCTAACCCAAAGAACCAGGTTCGATTCCCCACTCCTCCATATGAAGCCTGCTGGGTGACCTTGGACCAGTCACAGTACTTTCAGAACTCACTCAGCCCAGGCAATGGCAGGCAAGCCACCTCCAAAAGTCTCTCGCTTTGAAAACCCTCTGAAATAAGCTGTGACTTGATGGCACTTTCTATCACCAGACTTGGGCGTGTTACACAATGTCAGCCTAACCTACTTCTCAGGATTGTTGTGAGAACAAAATGGAGGAGAGGTAAATGGGGAAAAGCCACTTTGGATTACCAATGGGAAACAGGTAGTAGTAGTTGTTGTTGTAATCACAGAAGTAGTAATATCTAACATGAACAATAATAATATAGGTCGAATCCCCACTTGAAATTTGCACGCAGATCCAAACCTGCTCGTTGTGAAACGGTGTCTTCTTCATTGGAGTTTCTCCCTCCCCACTGCAGCGAGCACACAGCAGACACACCTGGTTGCAGAACTTTTAGCAATCCCCACTACCAGGGCTTAGAAGCTCTCGCTTCGCCGGGTCTCCCCTGGATCATGGCTGGCATGCCTTGATGGGGCGGGACCTTTTCCCACTGTGGAAACATACATTGCAGGGGCGTGATCAAAAAAACCCAATGTGTGAAAGTTTAACTATTAACTGTGCAAACAGTTAATCGTTACCTTTGTAAACCATTATCGATTCAAAGTTACACGTTTAACGTTTGCATCCCCTTCTGCTGGCCAATCGCAAAAGCGGAAACGAAACCATGGTGGCTGCGCTGCACAAGATTGCAGCTGCCGCTTGATTGGTTACGCCTTCAATTCCAATGTCACACTCCAGGGCGGGAAACAAATCAGGGTTTCAACCCTCATCCCTCCCCTCGGATCAGCTCTGAACCATGTTAATGGGATCTATACCACTTGCAACCAGGTCCTGCCGGAAAGCGGATTAATGGGAGAACGAGTGCCAGAAACGGAATCTGCCACTCAAGCAATGGGGAGGTCGTCCCTCAAACCTGGTTAGTTTGTGTTCTGAAACCTGGCTAAGACAGTAGTGGGGATTCGACCGTAGTGGTGTGAAGAGAAGGAACAAGAAACTCATGAAATTGTTACGTCCATGACTAGCAGTCATTTGAGTACAATGTTAGTCACTTGAACCACTGACACTCTACAGCTGATAAGGCACATCACCCTTCCATTTCTCCTGCAGGACAGACTATGGTAAGTCACAATGGCTGATTATCCACTGTGGCGCACGGTCGGTGGGACCGGAAATGCATCAGGGCAAGAAATCTTGTCCCAACACACACCCTCTTGTCCTGCATGTGCTTGTTGTTTTCTGTGGGAAAGCAAAAGTACTTTTGGCACAACTTTTCGCACCAGAATAGGGTGAGGGCAGGGAGCACCCTCAGTGGGTAATCGACCAATGATCAGTAGCCAAGCATATAGGACAGAGCCATTTGCAACTCCCAAGCTCATTACAGCATGTAAATAGTTTCTAGTTTGGCACAGATATGTGTTTGATTGTCTACTATACTCCCCATGCAATGCCAAAACAACTGCAAACAAACAAACAACAAATCCTCTGTTCTAGTTTACAGAAGCATACCTATGTGGTTGCCCATGGTATGTTCCATAAGCCAGTTCTAGTCCAGGGCTGCCAAGGGCCCCCTTAGTCCCCCAGATCAAGGGTCAGCAACCTTTTTTAAAGGAGCCAAACTGCACCAGAATTCAGAGCAAGAAATCAAGAAAGAGATCCTATTTGCATCACTGAAAATATACCACTTAAATTTACAAATATCCCCTTGATAATTTGACAAGTTAAGAACCCATGAAGTTTCTGCTGCCTTAACGTTGATTGTTGCACACAAGCTCCCATAATAACTAGCAAACATACACATAAGTTCTCTGTGTGGTTGTTATAGTGCACTGGCATAGATCCGCACATGGATCACACTTGTAACTGTTAGCCTCTAATATTTCCCTTTCTGTAAACGTCTTTAAAAAGCTGATTAAAATCTTTGCCCGCCATCCCCTTCACATCCTAATTATTCTACCATCCCACCTACCCCTCTATTAGAGGGCCTCTAATATACCTGAATTTAAATATATATATATTAAGAGTCAGATTTGGTTCTGCATTGAGTCACATTTAGTTCTGGAGCCATAGGAAGCATATCCCTGGCCAGACCAAGTTTTTCCTGGCATCCTACCACACAGTATCCAGACCCAACTTAGTTATCCATGAAAACAAATTACAGGACTGACCCACCTTCATGGGGACCCAAGCGTGATCTGGGTCAGGCCCTTAGCCACTGTGGTGCAAAAAGGGGTTGGGCCCCTTCAACCATTTGTCGTGCCCCCCCAATCAGCACTAGGGTTGGTGTGAAACCCATCACAAGTCTTTCAAGTGTAAGTTCTCTATGTAAAAAAAAAAGGACGGCGCTGAGGGGAAAAGGTGTGAATCCCATCATAACTCTTTCAAATGTGAATTATCTATGCAATTTTCTAGAATTAAATTAGCAGGTAGTAGGGCTAAAGAGTCCTAATTTGAAAAGCCTGGTTGAGGCGGCCGGGGGGGTGGGGGGTGACATAGGATGTCTGAAACTTTTTTGTACTTTTTTAGTTTTTGTAATCCTAGATCTATTGCATTGCTTATTAGATCCCTCATGCTATTCAATTATGTTGCTTTATACCATGTATCCACTTTGAGTCTCAAGTAAAAAACTGGTAAATAAATAATAAAGTACAAATAAATAATGAAGAAAATTAATAATGACGGGCTGAGCACCACTGTATTAAGTGCTGCACTGAGCCCTTTGGGGGTGGGTGGGGTAGAAATATAAAAATAAATAAATAAATAAAATTGCCCCTCCCCAAATGAAAATTTCCTGGCTACAGGCCTGTGGGTTCCTGGAATTTTGTCCCTCTAGCCCAGACCTGCACAGAAGAACAAGGCCTTCCAAATGACAGGCTTATTCCCATGAATCAACATGTAAAATCTGGATCACATCAGAACGTACTACAATGATGCCACCTTGAAAATTCTTCTCTTGGTGTGGTAAATTGAGGTCAAACTCCATACACCTTCTTCCTCAAGTGAAAATATGAAGACTTTGCCACCTCACAAGCCAAATGTTTACATTTGGGTCAAAATATGCTGAAATGAGGAGGGGTGAATGTTGCATCTAAGACATCCCAGGATAAACTCCTTACATCTTCAGCTAAAGGTTTGCAGGTGCCGAAAACCTTGAAGAGTTCCTGTCAATTGATGTGGACTTCATTAGATGGACCGGTTTTCAAACTAAATATATTATATATTTTTGTATATGTAAATATGAAGGTTGACCTGAATGGCCCAGGTCAGTCTGATCTCGTCAGATCTCAGAAGCTAAGAAGGGTCAACCTTGTTTACTATTTGGATAGGAGACCACCAAGGAAATCCAGGATCACTATGCAGAAGAAGACAATTACAAACCACCTCTGATACCCCATGAGGTTCCCATAACTTGCCTGCAACTTGACAGCACTTTACACAGACACAAATATGAAGGATCCTGACCTGTATGGCCCAGTCTTGTCAGACACTACGAGTCAGCCTTTGTTAGAACTTGGATGGGAGATCACCAAAGAAGTCCGAGGTTGCTAAGCAGAGGCCGGCAGTGTCAACCACTTCTATTTATCTCTTGCCTTGTAACCCCTAGGGTTGCCATATGTTGTCTGCAACTTGACTTCACTTTCCGCCATCTAATAGGAGGAACACTGAGCTTTAAGTTAAAAAACTTTAGAGATAAGAGTAGAGTCAGTTTAGCAGATACCAGGAGGGCTAGTCTCTATTCAGAGTGGGAGGGAAACAGATTTTTGGGATACCCTAAAACCAGCAAACTGTCATTGTTGGGATTTTTACCCCTTAGAATAGCAGAGTGCTCAAAAGCAGATAAATGCAGCAGATACATGTGTGTTGCTCAGAGGTGGAGCGAGGGGAAACTCCACCTGGGGCGCGCATGTGCCATAGGCCCTTGCTGCATTGCTGCCTGCCCCCGCCCCAGAACACCCCCACCATGCTCCCTCCATGGCTCCGCCCAGGGTATTGTGCCCTCCCATCCCGTTGGCGCTACGCCACTGGTGTTGCTTTAAAACCCGATTATATATGGAGCTTTTTTATCTTTGTAAAACTAATATGCTTCCTTTATTACATTCTAAGCAGGAGAGGGCTTCTTCTAAAATAGTCTTACATCCTTTCTGAAACTTCCGAATACTGTCATCCTCTGAGGGACTATTTCATAGCACTGGAGCAGCTACCCAAAAAAACAAATGGGCAATCATTGTTCATATTCTCACGGGGGTAAAACCAATAGAAGGCATTGCAGTGATAAAAACAGCTGAAGCATGGACTCACTCCAGGAGAGATGGTTTGTGTTACAAATGGCCCCCATGCTGGTGACTTCATGTGTGAAAAGTTCATATCAGAGATATCTTGTGATAATGAAGGAACCCTGAGAGGTATGCACAGAATACTTGCGAAAACTAAAAAAATATATACCCCGCCGCTTTCTCTTTCCTCCAACAGCATAAGAACATAAGAACATAAGAACAAGCCAGCTGGATGAGACCAAAGTCCATCTAGTCCAGCTCTCTGCTACTCGCAGTGGCCCACCAGGTGCCTTTGGGAGCTCACATGTAGGATGTGAATGCAATGGCCTTCTGCGGCTGTTGCTCCCGATCACCTGGTCTGTTAAGGCATTTGCAATCTCAGATCAAAGAGGATCAAGATTGGTAGCCATAAATCGACTTCTCCTCCATAAATCTGTCCAAGCCCCTTTTAAAGCTATCCAGGTTAGTGGCCATCACCACCTCCTGTGGCAGCATATTCCCAAAATTTCACCGATCACACGTTGTGTAAAGAAGTGTTTCCTTTATTAGTCCTAATTCTTTCCCCCCCAGCATTTTCAATGAATGCCCCCCTGGTTCTAGTATTGTGAGAAAGAGAGAAAAATTTCTCTCTGTCCAAACATTTTCTACCCCATGCATAATTTTATAGACTTCAATCATATCCCCCCTTAGCCGCCTCCTCTCCAAACTAAAGAGTCCCAAACGCTGCAGCCTCTCCTCATAGGGAAGGTGCTCCAGTCCCTCAATCATCCTTGTTGCCCTTCTCTGCACCCTCTTTTCTATCATCCTCACATTATCCTTTTTTTGAGATGCTGTGACCAGAGATCCTGGACCACAGTACCTGGGCAAGTCGCGGTCGCACCACTGCTTTCTATATAAAGGCATGACAATCTTTGGTAGTTTTATTATCAATTCCTTTCCTAGCTTGATCCCCAGCATAGAGAGTTTGCCTTTTTCACAGCTGCCATGCATTGAGTTGACATTCCCATGGAACTATCAACTAAAGGCAGCCTTAAATCCCTTTCCTGGTCTGGTGACTGAAGTAGCACTTGACCCCTGTGTAGCGTGTATGTGAAGTTTGGATTTTGGGTTGCCCTGTGTGCATCACTTTACATTTTGCTACATTGGAACTGCATTTTAAGCCATTTCCCTGAGCTCCACTCACCTAATTCTATCAAGGTCCGCTTGGAGCTCTTCAAGCAATCCTTTTGTGGTTCTCTACCAATTCTAAGCATAATTTGGCAGGTATCATCTGCAAACTTGGCCACCACGCTACCTTGGCACCCCTACCGCTACTTGTGGTCATTTATGAATAGGGTTAAAGAGCACTTGGTCCCAAACGGGATCCTCCTTGGGGGGGAATACAATTCACCACTCGACATCTCTCCATTGTGAGAACTTCCCATTTACACCCACTCTTTGTTTCCTGTTTCTCAACCAGTTTTTAATCCATAGGAGGACTTCCCCTCTTATTCCTTCATTGCTGAGTTTTCTCTAACAGTCTCTGGTGAGGGAACTTTTGTCAAAAGCCTTTGGAAATCCAAGTAGACAATGTCCACTGGTTCACTCCCTCTGTCCACATGCCTGTTTACACCCTCAAAGAACTCTAGTAAGTTTGTAAGACAGGATTTGCCTCTGCAAAAGCCATGCTGACTCTTCCTCAGCAGGTCTTGCTTTTCTACATGTTTTATAATTTTATCTTTAATGATAGATTCTACTAATTTACCAGGAACAGATGTCAAACTGACTGGCCTGTAATTTCCCGGGTCCCCCCTAGATCACTAAGAACAGCCTTCTTAGTGTTGGAAGTAGCAACGTCTGATGTGCAAAGGAATGGAGGAGGAGATCCAGCAGGGGGCAGGCAAGTGGTCATCTGGAAAGGACTGTAAGGCTAATGACCCCTCCATCCTTTCTGTGTCACTTCTTGTCTCTCCTTTGATAGTCTTAGGTCTAATATCCTGCTTCTTCTCAGAAGCTAGTGTGAGAAACTCCTCCAAACTAGCAAGATAGCAGCACGCTATCCTTCCCCTTTTTCCTAATGTTGTTCCCTAATGAACATTTTTCTTTCACCCTTTTAATCAGGGAAGAATTAGGACTAATAAAAGGAAACATTTCTTCACGCAACTTGTGATTGGTGTTTGGAATATGCTGCCACAAGGGGTGGTGATGGCCACTAACCTGGATAGCTTTAAAAGGGGCTTGGACAGATTTGTGCAGAAGTCGATCTTTGGCTACCAATCTTGATCCCGTTTGATCTCAGATTGCAAATGCCTTAGCAGACCAGGAGGTCGGGAGCAGCAGCAGCAGCAGAAGGCCATTGCTTTCACATCCTGCATGTGAGCTCCCAAAGGCACCTGGTGGGCCACTGCGAGTTGCAAAGTGCTGGACTAGACTGACTCTGGTCTGATCCAGCAGGGCTCTTTCTTATGTTCTTATGTTCAGTGTGTTAGTCACTTCTTTGTGCAGAAAAATGGCAATTGATTATGAACAATATCCCCCCCGCCAATGGATTCAGATACACTCATCTGCCTTATGATGTGCATGTGGTTTAGAAACATCCAAAGCAATTCCTATCTGCAGTGCTGTATATGGCTGGGGACGCGTATTTTCATCTAACATACAACATGTCTAGCTGGGTGCAACCCCTTCTGGTTTAGGGTCAGTATTGGCGTTAGCAACCTCCAGGTGGAGCATAGAGCATTCCTGGAATTACAATTAATCTCCAGAACATGGAGAAGAATTCCCCTAGAAGAGATAGCAAAATTGCCCGGTGGATTGTCCCCATATTCCCAGCTCTGCCACTTGAGCTGTGGAGGCTTCTCTGGTGAACCAGATTAGCTTGTGCACTCCAACACATGGCAGCTGGGTGACCTTGGGCTAGTCACGGTTCTTCACAGTTCTCTCAACTCCACCCACCTCACTGGGTGTTTGTTGGGGGAGGGAGGGAGGGAAAGGAGATTGTAAGCCCCTTTGATTCTCCTTACGGAGAGAAAAGGGGGGGATATAAATCCAAAAGTCTTCTACTTCTTCCCAAGCACTGCTTCCAAATCTCTAGGAATTTTCATATCAGATTGGGCAGATCTAGCCTTCATTAACCTCTATTACCTTTCCAAGTGTTTTCAGTGATAACTTCTAAGAAGCAGGGTGCAGGTTGGCGATTGCAGCCAAGAAGCCAGCTCTCCCTTCTCTAGGTCCATCACCAATTATGAGATAATCTTATATAGGCTTCAGTGTCTTTTAGGATGCACAAAAAGAGCTACAGTTTTTGCTTCACACCATCCGTCTTCCTCTTGCAACCCGAAATGCCTTTGAGTAGCCTCAGATAACTTTATTTGCTGGTAGAGCTCACATCCTTCAGAAGATGATGCTTAAACCCTTTTCCAAATGCCCTGTGACCACACAGGTTTATTGATGCTTCGTATTTAGAAACCTGAGAATGTCCAGACAATATATCTTTCAAATGAATTTTACACCTCCCCAGCCGGGAAGGCTCATCACTTTCTGCAAGAAGAAAATGATTATTTTAGCTGCAACTTTTCTCTGCATAAATCAGTTCCGAGGCCCGATGATTTAAGCTGCGTGAAAGCAGAACTAACAGTGGCTCTAATTGAAGGCTCTGCAGATATGTCACAGTTCAAACAGCCTGCTAGTATTTCTTCTTTAATTGCACCTTTAGCCACGATACACGGGGACCTGCTTTCATTCATGGCTTTTGGGCCAGATATCAAGCAGCCTCTAGAAGTGACAGATCAGATTTGGGGGGTGGGGGGCAGTCGGATATTTCCTTGGGCTTGTCAAAGTCAGGGGCACAATATGGATCGGGGTGAAGATTTTTGCAGTTAATCTTTTTTTAAAAAATGAAATAAAATGAGACTTTGTTCTATATAAATAAATGTTTAACCTCAGGTTCAGGGTAGGTAACAAAGCTGAAAAATATGCTTTTAAAATATATTTTGCATATCTGGCAAGAGATATCTACATGAAAAAGAGGCTTCAGTATGAGGATACTGTATTTGTAGATCTGGATGTATTTCCTTTCCAGGGTGTTCATCTGAGCGATAATTAGCCAGGCTGGTGCAGATGTTAACTCGTGGTTCTTCCTCAGATGTTAAGTGGACTATTGGTTCCATGTCCCCTGCCAGCATGTGATACTGGCAGGGGATGTGATGGGAAGCGACAGTAGTCCATAACAACATTCCTGGAGTGGGCCAATGAAGCTCTACATCTATTGTGGGCTGAAGTTGTTTGTTCCAACACAAAATAAGGGACGATTCTTAGTACCTTAGAATTTAGCCAAACCAAAAAACTCAAACTAAACAAAAGAATTAGGTAATGTAAGCAAAGCATGTAAATGTAGAAATAAATTTTATCCAAAACAAACATATTTAAAAAACTGCAGCAATAGTGCCGAGATCACAAATGCAGCTAGCGTGCAATATACCATCCAAGAATCTAGCCAACAAAACTTGCTGGAGGTGGTGCAACATAAAGGCATCAATAAAAGTCCAACCAATATGCACAACAGAATGAATAACCTGGTCAATATTCCTCCCATATCATGGAAGCAGGCCCACTTTTTCAGCCTTTCATAGCTTGCCCGTAACTATATAGAAACTTTGTTAACTTCTACTTAAAACCAATGTTCTTCCATGTTGGGCTAAACTGCCCATGTGTCTTACTCTGTGGCACTTTATTTGGACATTCTAGTACAGGGGTCTGCAACCTGCAGCTCTCCAGATGTTCATGAACATCTGGAGAGCCACAGGTTGCAGACTCCTGTTCTAGTACCTTCAGGGATGTTCACTGTAACTTGTGATCTCAGCTGGAGGGCAGACGGGGAGGTGGGCAGGTGCTGCAGAACTCCACGGCAACCAACCCAGAAAAGCCTGTTTCCGGCAGAGCTGCACCAGCCTAAAGCTGGATGCTGGCATAGCTGGATGCGAGCTAGGGTTATTCCCAGGGGTGGAGCCAACATTAGTCAACTTCCACTGAGCTTCTGAGCCAAGAATGTTTCAGGTGCAGGGCTTGGACTTACACTGCCCAAAAGGGTGGTATAAGTCCATTTTACCCCTTAGAGGGCTTTCAGGTGGCAGGGAATTTTCTTGTGTTTGCTGCCTCTCTGTGCCACCTGGAGGCCACCTGGAGATGGCATGACTGTGCGGCAGCAGTGCCATCCAGCGTGATGTAGTGGTTAAGAGCAGGTGGAGTCTAATCTGGAGAACCGGGTTTGATTCCCCACTCCTCCATCTGAGTGATAGAGGCTTATCTGGTGAACCAGATGTGTTCCACGCACTTGGCCTACATTCTCAGGCTGCTGGTCTGGCCTTGGGCTAGCTTCCCAGCAGTCTCCTTTCAAGTGAACTCTCTCTATCTCCCACCTACCTCACAAGGTGTCTACCTCCCCCTCCTCCTCCTCCTCCTCCTCTTCTTCTTCTTCATCATCATCATCGTCGTCATCATCCCTTGCTGCTAGAGCCCTCTGGATTGGGCTGTCAGTCACTTGCCTTATTTTCTACTCCATCTCCTGACCAGCACACAAAATAAAAACAAGAACAAAACTTGAAAAGATAACTAAAATCCACCATTAAAACCCCAGCCAAAGGAAAACAAAAAACACCACAGACCATTAAATACACCGACAATTTAAAATAATGGTTTCCAGACTAAAATAATTTTAAAAGACCGTCCCCTAAATTAAAAACCTAGGTTAACAGAGACATTTTGGCCTTGCCTCAAAAAGAAACAATGCTTTTGCTAGTCACCTGTCAGCCAATACAGCCTTGCTCTATTATGCCTGCCAAACTCAAAAGCCAGAGTATGCACCAAATCTTCAAAACTGGTTCACAAAATGGTTTGTACCCTCTCATGGTCTGCTTGGAAACTAGTTCCATTAAATTAGAGATTCAAGCTTTGTTCCAAATACTAGCGGATCTCCTACTGGACTGCCTAGGAGTGCAAAAAATAGGTGCACATGCCTGCAAAATGTGTAGCTGACTTTTAAAGTTCAACCTGGATCCAATGATGGGACTATAGGAAGAGGTAACTCAAGCAGTAAAATTAATTGCAAGCGTGTATAACACCAGAGGTGGGATCCAGCAGGTTCTCACAGGTTCCCGAGAGTAGGGTTTTTTCACTAGTCATTTAGTAAAATGTGCCGAGAGGGGGGCTACTTAAGTGGTGATCTTTGCCACATGATTTCTTCAGCCTTAGTTAACGCCCCTCCTCTCAGCAGTGGCGCCAAAGAACCTTGAAGCGAGTCTAGCAGGAGATGCATCGTGCTAGCGCGTGGCAGTCTGCGCTCAAGATGCACTGTTCTCCATGGGACCTAACAGCGCGGTGGCTGCATCTCCTTGCCATAGCCCTCCCAGGAATGTCTCCACCCAGAATGCCCAATACTCCATCACCTGTCGTGCCCCACACCCAGCTCCCCATTGGCGCTACGCCAGTTTGAATCCCACCACCATGGGAACCTGTTACTAAAATTTTTGGATCACCACTGTATAACACTAACTGCTGAATGCTACCAGCTACGCAGGTGGAAAAGCACATGAAACAATATTAATTTTGAATTGAGAACAAACCACCCAGAGGGGTGTATGGGGTACTCAACTCAAGAGAAAACAACTATTTTAAGCAGGGCATGCTGAATTTCCTGGCATGCTGGTTCTGAAAATGAAAGAATCCTTGGTGGTCTGTTACTACCAGGAGGGACACATCTTTTGGAAGGCAATTTTTGGGAAGCCTTGGAAGGCTTTGGGTACTACCGGTATGAAGGGGTAGCTTGGAAGATGCTATGTTTAAGGAGCCTTAAGATTGCTAGTGACGTGATCTTCTTCTCAGTTCACTCAAATTTCAGCTGTCACAAATTTAATGGGAGTTACGTCTTAGAAAACATGCACAGAACTGCAGACTTTTAAAATTGTTTTAAAGGAGCTCATGTTTCAAATGGAAAGTTTATGAGTACCAAATAAATCAGAAAAAAATGTACTATCTCTCCAGGTCTGCAACATTTATTTATTTATTTATGTTATTATTTATTACCGCCCTATCCCCAGGGGGCTCCAGGGAAATGCATTCAGAAATGCACCTGGTTGGAGGCCTGAGCGATTATTTGGAATAGGTTTCACTGACCAAGAAATGCAGCCCACAGCCTCAGTTTGCAGCTAGATCTAGAACAGGGGTCTGCAACCTGCGGCTCTCCAGATGTTCATGGACTACAATTCCCATCCAGCCCCTGCATGTGGTACAAGTCGGGGGGCTGATGGGAATTGTAGTCCATGAACATCTGGAGAGTCCACTGAGGTTACAGGATCCCTCGATCTAGAATTTCAATCTAGATGATAACTTGGATTAGAATTTCTTTTCAACTCTGTAATGATTTCAAGGCACTGTTGGCTTTTTAGAACTGTACTTCAAAACCTCACAGGATACATTCGCTGGAACGAGTATCCTCACCCTGATTCTGCAGAGCCCAGGTCGCCTCCTGAATAATCCTGTTACACTTCAAGGAAATTACAATAGAGGAAACTACAACTGAGGGGGAAAAAGTTGAGCATCACAGCTCCACAGGGACTGTGGCAGAGCTCATGCATTCAAGGAATGGGTTCCAAGTTTAGTGCTTGGAATCTCCAGTAAAAGGGACGAGGTGAGATGCCCGTGCTGCAGGACCTTATATCCTTATATTCAGATGTTAGTGGATTGTACAATTCCCATCAGCCCCTTCTAGCATGGCCAATTGGCCATGCTGGAAGGGGCTGATGGGAATTGTGGTCCATAACATCTGGAGTGCCAAAGGTTCGCCACCACTGACCTAGTGTAACCTCTTTCTGTGGGTTCTGTGGGGCAGTATTTGGAAGGAATTGCAAAGAACTAAGTTTAAACAAAACAGTTTACTTCTCTTAACACATAACATTAAAAATCAACATTTAACATCACACTTCAAGGTCCTGTTCAGGTTGCATTTTCAAGTCCTTCTAGTTACAGTCTTGTAATGCCAAGTCCATTTCTTCTTGCAAGTGGGTTGGCTCCTGAAGACTCCAAGGGCTTGGTGAACAGGATTCAACATGGTGAAGGTTTCCAGGAGAACTCTCACCCATTACAAACACAAAAACCCTGAAACAATAAACTCCAACATTTACAACACAGCAAAAATAAACAACTACCTTCCCAGTAGTTCCCAGCAATATTGCAGTTACCTTAACAAGGTGTTAAGGGCTTATACAAATCAAGGTCCGACTCTGGTAGCCTTGTCTCCTCCAAACTACATGAGGTCTGCAGCCTCCTCCTGCTTTGGGTCTCCACCCCTTACTGGGTCAACCCATTCTGAGCATGGGGGTTACACTAGCAAATGTCACAAATGCCTTATTTGTGCTCGAGACCTGGTGCCCATCAGAAGTGACAACTGGAGGTCTGGTTCGCTTTCATGCAGCTTTATACACTTTGGGCATACTAACATGTCTCCACAATACACAGGCCACTTAATAGCAACAAGACGTATTTAAGCAAGTTCCTGAATTGCAGCGTTGCCAACCTCCCTCCTGCAAAATCTTACTATCTTGTGGGCCAAAGCTCACTAAACAGTGGGAGGACAGCAGTGTAAGGGCCGACTGGGTAGATTGGTTTGAGTTTGGGACTGAACCAGGAGAGAACCAAGTTCTGATTCCAGCTCACTGTGCAATTCATCCCTTCTTAGCCTCATGTACACTACAAGGTTGTTGTGAGGATAAATGTCTGCGATCCATGGAGGAGGAGGAGGAGGAGGAGGAGGAGAAGTTTGGATTTATACCCCACTTTCCTGTAAGGAGACTCAAAGGGGCTTACAATCTCCTTTCCCTCCTCACCCCCCACAACAGACACCTTGTGAGGCAGGTGGGGTTGAGATTTCTGAATGAACTGTGACTAGCATGAAGTCACCCACCAGGAATGTAGTAGTGCAGATAAGCCTCTGCCACTCAGGTGGAGGAGTGGACAATCAAACCTGGTTCTCGTGATTAGAATCCACCTGCTGTTAACCACTACACCAATGCTGGAAGGACATAAGAAACACCCTGTAGATCATACCAGAGGTCTGTCTAGGGCCCTTTCTGCACGGACTACTTTAACATGTTTTGGGGCAGGAAATAAAATGTTTCCTCCAAGGAGTTCTGCATTGTTTTCCCCAAAAAACGTTTTATTTGCAATCTCAAAATGTTCAAAATGCATCCTTTTAGATCCTTTTCGCACAGACACTTTAAAAAAATGTTGTGGGAGGAAATAAAATCTTCTGTGTTGTACCTCCCCCCTCCGCCCCAAATGTTTTATTTGCAGCCTCCAAACATTAAAAATGCATCCTTTTTTTTACCCTTTCCGCACAGACATTTTAGAATGTTTTGGGGCAGGAAATAAAACATTTCCTCCAAGGAGTCCTGTATTAATGTATTGTCGAAGGCTTTCACAGCTGGATTCAACTGGTTGTGGTGGGTTTTCCAGGCTGTGTGGCCTTGGTCTGGTGGATCTTGTTCCTAACATTTCGCCTGCATCTGTGGCTGGCATCTTCAGAGGTGTATCACAGAAGGAAGTCTGTTACACACTGTGTCCTGTGAGAAGGGAATGTTTAGTGGGGTATAAATTGTCATGTCCCTGGGTGGGGAACCAATCAGTAAGTGTTCGGGTGGAACTTGCTATGCAAAGATGTGGTTGATAGTATTGTATTGCAGGTGGGGGTTTTCAATCCAGGGAGTGATTCACATTTTCATGCCCTGCAGCAGCAGCAGTATTGGTGAATGCAAATCCTGTGATTGGGTGGAGTCCATTGTTCATGAACGTAGCATGCCCTTGGGGTTTGCTTCTGGTGTTTTTAAGTACTGGTAGCCAAGCTTTGTTAATTCTCAGAGTCTCTTCTTTCCTGTTGAAAGAAGAATGTACTTTTATTTATCAGCTTCATTGGATGCCCCCAACTTCACTGGATGCATTAGGGGAGAAGGAAAAACAAGTTGGATAAAAATGTAATAAATGTTTATACAAGTGTTGCATTTTGCTAGGCAATTCAACATTAGTTTGTCTTTGGTTCTGAGGAATAAAATCATAACATGCTGCTCTAGTTAATGCTGGTGTCAAACACTGAAGGGCTTTAAAAATCATATACATCATATACATATGCTTTTTTTCCTGACTGAGAAAAAATGGCTTTGACACGAGTGCAGGGAGAAGGAAAGAGAATACAGATTGAACATTCAGGCTCTGGGCCTTTCTGAATCTTATTACATTTTGACTCCGCAATTCCTCCAGTGTTCTGAAGTGACTTACATGGATCTTCCACATTATTCTCCCAGCAATCCTGTAGATCACCCATCAGAGAGGCTGAGGTGGGCCAGGGAGGTTCACTAGAACAAGCAGAGCTCTTCAGATATGTGAGGAGCAAACACAATGTAAAAGAGTCAATAGGCCCACTGTTGGGTAACAATGGAGAAACTCACAGGACAGAGAGAAAGCAGAAAGATTCAGTGCCTATTTTGCTTCAGTTTTTTTCTCTGAAGAAGAGAACAGACTCATCTAGAGATAGTAATAGGTTAGCCACAGCATCTGGGCTGCTGGTTGTCATGGTCGGAGAGGTTGCTGAGAATCACCTGGGCTTGTACAGATCCCCTGGCCTAGATAGTATGCACCTGAGTGTGTTCAATGAACTTTCTAGAGAGTTTGCAGGGCCACTGTCCATCATCTTCAAGACCTCTTGGAGGACAGGAGATGTGCCACAAGGCTGGAGAAAAAATGAATATTGTCCCAATCTTTAAGCAAGATTGTGTGACCCAGGAAACTACAGGCCAGTTAGTCTGACTGCTGTCCCAGGGAAGATACTGGAGCAGATTGTATGTGAGCATCTAAAGGACAACTCAGTGATCTGGGGAAGCCAGAATGGACTTGTTCCTAACACATCCTGCCCAATCAACCTTGATTTCTTCTTTAATTGAGTGACAAACTTACTGGATTATGTTGTCTGAAGTTGTTTCCCTTGATTTCAGTAAAGCTTTGGATAGGATTCCACATGATGTTCTGATACCCTGTTTCTCCGAAAATGAGACAGTGTCTTATATTAATTTTTGCTCCCAAAGATGCACTACATCTTATTTTCAGGGGATGTCTTATTTTTCCATGAAGAGAATTCACATTTATTGTTGAACAAAAAAAAAGAACATTTATTATATACTGTACAGTAGCTGTCATCACAAACCACTCTGTTGAGGTGGGGCCAGGCGAGGCAGGAAGGGGGAGGAGTTTGGGGGCGTACATGGTTCCAAACAAAAACTTTGCTACCGGTACATCTTCAAGGGATTCCTTATATTTAGCACTTCAGCAAAACCTCTGGTATGTTTTATTTTCAGAGAAACAGGGTAGGTAAGCTGGAGAACTGTGGAGTAGACTATAGGATAGGTAGATTTAAAGGGAACTGGTTGAAGAACCGCACCCAAAGAGTAGTCATCAATGGCATTTCATCTGCTTAGAGGGAGGTGCCCAGTGGAGAGCCACAGGGCTCAGTCGTGGCCTGGTACATTTCAATATTTTTATGAATGATCTGGATGAGGGAAAGGGGGGGCGGTTACCAATTAAATTTGCAGATGGACATCAAATTGGGAGTAGTAGTAAACACCCAGGAAGATAAACATAGAATTCACTGAGATCTAAATGGAAAAGTGGGCAGATGCAAACAAGATGCAATACAACAAGGACCAACGCTGAGTTCTACATCTGGATAACAAAAATGATTGGCTGGAGGGGATTCACTTTTGAATAACACGATGTGTTAACAGGATCTTGAGATACAAGTGGACTGTAAGCAGGAAATGAGCAATCAGTGTGATGCAACGTCAAAAAAGGCTAATGTGATGTTGGGGTGTATCAACAGGGCCAGAACATCCAGATCCCAAGATGTCATCGTTCCACTGTACACCCCATTGGTCAGCTGCACCTGGAATACTGTGTGCAGTTCTGGAGGCCTCACTTCGAAAAGAATGCAGACAGAATGGAGCAGGTGCAAAGGATGATCAGGGGCCTGGAAACCAAGCCCTGTGAGGGAAGTCTGAGGGACATGGGAATGTTCAGACTGGAGAAGAGGAGGGTGAGAAGGGATGTGATTGCTGTCTTTAAATGTTTGAAAGGCTGACACTTGGAGGAGTACAGGGAGCTGTTCCTGTTGGCAGCAGAGGACAGGACTTGCAACACTGGGTGGAAATTATGGGTGGAAAGATACCAGGTGGACATTATGAAGAAATTTTTTTACAGCAGCAGTTCAGCAGTGGAATCTGCTACTGGGAGATGGTGATCTCCTCTTCTCTGACAGTCTTCAAGCAGCAGCTTGAACACTTGTCAGGGATGCTTTAGGCAGATCCTCCGTTGAATAGGGAGTTGGACTTGATGGCCTGTATGCCCCCTCCCATGGTTCTATGGTTCTAGGTGAGAGCGTGTAACTGACCGACAGGTCACTCGGAGAACTTTTTGAGAGAGCCAGTGTGGTGTAGTGGTTAAGAGCAGGTGCACTCTAATCTGGAGAACCGGGTTTGAGCTGTGGAGGTTTATCTGGTGAACCAGATTATCTTGTGCACTTCAACACATGCCAGCTGGGTGACCTTGAGCTAGCCCCACCCACCTCACAGAATGCTTGTTGTTGGGTGTGGGGAGGGAAAGGAGATTGTAAGCCCCTTTGAGTCTCCCTACAGGAGAGAAAGGGGGGATATAAATCCAAATTACTCCCATTCTTCTTCATCTTCATTGGAAGACATGAATCTAGGCAGCCCAACATCCAACACTCATTACTATGGTACATCAGCAATCACTCTCCTACACTTTGAAGAGGCACAACCCATTCAAACACCTCCAAGTCCTTCTGGCCTCATTACATGTTATTCCACATCCACAATTATTTTTCCCAAGTTTTTTAAAAAGCCAACTCCCTGGTGGGGCTCTGATTTTAAGTGGGAAAGCAACACCGTGGGAGAGAGGCTTTTTAAATTATTCCCTCAGGACTGTTTCCTCACTGAAAAACCCCTAAACCCAAAGCTGTTTTGACTTCCACTGGAGAATTTTACTTGTTTCTTTTCTCCCTCCTTGACGGCAAACTTCGTGGGCTGGGCCGGCTGCTCTAAATCTGCTGATTCCAGCAGCCTCATTTGAGATTCAGAGGCCTCCTGCCGCAGTTCCACAGGTGTGCTGCAGCAATTTGGATCTCGCTAATGAACACCTATATTACGGCGCTAGCAAAATATGATTTACATTTTTTCAATAAAAATGTCACTGGAAGTCCAGTTTCTCAGTGTTACAATATTTGAAGCCGCTGCCACCAGCCTACACTTTGGAGATTAATTAAAGTGAAAGATGACAGCACTCAGGAAGGGAAACAGTTGTCTCCGCTCAGCTGAAATGACCTTTAACAAGAACTTGTTCTTTCGTTAGAGTGGGTCATTACTAGAGATTACGAAGCGGTTTTTCCACTGAAGCTGAAAGCACCGAAGCTGTTTGTAGACTTAATCATAGACTGAGTAACTACATTTTTTAGGGTGGTTTTTTTTTTTTTTGAGGTGGTTTTTTGTCTTCGGACTTCAGGATTTTAAGGAAGGGGGCGGCTCACCCTCCTCTTAATTTTTAAACGTTTGTTAGGGTCCTCACAATGAAAACTTTCCCTCTGACAAAAACAAAGTCCGATGTTCTCAAAGGGCTGGCCTCCCATGTCACTTTGTCCCATTTGTATAGGCCTTTGTGGATGGCGCATGACCAGTTTACACTCTTGACCGTATTACGCGTCCTCTCCGCCCACCATGCGTTTGACAGGGACACCGGCCTGCAAACAGAGGCTGCCAGGGAGAGAGAGACCGAGAGAGACCTCGGCTTCTTCCCTTAGCCTACACTGCCAGCTGGCAATTGGCCCTTCCCTCTCAGATCTTCTTATCAGCTGACCATTCTGCTATAGGACAGGGGAAGAAAGCAAATTCCCTTCTGCAGTGGGAGTGACAGGGCTCAGTTAATGTCCATTCTCCACAAGCCAGTTTGGGACACAGACACTGAACTATTATGAATGCATAAAACGTTTGCGTCACAAGAAACCTGTGAGACTTAAAGATGCTGCCGTTCTGCCTTCCTCCAGATTCAAAATGTAGCAGACTGGTTAGCTGCTGCCTGACACAGATTTTGAGACGTTTTAGCATCCAGTTCAAAATGCAGAGTCTACTTGTTTAAGGCCTTTTAAAATTATATTTATTTAAAACGTGAATGAGCTGCCTTCCTATCTTGTGGAACTCAGGGGGTGCTGTGCTAGGCAACATTATGAAAACATAATAAAAATGACAGTTATAAAAAACCCAATAAAAGTTACAGTTTAAAAACTCCAATTAGGACTGTCAATAGGAAAATGAAAAAAGTCAAAATGCAATCCTAAATGAAACTGTGTTCAGGTGACTGTTGCGGGTTTTTCGGGCTATGTGGCCGTGGTCTGTTAGTTTTTGTCCCTAAAGTTTTGCCTACATCTATGGCTGGCATCTTCAGAGGAATGTAATGATGTGTTTCTCTAGGCACATCTTACTTTGACATGCCTCTGAAGATGCCAACCATAGATGCGGGCAAAATTTAGAAGCAAAAACTACCACACCATGGTGACATAGCCTGGGAAACCGACAACAGTCGGTTGATTTTGGCTGTGAAAACCTTTGTGAATATTCAAAACTGTTTTCAGCTGCTCCATGAACATTGACAATGAGGGGGCCAAGTGCACCTCCTTGTGGAGGTAAAAGGTCTGGAATCCATGCCCTCCGAAGAGAGATTTAGGGAGCTGGGAATGTTTAGTCTGGGGAAGTGAAGGTTAAGGGGGGACATGAAAACCATGTTTTAATATTTGAAGGGATGTCATGTCGAAGAGGGAGCAAGCTTGTTTTCTGCTGCCTCAGAGACTAGGACACGGAGTAATGGATTCAAGGTGCAGGAAAAGAGATTCCACCTAAACCAGTGATGGCGAACCTTTTCGAAACTGAGTGCCCAAATTGCAATCCAAACCCCACTTATTTATCGCAAAGTGCCAATTTAACCTGAATATGGAGGTTTTAGTTTAGAAAAAACGGATGGCTCCGAGGTGTGCGTTACTTGGGAGTAAGCTTGGTGGTAGTCAATGGCTTTGCTTTGAAGCAACTCTTCTGACGGGTGAATCACAACCCTAGGAGGGTTTACTCAGAAGCAAGCCCCATTGCCAGCAGTCGAGCTTACTCCCAGATAAAGAATTGTGTTTTGGTACTTTGCATGAAAATCAGTGGGGTTTAACAGCACTTAACAAGGTTACCTACACTGCTTCCCCAAAACTAGGTCTTAGGTTTAATGCTAATAATCGAGTCCTGCGGCCCAGGCCAGCCTAGATGTGTGTGTGTGTGTGGGGGGGGGGGTTTACTCTGTTTTTGCGTGCCCACCAAGAGGGCTCTGAGTGCCACCTCTGGCACCCGTGCCATAGGTTCGCCACCACTGACCTGAACCTTAGGAAGAACTTCCTGACTGTCAGGGCTGTTCAGCAATGGAATTCACTGACTTGGAGAGTCTTTTTTTGGAGGTTTTTAAACAGAGGCTGGATGAACATATGTCGGGAATGCTTTGATTGTGCGTTCCTGCATGGCAGGAGGGTTGGACTTGATGGCCCTTGGGGTCTCCTCCAACTCTTATGATTCTGTGAAAACCCAGCAAAACATGTCGACACAATAATCTTAAGAAGGGTTTTTAATGCTGGGTGGATTGGTTTATTGGGAGGCCAATTTGAAACCAAGAGGTTTCCACAGCAGAAAGGCCTCATTTCATTTTTGACTGAATCACTTATTTCAGAAATATACATGGCTGGAGCACTGTAAATGGCTCTCTCCCATAAACTACCTACAGACTTCCCCTCCAAAGCTTCAATTAAATAACAGTCCGGAACATAATGAACTGAAAAATTTCACACTCGTGAAGTGAGATAAGCATAAAGCAAGGACAGTGAGATAATTGAGAAGATGCATGAGAAACAGGACCAGCTGCTGGCTAGCGAGATTTGGCCAGCTTTTGACAGAAATCAGATCTATGGAGAGAGGCCATCGAAAGGAATATGCTTTTTGTAGTGGTAAATGGTTTGGGACACACCGAGCACTTTCAAGTTTATTTTGACAGGGACCTTTGTAGTCAACAGCCTACTTCAGGGATGGCCAGTTTCCTTCGGCTGCTGAGTCCCTCACAGTCTGCTAAAAAAAGTTCACAGTTTCATTTGACATGGGAAAAAAATCTTTTCAAGCTATTAGTGCCGAAGACAGCCCACATCCTGGATTTTTTTTTTGAAATAACAAGATAAATATTAATCTTCTAGCAGCAGCTTTTTATCTAAAATTAGACCCACCTTTCTGTAAAAGTAGCACTCCTTACAGAGCCAAACCCTGGCTAAGAACATGAAACATCACATTAAAAAGTGTTTATGTGCAAGAACACATAAAAGCAGTAAAAAATAAAAATGGAAAGACCTGTCAAATTAAGGGCTTTAACAAAGGTAACAGTATAGCCTCATTGGGGAGGCTGTGTTAGAATTATGGTGCTATCACAGAAAATTTCTGACTGAACTTCAACCCTTCCACTGTGGTCACAGAACGATGTGGTTAAAGTAGAGCTGAGGAGACCTAGGTCTGAATCCCATAGAAAGTGTTCTGTGACATTCACTGCGTGGACTTGGCTTAGGAATATCTGCCTCTTGGTGGGGCCTTGGAGTTCCCCCAGAATTACAGGTTCTGTCCAGACTACAGTGTCAGTTCCTCTAGAGAAAATAGGTGGACTGTGTGACCCTGCACCCCACTAAGGTCCCTGTTGATCCCAAAGTCTCCAGGAGTTTGCTAACCTGGATCTGGTACCCCTTACCCCCCAGCAGTGGCGAACCTTTGGCACTCCAGATGTTATGGACTACAATTCCCATCACCCCCAATTGGCCATGCTGGCAGGGGCTGATGGGAATTGTAGTCCATAACTTATCCTGGAGAGTGCCATAGGTTCTCCTCTACAGCTCCCGCCCTCATTGGTAGCCAGGTGGGACCTGGCAGCCCATCTCAGCCAATCACACCCAACTTACAGAGGAGACTGCGATGGTAAAATGAAGGAAAGGAGAGCTGGTGTCCTGAGTAAATGGTTGCCCTCAGTTCATTTTTCATTTCAGAGACTGTTGTCATCACAGCCACTTAATAGAAAGCGCTATGCTCAGTTTAGACATAACATGAGGTATTCTGTAGTAAGCAGAGAAGAATAAATATAAATAAATGATGTGTTTTTTGGTGCCTGCTTCCTTCTTGACCAAAGCATGTTTTCTTCAAAGAAAGGAGATAACTGTGGCCTTCCTCCATCTGTGGAATGGTAGGTTCTACCATCCCCAGTGTTAATATTATATTTATTTTTTCTAATACTAATTGTTCAAAAGGAGAACAATCCGGTGTTATATGAGCAGCAGAGTTGCCCATAGCATCTGGAAAGAAATTTTACAAAAGAGGAATCAAGCCAACTTCATTTCCGACATCAATAGATCCCTAGAATCTGAAAGAAGCTAACCGGCAGCCTGGATTGGATAGGCAGTGCTAGTGACTGAATAGAGATCTTTAGGGCTATGCTTTCTACATTGGTGTACTGTAGCAACAAGTTTTTGCAAAAGGCAGCAAAAAGTGGTTGTATAGGTAGGCTACTGGTACCCATGTGGGGGATACCATCCCTGAGGCTTGAAGACCACTTCATTAGAGGTTTCAGATTTCTGGTAACTAAAAAAATCAAGAGCCCATGAAAATAACTAAGCCAGGGTAAGCTTTTAACTCCCTCGGTAGCGTGGTTTTTTGACAATGCCCAATGCAAACATTTAGTGAATTGGTTATCTGAAACCATCCTGAAGCCATATCTGAAAATGAAGCCTGGTTATCTTTGCATTAATTATGTCAAGACTTTGCTACTGAAAAGATTACAGCACAGGTGTCAAACTCGCAGCCCTCCAGATGTTATGGACTACAGTTCCCATCATCCCCTGCCATCATGATGCTGGCAGGGGATGATGAAACTATAATCCTGTATCATAAGGGCTTAGTAACTGAAACACCTATGAGTTCTCTTAAGGCATGGATATCAAACTCCGCGGCTCTACAGATGTTATGGACTACAGTTCCCATCATCCCTACTAAGAATGGGGATACTGGCAGGATGAGTGGGAAACTGTAGTCCATGCAACATCTGAGCTAACAATTGGATACCTATAGGACTAACAGGGTAGGAACCTGCGGCTCTCAGATGTTCAGGAAGCTACAATTCCCATCAGCTTCCCTACCAGCATGGCCAAGTGGCCATGCTGGCTGATAGAAACAGTAGTTCCCAATTTATCTGGAGAGAGCCACCAGGTTCCTGACCCTGGACTCAAAGTCTGAGTTCCCTCCTCAGACTTCATATTAGTCAGCTCCTGTTTCTTCTGCTGCCAAACTGTTCAGCCGTTATCCTGACGGCCGAGCCACATTCCTGCACTCATTTAATAGCTATTTATCATTCGGTAATCTGCCCATTTTCAAGAAGGAATAAAGTTAAGTGTTCCAGAAATTGGAAAAAATTGAAACTTGACCTTTATTAAGTGGGTTAATTGTCACCATCACAGCGTGTATGAAATTAATGACCAAAAAGTAGAATTTCTGAGTTTCAGGAGACTAGGTTAACGTCCAAAAAAAGAGAGTATAAACTCTGAACTTTCTGACATGTGCCAAAAGAAACAGGCACCTTAATAAATTGCTACCTGCGTGCAATTATACTCAACCATCCCTGGCATCCATTCGCTTAAATTAATTGCTGTTAGACACCCTGGCCTCTTGTTTTTTTTGTAGATATTAGAAATGATTATCCTAGGGTTCTTCAGGCGCTTACAGCTTTTCGCTCTGGGTTTTGGGAGGTAGATTCATTTTTCAAATGAGTTGCCCAATATAGAAATCTATTTAACATTGATTAGGGGTGAGGCTGAGTCTTCCCAAACAAGGGTCTGAGGTTCAAAAGCCATGTCACTTTAAGAATAAAAAAGCTGATATTTTAAAGTAAAACCTGAACCATATGTTGGTTGGTCTGCGTAACTATGGATACTGCTTTGGGTCCAGACAGTTTTTACAGCCCATCTCTCCCAATCTCCCTCTTTACTGCTGTCTCTGTCCCACATGGGACATGTAAGCTCATGTAAGTCCACAAAGAACCACCTTTCTTGGTTGTCCGTGGTGACCCTTCCTTCCTTTTTCATCACCAAGAAAGCTGCTTGTCTAACACAGTGATGATGGTTGCATCATACAAACACTGAGGTGGTAAGTCATCTGTGGTGAAGCAGCGACTAAAGGTTTTATCAGCTTCCCTCTGTAGCTGGGAGGGCACTGCGGAAAACGAGCCTGAATTAAGTCAGAATATTTGCATTCACACAAAAACATACTGTGGTGAACAAATTTGTTTTAAACCATGACTTCAAATCCTAGTTTGACAGAGCCAAACTAAAAATAGCTAGTGGAGTTGTCCAAGTTCAAAACAATGCATGCATCAGTTTCACCTTATGCTTTCATTAACTATGGTCCGCTTCAAAGTTGGTCTAGGTAAGAAAAATAAAAAATTATAAAGGTCACATACCCCCTCTGAGTCCCTACGAGCCTGGATAGTCTCCAGGCTAGTCTGATCTCAGTAGATCTCTAGAAGCTGAAAGTGGATGGCCAACTTCCCACCAATGGAATACCTCAGGGATTGTGGCCTTGGTGACAGGCAATGCTTCTGAAAATCCCATATGGGGCCACTGTAAGTCAGTTCTCGGCTTGGTGGTGCTTGGCACACACACACACACCTATTCAGTCACCAGATCCACTACCTCTGGATTTGCAGCAGTGGCGTAGGAGGGTTGGAGAGCTCTTACATCTAATCTGGAGTGGAACCCGGGTTTGATTCCCCAGCTCTGCCGCTTCGAGCTGTGGGAGGCTTATCTGGGGAATTCAGATTAGCTCCTGTGACACCCCTCACACGCCGCCAGCTAGCCAAGTGCCCTTGGGCTAGTCACAGCTTCTGGGAAAGCTCCTTCTCAGTTCCTTCCACCCACCCTCTCACAGGGTGTTTGCTGTGAGTGGGGGAAGGGCAACAGAAGATTGCAAAGCCCCTTTGAGTTCTCCTGGAGAGAAAGGGGGGATATAAATCAAACTACTCCTCCTCCTCTCTCTTCTTCTTCTTCTGTGCTCACTTAAAGGCAACCCGAGGGTTCTTTCCTCCAGAAGAAGGCTCAACACTTCGCTGAACCAAATGTATGTTCTGGTTCCCAAGGCAAGAAGGCAGCTAATTAATGTTTTAAATAAATAATAATTTTAAAAGGCCTTTGCTTTAAGAATAGTCAGGTCGGGGAACTTCTAAGATCGTTTCCTTGATCTCTGAGCTTCTGAACCTGCAGGAACAATCCTGGGAGCACATGGTCCACTTGGGGCTTCATGATGACCTCCGAAGGGCTTTTACAACTTTCTTCTCTTGCCCACAAACTGGGAAGCGCACATCACTTTAGGGATACTTATCAGAAGCACACCGAAAAGCCAAGAAGTTTTCAGACTGTAACAAAAATTAATCTAAGATGACAACATTGGTTGAGCTGTACAAGATAGATACTCATATCCACAGTGATGTTCATTGGACTTTGATGTGGCCAGCTTTCTTTCCACAGTAGTTCAAGTGAATGGGCTTTGTATAAGAATGGGCAGAAATATTACTGTTCAGAAGAAGAAGTTTGGATTTATATTCCCTCTTTCTCTCCTGTAAGGAGACTCAAAGGAGCTTACAATCTCCTTTCTCCTCTTCGTCACCAGCAAACACTCCTGTAAGCATGGAAATAGTGGGCTGAGAGAGCTCCTGAAGAACTTTAATGACTTAGCCTAAAGAATCATCAAGGCTGACGCAATGTTGAGTGCACAGGCTGAATGTACACTAGTTCCCCTCAGATAGGCTACCCACAGCTCAAAGAGTGTTGAAGAGTGGGGAATCAAACCCAGTTCTCCAGATTAGAGTGCACCTGCTCTTAACCACTACACCACTGCTGTTCTCTCTTTACCTCCTTGCTCCCCTGAAACATTTGTCCCACGGTGAAATTTTAAAACCAGGCTGTGGCATTAACTACAGCTATGGAGAATAATAAAAAATAGCAGACACAAATTAATCAAGTTTTACTTTTAATAATTTTTTTCTTAGTCAAAAGTGTAGCTTTGAAAATCTCTAGCTATTTGTGAAAACCTGAAAGAAAGCTGAGGAGCACCCCGCACTTTGAATAGCGTGGTTTAAAGCTGTGGGCTGGCAGATCCATTTCCAAGCTCTTCATCACCCTCTAAAGTGTTGGAAAATAAACAGTGCCTTTGAAAAAAAAAGAACCCCAGCATTTTAAAAATTAAGTGGAGCGTGTACTGTAGTTATGCACTTTGATTCAGAAGGAAAAAAAACACTGAAAAGCTCTTGTACAGTAAACAAAAACCAGGATATAAATCAAAATTCTTAGAAACCACTGTAATTAGAATTCTTATCAACATCTGAAATCTAATGAAAATAAGGTTGCCACTTTACCTTCGTAAGGAATGGTATTCCCGGCTCTACACAAGCTAAGAATCTTCCCTTTGCAATCTTTTTATCCATTCTTTGTGGTGTTGTGTTCTCTGCTTACGCCAAATAGTCAGAACTAGCCTCCTGCCTTCTCCTTTGGCAAGACATAGGAAACAAACTTCACGTTTCAGAAGTCAGAGCACACAGAATGGAAACACAGCTACTAGAGCTGACCTCTTCTCCCCAGGCATAAAACACTCCCTGCCCCAAATAAAGAGCCACAAAATCTTCCAAAGGTCTCTCCTCCCACATTCCAATTCCAAAAGCAAGATGGCAATCTTAATAGGAAAAGGATGCTAAATCTTTTAAATAACTTAAAAATCTTT
This sequence comes from Sphaerodactylus townsendi, assembly GCF_021028975.2. Classification (NCBI taxonomy): domain Eukaryota; kingdom Metazoa; phylum Chordata; class Lepidosauria; order Squamata; family Sphaerodactylidae; genus Sphaerodactylus; species Sphaerodactylus townsendi. The sequence goes on from NC_059426.1 coordinate 159,152,952, forward strand.
GTTTATTACAAAGCAGCAAAAAAACCAACAAAAAACCTATTTTCTTCTGCAGAAAGAAACGTTAGGAAACACACCAATGTAAATCACTGTTTGAAAACGGAGAAGAGAACACCTGCTAAGTTTTCCATTTCACGAGGAAGTCAGAACTATTTTAGGGCTATTCTTTAACCTCGTCAGTACTGTCTGAAGAAGATTCTTTGGCATCTTCTGCGTCTCTGTTGCCTTCCTCTGGATTTAGGTTTTCACTTTCCAATTTGGTCCCATTAAGCAAAGCACTGTCACCATTCACAAAACCATTCTCTGCCACTTCTGAACCAATTGTTTCTTCGATCTTTAAGTCCTCGGGGTCTTCTGCTTCTTCCTCCAAGTTTCTCAAGACAATCGGGAGTCTCGAGTCTGCTACAGTGTTCTCTAGCAAAGCAATGTTACTTTCTTCATACTTGGGAAGGAGAGTTCCTTCTGACATTTGCTTGCTGTAGTACTCTCTGTTGACAGCTGCACTCTTTACTGCCTTCTCCAAAATTTCTTTCTCGCCTAAGCGCAATTTAATGGCCATTGTCGAATGACAGGTAAGGCTGTGTGTTTCCAAAAACGATTTATCTTCCTAGGGGAAGGGGGAGAGAGCAAAAAATAAGATTTATCAAAATCGAAACATGGATTTGGCTTAAAGTTGTAAAGTGTATCTACACTGCTGGTTTAATCATGGCGGACATCCATTTACACATTTTACAGACTACAACCCCAAGACCACAGAGTTTAAAATGTGACAGATGTAAGAGAAAAGGAGAACAGGAATCAAAAATGCAAAGGTAGCAAAGGGATGAATGGGAGCAAATTCAGTCACATGATACACTTAGGACTTCTGGCACCCAGGAATGAGCATAGGAGCAATCAGTTAAGGTGAGTTACTCCACTGAATAAAGCAGATTTTGGGGAAAAAGGATACCACATCAGTTTCTGGAAGGAATTTCCAGGCAAAGGGGGAAATCAGCAGTTTCATGTACAATACAGAAAGCCAGAATAGTGTAGGGAGAACCAGATTTTATTCCCAACTTCTCAACAGGAAGCCCGCTGGGTGGGCCAGTCACAGTTCTCTCAGAATTCCCTCAGCCCACCTACTTCACAAGGTGCCTGTAGTACAGAGGGGAAAGGACTGTGATTGTAAGCTGCTTTGAAACTCCTTTTGGTAGAGAAAAGTGTGTATAAAAACGTACTCCTCTTCTTCTTTTACACTGAGCCAGTAACATTTACCATGACGCTTCCATCACTATTTACTTCCTTTATCCCTTGCCTCTCTTTCAAATGGGAACCCACAGTAACTTACACTGTTCTCTCTTCTATTTTATTCTCATAACCCTGCAAGGCAGGTAATATATTCCATGGTAGAGAGGGTGTTTGAACCTGGGTCTCTCAGGCTCTACTCCACTCTAACCACTATACCACACTGGCTCTCACATAACCTTTCAGAGAGCCTAGCAGTCAATGAGGTTTGGACCTTCATGGAAGAGAGACACCACCTTCAGACATTTTCAGGAGTGTCTGCATGGCCATTTTATTTGCCAGGGCTTTTATCAGGGTACAGAATTCAGGCATCTTTTTGAGGGAGGGGATTATCTTTTTTAATGTTTGAAACTATATTTTTAATTGTAATTGGTAAGCCACCTGGAACCACAAGGAAATGCAATGTGTACATATTTCAACTGAGTAAACCACAGGTGTCAAACTCACGGCCCTCCAGATGTTATGGACTACAGTTCCCACCATCCCCTGCCAGCATGATGCTGGCAGGGGATGATGGGAACTGTAGTCCATAACATATGGAGGGCCACGAGTTTGACACCTGTGGTTAAACAATAAGTAAAACAATCTGTCTCCTCCAACTCCTCACTTCACAAGAAGCTGCTTGCACTGCGTAATAAACCAAATTTCAAGATAAAGGGGACTGCCTGAAAAGAAATCCTTAAAAGCCCCAAAAGCACACTCTGCAGAGCAAACCCCATTTCTTACATGGATTCATTTTCGGAATCAACGGTTTAAGAAAAAACAACAGCAAAACAGCAAAACAGAAGCATTAATTACACTAATTATTTCTCACAGAAATAATAAGGGAACCACCTTTTATAGGTAACGATTTATTAGAGTTAGGCAGAGGGATTAGACCATAGGTGTCAAACTCACAGCCCTCCAGATGTTATGGACTACAGTTCCCATCATCCCCTGCCAGCATCATGCTGGCAGGGGATGATGGGAACTGTAGTCCATAACATCTGGAGGGCCGTGAGTTTGACACCTGTGGATTAAACAAAGTTAACTGCACAGTCGGGGGGAAAGTGAATGCTTATAAAAGTCTTACTGCAATAGTGGTCTTGTAGGTTTTCAACAGGAGAGATGCCCGGGCTTCAAGGAATGTCCACAGTTTCACCTCATTGTCCCAGCTCACAGGAAATTCAGAATTTCCAAGGGTGAAGATTCTGTCAATTGCATGTTCCCCTAATAAATGTTCTTTCAGCTCATCTGCAAGAAAGGAAGAGTGTTTGGCAATTTGCCTAAGTATGGCAACCAAAGCAAAGAAAATTTCACCACGAATAATGAGATTTTGCAGAATGGCTCCTTTCCAAACTCTCTCTCTCCTCTCTTTATCATCTGATATTCCTAATCATACTATGGTATACTTTTTGTCACTAATTCAAAAAGCAGGGCTTGTAATTGCTCTACTAATCTTGGTTGCCAACAAGGCAAGGGCAGGGCCTTCATGAGAAGTTAGCCACAAGAAGTCAAAGAGGTTTAGGGCAAAACGAAACATGACACGTAACAGGCAATCATCAAAAGGACTTGCAGGAGGGCAGCAGTTACAAGCTTCCCACAGACACCTAAGTGCAAGTCGCTTCAGCCCCTCCACCCCCCATTTTCCAAGAGTACAACATACCCCGATGAGGGCAGTAACATCCTCCCAGCAGTTTCTGACTGGGAAACCAGTGGAAGAGGGGGACATGAAACTTCTCTTTTCCAACATCATGGCCCCAATCCAAATCTGGCCCCTGCAGCACTCAGAATTGAGTTACAGCTGCTATATCAGCACCTATATCAAGTCCCTCTGATGTTTACATGTTATATGCAAATGTGTAGTTGGGGCGTTTCTTGGGCGTCCCAAGCAATTGTGCAGAGGATTACAGGCTGGGGCAGCTCCATCCTTTAACACAGACATCTTAACACAGCTTATTCACTTTTCTTCACGTTGTACCATCTTCCCCAATATAGCACCTCCAGGTCTTTGAGGGACAAGAAGAAAAGGCAAATGGACGGCAGCCCAATCCTGGCAGGGGAAATACCCCTCTGGAGTGCGGGCTCCCTGGGGCACTTACCCTACGGGACTTTTGGAATCTTTTTTTTACTTTTTGGGCTTCCTGCGCTGCAGGAAAGCTCTTTGGAGAAGGTGGGGTGGCCCCAGAGCGGAGTCGCCCCCGCCCGCCCGACAACTCTGGATTGGGCTGTATATAGTGGTTTTCAAACTATCAAGCATTTGCAAATTGCTTCCTTCATAAACTGGAAGACAGGTCATGTTCTTTGACAACAGTGACTGGCAGAGCTGTCTGGGCCTGGATGGGCTTTAAAAAAACCATAGGTCAACAACTCACTGGATGTATTTGCAAGGCTGAGTTTCCCCCTATCATTTCACTTCACAGTGTTGACCTTCTCACAACAAAACAGATAAGATCCTTAAAATTCTGGTTTGGTTTTTACCTTCAGTCATACAGAATACTCTAAGGAAAGCCAGAAGCTGGGCAGAGATTGGAGGCTCAGTCGAATGCAAGGCAAACACACTGGAACTAACAAAAACGGTGAAGGAGAAGTCAGTTTTTGGTGTCTTGAAAATTATTCTAACATAAAATCCCTTAACCTAAAGGAAAATCAGTTGTGAAGGCATTCACCTGATGTTACTCCCCAGTCTCTTCAATACAGATGTTGAATTATTTATCTCTCATAAGTAATTTCAAACTCATTATTTTATATATGTAAAATTGTCTCAACTCCAAACCTCAAAACATGAACAATGGCATACTAATTACTAGCCACAGTTGAAAAGTCATCAGTGTATATCCTGCATGTATATCAAGCCAATGCAGGCTTACAAAATTTAGGACGGGTGTGTGTGTGTTTGTGCGTGTGTGTGTGTGTGTGTGTGTGTGTGTGTGTGTGTGTGTGTGAGAGAGAGAGAGAGAGAGAGAATGAATATTTTGCCCTTCTATGGACAAAAAGGCAAGATATACATTTTGTAAAATAAATAAATAATAAATAAAAAGATTAAAAACTCAAAATTACCCAGATAAGTATTCATGTGAGCCCAAAAGTTTACAAAAGCTAGCACCAGGCAATCATGATAGGAACCAATTTCATGGGGGAGGGGGCCCTTAACAGACACCCCCCCCCCCCGGTTATTGTTTGTTTCCTCTCCATTAATGGAAACAAGCAGTGAAGGGCCCTAGAAGATAATCTCAACCAGTGTGCCAGAGTGCACGGGAGTCATGTGCTCCTTTAGATATCCCAGTTCCAAGCTTTTTGAGGCCTCTAAAGGTAACAAACTCCACTACGGTGAGGAGCTGCGGCTTAGTGGGAGAGCATCTGAATTGCATGCACCAGTCCCAGGTTCAAGCTCCAGCATCTTCCATTAAAAGGATCACATAGTGAGTGATACAAAAGACCTCTGCTTGAGACACTGGGCAGCTGCTGCCAGAGGAGACAATGCTGACCTTGATAGAGCAAGGGTCTGAATTCAGTAGAAGGCAGTTTCATGTGTATGAATTGGGCTCAGAAGTGAATAAGCAGCCAGTGCAGTTGTCCTAGACAGACATAATATAATCTTTATCATTAGTGCCAATTAGTAACCGGGCTGCTGCGTTTTGCACTAATTGAAGCTTCGGGACAGTTTCGAAGGCATTCCCCATGCAGAGCACGTTGCAGTAATCTAACCCAGACGTGATCACAACCTGGGTGACAATGGCCAAATCTTTGCTTTTCGCTAGAAGAACACGTTTTAGGCCAGTAAAATGAACAAAAAACAAACAAACAAAAAAGAGTTGAAAATGCTGGAAGCCATTACAAGTCCAAAGACCACAAAAGCAGTTTTAGATGAGCAGACAAAAATAGCTAAATGGCTCTTCCATCCCCAAGAGATAAAGAATTCTGAAGTTCTAGGTCAGGGGTGGCCAATCTATGATGCTCCAGACGTTCATGGACTTCAATTCCCATCAGCTCCTGGCAACATGGCCAGTTGGCAGCACGGCCAATTGGCCATGCTGACAGGGGCTGATGGGAATTGAAGTCCATGAACATCTGGAGCACCATAGGTTGGCCACCCCTGTCTAGATAAACACATTTTACTGAAATTATTTACTGTAAATAGATGAGAAGGAAATATTAACTGCACCTATATTACTACAGCACTGCTATGTTACAGCGTTCTACTGGACCTTGAGAGCTTGAAATATTTTTAAATAAAAACCACTTTTTCCATTTGACTTACGTTGGGATGCCAGCGCGAGCTAAGACCTCTGCCTTCATAGCATACAGCCTGTCACTTTTACTCACTCCAAGCTTTATTTTCACTCTGTCATGCGAATTATTATCAAAGAAAAACCCACTGTGGATCACAAATTCAGCATTTGACCGTGTGCCATAAAAAATGTAAATCTAGGAGGATGAAAAGAGAAGTGAAGGGAGAGAAAAATAGCTTAAGATGAATTCTCAAGAATGACACAAATTGCATATCAGACAAAAAAAACCCCCATGACAATCCAGCACTACAGTCCTGCAGAACACAATGCTTGGGAGAGTACCACGTTCAAATGATGCAAAATGCAAACTTTAACCTGAAGGAAAGATTCTTGTTCAAAAGTACTGGCCAAAGTCTTGATCTGTAATTCATGAACTTCTGATCTGTTCACACTACAGAGTTTAGGAATACACGAATAGAGAACTCTGTAGTCTGAACAGATCCAAAGTTCATGAATTACAGACCAAGTCTTTGGTCCTCTCCTGCTTACCTGCAGAAGCTCCTTTTCTGGCTACCTGTAGAAAGGCATGCAACATTAGAGAGCACCATTCTCAAGCATCATAATTCATGTACCTCTGCAGCCTTTTCCCAAACCCAGGTACTGTGAGCTAAACTGCAGTTTTCTTGCAAGTGCTTGCCCTCACGACTCTTACTATCCACAGCAGAAACAGCTGTGCCGTTTGATGGCTTGTAGCCCACATCTCTCGGCTTGAAGCCGAACTTTATGGATCATTTTTGTGGAGGTTAAGAGTTTCAGGATGCTGATACCAATTATGTAATAGCAGAAACCAAAGTATTTACTTAATATTTTGACCATGTCAGTTAAGGGACCGCTGTAATTAGTTCTGAAGAAACAGATCGTTCCCATCCTGTGTACGGGGCTGGTGCACATACATGCATTCACGGTCTCACAAAGTGACTGTGATCATGCTACCATGGCTCAATCAGAAAACAAGACAGCAGGTCCCTAAATAAGTTGTTTTTGCTCTTTTAAAAAGTCACCTGAACTCCCTTTTCTTTATCCGGCTCTCCTTGATCACTGAAGTAACGCACTGGGCAAAGAGAACTGCAGAGATCTAAAAGCTCATATATAAGAGCTAGGCAACAATCATCAGCATTACAATCTCCCTTATGATTAATTCCGGGTGAGGAGGCTCAATAAACCCCCTCTTCATGAGGGTATCCAAAAGAATACTAAGAAGTGTGTCCGTGAGAAAAGGCAGTGAGAAAAGGCAGGTTTTGATCTGTCAAGGGAAAGATGAAAAGGAGATCGTGACCAGGCCTCTCCAGCTAGCCAATCTCTACCTCTGCTTGAGAGAGAGAGTGGAGTGTGTCCAGGGCCTGAAGAAACAAACTCAACCATCAAAGGAACAAAATCAGGACGAACGAGGAGGAAGGTGTTCTCTGAGGAGCAGCACACGTGGCGGAGGAGCCTCACGAGAATTTAGACAGTAAAGAAACATGTCGCTCTGGTAAGCAGGGAGGGAAGGAAGTCGACCCCAACCTTTTTGCACATGGGGGCCAAAGGCAGAGTTTAAGTTAAAGCAATTCTGTTTCTGATCGCCTCCCAACAGGCCTAGGTGGGTCCAGATTAGTGGCTCAAGAGCTTCCCACAGAGCCAGCGTCTACCCAGTGAAGAACAACCCAACATTTGAGTTGCACTCTACATGCCAGGAATAGCTCCAAGCAGTAGAAAGCCAATGCATGGATTTTTGTATTAGGGGTGAGGCTTACAGGTATCAAAGTGAATAAAGTGAATCACTTTGGGGGACAAGGATCCATTTCTCTTCTGTTATCCAAAAGTTAAGGGGTCAACACACCGGAGTGGACAAGGCAAGCCTTGGATTTGGGGGGGGGGGGCGCTGAATGCTGGAGGCAGACAGTGATGCATGTGAGGAGAAGCGGCGCATCCCTTGGAGAACGGGGCCTGACAGCTGCATTAGTTAGTGACAACCTTTTTATTTTCTAGACAGGTAAGTGGTAAGCAGTCAGGCAGTAGATGAACGAGAACTGAGTATTACCAAACTGCAAGCTGCTGAACAAATGATGATGCTCAGGTGAGATCTTTAAAGCACTCACACCTAAGATACATATATATATTTCTACTGCTCCCTCTATCATTCACGGAGTAAATGGATCGAATGACTCACTGCAAAAGTATAAGGCGCCCTATAGATGAAGCAGACCATTCTTTTTTCTTTGCATTGACAAAACGCCGCTGATGTTGCCACCCAGAGAATGCTATTCCCTCCCCCAATGTACACAGCCCTGATGAATGTGGTTTTTAAAAAATCTTTGTAAGAGAAGTCTCACAGGAACATTTCTAGTACAAGCTAGCAGGACTCATTAAGCTAAATGAAAACTGTTTGCATTTTTTGTATTTACATGTAGCTAAACATCTCTGCCGCCTCTTATCATCAGGGCAGCAAAACACACGATACCTTTCACATACAGAAAACCATCACAAAAAGCACCTGAAGATTACCTGTTCTCCAGGCTGAAAATCTTGGAGAGCTACACATTCACAACGATCGTCTTCCAAATTGTAACCAGTAGTGATCTAGCCAAGGGACAGAAGAAAAAAGGATACAATTCAAATTTCTCCTTATTTTTATGAACATGCTTTAGGAAAGATGTTGTAAAGGCCAACTTCACCAGCGTAGTGTAGTGGTTAAGAGCAGGTGGGTTTTAATCTGGAGAACCGGGTTTGATTCCCCACTCCCCCACCTGAGCGGCAGAGGCTTATCCGGTGAACCAGAGGTGTTTCCGCACTCCTACATTCCTGCCAGGTGACCTTGGGCTGGTCACAGTTCTTCGGAACTATCTCAGCCCCACCTACCTCATCAGGTGTCTGTTGTGGGAAGAGGAAGGGAAAGGAGCTTGTAAGCCACCTTGAGTCTCCTTACAGGAGAGAAAGGTGGGATATAAATCCAAACTCCTCCTCTTCTTCTTTTTAAAAGATTAGAGAAGTTTTCAGAAACTTTAAACTCCTAACTACTGCTCCCTTCACCATGAAGAAACACATGTCAACAAGCCACCTTTCTTAAGCCTTCCCTTCCTCGTGACCAGGCAGTGGCTAATGGAGATGGCTTTCCACTCCTGCTTGCTCGTCCTCCACCAGCGGCGGTGCCACCCTGTACAAAAGGACAGACACTGCTTCCCTCCAAACCTCCTACACCCCCCCCCCCCAATCTTCTTCTTAGCTCCCATCCATTTGCTCGGGGGGAGGGGGGGAATGCCACTGATGAACCCAGAAAACCTCCATGCTGCGTGAGGGAAGAAGAAAGCAAAAGTGCTACGAAGTGTTCCCCAGTTGCTGCCTGTCTGAATTGGATCCGGGCGGGAGGTTTGATTATACTTATTCCCTCATTAAGAAGGTACTGTGGGAATCGGCTCTAATTCACGAACAGCAAGACTCCGTGTTATGGATGCAGAAGGAAGAAATCAACTTACTTGAGATAAGGGGGAAGCTCTGAAAGATACCCTCTCTACGACTGCTGCAGGTCCAGAGCTAGCCCTGTTGAGTTCCCAGTCACTCCCACGAGGGGCTCCACAGCACAGTGCTGCAAGAGCTAGATTCTGTGTCACACACACTTCAACTCTCAGTGTGTTTTTCGTCTCTTTAAATCGGGAGGAGGAGTGGATAACTGTGACTCTTTGGGGGATACTCTCTTTAGAGAACTCCAATTTATTTGCAAATAATCCCTTTATCTGAAACTTGGGTAATTATTCTTGGATGCTGAAGGGATTTCACTGCGAGGGCTGTCACAAGAGGAGGAACTTACTCCACTTAACTATTTTTTTTAAAAAAATCACAAGGCTAACACAGACGCAGCCCTCACAGTGTGATTTTTATAAAGTTGGAAGGTCAATTACATGCAACGTACCCAGTAGTGGGATTCAAATAATTTAACAACCGGTTCTGGTGGTAGGATTTAAATAATCTAACTACTGATTGTTTACACGTACCATTTTAACAACCGGTTCTGCCGAAGTGGTGCAAACCTGCTGAATCCCACCACTGAATGTACCCTTGCTGAGAACACGGGAAAGGACCATTTTTAGTCACAAATTCTGCCTAAATATGGAAGCTAAAAACCATATAATGCAATTGTACAATGAAGACACTGTAGCCTACAATTTAGGTGTTTCCAGGTTAAGCTCTGAAAGATGGAACGGGTGGCGGCCGGCTTTTGCGGCATGCGTACCTCGGCCTGTACCCTAAAAATATTGAGAAAATGTATTTCATTCCTCCATTTCCAATACTGCTGTTTAGAGACATTTGCGAGGTTCAAGTTTTCTGCAGAGAGCTTGAGTCATTTGCAGCTCTGGGGCTGTGTGCTGTTTCACTCTTACATGTACTACAGGATCTTTTTTAAATGTGCTGTTGCTGGGTTGCTGTCTTTGCCAGCAACAGGGATAGGTATTCCATGGTGCCCTGTAAGTTGATATCTCACTGCCGTTGCCTGGGAGACCATGTTAGATTTTTGAAGTTCAATTAACCTGTTCTCTCCCCACCCACCCCCCCTACCCCCAGTCCCACGTGGTCTGTTTTCCCCCATTTTTGAGCACCTGAGAGATCAAGCCGGCTAACGTGAGAGAACCTAAGCACCTCAACAGGAGAAGTGCCAAGAACTAACTGGCCAGATCTAGTGGAAGAGAAGACATAAAGGCAGGGTGGGAGAATCTCACAGCACGGTGCTTTGAGAGAAAAAAAAAGTAAATCCAAAGCATTAATGGATAATTCTGATTGGAAATATGGATCCCCATTTCCTCACATTCATAACTATATTCCTCAGTGTTCATTAAACTCCAGAGGAACATTCCCACCTACATTATGGTAAAGTTGCAAATAACTAATAACCAAGTTAGAACAGACTAATGTGCCAGGGTAGGATACAACAGATATTGAGGGAGTGGCTTTTTATGTATCCGGAGACAGCTTAATGCTGAAATATGAGATATGAGTTATAATACAGTGCTGGCCTGGTTTATAGCTACTGATTCTTTCCACAGTTAAATGGTCAAAGGACAGGATTATAGAAGTGAGCCAGATTTAAAAACAAAACAGTTGCTTTCAGTCAAGCAGGAGACCTCCAGGACGATCTCTGTGAACAAACTAGGCTAGATAGTGCTGGGCTGCACCACGCTACAGAGGGAGTGGAAAGGGGCCATCGAGTCACAAATGACTTTATGGCAATCCTGTAGGGTTTACAAGGCAAGAGGCATTCTGAAGTGACTGCCTCTGCATGGGCAGAGAGAGAGTCTGGAGAGAACTGTGACTGGCCCAAGGTCACCCAGCAGGCTTCATGTGAAGGGCAGGGGAATCAAACCTGGTTCTGCAGACTGGAGTCTGCTGCTCTTAACCGCTACACCACACTAATATACTAGGATCAAATAAGAGAGTGTCAGTTGCTTCTTTATGCAATCTGCAATCTTTGCACCGGGGATGAACTAACTTAGTCTGCAAAGAGATTCCTGAACACAACAATCCATTTTGGACTAAAGCTATGTCCTGAGCCAGCAGCTTCTCAACCCACCCCCAACTTTACTATCAGCTGTGGGGACAGAGTTCTTGTGCTCATTTAGCATCCCTGTTTGGAATATTCCGAAATATTCAAGAAGGCTGACAGTATTTTTATTTCTCACTGTGTTACATTGTAGAATTGTTTACATGGACTGTATTGCTTTATAGAGAGCCCTCTGGCACAGAGGGGTGAACTACAGCATCCTCAGTCAAAACTCTGCACACGACCTGAGTTCGATCCTGGGGGAAGTCAGTTGCAGGTAGCCAGCTCAAGGTTGATTCAGGCTTTCCTCCTTCCCAGGTTGGTAACTTAAGTACCCAAATTGATAGGGGTCAAGTGCAGACAACCGAGAAAGGCAGTGGCAAACCAAACCCCATAACCACAGCCTAGTAAACATGATATGACTTCACCCCCATGGGTCAATGAGGACCTGGTGCTGCCAGAAAACTGACTACTTATTGTTTTGTAGACTGCACTTTGTAAATGTTCAGTTTTCATTCTGAATATGATTTCAACAACCTTGGAGAAAACTGACTGATATATACTACCATTAAACTTTAATCAACAAACAGGGAACAGAGATAAAACTTATATTAAACCCTGTAGACAAACAATGAAATATCTGGCACACAAAAATCCACTACATGCAGACGATATTATTACAACGGAGATATACTATAGGGAGTTAACTTGCAACTTTATTGCAACTTCACTTTATTGCAAACTCCTGCTCTTCAGCCAGTGTCAAAGTGATCAACGAATTAAAAACATGCATGGCACATGTCTGTAATCCTCTCTTGCCTGAAAAGATACACATCAGGGAATTTTCAAACTTCTGAACATTTAAAAAAAACCACACCCCGCTTTTATAATAACTGGGAAACAAGACACTTGAGTGAAAATTAACACATTTCAGCCTTTAACAATTAACACACTTGAGTGAAAATTAACACATTTCAATGTGATCAATATTTCAGAATCCATGCCACGTTACTGAACTCCACAATTTATTAACACAGGCACCCCATCGTTATATCAAGAGAACCCCTCATCTTGTGTCTGTTTTGTAGAACTCGGCATCAGTGGGAAAAGACCAGAATAAACAATGGCCTCAAGTTTGTGGAATCGAGGGGCCCACCACAAGTTGAGAGGGCAAGAAAGCCCCATTTAAAAAACAAAACTGAAAGCATGTTGCTTCTTTTCTTCAGCTACACTCTTTTAAAACACCAGCTGATAAATATGGTGGACGTTACAAAAGTCTAACCCAGGAGGTTCTGTCCCTCAAAGTTCAACGTGGTTTTATTGGGGTCTTTTGTTTGACCTGTGCTGGATGATGCCCTCTGCCCATTAGGGCTCTCCGCCCCTGACAGAACTGGTATCCAATCTGACTGTCAGGTCACAATGCTGCTAAGGATTAGCACTGAGAAATGCATGAAGACAGGATTCTTGACAGAGTTCTTAGAGCCGGGATGATCTAATTAGTAGTGTCAGAAGCAAGAAAAAGCAGGATGGACATAGTTCCAACTAAAACCAAAAGAGCCTTTTATTATTTAGCTTGTGGGAGGGGGGGGAAGAAAGGCCTGTGGGGCAGAGCAAGAATAGAGATGCATTATAGCTGACTGACTGGAGAAATATCTCAGCACCATCTCAGCAGACTCCAGAGTAGACAACGCCTCCTGCCTACCAGTTGCGAGGCAGCAAGTCAGGATTTTCTGGGCCGTCGACGTGAAAAAGGCAGGTGAAAAATGGGGCTCCTGGGCTTATTTGTTAAAATATTTGTATCCCCCCTTTTCTTGGGGTTCAAAGCAAATTTAACACATCACTTAAAACACGACTATTTTTTTAAACCAACAGAACAAAGCCCCAGATACCCCAGCATCCCCGCCAAATTCTTGGACTCTACATCCCATTAAAAGCCCTGGGGAATAAAATGGACTTGAAACCACTGATAATATTGTTTAATGGGATTGATGGGAGCTGATGGAGGATGGGAGCTGAGTGAGAGAGCCAGCAAGATCCCAGTTCAGATATCGCACAATCAGCCACTAATCACTGGACAATCTCAGGGATGGGAAAGGAGCTTGTAAGCCACTTTGAATCTCCTTACAGGAGAGAAAGGTGGGGTATAAATCCAAACTCTTCTTCTCCAAGCTACTGCCTCTACTACCTTCACTCCACCTTATGTGTCACACAGGGATAATTCTAGATCACTGCTCAGCTCAGCCCAAGTTCATCTGATCTTGGGAGTCCTGGTTAGTACTTGGATGGGAGATCATCCAACTGGGGATTGCTAAGCAGGAGGAGGCAATGACAAACCACCTCTACTTGTCTCTTGCCTTGGAAACCCCATGGATGGGGTCACCATGAGCAGGTTGTAACTTCTTACAGAACTAGTGTGTTGGACAATGAATGCCAAGTGCTATAAATGCTTCAAAATGCTGCACACGAACTACTATGACTTCTGACTAAGCAATCAGGAACGTGAGGCAGCAAGACATAAATTGTTATTTCTGTAGAATATTCTTCTCACCTCTACAGAAGCAAATCTAGTCAGACTGCTGGAAAAAAAGCACAACTCTGGGCAGTCATCTCTTCCCTGGATTGAAGGTTAGGACTAATTCAGATATGAAGATATTACAACCAGACATATTTTATATTTTTAATGAATTCTCTAGCCATCAGGGTTAAATGGGAGAAAAGTGGACTCATTCAAGTTTCAGTCAATCACAGTGAACATTAAGAAACTAAAAGTCCTGCTGGATTAGATGAGTGTCCACCTAGTCCAGCATCTGGTCTCACAGAGGCCAACCAGTTTCACTGGAAGGCCAACAATAGGATTTAGAGGCTAAAACCTTCCTCAGTAAGAGACAGAACTGTTCAGGATTAACACAATTGTGACAAAATATATGGGTAGCAACTCCATTACAGTTCTAGTGGCGATCCATTTTATGATTTCAGAGGAGGATCGGCATGTTTGGTAAACTTCTATTTATACTATGTTCTGACCTAAGAGCAAACCCTGCTTTGCTGTTGCTGGACTGTATCTTAAAGGATGCCGGCAAGATAATTTATGGTTACTTTTAGGTCTGCAACAAACAACATTTTGTATGGTTTGCACATTCCTTGCTAAAGACTCCAAGTAGTGGCTTGATCCTGATTTGCATGAAAAGCGCCAAGCACAGTTTTTCTGGTTTGTATCTACAGAAACTACTGTGCTAGGCTCATTGGGGGAGAGACAGAAACAGAGTTCACACCAGTCAAGATTTTAGTTTCTTTCAAGGCTTGCTCACATAGCAGCAACCCATGGTTTGACTATTATAGCTGAGCTAGGCCACTGCCTGGGACTTTTGATATAATACAAAATTAATATTTTATAACATTTACACCTTTTATTGAAATGGCAGGAACATGGTAACACCAATTCAAGACTGAAATGGACAAGTGACATTTCTGTGATGCTCAATCTTTTAATGATGAAGGAAGTTACAAACTACAGGGGGTTGGATCCCAGCCATCCAGGCTGCTGGAAGTAGTTGCATAAAAGCTCCAGTTGCATAAAAGGCAAGAAAGGCAATTTTGACCTTCCTCCTCACAGTACCTGCCTATTTTCAGTCCATGCAGGTAGTGTAAGCCTCCCCTACAACCTCTTCAGCACTCAGAGGCAGCTGCTGGGAGAAAAAAGCACCACATAGGATCCAGCTCAAACTGTATTTCAGAGTCCACCGTGACATAACTGATGGCAGAAGTTCTCCAAATTTGAGAGAGAGTCATGCATTTTATCCTTACTTCCCTTGTAACTGTGAGTTCTCTATGATCAAAAACCTCAAGACAGAGGCACAGAGTTAATCAGGTGATTAGATCAGTGTCCCGAGCTGAGGTGAGAATATTTTGGACTTTTATCAGGCTGGTTTAAAGACAACAAAACATTTATGCATCATATATTTTAAAGTAAAATTAACTACCGGTATGTTAAGGCCTACCCATACTTTCTCACATACTGCTCCCCTGTTTTCTTTAAGACTTGGGTGACTGACAGCTTCATTTCCAAAAACCATTCTATTCTTATAGCAGTCGGTCTAAAAAAAAAATCTGAAAACTTCACAGCTAAGGAGTGCTAAGGTTTAGGAAGTATCAGGTGACCAACTGAATCGGAGGAATTCCAATGGAAGGGATCAATTGAGAAAGCGTGGTGTCTGAAAACAGAAGATACAATTTGGGTTTACAGAAGACACGGGTACCAGAGGAACAATAATTGAAAGAAGGGCACTGAAACAGACAATGGTCAACAGATTAATCAGACCAAGGAGATGATATTTTAATAATGCAAACAGAATTTCACATTTTCTTGGCTTTGGTGAAAGATTCTAAACACATGAAATTGATTCCTCCCTCAGCCTCCCTGGCCACCAATTTTCAAAGGATACGTCTACACATGCCAGTTTACCAAAACTGGGTTTTAGGTTGGTCACCCAATATACCAACAAGGCAACACTTTCACTGACCAGGTCTCCCCAATCCATAATTCTAAGTG
The DNA here is from genome assembly GCF_021028975.2 of Sphaerodactylus townsendi. Lineage (NCBI taxonomy): Eukaryota > Metazoa > Chordata > Lepidosauria > Squamata > Sphaerodactylidae > Sphaerodactylus > Sphaerodactylus townsendi. The sequence continues at coordinate 159,168,562 of NC_059426.1, forward strand.
TGGCTGAGAGACAATACAGCACTTTCGTCCTTCTTTCAGAAGACCCAGTCTCAGTTAGCTTTGGGAGTACCGCCCTCCTGTATCCAAGGCAAGAAACTTCGCCACAAAAGACTGCCCCCAAACACAGCCATTTAAGGCACTAGTTCAGGGGTGGCCAACCTATGGCACTCCAGATGGTCATGGACTGCAATTCCCATCAGCCCCTGCCACCATGGTCAATTGGCCATGCTGGCAGGGGCTGATGGGAATTGTAGTCCATGAATATCTGGAGTGCCATAGGTTGGCCACCCCTGCAATAGTTTGTTTGGATCAATACATGACACAGCACACAGCTTTATAAAGTCTGCTAGGCAAATTAATCATTTTGGAGCACAGACCATCACATTCCTATCCAGGGAGGAATCCTCGAATAAAGTCAGTGAAAAAGAATATCCTTACCAGCCCATTGGTGTGATTACACATATCCCATAGAGGAATCAGAGCTAAGGTAACTCGGGAACCATCCTCAGCAGGGATCTGGTTTTGTCGTGTCATGACGGATGATACCGCCCATCTACAAGCAACAAATACACAGCTCAGTGGGTTTAACAGAAAAAGACACAGATCACACAGCTTACAGCAATCCTTCCCAGCTTTCTACCAATGGCAGAAAATATTCAAACCTTTACACATTGTGTATCACTGACAACTGGAATTATACATTATTATTAAACATCTGCAGTATCCTAATTTTTGAAAACTGTTTTCACAAACTAAATGTAAATGAAGCAGTGAAATTTTCCACAAATATTTTGGCACTGTTTGTACAGGAGTCACATGGCAACTTTATAATATCACTAAAGATGCCAGAAAATTAAACTGTGTTCCAAAGAGCAAATTCAGACATGCAAAAACTTGTATTCGTGTTGTTGTTACAATTACACCCCTAGCAAGAGGAAATATATTTTCTTTTATTTTTACAGTGTTCTAAAATGTCTGACTGTCACTGCTGGATAAGAGATATATAACAAGAAAATTGGGACGGACTATATTATGACCACAGTGTTTAGAAACAGCAATAAAAATAATAGCAATTGGCTAGCTGAAGAACTTGGAATTTAAAATCCAGATGGCGCAAACAATTACATTCTACAGCTAAAATAACTGCATTCCACAACCTTTTAATTTAAATGCTGTGAGTGGACGGGAGATTCATGATTAATAACTCGATTATTTTTCCTGGGAAGCATTTGAAATCTTAATAATCTACTTTCTAGATAAAAAGGGTAACCCACCTGTAATCATCGTAAGTGAAAGAATCCTTTAATGGCAATTTGCTGGCATTAGGATGGGTCTGAAAAAGAGGAGTCGGGAGGAAGAGAGGGGGGAAAGGGGGGGAAAAACACACACACACGGAAACAGAAATCAGTCAGCAGAATTTCATTATTTAGCTGCCTAACAGATCCTAACAAGAGCCAAATGAAGCAGGAGGCGTCCAGCCGTGCTACAGAGGGATCATCATGCTATTATGCTCTCATACATCACTGTCAACTTAATTTGTTGTGCCCAGCAGCCGCCATAAATCTGTTTCTTCATATTTCAAAGACTGGAACCCACAAACAACACATTCTCTCTCTCTTTCACTGGGGAAAAGAATTTAAGGTGGACTTCCATCGCCCTGCCAGACATGAAAACTGGACTGTGAAGTCAAGGTTGCTTCTTCTCCCGCCTTGGTATTTTAACTCTGTCTTGTTCGCACTTTTTACAATTATCTTCTAAACCCCATTTCCATGCATTGAAAAGATGTGTGTGTGTGTGTGGGGGGGGGTGTTGTTTTGGTTTTTTTCCTACTCACAGGTTGCAGGCCCTTCAGAAGCCCCAACAGAGGAAAATCTCAAAGGGGTTCGACTAACAGGCATAAGCTGTTAACACGGGCTGCACCCCAGTCAAAACCAAATAAAACTAACAAGGCAATTGGATTCCTCCTCTGAAAATGCCATTCAGACTGCACGTCTGAAGAGAGGGCATAGAAAGTGACCTTAATTATGAGGAAATAAGGATGATTTAAAAGAAGATATAATTATGGAGGACTTGCTCTTCCTTCCCCATCAAGCGAATGAAAGCTACTTCAAGTCCGCTCCGCTTCACAGATTCTTAAGTGCTACCACAGCTACACCTGACTTTAAAATAATATTTAAATTTTGTTGGGGGGGAAAAAACACACGGCCTCTTGTCTATTGAGCCCCATTAACAGTATCATTTCAATTACATTTGAATAGGCAGGTTTCAGTAAGTGATCAAACAAATGGTTGTTTCCAACGATACAAATGAGTTGTGCTTGGGTGTATCTTTGCAGCGCTGCCGTTAATGCAAGGAGCTCTCCGTAGCGCGTCTTTTCTCTCTCTCTTTTTTTTTTACTCTTGATGCATTAGCATCACAAGTGCATGGTAATTTATCATCTCTCACAGTAATGTACTTGCTGGCACTGTGTTGCAGGACAGTAGGGGATGAGGTAAAAGTGGCTCAGACCATAAATCAATTAGAAAACAAAAGCTTGTGCTCAGTGCACAATTTTAGGCAAATTATATATTACAAAAGGTTGCCAATTGGGTGTTACGTCCCAGGTGCCTGCTCTTGCCAACCCCTTAAACTAGCCCGGCTCTGTGGATGGAGCGGTGTTGACCATTCTTGTAGGAAGTAAGCTATTCGGTTTGCGTGCAAAATTCCATTTCCAATTACTTTGCTCTAGTTTTTTTTTAAACAAACAAACAAACAAACATGCATATATACAAAGTCATCTGGGTTAACTAGTTCAGCCCATTTTATTAATACCATCTCGATAACGCAGTGCTTCGAAAGTTCCAATTCAGACAAAACGTTGATCACTAGGTATACTGCAAACGGCCAAACTTTTAAAGCAAAACCAGGTTCAGTACAGCATGCCCAACTAATCCTATTTGCAGCTGTAACCCCCGTGGAAGGTAACAGCAAGAATGAAAGCCAAATCCTTGGGCAGGGTGAACCTCCCACCCAGGAGTATTTGAGTGAAAATTCACTTCCCAATGAACAATTTTTCATTCTTGTTTAATTTATATTTTGTACATAAACCTGAAATTCTTAGACAACCAGACATTCCTCCAGGCAACTTTGAAAAAAAAGACCTAGGCACATCATAAAACAAACTTACACAGCAAAACTCGGTTATTATATTTAATTTCCACGTAACAATTCAACCTGAGCAAAAAAGCAGCTCTTGCCACTAAAGTCACAAACTGGGAGATCCAGCTTTCTCAAGTGGCTAGAATGGCTCTGACGCCACCTACTGGCATTGGAGTAAGATGCATTTAAAACCAAGAAACAAAATTAGACTGGCCTGTGTATTAAGGGCATGCCCTGTTTTCTTCAAGGTGGAGCTGGACATCATCTGAGTAGTTCAGATTCCTTAAAGACACTAGATTCAAGGCTAATTGTACCCTTTGCACTTGATAACCAATGCAAATGGTTCTTTCTCCCACCCTGGACATTCCACAGGTATATATACTCCACTTGTTTTACTACCATCAGATCCTCTGAAGATGGCAGCCACAGATGCAGGCAAAACGTCAGGAGAAAATGCTACTGGAACACGGCCATGCAGCCCAGAAATCCTACAGCACACCTCAAATTCATTTGCCAGACTAAATACAGTGATTTCCCCACCTCAGGAGAGGAGGGTTCAAGACTCGATCAACCACAGCATTGAGAAACTGCTTTTTTGCTAGCTGGCCATGAAACTGATGAATTAAAATATATTAAAAACATAATACAAGCAAGGACAGCAGCCTTCTGAAGGTTTACCTGGCTGCCTTAAACCAATCAAGGATGAGCTTTAGTTACCAGACAAGTTTTAACAAGGCAGACATTCTTAAAAGAGTTCCTTCAGAAGGTAAAAAGGTAAAGTTTCCCCTTCAGTCATGTTCAACCCTGGGGTACCACTGCAAACAGTGATTTTATAGACAAGCCGTTTTTGTGGGGTAGTTTGCCATTGCTTTCCCCGGCTATTCTTTACCCCCTAGCTATGGGTACTCATTTACCGACCAAGAAATGGATGGATGACTGAGGTGACCATGAGCCAGCTGCCAGGATCTCTGACCTACAGGGGTCTCGAACTCCTGACCGTTTGAGTGGCAGTGCAAGAACTTAACCACTACGCCACATGGCTCCTCTCCTTCAAAAGACCATTACACAAAACAGGTGTACGAAAAGATCCCATTCTTCACCCTTTCCTAGAATACTGCCCTTCTAGGAAAGAGGCAAGATGAAACAGTCTCGTCATACACCCTAAGGAAACAGGAAGATATCTACCAGAAGCGGTCCATCCCATGCTATTCTGGCCCAGTCCATTATTTTCATTAATAGCAACATGTACCTCTCCACTGCTACTGCAGGCTTACTGAACAGTGCCAGCATCTCATCCACTTTCCAAAGCTAGCTATTTTAATACTGAAAACAATCGGTGTCCGTCACACACCTTTAAAAGATTCATACTTCCCGTTTCATTGCTTATTTCCATTCAAGCAGATTACTTGTTAAATTAAAGGGTTATTTTACTGATGAAAAACTGAAACAGATGATGTTTTAGAAAAGCGGACGGAGACCTGTCCAAACCTCCGGATCAAGAGTCCATCGGTATGATGTACAGAGATGTCCAAATCATAGTTCACAGGGCCTATAACCAACGGTGGGGGGGTCCTACCAACCAACTGGACAGGAAAGGAAGCAGCAGCAACTTCCAGGAATTCTGCCCCCAACTTGAAGCAAGAACTCCCCACAATCTTCCCTTCAATTTAAATTTTAAAATTGCATTTTAATTCATATTAAACCACTATGCCAGCATGGTGTAGTGGTTAAAAGAAGATGGATTCTAATCTGGAGAACCGGGTTTGATTCCCCCTCCTCCACCTGAGTGGCAAAGGCTTATCTGGTGAACCAGATGTGTTTCCACACTCCTACATTCCTGCTGGGTAACCTTGGGCAAGTCACAGTTCATTCAGAACTCTCTCAGCCCCACCTACCTCACAAGGTATCTGCTGTGAGGAGGGGAAGGGAAAGGAACTTGTAAGTCACTTTGAGTCTCCTTACAGTGAGAGAAAGGTGGGATATAAATCCAAACTCTTCTTCATATCTAACTTTAAAAAAAGGTTTGTTTAAAGCTTTAAACAAAACTGTTTTGTTCATCTTTTTATTTTTATATTAAATTTCTAGACCACTCCTCCCCTTTCAGGCTCAGGGTGATTAACAACATTGTAATCATATAACATAAATCCAGTAACCGTAGCTAAAACAGTATAATAGTATAGTTTACAACTAACAAAATAAATGTGGTGACACAATTACAGTCTACTAAAAATTCCCATAACAAGAAGTTTGGATTCAGGCGGGATTCAGTCCATCTGCTTCAACAGCTCCACCTACAATGAAGTTCGAAAAATACCATATAGAATCATAGAGTTGGAAGAGACCCCAAGGGCCATCAAGTCCAACCCCCTGAAATGCAGGAACACACAATCAAAGCAGTCCTGACAGATATATAGATTAGTATCTTGATGTTGCCTCTAAAACTGTACAGGGTGATGGTGGAAGAAAAGACATACATACACATTCAGAACCCCACACCATTGGTACTTTGTAATACATAACGGTACACGTTAGAAACATTCAGCGAAAGCAGAATTTCATAGTTTAATACGATATTTTCAAACTCACTGCCCTTTCCTGATCCCAAATAGAAGAAGAGTTGGATTTATATCCCCCCTTTCTCTCCTGTAAGGAGACTCAGAGGGGCTTACAAACGCCTTTCCCTTCCCCCCTCACAACAAACACCCTGTGAGGTAGATGGGGCTCTGTAGAGCTGTGACTAGCCCAAGGTCACCCAGCTGGCATGTGTGGGAGTGGACAGGCTAATCTGAATTCCCCAGATAAGCCTCCACAGCTCAAGCGGCAGAGCGGGGAATCAAACCCGGTTCCTCCAGATTAGAGTACAACTGCTCTTAACCACTACGCCACTGCTGCTCCTCATACCCATCTCCACATGAGACTGCATTTTGCCACAGCGTTTGCACTGAACTGGGCACAGCACACCAACCACTACTGAACTGCCATGCAAAATAATACCGTCTCACAGAAAAAGACGCACATCAGAGAGCGGCACTGTAAAGAAGTTAATTACTGTATTTCTGAAAACGCTATCCAAAGTGTTTTAACATGCAAGAATCTCTCGGGTAAAATGACCAAGAGAAGAATGCTCTGATTAAAAAAAATTGATTCGGCGTGCAGCTTTCCCTTTTACAGTTCTGCAGTAAAAATGAAATCTCCCTAACAAACACTTAATAAAACCTGTCAATATATCTAGAAAGAAAAATGACACAAATGCATTAAGTATTAAATACCCTTGGAAAAAGTCACATATTCCATGAATTTTTGATGTACTATCTTGACATTAATGTAAAACCTTGATATTTATAATTGACAGATATTTAATAAAGTATAGAATACGGCGGCTGCACAGCATGCAAATTTTTCAGGTTGATCAAAAAGAGATAGACACATATTCAAACGGAGCAACCCGTTGATGAATGGCAAAAATCCAGTGTAAGTTCATGCACCCAGAACTCTTGAGCTTTAGAAACAGGATTGCTTCACTTCGGCTGAAACAACTCCCTCTATATTCAGATTTTTTAAATCACTGCAAATGGAAACAGTGTAACTAAAGATTACTTTAAAAACCGGTGTTTTGTTTGACATAAGTCGTAAGGCTATTTACACAAATGATTGTATGCTTAATACATCTGGTTGTTGGGAACGAGAAGAACAGAGAATTAAAGAGAAGAAATGAAAGAATGGATCATGGCACCATTATCTAGTGTCAGTACACCTTTAGTGCAGAACCCCAGCTTTGCCAGACTATGGGAACATGACAAAGCCATTTAACAATTTACTTAAAGAATGGCCTTAACACACGTGAGACAAATTCCAAACTGATGTCATGTGCTGATGTAGGGAAAGTACCATCACTCCTATTCTTTGCAATGATAGCTTGGATCATTATTCCAAGATTGGGGGGGGGGGGGGGGGGAAACCCGGAACAAACACCCCCCCATGTAAGACTGAATCTGGCCTATTATCAAAGTCCTTACAAGGTGCACAGCTCTTATAATTACGGTCCACATGTGCAAAAATCAACTAGAATACTAATCTGAACGATCTGTATCCCAACCAGGCAGTGGCATTAAAGAACTGCGATACAATATACCATTCTGAATTATTAGATTATATACCGTGTTTCCCCGAAAATAAGCCCTATCATGATTTTTCAGGATTTTTGGAGGAGGCTTAAAATATAAGCCCTACTCCAAAAATAAGCCCTACCGGTAGTTGCAGATCAGGATGGTGTGATCCAGCAGGGTGCTCCCTGCCAATGAGGATGCAGCTCGCATCACACGTGACAGGGAATCAATGGGGCTGCCGAGAGCCCGCCTTAATGAATTGTGAAGGTATCGCATTTTCCCAAAAATAAGCCCTCCCCCAAAATAAGCCCTAATGCATCTTTTGGTGCAAAAATTAATATAAGATCCTGTCTTATTTTCGGGGAAACACAGTATGAGTTCCCTGACTTAGTCAAGATACACGAATGGCTATTATTAACGATGAAGTTGCATGCTGCAGAATAAAACCACTGGTTCACTGCCAGATTCAGGCCTTCAGAGACCACATCTTCTGGCTAGCTATAGTTTGCCTAGTACTGAGAAGAGAAGCCAAATATCTTTTTTAAACGCCACCTGATATGAGGATCTTATGTTAGTTATCATCTCAATGTGAATTCTACTTAAGACATCGGAGGGGAGAAATTAAAGACACTTTTAGACTCTGAGTGATTTAAGTATTAAAGCACGCTTCTTTAAACTGATGAGGTCAACACACACACACCCCTCGCTGGCCAATTAAACTGCATTGTGGCCACATTCTCGGTAGAACCTTACCTCCGTTCTAGTCAAGTCTGGCCCGCTGCTGAATATAACAGCAGGAGAGCAAGAGAAGCAACCTCATTAACACCCAAACTGGATGCAGCGTGATAGTTTCGGCCTAGGATGGAGAAGAGTAAAAAGCAAGCATGCTCCACAATATGTGCGCACCAGACCCCGTGCAGGAGGTTTTCTGGCACTTCTTGTCTCTTTCTCAGATTTAAAAACGGTTGAAACAGCACCTCTGAACCAAAGCTCTTCTGTGTAGAATCTAGCCCTGGCCTAGATAAAAGTGGGGTTGGTACTTGGATGGGAGACCACCAACGAAGTCCAGGATCACTACACAGAAGGAGGCATTGGCAAACTACCTCTGACTGTAAATGGACTGATAAATGGACTGATAACCCTACTCACAATACAATGCACTCAACCACACCTTTGCATGGCAAGTTTCACCCAAACACTTACTGAATGTATTGTCGAAGGCTTTCACGGCCAGATTCAACTGGTTGTGGTGGGTTTTCCGGGCTGTGTGGCCGTGGTCTGGTGGATCTTGTTCCTAACATTTTGCCTGCATCTGTGGCTGGCATATTCAGAGGTGTATCACAGAGAGAAGTCTGTTTCACAGTGTGTCATGCAGGCGAAACGTTAGGAACAAGATCCACCAGACCACGGCCACGCAGTCTGGAAAACCCACCACAACCACCTTTGAATGTGTCCTGCTTTGAAAACCCCCATGGCAGTTGCCATAAGTCAGCTGCAACGATGGCAAAAACAACACCAACAAGTAGAATCTGTAGTTAATATAGACGGCTGTGTTGGCCCAGGGCAAAAAAATTGGAATATGCAGAATATGTTAGCTGCAATTCAGTTCAGTAACCTTTATTAGGCATTTACAAAACAAGAAGGGGAAAAAATGTCAAAATATAATGCAAGGTTAAGCTTAGCAAAACCTGAGGTATTTTTCTAACCACACCAGACTTTCAAAAGAAATTTAGCTACAACTTCAGATATCTCAACTTCAGTATTATTAAGCAAATTAATCATTTTAGCGTTGCCAGATTTAGCTGCAATTTCAAACTGAGTTTAATCATGAGTTATTTTATTGAAACCCTTAGCTTCATCGGTATCAGCTTTAAAGAGTGATGATCAGGGTGAAGTAATGGGGAACTGGAAGACTGCTCTGCTCAGGGATATTTCAAGCCTCTTCCTTCAATCTTTAGCTTCAAAGCTTGGTTATTTACGGCATGACAGAAAATAGGTTGCCAGTGTTCTATCCCGCTTCTCTGCCCCAGGTCTGTAACTAGTTAGAGAAGAAGTACAAGTAGGCAGGACCTATTTTTAAGTTCAAGAAGGAGGAGGAGGAGAGGAGTTTGGCTTTATATCCCCCCTTTCTCTCCTGTATGCGACTCAAAGGGGCTTACAATCTCATTTCCCAAATAGGCCTCTGCGTTCTGCAGAGGCCAATTTGCTGGTAGTCCCCTGCCCCTCATCGATACGGCTGGCCTCTACCCGGGCCAGGGCCTTTACAGCCCTGGCCCCGTCCTGGTGGAATGCTTTACCATCTGCTGTTCGGGCCCTGCGGGACCTTTGAGTGAAGGATTCCTTGGGAGCCTGTAAGACCGGAAGTTATTCCACGGGCGCTGGGGGATGCCAGCTGCAGACTGCCCGCCCCGGAGCCCCCATGACAGTTTTACCATCTTCAACATTGCCTGATCACTGATACCATCCATGTTTGGGCAATGCTGGCCCTCCTGGCCTTTGGGTTGGGCGCCATCTGTGCATGCCTCTGGGCATGTATTTTTATTTGTAATTTTTGGAATTGCTGCTATAATGTATTTTAATGAATTTTAATGTTTTATCGTTATATTGTATTTATGAGACCTTATATTGTATTTGTTTTATGTCTCATTGTACACCGCCCAGAGCCCTTCGGGGGTTGGGCGGTTTATTAAGTCTAATAAAATAAAATAATAATAATAATAATTTCCCTTCCTCTCCCCACAACAGACACCTTGTGAGGTAGGTGGGGGTGAGAGAGTTCCAAAGAACTGTGACTAGCCCAAGGTCACCTAGCAGGAATGTAGCGTTAAGAGTATTTGGCAGCTATGTATATTTAAGTTTTGTAGGAGCAATACCACTTGCATCCTTCGGATAATGCTGAGCAGCTGCCTAATTGAGGTGACCTTTGCCAGCTGCTTAATTGGGGCTTGGCTTCTACATACCTACTGCTACTTTTGCTACCTCTTTCTCTGTTCATGCACATTACTGTGTATGATTCTTCTTCCTAATATTGATGTATGTTTTATGTCAGTGCTTATGCACTCAAGTTTTTTACTACTTTCTTGCGTATATATGTTTTGTAGCCTGCTTTATCCTTTTTTAAATTCTATATAAAAAGAAGTAACTTTCTTAACCACTCTGCTGCGTTTATTATTCAACTCTGCTAAAGATAGGTTATGTGAGCAAGCCTTCTCTCAGGTTTTGCACCCAGGTTCTATCAGGTTATGGCCCCAGACACAGGCCTGTTTTGTTGTGCCAGAGTTTAAATAGAGTTTGTTTGTTTTTTCTTCCTCTCCCCCTTGTTTGTTTTTTGGAGTGGAAGCCTCTGCCTGTATGCCTGGCTTGGTTTTCAGGAGGTGAGAAGAATAAGGCTACTTATGTGCAGCATACCTCTCAGCTTCTCGTAACTGAAGGCTTGAGATGGCTATGATGGAAGATTTGTTCCGACTTTGGAGGGCCATTCCAACTATGGAATTTGGAGAAGTCATCTTCACTTCACACTCTATTTGGAGATGCTGGAGAGTCACCTTGAGCGGGACCAGCCTCCAGATGATACTACTCGAGAGGAGATAGCGCTCTTTGTGAAGGAAGAACGGAAAGTTGTGAGTTTGATATTTCTGTCTGTTTCAAGTGAATGTCAGTCAGCAAAAATTGACTTGCAATCAGCTAAGGAGATGTTCAATGCTCTGAAAAGACTGCATGAAAGGGACTCATGGTCTCATTACTTTTCTGTGAGGAGACGTTTGTATAACCTCTAGCATAACAAGAGTTTGGATCTTAAAGAACATTTGTTGCAGCTGAAGGACTGTGTCACTCAGCTGACCACACGTAAAAATCCTGTTTCAGAGCATGAGCGGTTAACAGTACTTTTGATGTCCTTGCCTAACACTTTTGTAGAGCTTGTGTCTAGGCTTATGCAGAAAGAGGACTTGATTTTTGAATGCGCTGTTAACCAAATGCAAGAGGAGATTGAATTACAACTCTTTAGTTTGGAGAGGAGGCGGCTTGGGACTCTTTAGTTTGGAGAGGAGGCGGCTGAGGGGGGATATGATTGAAGTCTACAAAATTATGCATGGGGTAGAAAATGTTGACAGAGAGACATTTTTCTCTCTTTCTCACAATACTAGAACCAGGGGGCATTCATTGAAAATGCTGGGGGGAAGAATTAGGACTAATAAAAGGAAACACTTCTTCACGCAACGTGTGATTGGTGTTTGGAATATGCTGCCACAGGAGGTGGTGATGGCCACAAACCTTTATAGCTTTAAAAGGGGCTTGGACAGATTTATGGAGGAGAAGTCGATTTATGGCTACCAATCTTGATCCTCTTTGATCTGAGATTGCAAATGCCTTAACAGACCAGGTGATCGGGAGCAACAGCCGCAGAAGGCCATTGCGTTCACATCCTACATGTGAGCTCCCAAAGACACCTGGTGGGCCACTGCGAGTAGCAGAGAGCTGGACTAGATGGACTTTGGTCTGATCCAGCTGGCTTGTTCTTATGTTCTTATGTTCTTACAAAGAAGTGTAGGAGGAAGAAGACCAGATGATTCTTCAGAACAGACTTGTTCAAAGCTGTCTATGGGACATTGTGGGCAAAAGGAGAAAGTATCTAATTGGCGAGAAAATGTAGCACCTGTGTCTGAAAGGGCTTCTAATTGGAGAGGTTATTAAACAATCAGTCGGCTGTGGTATGTTATAGGTGTGGCCAAAGAGGGCACAAAGCTCCGCAGTGCCCATTAATGGTCACCAAGCAGAAAGAAGTGAAACCTCTCATGAGTGAGTATAAAGGTTCAAGGAGAAGTGTTAACATACTGTTTGCATCTGTCTATGATGAGAATGAACATATAATTTTGGATAGTGGTAGCAGTGTGCATTTATTTTCAAATGAAAGGTATTTTGTGGGAAAAACACACTGATGACCCAATAACAATAAACTTTGGAAATGGGAGTAATATCATGTGTAATCAGAAGGGCACTATCTCCCTCAGTACCTGTATAGTCAATGAAAAAGGAACAGTTTATGTAACTGAGGTTTAGTTTTCAAATGAATTTAAGGCTAATGTACTGAGCTTGTCCTTGTTTGAGAAAAAGCAATGTAATATTAACATATTTAAAGGAATGTGTAGTTTCTCTAAACCAAAAGATAATACTAATGGCAAGGAGATGTAAAGATGACCTTTACACTATAATAGAGGACAATGAGGTCTATGTGAAAAATGGTGAGGATTGCAATAGAGCTGTGCACCCTTGTGAAGGTGTAAAAGCATCAGCTTTCAAGGGGGTATCTAGAAGGAAGAGCATCCTGAGAAGGATTCACTCAGCAGCGGTCGTGGTAACAGCAGAAGCAGTTAAGGAAAAGAAAACGCAGGAACCCAGGCGTTGTTCACTTCAAAGAACAGAAGGGTTTTATTCCTTGTTTCCAAAAGTCACAAAACAGTCTGACAGAGTGCAGCGCAGCAACTGGATAACCAAAGCACGCATAGAGCAAACTGTTCTGTGCATATATATAGAGACATTCAACCAATCAGGGAGCAGTGATGCAATCACACTAGATGTGCTTGGTCATGGTTGCATCACCCACTGAAACTAGGTGAAAGGTGGAGGATTGCATCAGCCAAGCTGTCAAGTAGATTTTGTTGATCTAAGTGTCAAGTCCTAACACATCCAAGAAAGTCAGCCTCAAATTCCTGATGTTAAGGAAGAGGATGCTGCAATCCTTCTAGATGAAGATGAGAGTAATATACCTCGTCTTACTCCATCTGATGAAGTAACCCAAAATGAGTTGCAAAAACCCACAGAACTGACCCAAAAGTGCTCTAGTCAATCCATAGAAGTGGCTCATGATGAGCTAGATTATCCAAACTCATCAGATGATAAAGACAGCAATTGTGATGAAGCAAGGGAAATGCAGGAGAATTCTGTCCCTGATATTAGGAGATCAGAACGCTCTAATAAAGGAATTCCACCAGCAAGGTTGTCCTACCTTGTTAGGCCATCAGAAGCATTAGAGCATGCATCTTGTAAAAGGTCTTGTGAACCTCCAGTTAGTAATCAAACTAATGGGAGTAAGGCACCTGTAGTCCAATATGCCACAATAAGAATTTTGTTGAGTGTGGCAGCAAGCAGAAAAATGTTTGTAAAATATCTGAAAGTTAAATCTACATCTCAGTATAGCATTCTGGAAGGGGAACAAGAGACCAGATCTTGCAGTACAAAATTAGATAAGATACTATTGAAAGGAAAGTTTAAAAGGAGTGTCTCAGATCCCGGGTTATATACTAAGAATCAGAATGGTAGAAAAATGTATATTTTTGCTTGCATGGATGAATTACTTTGTGCCTATGATGATCCAGCTGATTATGAGACTGTAATGATTTGAATAGGAAAGTGAAAATTTGAAAACTGGGAGATGTTAATCACTATCTGGGAGTTCAAAATGACAGAGAAGTAGATGGCAGCTTCCTGTTAAGTCAAGAACACAATATTCAAAGCTTGTTATGCTTCTTGAGAATGGAAGATGCAAAGGCAAAGTTTACACCAATGGAGCCTGGTTATTTGAAGGAGCAGTATAATACCAAGCCTTTGCCTGAGGGTACTGTATATGGAGAGGCTTTGAAAAGGGTATTGTATATTTCCTGTGGCACTAGGCCAGATATGTGCCACTGTAAATATATTGTGTAGGAAAACAGCTCGTCCTACAGAAAAGAATTGGGGAGCACTTAAAACAGGGGTAGGGAACCTTTTACGCTCAAAGAGCCATTTGGACCCATTTTCCACGGAAAAGAAAACACATAGAGCCGCAAATACTTTTTGACATTTAAAATGAAGATAACACTGTGTATTTTGGTTATTTACCTTTACTCTTTGTATATAAAACAATTATAGTGTGTTGCTTATGAAATCCACGAAGTGCTACAGAGAAAAATTTTTTTTTATTTATGTAAAGAACACATTTTTAACATATTGAACTTTTAAAAGAAAACAACTAAAAATTAACAAAAAAACAAGTGACCCCCTCCCCTCCCAAACGGCGGATGGACACCCCTACACACACGGATCCCAGCCAAGAAGGCTGCCTTGCACCTGCCCTGTCCCCTGGGTGCTCTGGGGGTGTTTGGCCTGCTCGACGGGCAGCGGCGGCTTCTGCAGCCCTCCTCCCCTCTATGGCAGAGCTGAGAGTTCCCCAGCTCTGCCATGGCGGGGAAAATGCTGCAGAAGTCAGCCGCTGCCCATCGGTACTGCCAAACCCCCCCCAGAGCAGCCCGGTACAGGGCAGGGAGACCAGCACTCAGCCCCCCCCCTCCCCCCCTCCCAACCGGCAGATGAACCCTCACCATCAGCCACGCATCGATTTCAGCCATGAAGGCTGCCCTTGCACCCGCTCCTGCCCCCGGCTGCTCTGGAGGGCGCTTTGGCTCCATTTCGGATGAGTATGGCGGCGGCTTCTTTGCAGCCCTCGGCTTCTTCTCTCCATGGCAGAGCTGAGAGTTCCCCAGCTCTGCCAAGGAGCGGGAAAGAGGGTTGCAGAAGCCTATCGCTGCCCCCCTCGGACGGGCCAAACCTCCTCCAGAGCACCCGGGGACAGGGGCAGGGAGACCATCAGAGAATGGTGTAGTGTTAGTAATAATGGAGCCCAATGTGTTAGAGTTAATCTATACAGCTCATGGTGGCTGTTATTTCTAACTTTTTCCTATATATTTTTTTCGAAAGTTCTTACATTTTATCAGAGAGAAAATAAAAATATTATTTTAGAAACCATGAACACCTTGTTTTGTGCTACTTCATCCAGTCGAGCATGAATGCTAGGACAGCTAGAATGCTAGGACTGGCTACTTAAAGGTACAGTACTTTAAGAGGGCCAATCATGATGTCCTTGCACTACTTCTGAATACTTTTCCAACAAATGCAAAGATAGGGTTCCTTAGGGATAAGGAGCTGTCTCCTTCACTACTGCTACACTTACAGCCCCCATCCCACAGCAGAAACCTGACTGTGGCAGTGTGGCCACACAGCCCCAAAGCGACTTCAGGCAGCATGGGAGCTCAATAGACTTATGCCACCCAAAGGGCAGCATAAGTCTGAATTCCCAACCAAGTAATTCTGCAAATGGCTGGGATGAAGCCAACTAAGATAGGCTCCTCCTGGCCATGCCTGCTATGCCGACAGCAGCAGCAGGGGTGTTGGGATGCTGGCACCATGTCCTGGCTACCGTGTCCCAGGACCAGGAGGGCAGCAGGTGGCCACATGCCAGTGGAGATAGCCCTGTTCAGGGTAAGTGCCCCATGGAGGGCAAATCTACGGCAAGCTGCACACTTTCCACTGGTGGATTTCCTGCCCCTGGATGGTGCTTTTAAGGCTCCTCCATATTTGTGTCAAATTTCCCATTCACTCCCCATATGCTTGAGAAAGGCAGTGGAAGAGAATCAGTGCTCTTCTTTACTATCAATAGCCATCATTCATCTCTACCATGGTGCCTCCTTACCCATCAATGGAAGTGGAGAATTAACATCCTGGGATCTAGGACTGAGTGCTTCAATCAGGACAGAATTAAGCCTCATGCTTCTTCTTACAACTGGCTGCTCCACTCCTTCCTATATCAGTTTGCTGAGACAAGAGCTGCTTCTCAGCCCTCCACTCACCCTCTGTAAGTTTTCTACACTATTTTTTCTGGGACATGTCACCGTCCACAACTTTTTTAAGCATATATAGAGGAGGATAACAATGCCAATAATCTATTGGTTAAATCATATGATTTCTGTGCATGTGCTGACCTCCAAGAACAAGGTGACTTTCAGGATATCCATTGATTTCTGTGAATCAGAAGGCAATGCAAATTAAGCATTGCCAGTCAATTGGTTCTTATCACAGTCCAGCTGGTCTCTATTAATAGACTAACATGCCATCTGCATAACAATGGGAGGAAACAAAGCCTTTACAGCAGTATCTGTCACTCAAAGGCAAGACATCTTTTCCATGAACCAGAGTCTTAGCCAGTAATATGATTAATGCATTTGCACATAGGCAGGCTGACTCTGGCAACTGTCAGCAATTTCAGTGGCACAGGCACAGCCTCAGCATTTACCATACAAGCTCGATGCTAATATGAGAGTGCCTTCCAAATGAACCTGCTGTGTTTCCTCTTTGCATTTTTTATTTTAATTCATTTTTTAAGGTGCATTACCATTCACTGCCAATTTCATTTTATGGAACTTATCTGAGTATTTTTAAAATATATCTATTGCCCCACAATATGTTAATTTAAGTTTAAATTGTTTTTCTGTGATTTAATGTCAGTGTGAGTCATAAAACTGAATATTCATTATGGCCCCCCCATTGGTAGCTGTTGCAGAACCTCTAAACTACCCAAGTCATTAAAAGGCCTGTCATCGCCAGCACCCTTGGCAGCTGTAAATCACAGGGACTCAGACTATAGATGTGAGTCTTAATCTCAGCATCAAACAGAAAATTACTGATATCAATTATCACCAGCAATAATTTCCATCAGTAAATCAGGATTTTCCTGTGAGTTACAGCATGCCTGCATGCTTGCCTTCATAGAGTCATTCATAAAACTTTCCAATCTGCTTCCTGATAAATGCAGAATCCTACTAAAATGTAGAATTGCTCATCATGTTGCAAATCTTGAAAAGACTGCTCAGACTTTGTATAAATATTGTTAATGTAGCCTATTTTTTCAAGTGACAAAAAATGTTTTACTAATTGGGCATTTAATTGTATCATTTTGTTTTCCGTTAAGCAAACAATGTTTGTTATGCACAACAGGAAAGCCGCCGAACCAAAGTCCACTTCAAGCCAAGAAGTCACTTTCCAGTGACCGTGGCCGCTTCCTCCAGGCAGAATGTAAAGTTGCTTAACATTTATGTCTCTTCTGTGGCAGCTATTACTGTGCATTAGCAATGTCCACTGTAATCATAAACCGTGTGCGCTGGGTAATCTTTCAACAACAACGGAAAGTTTAAAAAAAGCTCTGGCTGACAATTTTTTCATGATGTAGATTGCGGGAGTTTAGAGCTAGGTTGCTGCTTTGACACAATGGTGGCTCTTCCCTACTGGATTCACCAGAGAGTAGCTTTAACAATCAGCGTTAGGATCACCTCCAAACACCATGCAAATGAGTGGCACTTTGAGAGTTGATCACCACAAATGTGACACATGCACACTATACAGAAGAAATAGATATACAAATAGAAACAAGCATCAATAGCATTCTATGGTGAATTGAACACTGCTACAGAAACCCTGTCATGTCTCTGCTTTCTCCTTTGGGCGCTGCAATGATAAACAGATGGCTCATGATCTCTATGTAGAGAAACATCTAATTAGATAGCAAAATCCGCTTAGCAGCAGCTGTTCTGGCCTTCTGACCTTGAAACTAGACAATATGGGATAAAGAATGTATTCCCCCCCCCCCCCCATTTCCCCTTACGATAGTTTGCACAGTTTGAATACAGATGCAGAGCTTTTTTCTCCTCTTACAGAATGGATAACCAGTTGGAACTGAAGGGCACACTGGAAACCAAAAAAAGGCAAGTATTGGTTCAACACCTCCATGAGTACTAATTTTGTTCAAGAACATAAAGGAAGATGCATCTTGATTCCCTGCTTTTCTTATCAAACATAATCCCAAGCAAAAGTCTTATTCTGCAAGTGGAAGGGTGCTTGCATTCTTCCAGGAAGAGGCAACTTTCACTAATATCCAGGGCGAAGACTGCAGGTAACGTTGGGGGAAGGTTCCAGATTGGCACCCTATTACATGTGGGGAGGTGCCACAGGGGTCACCCTCTCTCCAATGCTGTTTAAAATCTATATCGTTCCCTGGTCCATCTGGTGTGGGCTTTGGGCTGGGATGACATCGATATGTGGATGACGCAGCTCATTCTCCACGATGAGCCGACTGGCCTCTGCCCTGAGCTCTCCAGCACTGTTTAGAGAAGTGCTCGATCCTTCCAGTCCAGCTTCCAATTCCTTTCCAGTCGGCTTCCGTGCTGGGCGGGGAACGTCCATGGCCGATCACGAATCGGCTCCTCATACAGCTTGGCCGAGAGCGGATCAGCGCTGCGTGGTGTTAGAACTTACCCCGGCATTTGGCGTGGTTGATCATGATCTTTTGGCCCACTGCCTGGCTGCTGCCAGAGTCGCGGGGCATTGTCATTCAGTGGATTGCCTCGTTTCTTCAGGAGCAGTCAGCAAGTATTGATCGGGGGGGGGGGGATGGAAAAGCCGGCGGTGCCAGCTTCATTGAGGGGTGCCCATGGGGCATTATCACTGCTGTTATTTAACATCTATATGAGACTGTTGATCAGCTGGTGCAGAGCTTTGTGATCTGCCATCAATATGCTGATTGACACTCAGCTCATTCTATTGATGATGGAGGGCTGACCCATCGTCCTGAGATTCTACAGCATTGTTTGGAGGCTGCTGCTGGTTGGTTGCTTGAAGTAGAGCAGGTTAAATTCAATCCATGCGAGCGGAGATCAGCCGGCTGGGCGTGGGAGGAATTGGGGACTTTCAGCCACCAGTATTGTCAGGGGGTCTCTTTGGCACCGTTTCGATTTCGCAACCTGGGGAAGTCACCTGGATTCATTTCTTTCCAATGCGAAGACCCAGGTGGCACATACGGCTGGGTTGCTTTTTCTCATGTTGGCAGACCGGAGGCTGGCCTTCCAAAACCCTGAGCCCGCCTTTCCCCGAGGCTGACCCTGGCCTGATAATCCATGCAATGATCACCTCCAGATTAGACTATTGTCTTTCGGCTCTACATGGGCCAGCCACTTCACGTGATCCGGAAGTTGAAGCTGGTCAGGATGTGGTGGCAAGTCTCCTCACAGGGTTCTGTAAGAGATCACATAATGTCCCCGTGTTTAGCCACCTGCAATGGCTCCCAGTGGAATTCGGATTGATTTCAGGTATTTGAGTGTTTAAAGCCCTTTGCATCCTGGAGCCTCATACCTGCCAGACTGTCTTACTTGTAAATACATCCTCTGCATTCAGCAGGGTGAATTTACTGAGTGGTTTCCGCCCTCTATGATGCGTTAGCCTCTGCAGGCCAGGCTATTCTGGTCCTGGCGCTTGCCTGATGGAATAGCTCTCTCTCCAGCTGTTAGGGACCTGTGGGACCTGGGTGGAGTTCCACAGGACCTGCAAAACCGAGCTGTTCCACCAGGCTTTTTTGGGGAGGATGGCCGCGAGATGTCCATCGCTATGATGCACCACCTGTGTCATCAGCGTGTCTATCTTGGTTATTTGGTCCCCTTCAGGGTGTAGGCCAGATGCCTTCAAATGCATCAAATGCATCAATTATATTTAATATATGTATTATGTGTTGCTATATAAATTGCTACTGATTTTAGATAATTTTATTGGATTTTATTGTATATTTACTATTTTTTATATTGATTTGTTGTGCACCGCTCAGAGCCCTCCGGGGATGGAGCAGTATATGAAGTGAATAAATAACAATAAAAATAACCACCATCACCATAAGAACATAAGAACATAAAAGAACAAGCCAGCTGGATCAGACCAGAGTCCATCTAGTCCAGCTCTCTGCTACTCGCAGTGGCCCACCAGGTGCCTTTGGGAGTTCACATGTAGGATGTGAAAGCAATGGCCTTCTGTGGCTGTTGCTCCCGAGCACCTGGACTGTTAAGGCATTTGCAATCTCAGATCAAAGAGGATCAAGATTGGTAGCCATAAATCGACTTCTCCTCCATAAATCTGTCCAAGCCCCTTTTAAAGCTATCCAGGTTAGTGGCCATCACCACCTCCTGTGGCAGCATATTCCAAACACCAATCACACGTTGCGTGAAGAAGTGTTCCTTTTATTAGTTCTAATTCTTCCCCCCAGCATTTTCAATGAATGCCCTGGTTCTAGTATTGTGAGAAAAGAAAAAATTTCTCTCTGTCAACATTCTACCCATGCATAATTTTATAGACTTCAATCCTTATCCCCCTCAGGAAGATCTCCTCTCCAAACTAAAAAAAGAGTCCCCCCAAGCGGCTGCAGCCTTTCCTCATAAGGAAAGGTGCTGCAGTCCCTCAATCATCTCATTAAGCCCTTCTCTGCCTTTTCTATCTCTTCAATATCCTTTTTTTTTGAGATGTGGCTGACCAGAGACTGAACACAGTACTCCAAGTCGCGATTAAGCACCACAGCTTTATATAAGGGCATGACAATCATTGCGATTTTATTCTCAATTCCTTTCCTAATTAAACCCAGCATAGAGTTTGCCTTTTCACAGCTGCCATGCATTGAGTTGACATTCCCAGCCGGAACTATCAGCTAAGGCTTAAATCCCTTTCTGGTCTGTGTGACTGATAGCGCAGCCCTGTAGCATGTTAATGAAGTTGGATTTTTTTGCCCTATATTGCATCACTTTGCATTTTGCTACATTGAACTGCATTGCCATTTCTTAGCCACTCTCCTAATTTATCAAGGTCCGCTTGGAGCTCCTGTAATCCTTTATTGGTTCTCACCACCCTACATAATTTGGTATCATCTGCAAACTTAGCCTGCGGCTTCACCACCCCTACTTCAGGTCATTTATGAATAGGTTAAAGAGCACTGGTCCCCAATACGGATCCTTAGAGGGACCTTTCCTCCCTATCTCCATTGTGAGAATTTCCCATTTTACACCCACTCTTTGCTTCCTGTTTCTCAACCAGTTTTTTTAATCCATAGGAGGACTTCCCTCTTATTCCTTCATTGCTGAGAGTTTTTCTCAATAGTCTCTGGTGAGGAGCTTTGTCAAAGCCTTTTGGAAATCCAAGTAGACAATGTCCACTGGTTCCCCCTTATCCACATGCCTGTTTACATCCTCAAAGAACTCTAGTAAGTTTGTAGGAGCTTAGGATTTACTCTGCAAAGCTTCATGCTGACTCTTTCTCCAGCAGAGTCTGCTTTTCTACATGTTTTTTTTATAATTTTATAACATGACAGATTCTGCAATTTGCAGGAACAGATGTCAAACTGACTGGCTGCCATTTCCGGGTCCCCTAGATCCTTTCTTAAAGATTGGTGTGACATTGGCCATCTTCTTCCAGTCTTCAGGGATGGAGCCTGATTTCAAGGATAAGTTGCATATTAAAGTGAGAAAGATCAGCAATTTCGTAGCAGGCTCTTTAAGAACTCTTGGTGAATGCAATCTGGGCCAGGGGATTTGAAGGTAACATTTAGTTTATCAATGGCTGCCAGAACTTCTTCCTTGTCTACCACTATCTTTGTTAGTTCCAGTTAAGCCTCTAAACTTGGTTCAGGTGCAGGAATTTTCCTCACCTCCTCTTGGGTGAAGACACCACCACCACTGCTTATGATCCTTGTAATACCGTGGGAAGGGACTTGCGTGCTTTGATGACGTTGAGAGCTATGCTGGAGGTATACTACCAGAAGGGGCTTCAAGCCAGACAGGTCTCAACTGAGAAACCAGACTAGGTATACCAACCCTTACAATATGGTGATACAAGTGAAAAATTATTTCTTGCATCAGTCATTGCACGGGTTAACAATTGCCCTGTCGCATGCTAGGGTCCCTGGGCATGCGGCGACAATTGGGCTACAAGTGGACCAACTAACCAAAAGAAAGAAGTATAGTGCGCAAAAAATCGTGCCATCATGGCTTGCTACACAACTCAGAGCCAGAAAAAAAGAGAGGAATGCTTAGGCGGATGTACGAACTGTGGAAACAACACTGCAAGATTCGATTATGTGAAGGAAAGTCAAGAACAGGCAATTTGATTGAAGAGCAGACATTTAATGAAGACCCAGAAAACCAAACAAGAATACAGAAAAAATATGGTTAAGCTAAGGACTAGAAAGCTGGCACAACAAAAGAACTGCATGACCAATTTCTGGAAGATCAAGGACAAGATGGACAATGAAAAGATCTTGCAGTGGTTAACAACTGGAACTCTGAAAAAGGAAACTGAATCCTGATTTTTAGCCACTCAAGAGCAAGCCATCAGAACAAATTGATCAAGGCCAGAATAGAAAATCCTCCGGATGATGCAAAATGCAGATTGTGCAAAGAAGCTGATGAAACTGTAGATCATGTTCTCGCTACTGTGTAAAAAAAGGTGTCTAGACTGAATACAAACAGGGGTACAACTCGCCGCTTTTTTCTCCCCCTCTTTGCAAAGGGGGGGGGGATTCCCCACTCTCCCCAGGAAGGGGCCGGGAGCCGCACCACAAGCTCGAAAGAGCCATTTGTGTCTCGCGAGCCGCGGGTTCCCGACCCCTGACTTAAAAGATTAGCCAGGTACTTAAAGGGTACACAAAACTTTAAGTTGAGGTTGCCTTCAAGTAGGAACATGCAATCAGAGGTTTATGTAGATGCTAGTTTTGAAGATTTTGAAGACCGAAAGTCTATATCTGGCTGTATTGTCCTCCTTGGAGAGGGGGCAGTAAGTTGGGAAAGTCAGAAACAGAATGAAGTTAGCTTATCTACTACTCAGGCAGAGTATATTTCTGCAGCCCAGGGATGTCAGGAATTACAGTGGATCTGTGAAATTTTGGTTGGGATCACTGTTAATTATCCTATAACTGTGTATGAGGATAATCCATCTGCAATTTGTCTTGCTAAGAAGGAAGGTGTTAATGCATGTATCAAGCATATAGATAATAAGTACCATCTTGTAAGAGACCTGCAAAGGAATGGGACTATTGAACTAAAATACTGCCCGGCAGAGAGAATGGTTGCTGACATTCTCACCAAGCCTGTGTATCGTCTGCATTACGAAACTCTGCGTGGGAAGATGAACCTGTTTTGTTGATAGTTCAATCTTTTCATGTTGTTATTATTTTTTGTCCTGTAAAGATTGAGAGGGGGTGTTCGAGTATTTGGCAGCTATGTATATTTAAGTTTTGTAGGAACAATACCACTTGCACTATTTTACATGCACCCTTGGGATAATGCTGAGCAGCTGCCTAATTGAAGTTACCTTTGCCAGCTGCTTAATTGGGGCTTGGCTTCTACATTCTTTCTACTTACTGCTACTTTTGCTACCTCTTTCTCTGTTCATGCACATTACTGTGTATGATTCTTCTTCCTAATATTGCTGTGTATGGTTTATGCCAGTGCTTCACTCAAGTTTTTTTACTACTTTCTTTTGTATATATGTTTTGTAGCCTGCTTTATCTTTTTTAAAACTCTATATAAAAAGAAGTTTCTTAACTACTCTGCTGCATTTATTATTCAACTCTGCTAAGGGACCACATTACCCCATATGTCCCTACTCGGCCTCTGCGGTCAGCAGAGGCCAATTTGCTGGTGGTCCCCGGCCCCTCAATGATGCGGCTGGCCTCCACACGGGCCAGGACTTTCACAGCACTGGCCCCGGCCTGGTGGAACACCCTTCCTCCAGCTGTCCGGGCCCTGCGGGACCTTGGCGAGTTCCGCAGGGCCTGTAAGACTGTGTTGTTCCACCGGGCCTTTGGAGTGTCCAGCCGCTGATATGGTGCCCCCTCCTTGCTCTGGCACTGGTACATCAGAGCCCCTCATATTGAGGGGCCTGCCGTCCCCCCCCCCTTTGGGGTGGGTTGAAATTGAGGCGGGACGCCCTGTTTAAATGTTAATTATTAACAGCTGGTTTTAAGTATTTTAAGACGTTTTATTGATGGAGCCTATGTATTGTGTACTGGATTCGCTCCTGTTTAATGCTTCATGTTTTTATATATTATGTTGTTCACCGCCCAGAGCCCTTCAGGGATCGGGCGGTATAGAAATTGAAATAATAAATAAATAAAATAAATAAATAAGGATAGGTTATGTGAGCAAGCCTTCTATCTGGTTTTGCACCCAGGTTCTATCATGTAGGAGTGTGGAAACAAATCTGGCTCACCAGATAAGCCTCAACCACTCAGGTGGAAGAGTGGGGAATCAAACCCAGTTCTCCAGATTAGAGTGCACCTGCTCTTAACCACTACACCGCGCTGGCTCTAATTACTTATCTAATTTAAACCAGAGAATACATGGCCATCCAAGTCCAAGTTTGTTAATTCATAGCTGCCCTGTGTAAAATGCGATCCAGCCAACTTTTCACTGTCCTACCCGCATGTCTTCTGCTTGCCAGCAATTCAGTGTCTCTCGTGGACTTTTTTCCCTGCAGTTCTTCCAACCACAATTCTTGTCAACTTGCATTATGGAGAGATGCACACTTGGAAGATGTACCCTCAGGTAACAAACACAACATTCTGGGGCAAGCAAAATTAATCACACAGGAAGACCAATTCCCGTTAGGCTAAGAGTCTGTGTGTGGCTTAAATATGACACATATTCCAATGCCTCACATTTATTTCCTGTGCACTGTGTCTTTCTCCATCTTGGACGTGATCCAGCCAAAGTTAAGCACTTTCAAGCCCCACTAATTTCAATGGGAGAATTAAGCGTGGGCTCAGATTTCTCCCACTGAAATTAATGAAGCTTGAAAGTGCTTAAGCTGAACAGCACCCGGTAGATAGAAAACTGAAATAATAATGGCATAATTTTAATAAGTTTATAGGAGTTGGAGAAGCTCTAGGGATTGCAATGTCCTCTCTCATTTTACCCTGTACACTTGTCCCAGGGATGTTACATTTAGCATGAAAACTGTCCAGCTGTTACAACCCTGAAAATTCACTGCCCTGGCTTTCTCTTTCAGAGTTCACGATACACGCTCTACAGTTCTGAACTATCAATTTTCCCAATGTACTGTCCATGGCTTTTGTGGCTGGAATCAATGGGCTATTGCAGGTTTTCCAGGCAGTTTCTGATCCTGACCTTTCGCCTGGAGAGAAACACATATTACAATGAAGATACCAGCTATAGATGCAAGCAGAAAACCAGGAACAAAAACTACCAGCCCACAGCCACGCAGCTTGGAAAACCCACAACAGCCAGTTGATTCTGGGTGTGAAAGAGTTTGACAACTTAAAATTACTTCAGCTCGTACAACAGTTTGGGCAGCGTTCCTGTACAGACACAGAAAGCAGAGAGAAGCAGTTGTACTTAAGTTTTATTACCCTGAACACAGGAAGAGACATTTTAGAAGTTCTTCTCGCTGCGTAACAATACAGCCTTTTATGCTGAGATGCATCACACAAAGTATGGAAGATAATCCATTTTCTAATTTAGTTAAATTACTAATTTCCACAAAGATAAGTCCCTCAAATAGTTTTAACTGTGCTTAGAATATATATCTCCTTTGAGCATTCCACTCTAGACACATCAGCTTTCTACTGTGCTTTGATTTTATTGAACATTCATAACCGCAGTTACATCAAGAAAAAATTAAATCTGAACAATAAGGACTATGTGCCTGTGAAAAAAGTATGATTAACCATCGAGGCACGGAGTCCCAAAACACAGATAATCCCCTGTGGGTGGAAACAGTTGCTCTCTGGAAGTGCAAGTCAATCAGAGGAAAATAAGCCCTAGCACTGCTGTATCTGTAGAAACAACTGCTCATCTGAATTCGTGGCCAGGAGAGGGGTTAGAAACCTCATCTTCTAATAGAAGCGTCTCCACGGACTTCAGCATTTTTCCAGCCAGCATAATATTCCTCCCAAGTGTGGTTTAAAAATGTGCAAAAACAATCTCGTCTAATATTGGCATATATGGTTTTGAAGCATAGCATTTTCAGACAGGGCGTTTGGGGAGACTATTTTAATGGGATCCTAAGCCATTGAGAAGAGCGGAAATAAATTAAAAGTAGTTATGCTCGCAAGCCGGGTCCAAAATACAGAAGATAACTGTTTCCCAAATGATTAGTTTTACGATTTTCAAAATGGAAAGTTCACAGGCTCCCAATATTCTGACTGTTACAGAAAAGGGACTTGGAGAAATAGAAACATATTATCATTTGGATACTAATATTTTCAAGGTGGTGAGAGGGGCGCGTTCAGCTGTATTTCTCTGGCTGCCAAGCAGGGAATCCGGTAAGAACCGACTAGGAAAACTAGCAAAGTAAATCCAAAGGAGGAGGAGAATGCTTAGGGCTCAAACAAACAGGCTATCGTCGAAGGCTTTCACAGCCAGAATCACTGGGGTGTTGTGTGGTTTCCGGGCTGTATGGCTGTGTTCTAGTAGAACACAGCTATACAGCCCAGAAACCACACAACACCCAGTGATTCCGGTGATTTTGTCTAACACACAGGGCATTGAAACCACACAACTACCGTGTTTTCCCAAAAATAAGACAGGGTCTTACATTAATTTTGCTCCAAAAGATGTGTTAGGGCTTATTTTCAGGGGATGTCATATTTTTTTTTTCATGATTTTGCCGCCCTGCACATGATCAGACCAGCTGCCTCAGGGAATCTGTAACTAGGGCTTATTTTTGGAGTAGGGCTTATATTTCAATCATCCTCCAAAAATCCCAAAAAATCATGCTAGGTCTTATTTTTGGGGAAACACGGTCATACAGCCTGGAAACCAGATAACACCCCAAACACCTGATCAGAATATTGTCAAAGGCTTTCACGGCTGGAATCACTGGGGTGCTGTGTGGTTTCCGGGCTGTATGGCCGTGTTCTAGCAGCATTCTCTCCTGAAGTTTTGCCTGCATCTGTGGCTGGCATCTTCAGAGGATCTGACAGACGTCAGGAGAGAATGCTGCTAGAACACGGCCATACAGCTTGGAAACCACACAGCACATCACCTGATCAGAGTCTTTTCGTATGCTCAGGGGCAGAACTGGCAAAGAAGCCTACAGCTCCTGAGAGCCACGTGGGTCTTGGAAAGGTGATGGGAAGGAAGATAAAATGGCCTGGACAAATGCACTCTGGTATTCATTTCAAAGCTGCTTTGGGTCGAGACAAGAGACAGGCTATTAAAATCAGTTGCATGAATTGCGGTCAGCCATTTTAATGCAAACTTTGTACATGCACGTCATAGCAGGTACATATTTTGTCTAACTGCCCCACTAATATCAACAGTGCACTGTCGAAGGCTTTCTCGGCCAGAATTACTGGGGTGTTGTGGGGTTTCCGGGCTGTCTGGCCATGTTCCAGTAGCATTTCATCCTGACGTTTCGCCTGCATCTTTGGCTGGCATCCACAATATCAACAGTGTTTTACTGCCTCCGCGAGTGTCACGTGCAGTCTTCCATCCTTCCCGCTCAGCTGATGGGCTCTGCACCATTTTCTTCTTCTCTTGCTCTTTCCATCCATGTATGTTCTGACCATCCTTTTGCTCCTTCAGTAACTTACTGAGGTAGTAACTTACTCTTTCTTTGTGTTACCTTCAAGCTTCACCTCTGCTGCTGAACGGATGTGGCACCAGAATTGCTCTTCTGATCTGCGTCATTTTCAGTTTATTTCTTTTGCTGCTTCTAAACAGCCTGGTTTTCCCCCCTCACTGGCTCATCTATTTTTGAATCTCTACTTCAACCTTTCTCAAGACTTGGCATCGTTTTTAGGTAGAAGAAACTGACGGTTCTTTTCTTCATCATCTTCCTTTTTATTTCAAACCATCCTCCACTCTCTGATTTATCTTCTTTTCTTCCTCATCCTTCTACTGCCACCTGTTTTCTGGATACCACTCTTTTTATTGCTCTCCATTACTACTCTGGTCCTCCCATAACTGGTTTGTATTTCATACACACATCCTTTGTATTCTCCCCACAATGGCTGTGGCTTCTCCTTTGTTAATGATACTAGATTGGATTCTGCAACCTAGCAGTCGAGATCTTTTCCTGCGTTCTCCTGTCCCGTCCACCCAGGAGTCCTTTCTGACTCTTCTTTTGATGGAAGAGGGAGGAGAAAGTGATTCCCCTTCGCCCCACTGAGTCTTCCTTCCCAACATGGCTATACTCCACACCAGTCCCACAACATCTCTGGAAATAAATTTTCCCATGGTCAGCAACACTGACAGGGGAGGGAATGGAAAATAGGGTAGACATGTGCTCCTTATGTCCTTACACCATTAGGATGCAAGTCACAGTTTCTTCGTAATGCTTCCACCACCCTCACTTAATGTTCAGGATTCCTCTGGCTTTTTAAATTCATTTTCCTATTAAACCAGATCTCTTCAAAATTTCTCCTTGCTGCTAGATGCAAAAATCTCTATTTGGTCTATCTATCTTGATTCTTCCTTAGCAACTTACATCGCGAATCCCTGTTCTATCTCTCTCTAGGCTAGATTTCAAAGTTGCTGTTTTTAGTTGCTCTCCTTCATATCTGTCTCACCATTCTTTCATAAGTTTTTAACAGCTGTCATTACGTCTTCCTGATGATGCTTTCCCAGGGCTTCTTCATATTTATTTTTTTATTTATTTATTTATTTTTCAATTTATATACCGCCCGATCCCCGAAGGGCTCCATCCATCGTTTGCATGTATGATCTTTCCTACCATATCTACATCTGTTAATTAAAGCTATCTTCCCCTCAACTATTCCTCTGTATTATTTTAAGTCTCTCTATTGTCTCACTATCACATTTTAGATGACTCAATATCATTGCTAACTTAATTGCATCGAAACAAAATCCTTAGACTTACCTCTCTCTGCCCCTTTTCTCTTAACCTTGACGGTCCTCCTATTCACTCTTCCTCTCAAACTCATAATCTAGGTGTTACTTTGTTCTCTTCCCACATTCATGCTCTTGCCAAATCTCACTGTTTCCATCTTCCACAGATCACGACTTGTTCCATTCTATCTCCTGACACAATTATAGCTCTTATTTATTCTCTTATTTCACACCTTGATTATTGCAATAGTCACCTCAATGGCCTTCTTTTATCTCCATCCCATCTGTCCATCATGAATGTTGTTTGCATTGTATGCACTGTGTCATTTTTTATTTTGCAAACATTATTGGCTTTCACTTAATTCTCAACTAAAATTTAAAATCGTTCCTCTTTTTATCACTTCACTTACACGTTCTTGGCTTTCCTTTAGCTTTGAGTTCCTTCTCGTTCTCTTGGTCCAACTCTCTAAGACACACATGGAATCTCTAGCAACTTTTTGTTACTGATACTTTGAAATGGTGACTGATTTTTTATTTTTGTTGTTGCTAACCTCTTCCTCTTTCCTCTACTAAGAACATATGAGGAGTCTGGCGGAGCACTTTGTTGGACTGTTTAAAATACTCTGTATATAGTATCTTGTACATATAGCAATTCTATGGTAAAAGCCTTCTTTTGAAAGAATCTGCTGTGTGGAGTATTTCTTCTTCTTGAAGGTGGGAGTTTGCTGTATATGCCCACTTGTCTACATGAGTAGTACCGCTCAAGTCAGAGTCCTGATGGATCAGACCAGTGGTCCATCTAGTCCAGCATCCTGTCTCATACGGTGACCACCCAGTTCGTTTGGAGGTCCAACCACATTCCTGCTCTCTAATCAAGCTTTGTCTTTGATTGTGAGTCTTTGAGCAGAGTATCCTCCCCAGCTATTGAACAACAGGTTGTAGGCTCGGAATTAATACCACCAACTCCATTGAGCAGGTTATGCCTCAAACCCCACAGTCTTCTTCCAATTACTTTTTAAAAAAAATACAGTAAGACTATGCATCATACTCCAGAAAACAAAACAAAAATGTAATGGACAATAAATTGTGTTTGCATTGCCATGGAAATTAAACCTCCAGAAGCTTGGTATCATGTGCAAGAGAAACTCTATGAAAAAAAGGTTCCACTTTTAGACTTTTTCTCATTCGCCATTCTAGTTGCTTGTATTATTTTTCATTGTGACCATTTTAAAACTGAATAGGAAGAAGACATCCTAGTCGCCCACGTATTAAAGACAAAGAATTTAACAGATCTAGATCTGAAGCTGAAGAGCATCATTTGTCTCTTATCTTCAAGGGGAAAAGACATCTCATTGTTAAGCAAAATGCATCTTCATTATATTAAAAAGCAAACAGGCAAAGCTGTGGGACCCCTTGGAGGCTGCTATAATACTTGGGTCTTTATCAGAGTTTTTACCAAAGCCTCCACAGACTTTCACGAGGATGTCATATATTTGATCTCTGAAAGATCCCTTTCTGAAAGGGGCTTGTTGAAGTCTCTTGACCATATCTATCTAGCTTGGATGGTAGGACGTTCTCTTCAAGCAGCTGACAGAAAATGTCCAAGTTCCTGCTATTGAAAGATGGCCAAGTTCCTGAAAGACAGCCAATAACCCAAGGTGACATAGATAAAGCACTGCATAGCTGCTGTTGCTTTTTACAGTTAAGTTGCAGCTGACTTACGGGGCCCCCCGTAAGGTTTTCAAGGCAAAAAACTTTCAAAGGTGGTTTGCCATTGCCTGCCTCTGCACAGTGACTCCGATATCCCCTGATGGTCTCCCATCCAGATACATACTAGGGCTAACTTGGCTTAGCTTCCAAGATCCGGCTAGCGTGGGCGATCCAGGTCAGGTGCAGGGGTACAAAGAGACCCAATCTATTCATGGATCCAATTTCTGCCATGCAGTGAGCCTGACTAACCAATTTCTGCCATGCAGTGATATCAGTCTGTATGTTGGCCTTCATAACTTCTCTTTGACTCTAGGAGGCAGCCTTAAAATGCTTGAGCTGAACTGGTTTTTCCATCTTTTAGGGTTTTATATAATCATTATATTTTCTTGTTATTACTAGACATGAAAAAAATTCCAGAATTTTTAAGCCACTGGGAAAGGGGGTCCTCCCTCCCACAGAAAAGTGGAAACTTGCAGAAAAATTGAAATATATGAATTACTTTACTTGCTATCAAGCCTAAATCAACTTTACTGTTTTAACAAAATGATGCACAACTTACAACTTAGTTAAGAATATACGCTTGCATTATGAGACGTATTTATAGAATTTATAGTGTAAATATCTTGGTTTTTTACAAGCAAAACTGCAAATGTGCCCAACAGTGGAAGAGAGCGTCAAATTGATATGCCCAAAGCTAGAGTATGTATCTTTCGTAACCTGAGAGGCAGTAAAAAAATAAATGTAGGTTATAAAAAGCATATATAGTAAATAAATATTGAAGAGTTGGGTTTTATACTCTGCTTTTCTCTACCTTTTAAGGATAGTCAATGTGGCTTACCAATACCTTCCCCTCCCCTTTACAGGCACCTTGTAAGGTAAGTGAGGCTGAGAGAGTTCTGAGAGAACTGGGACTAGACCAAGGCTACCCAGCAGGCTTGGAGGAATCAAACCTGGTTCTCAAGATTAGAGTCCACCACTCTTAACCACCATGCCACACTGGTTTAGTAAACACAGGATGTTTATTATTTGGAGAAACACTCTCACACAATCACAATAGGTAGGGCTACATTTGGATGTCAACTAAAGTTCCTGAAATCTGTTGTAAGTTCCTAATACTGAAATCTGACAAATGTTCTTCAACAGTAGAAGCCCGAGAATGTAAGAGTCAATCATTTTAGAGCCTTCACAGATTTGTATTTTAATGACCATGTTTTCTAATTATTTGTACCACGAAACACAACCCTAAACTCTTTATAGCTTCTAATCATGTTTATTAAAGCTAGAACAAAAGTGTGGCAGCATATAAAATAAATACAGAGTAATCCTAGTTGTTATCACCACAACAAACCTTAAACCCATCTTATTGCCAATGTTTCATAATTTATCTGTTTAAAAAATCCTTCACGCAATTGAATGCCGGAGCCAAAGCAGACAGTGCATGGTTAAGAAATCCACTCATCTATCACCACTGAATGGTTAAATACACAGGAAAGCAATGACAAGAATTACACACACATGCACTTTTCCATCACAGAACAAACGATTCGGATGTAAAATACATAAGCTTTGTATTTCTATGGAGGATGACAGAAAGAACCAACAATAAAACTGATTCTGAAAATACCAGGTACCACAACGAAACTTCTAGGAACTGCGGCAATTTGAGATGCTTAGACAATAAATACACTTTGCTCCTCGCTGACCGTAACAGCAGCACAAATTGTCTCTGTCAAGACACCATCTCAAGCTTCTGGAGATACTTCTACTGACCGATTTAGATACTGCATTAAAAGTGACTTCTTCTCCTTCAGTATGCAGAAAGGAGGAAGCAACTGCCTCTGCAGCACTTTCGTTGGAGGGAACTGCATAAAGATAGATGCTTTTGGCCCCAGGGACGCACAAAACAAAGGATTAAAGATTAAGAAGAGGAAGAAGAGTTTGGATTTATATCCCCCCTTTCTCTCCTGCAGACTCAAAGGGGCTTACAATCTCCTTGCCCTTCCCCCCTCACAACAAACACCCTGTGAGGTGGGTGGGGCTGAGAGAGCTCCGAGAAGCTGTGACTAGCCCAAGGTCACCCAGCTGGTGTGTGTGGGAGTGTACAGGCTAATCTGAATTCCCCAGATAAGCCTCCACAGTTCAGGCGGCAGAGCTGGGAATCAAACCCAGTTCCTCCAGATTAGATACACGAGCTCTTAACCTCCTACGCCACTGCTGCTCCCTTAAGTGCCATAATGCTAGTTTAAAATTAATGCTAGTTTAAAATTAAGTGCCAATAAGGCTAGTTTTCCACTACTGCTTAATTTAGGAGAAAGAAACCCCTGGTCTCACATCAGCCTATGGAACTTTTTATGAAACAAGGAAAGCTCATGATGAAGTGAAGAGCCAGGACATCCTGTGATAAATGCTCACACCCTCTGACTGCTCTTTGCCCCCATGAAATAACTGAAACCATCAAACTATTTAAATTCAGGATGGAAGGTTTACTTTCTAAGTACAGACTGAACACAACTTTGGAAACACTTAGGCTGAAAAGCATTGTTGCCACCATGGTGAACAGAACTGCCATTATTCACTACTTCTTCCTTGAATCTCACTGATCTGACAGAGAAGAGGTACAGTTGCAAGGAGTATATTGTTAGTGCTTTATACGATAAAAGCACCTCTCTGGAACGATCCATGTAGTAGCTCTTCACTGCACAAGACTAGAAACGTGCTCATGTACAGGTGGGAGGGGGCAGTTAAAATGGGAAACATGAGTTACGAAGGCAATTGAAATATGTATCTTCAAAGAGAAAGGGATTTCACTCTGAATGTCTGCAAACTATATGGCTCCCTCTTGTGCTTATTATACCACATTTCACTACACAAAGAATCCAGGATTATGCAATCTACGTTTGGGGTCTGTTCGCCCTGCACTATGCAGTGCATGCTCATGAAATGGTAAAGCACATGTCCAAGAGATGTCCAGAAGCTTGCAAGGGACAAAATTTAAACTCTTCCAAAGTCACTAAGTTCAAGCTCAGTAGCTATTTTTCTGCCGTTCTTGAAGTAGCACCTCAAGAGATCCAACCTATATTTCAGGTATCGAGTTATTTAAACAGAGTCCGTGTGGGTCTCTGCCTGGCTAAAGGAGTTATTTTTGTCAGCTGAGTCTCATACCTGTTGTTGGCTGTCAAACAAGAAGAACGTTTATCTGGCAACAAGAGCGAAAGGGAAGGAGTCTCCCCGCTGCTGACTGTATTCTGACTACTTACAGCAAGGAGAAGTTATAATCGCATTTTTTCAAGATGGCCTACTGCCTTCAGGAAAAAGTAAATGAAACCAGCTACCAAAACAAACACCTGACCCTGCTGTAAATCATCTCTGTGGTTAACACAATTAAGCAGGGAGGCAGGGTGGTGTACAGAGCAGGGCAACGCAACTTCAATTCCTCGCTCAGTCGTAAAACTAACCGTGTGACCTTGGGCCACTCATAGCTCAACCTAAGTAATTGCACAGGATTCTTGCAAGGATAAAAGGAGACGATCCTTGAGCAAACTGCCCTGTGCTTATTACAGGAATGTGAGCTATAAGTGGAATAATGAATGTGGTAGGCCCTTTCTGCCCTAACTTCCAGCATTAAGTCACTGTTTCATACTTTCAATTACAACATACTTAATCTGCCTCAGTATTTCTCAACTTAACACGTTTGCAGCCCTGACCAAATCATGTTAGGCTTTATATCGCTTTAGCTTAAAAGATGTTGGGTTGTATTCAAAGCAAAATTTCCACTTGAGCCAGAGCCCTTGCACGAGCAGAAATGCAAGAGAAAGACCACGGCGGCGGCTTGTTCAAGCTCACTTTCCATACAACATCCTGTGCCATCGTTTTCTGGGAACCACGACAAACTGGGAAGTGCTGCACAAGAACTTGTGTGAGAACAACTGTGCTAAGTCTGTTTCTGTTTGTACGTTGCTGGTTTCCAGGCAGCATTTGTAGATATTATTTCTAATACAACCAGTTAAAAATGAGGATAATTTTTTCAAAAGCATACATTGCAAAAAGACAATCTTTCAGCTACACTTTGTACAGAAATGTATGTGAACTTTCATAACAGCTACTTGCTATTCCCCTTCTCCAACTCATGTAACTTGTTTGTTTCCAAAGCTCCCCTTTGGATATTTTCCATGTCTAAACCTCAGTGAACAGCTGTGTCGAATAATTCTCAAAAATTAGATTTGAATTGTATGAATACCATTGTCAACACTCCAATCCCAATAGGAAATGCCACCCAGCGATGACTTGGATTCATTCCTTAGGCTGCCCCTGAAATACCCCCTCCATAATGGCCATTGCACACATGTAGTGATCCCATTACATATGAAATACCCCATCCATAATGGCAACAGTAATACCTGGACACATGTGGCGCATTACATTACATTGGTTTGCCTGTATCCATTTTGGTAATCACATGAGACGTCACATCATCAATGAAGCACTAACAGGGCTGAGCTGGAGCAAAGCGGTAGGTGCATCAGGGGATTTAATGCTCTGACATCAGCTAAGCCATATTGTACAAAATGCTGGAGCAGCTTAATACAAGCTGAATCTCACAATCTGTGTTCACTGCACCTGCCCCAATTCAAGCAAGGGCAAGACCCCGCCTATTGCTTCCGTGGCTTTCAGAAATGTGCATTTTAAGAGGACCTTTTCAAAGAATATGCCCAAGATGCCCCATTGTTCCTCCGAAGTACACTTTTCGCTTGAGAATGCTGACAAGATGATGATCACACTTGTCTACTTCAAATGTCAGTAATATATATAATCTAGATATCATTCAGTGGTATGCTATACTAGCTTTGGACTACGATGACATACGGCAGCGATGAAGACTGGTTAACCCACCAGTTAAAACAACATTAGGTGCCTCGTACTGCTAGTTTTTCTTTAAAAAGCCAGAACTTATCTGTGACAAGGGCATCGTGTTAATATAGCACCTTCTGTTCCATAGAAGAAAAAAATCTTCCAAACCATCAAGAGTTCTATTAGCAATATCCTAGATCTGCCCAGCCTACTTGGCTTTGACGTGTCCTAACTAATAAACACCACCTAGCGGTACTAGTGCAGCACAGCAACATGAAGGAGAGAACTGACAGTCTTTACAAACACAAGAGGATGAATTAAAGGCGACAGTGCTCAGGAGTTCGATGTTGACACTATGGAAACCCAGTACAGACATTTTTCATATCCTCTGTAAAATAGAAAGGGGGGAAAAAAACGAAC
The DNA here is from genome assembly GCF_021028975.2 of Sphaerodactylus townsendi. Lineage (NCBI taxonomy): Eukaryota > Metazoa > Chordata > Lepidosauria > Squamata > Sphaerodactylidae > Sphaerodactylus > Sphaerodactylus townsendi. The sequence continues at coordinate 159,204,266 of NC_059426.1, forward strand.
AAACACTCATACAGCTTTAAAGGCAAATGGGGACTCTTTTGTCTAGTCTGCTTTTCGGAATGTTTTTTTTAATGACATTCGGCACAGAACTTTCATTTAAAAATATTTTTAAAAGTTGGAAATAATTGCAAAAGAAGACATTAAAATTCAATAAAGGCAGGAAGGAAGCAGGTTATGTTTCATCTGAGATTTGGTGCCATTAAAAAACGCTGGCTGAAATGTGTTGGTGACGTGTGCACCCATCTTTACATTGAAGACATTCTTTACAATAAAGTATTGAAGAAGGCTGAAGAGTTACCCAAGAAGGGTAATTTGAATGGTGCAGGGGCTGGAGAGTCAAACTAGAATCTGAGAGACCCAGGTTGAAATCTCGACTCTGCCATGGGAACTTGCTGGGTGACTTTGGGCCACTCACACACACTCAGCCTAACCTACTTCACAGGGTTGTTGTGAGAATACCATGGATAAGAGAAGAATGATGTAAGCTGCTTTAGGTCCCCACTGAGGTAAAAGGCAGGGTACAAGGAAACACGTTCTGATACACACAAAAATGGTCTGATAGAAAGTTCTGTCAGTGCACTTTGATTGAATAGGCAAAAATAGGAACAGCTTTCCTATGCTAGAATCAAATACTTGTATCACTTAGAGGTAGTTTATGGTATAGTAGATTCAAAGGTAAAAAAATGGATGGAAAGTAGCTGGATATGTGCAGCCGATAAAAAGCCAAAACTGATGGTGTTTGGATCACACTGTGTTTGTAAATGTTGAATAAAGTCATACCTGTGGTCTCAAATGACAGCAAAGGACTTTATTTATGAACTAAATGGCAGCCACATCCACCAGGGGACACACCACCACTGTGGCACCACCCCGCCACCTTCAAGAGGGCTTTCCAGCAGCACAGGGAATGAAAAAAAAACACAAAAAAACCACTCCAGGAGAAAGCTGACTAATGTTGGCTCTGCCCCCAGGAATGCCCCCTTCCCATCATGCTGGCATTTCTGCGGTGAACCAGACTTCTGTGTTTCACCGCTGCAGAGTTGGGGAGCACCTGTCCACCAGTGAGTCTGCCTCCTCCAACAGGTAAATGCTCTGGGGAGGACAAACATGCCAGCACAAGACTGCACTGCTCCCCCAAGGCCTTTCATTCCCCTTCAGATGAGGCTCTTACTCTCCTCCCCAGCCTGATAGTATGAAGAGAACAGAAGTAGAATATTTCACTGCTATAGCAAACGACTTTCCCACTTGCACGCAAACACCCACTCAGTTCCAATGAATCTAAATATATATATCTTTCAGTAATGTACACTTAAGAGACCCCTTCCGCACAGGCCAGGGAGGCGAGTTCACACCTGTGTACTTGACTCTGGTGGAACCCCGGGACCGTTTGCACACGCTTGTGTGAGCAGCCTTGTGGCTGTCGGGGACCGTGGACGCGCCTTCGCATGGAGATGCGTCTGTGGTTCCCTTCCCAGACACCTCCCACCTCGTCCCTGCTCATCCTTGCTTGCCTGCAGCAAGGCCAACCCCCTTAACCCGCTTTCCCCCCCATGGCTCTGTGAATGGAAGCTGGGGAGGGGGTTGTGTGAGAATTGCTCCATGAGGCTGTGCTCCACTGCAAAACAAAAGAATCGCTCATTGAGCGATTCTCGAATAAGCTGCTCCAAGGCCGCTGCCACAGGTTAGGAGCAGTTTAGAGTCGTTTGCAGGGCCCAAAACGAAGTTCCCGCCCCAAACGGCATTTGTACTGCCCCTCACCCCGCCTTTACTGGGCAGTGCGCAAGGGGCCAGAGAGGAACAGGTAGGCATGCAGGGTGGCGAACCATCTTCCTGAACAATGGAGCCACAGCTGCTGGAAAACTATTTTTTTGTAAAAAAAAAATTAAAAGGATCAGGGTGACTTCATGTAAAAAAGTACCTTAGGTCATGTTTCTGCCAATTAACAAAGGAAATGGAGAGAGAAACTCTCATTCAATTAGGACTGAAACAGATGCATCGTAATTGCCAGGGCCATTGCTAAGATTTCATCATACATCACCTCCCCGAACTGGGCTATATGCATTGGCTAGAACTCACCAAGGGCAGGGATAAAATACAGAGCCTACTGCTGTGCTGCCCCAAAGGCACTTTTTCTACAACTTTCTCCCCAAAGTACATGGATAAAAATAAAGAACTATATTTGGGGGACGTGGTGTGGCAAAGGCAAAGTCTGCCATCCACTCTCTATCCTCACTGACAGAGACCCTGTATGAGTTGCAACGTGCGTCCGGGAGCAGTGCAGACATAGCTTTATTGCAGCAAAAGAATTAAACAATAAACATATTTATGGTACAATTATGTAACAAAATAATCATTCTAGAACTGCTTTGACAAGGCAACAAGAACCTCTTTGCAACACTCAGAACTGCCCTTGGTTATCGTGGTTTTACCTCTGAGCCACATACACTGCGATGTCAGTTTCACGCTCTTACCTGAATAACTTTGTAGAAATAGGCATACTGTCGAGCAGTATTCTTATATTGGCTGAAAACATCATGAATGGCCTGAGTGGACTGGAGATACTGGACCTCATCTTCTTCGAAATAAAGCGGGGTATTGTATTCGCTTGGGAGAGTCTGGATGTAAGGCAGCCAGAAAGAATTAGGGTTGCATCGTTCACAAAGAAGATGGAACGCTAACGTGATGTTACCCATGGCTTGGAGAATTCGGTCTTGGGAATACAAGGATCCTTAAAAAAAACAAAACATGAACCCATTAGAAAAGGTAGCCCCTTTGAAGCATCAATTCCCAATTCATTCTATGAAAAAAGTGAGCTTAGGCTTTCAAATTTTTATCTCATAAGATAGATCATGATGTTCCTGTAAAATGTTTAAACAAAAATTAAAAAGCACTGGCCAACTCCTCATACAAAAATGTCAAAAGTGATATGACACTGACTGACTGCATGCCCACTACTCTAACACGCTGATTTCTGAAAGTCATTGGGGGAACTTGCATATGTAGGATTAGACTGAAGGTACTCGGTATAATGTAAATTTATCAGTGCAGCAGGAAACAGGGATCAGGAAACAGAAAGGCAAAACTAGACCCTTTCTAAGAGCCAGTGTGGTGTAGTGGTTAAGAGAAGGGGAATTCTAATCTGGAGAACCGGGTTTGATTCCCACTCCTCCACCTAAGTGGCAGAGGCTTATCTGGTGAACTAGATGTGTTTCCACACACCTACACTCCTGCTGGGTGACCTTGGGCTAGTGACAGTTCTTCCAAACTCTCTCAGCCCCACCTACCTCACCAGGCATCTGTTGTAGGGAGAGGAAGGAAAAGGAGCTTGTAAGCCACCTTGATTCTCCTGACAGGAGAGAAAGGGGGATATAAATCCAAAGGGGGATATAAATCCAAAGTCTTAACCTTCTTTAAGCACAGTAGTAAGCTCACTAGCCATTCCTATTTGCCAATCCATGATATCCTCAAGGAATGAATTCCCCATAAATGTGCTGCAAGCGTATCTGTAAATATACTTAAAGCTCCTCTTACCCAAGACTGAATTTTTAGCCGACTCCACAGTCATTAGCAATTTTCTAGGAATCCAGAGAAAAAGTTCTTCCGCCTAGAAAAGCAACAGAAATGTTCAGTGGTGTATTTAATAGAATTTAATTAGGAATTCTTCTCTCCTTCCGACCAAAACCATATGTGTGGCTTGTAAAGAGGCTTACTTACCAAGACTAGCAAACACCTGAGCAAAAGGAAAAGCTGGCCAAGTGCGGTCATTAGCCCATGTGCTGCCGCTTTGTGCTGTGTGCACAAAGATTTGGCTTTCATTAGACCTAAGGACTATAAGCAACCTTAGGGAAGACGCAAGGAAGGAACAGCTACTGTCCTAGAATATCTGCTCCTGGCTCGTGAGCAGTCAAGGAGGAGGAGGAGGAGAAGAAGAAGAAGAAGAGGAAGGAGGAGGAGGAGAAGAGGAGGAGGAGTAGTTTGGATTTATAGGAGTCTCAAAGGGGCTTACAATCTCCTTGCCCTTCCCCCCTCACAACAAACACCCTGTGAGGTAGGTGGGGCTGAGAGAGCTCTGAAAAGCTGTGACTAGCCCAAGGTCACCCAGCTGGCATGTGTGGGAGTGCACAGGCTAATCTGAATTCCCCAGATAAGCCTCCACAATTCAAGCAGCAGAGTGGGGAATCAAACCCGGTTCCTCCAGATTCGAATGCACCTGCTCTTAACCACTACGCCACTGCTGCTCCTATTTTGCATTCTATTTCTTAGTACAGTTATTTCTTAGCACAGTCATCATGGGCAGCCTTTGCCAAGCTGATAAAATGAAGGGAAAATGAAGCAAGAAGAAAAGGGAGACGATGCAAGGCTATCTAGCAGCAATACTTTAAACATTTATTGTATTCATTAAAACATTTCTATTCATGCCTTTCCTCACAGTTCAAGAAGGCTTACATATATGTAGTTAAAAACAACAATAAAACATCAAATGCCCTGCACCCCACTAATCTCAGTTTTCTTCTTTGCTTTCCTCCTAACAGAGTTGCGAAGGAGAAGCTGCAACCCAACTTTCCAGCTTTAAAGAGAGGTTCCAGGAAGAAAGGGGGTGGCACAAACCAAGCAGGTAAAAGGGAGGATGGGGACCATTTCCTGAAGCTTGAGTGTAGCACTGCTGTGCAGCTATAGGACTGGATTAAATGAAGTGCTATTTCAGGGTGAACTGCTGCCTCAGTCAAATCCCAAATCTTTTATCAAAACTAAACATTTTTAACTAGTTTAATACAATTTAGCAAACAAGGCAGAAATGCATTTCCTCCTAGTAACTGTTCTCCCATCTGTGGACCTGTGATTGTGTTAAAATACAGCAAACATGCCGCTTACTTAAGTGATCCTATGCATCAGCAACTAGGATGGAAATAAACAGGAGAGACCACCAGAACCTTCTGCGTATAATCTTGAAACAAATGATATATAAATGTATATAAATGTACATAAATGTATATGTGCGTGTGTGCATGCGTGTGTGTGTAAAACTGGAATTGTTCATCTGAAAGCAAGATCACTTTTTCGAAGGTGGAGATCAAACTCTTTTCTCCTTCCAAAAGCTGATCACCACAGTTTGAGGGAGTTGGGGTGGGGGTGGGGGGTGAGACAAAGATAGAAGAGCATACCTAGAACAGATCTCTAAGTCAGACCCACAGCTTGGACAGACTCAACAACAAATGATTCACAGTATCAAGGGATTCAACAACAAACTTGCTGCCAATTTTCCAAACAAAGCAAGCAGTTGGTTCAGTGATCTTTTCGCAAGCTAAATACGTTTACCAGTTCCTTTCTACTCACCTTTATCTCTTTTGTAGCCTTCAAACCAAAGCCCTCTTCACCAAAGTTGGCCACTTCAAAACCCTCTACGGAGGCACCGTTCTCTCCGGCCCACTTCATTAGTTCAGCAAAATAATCTTCTCTTTTCCCATCAAAGGTGACAGACAAACCTATGGGTGCATTTGATGTCAAAAGGAAATGCACGGTGAGCCTCCAACACGTAGCATGTTTATCAGTTTGCCACTGTAGGTCCAGTGAACGGTTACCCAGAATTCGTATGCCCTGAGTAGCTCAACAGTGCACAATAGACATATTTAATTTTAATCTACCAAGAAAGACAGTTCTCAGAATACAACAAAGACTTGGCAAAAGAAAGTGTTTGGGAGGCACTAGGTCACTGCGCACAATGCTAACCGTTCTCTGCCAATCCATGCCACGGTCACCTCTAGGTTAGACTACTGTAACTCGCTCTACTCGGGCTTACCCTTAGCCATGATCCGGAAATTGAAGCTCGTGCAAAATGCGGCAGCCAGGTTGCTGACGGGAACTTCTAACCCTAACCCTGTACCAACTACACTGGCTGCTGATCGAGTACCGGGTCATGTTTAAGGTTCTGGTTTTGACCTTTAAAGCTATTCGTGGCCTTGGACCAGAATACCTATGGGACCATCTCTCCCTATATCGCCCTGCTAGGCCCCTCCGCTCCTCGGAGGCAGACCTTCTGGTGATCCCTGGCCCCCAAAGTGATCCGGCTGGCCTCCACAAGGGCCAGGGCTTTTATGGCCCTGGCCCCTACCTGGTGGAACAGGCTCCCAAGTGAGATCAGGGCCCTGCGGGACATACAGAGTTTCCGCAGGGCCTGTAAAACGGACCTGTTCCGCCAGGCATTTGGCCAGCCAGGATAACATCTCACTTCTGTGGAAAAACTGGCCTCCTGTGGGGGGTAGGAATGGGAAAGGGGAAACAATTTTAATCGCCATCTCAACTTTGAATTTTATAATTTGTATATGGTTTTAACTGGGATTGGGGGTGAATTAGATTTTAATTGTTTATATGTATGATGGACACCGCCCTGAGCCCTTCGGGGAAGGGCGGTATAGAAATTTAATAAAATAAATAAATAAATAAAATGTCACGTGGCCTCTGAGCAGCAGGAAGCATTACTAAGTGCAGTGTGGCAAGAGAAACTTATTTCATTTGAGACCCAGGAAAAATTCAAAGGGTTGTCGCCTTAGTGATGTTCTCAATGGCATAATTAAAAAACCTATAGATCTGTCCCCAAGCACACCTATTTATACACGATTGCTTCACAACGCTACGGCAAGCAGACGAAATGGTGAAATTGGCAAATCACCTTCACTCTCCGCAGGCACACAAGTTGACTAAAAATTAGTCCTAGCCTAGAGATTACTGGAACAAGAATATAAAACTTAAATGCCTGCATTATTTCTTTGTTGTAATGTGCTTTTATCTTTTGCTGTGTAACTATTATGCACTTCTGCTGCACGGTCCACTGGAAAAAAGGTTAGCAAATGAAAGCAATATAACACGGTAACAGACAATATTAAATAAAGATACAACTGAATGAGTCAACTTGCCGATTGATTACATAGGTTCTCGATGAACCCCTTCTAAAGTTTCTCCACCTGGACAACAAATCTGACAACTAATGTACTAAACATGGAAGAGTAAAAGCTTAATCGTATCAATTTCTTCAATTCCCCATGTTCACAAATTAAGGCACAATTACTTTGTAATAAGCAGTGACAAACATGTAAAGTTTTGGCCAACATGTCTCTAGCAGAGCATTCTTATGGTGCCGCTTTGAAGACAGGGTGAGTGCAGCTGGAAAACTCTTTAGTTGCTCAATAAAGTAAAACTAAATTATCATTGATCATTTGATCTGATCGTTATATTGATTTTGAATATTTGTTTTTGAAAAAAAATGCCTTAAGTGTATAAGGCATGATTTTTCTGTGTATAGGATATCCATCTACTTTTATTTCTTGTTTTGTATATAACATGTAAACTACAAACACATTATTCCAGTTCTATCACAAGATGACAAAAACCATTTCACATTAGTACAACAAGAAACAAGCAGCAATCAAAAGATGTCTTCACAGAAGCAACTATAAGGAGCCTAGATATTTGATGTGAGGCACAGACACAGAAAAAGCTGAACTCAAGGATTGTCTCCAAAGGAAATTCTGGTTCCTACCCAAGACACTCAGTAGCAAATGTTGCAAAATGGGACTGACTAAAGTCTAGGCTCTGGACCTCAACCACTCTGTAACAAGGATTTTAGTTCTTCTTCAAATATTGTAATTTGGCTTAAGATGCTATCCACCATTAACCTCTGGAATTAACTGCTAAATAGTTCTACATAACCCAGTGTTACATGCAATGTTGAACAATTACTAAGGCCGTTTCTGCACGGCCCCCCAGGCGCCTCCACGCCGGCAAGAATTCTGCCGGCGTGGAGGCGGAGGCCGTTCGCATGCAAGCATGCGGACGGCCTCTGGAGAGGCCGGCAGACGGCAGGCGGCTCCGCATGGAGCTGCTGCTTTTTTTTTTTCATTACCTGCGACGTTACAGCCGCCGGTTTCATGCTGCCCTCCGACCTCCAGGGGTCGGAGGACAGCATTGGCGGGGCTTCGACGGCCAGCAGGCCGACGACGGGGACAAGGTGAGTCGAACGGGGAAGGGAAACAGCGTGTTCCCGGCGGTGCTGTTCACACCGCGCCGCCGGGAACACGCTGTTGAGGGAAAAACAACCCTTTAAAGGAAAAACAACCCTTTAAAGGAAAAACAACCCTTTAAAAACAACCGCCCTGGGGGGAGGGGGAGCGACGCCAGGTCGGCACTGCTGCTTAGCATCAGTGCCGCCTGTGTGAATGGCTCCCTGGGAACAGCGTTTTTACCGTTCCCAGGGCGCCATAAAAAGGCCGTGCGGAAACGGCCTAAGTGTTAGCTAAATATACAACGGTTTAACAACTGCACTCAAAGGAACCTTGGCCCAAGAGCCACAATTACATGTTTTAACTTACAGACCCACTTTGACATATTGTTAAACATTCAGTTACTAAACATGGGGACTGTTTTCTACAGCTGGTTGTAATACTTTAAACTTGAAGTCCATCCTCCCTGCCCCACAGCCCTCCAACCCCAGCTCATCCTTTCAGCAGCTACTTTCTTTTAAAAGAATTCTTCAAATCAGGAGCAACTGACAGACTCTTTTCTCATTTACCTTTCTGTTTTTTACGGATCCTCTCAACCAGAGCTCGAATCTGCTGATATTCTTCCCACTCCTTTCCGGGGCCAGCAGCTGGACTACTGCATTCTGGAAGATTAAATACAGAGATAAGGTTTGGTTCCATTCATGTTAGCCGTTCTCCTTTTCTCAACATCAAGAGAATTATACACAGACAGGCGGCTGTAATTTTATAATCTTCAGTTAGGCGAGGGGTCTGCAACCTGTGGCTCTCCAGCTGTTCATGGACTACAAAACCCATCAGCCCCTGCCTGCATGGCCAATTGGCCCTGCTGGCAGGGGCTGATGGGATTTGTAGTCCATGAACAGCTGGAGAGCCACAGGTTGCAGACCCCTGAGTTAGGCGATAATACTAAAACTTTTAAGTCTGTAGATTACAAATATCTTGACAAATTTCTGGACTCAATGCTAGAGTCTAGACAGGCTACTCTGAAGCCTTCATTTTCAGGTTTATTTTCCTGAAATTAATTCAGCATTGGCTTTTTTCCACATTTATTCACATCCTCATCTGCCTCACAAGTTAAGAATATTAAACTTACTCTGTAATAATTCGCTAATTAGATTCAGCATTTCTTTCGGTGAGACCACAGCAGTAGCTCCAGTACCCGACTTCTGAGTTTTCACTCTGCTTTTCTTCCCCATCTTCTAACTTAAAGAAAACAGTTGTTAAATAAGCAAAAGGTTTTCTGCTATCACACAAACTTTATTTTGCACATCATTTTTAAAAACCACAGCTTCCATTGTATTAAATATCTTGGAAAGAAAAGGGCAGGAGCAAGTTGACACAGGGCAGCAAATATTTTTTACAACTTCGAAGAAAAATATATTTTAGAACTTTTTCTTATTATGTCTCATCTCCTATCGTACTTTAAAACATCCATGTAAACCAGGACAAACTGGCAGTACAATAATTTTTAGTAGATCTACACATCTTGTAGGTAAACACACAATTACATTATTGAAGGCTTTCATATCTGGAATCAACTAGGTGTTGTGCGTTTTCTGGGCTGTACAGCTGTTGTCTGGCAGTTTTTATTCCTGACTTTTTGCCCACATCTATGGCGGGCATCTTTACAGGCATGTCATAGTAAAATGTGTTCTTCTGGAACAAAATGGTAGGAGAAAAAACTACTAGACCAGGGCCACACAGCTCAGAAATCCCATAACAACCAATCACACAAGTGCCTCTATTAGTAAATTCATACTATATCTTAACATAAACTGGGTTTTGATTCTCCCCGCTAAAGCAGATGCTCAGTAGCAAGATAAGGATGAGCATGATGAGTATAAGTTGTGGCAATAAAATGACGTACACCAGGTCAGAGGATATCAGACTTATTCCTGATTTGTAAACTTCGAAATTAAGACTCATCGATTTCAACAGAATCTCCAGCCCAGGATAAAATGGTGCTACCCAAGTAAACAAAATCCAGTGCTTAAAATATTTTTCTCTGCTAGTCGTGCTAATGGTATCTTGAACACAAATTTGTGGAAAACTACAGATATATTTTCTAAGCAAAAAAAAGGTCAATGATGATAAATAAGCTTGGTTATGTGCGGTGAAGTTGCATATCCAAATATAGAGGATCAAACTAACTTGGCACCAAATAACATGTAAAAACAGTTGACAGCAAGAGTTTAACCAATCTCCCACTCTAAATCTTGCTGGCAAAGATGTTCAGCGTTCAGCTTGAACTTCTGTTCTACCCAAAATCTCTCCTTAATGAGATGCAAACATATTCTCTTTCTTCCCACACATCAGTTTTAGGAAACAAAAAATATTTTCCCTCAAAAGGCAATCACTTTGTAGTAACTTTTCTTAAGAAAAAAAATAACTGTCTGAAGCAGATGTCTGAAATATCTACAAGATTATTTGTATCTGATTTTGCAATCCTATTCTTTACCCATGAGTCTGAAAATGAGATAGCAGGATTAGACAGACAAACTCTAAAAACATGCTTGCAGCACGATTCACTAATCGGGAGGAACCAATATTCCAAAAAAACTTACAAAAAGACCAAAGAGAAAGATTATTTATAGCACAAAACAAATCTGAAAAGAATTCACAGGTTATTTTAATCAGACTTCATTTTAACGAATGTGCACTAAAAGGTTTGTTGCTATGAGAGACATACTGCACCAGGCATATGAGAACCCCCCCCCCCCCCCCCCCAAAATGATTCCACCTGATCGTTTGAAAGTAATGTTAACATGAAAAATCTGCTGGAAAAATAACTGTAAATCTAATCCAGGTATATTGAAAACCTCTGGTTGCATCCAAAATTGAGCATTTACATATGGAATGACATTTTATCATGTAACAGGAATGACAAACATTCTGTTTGGTTCACTGGGGTAGAATCCTCCTCTCTAGTAAGTGAAAGGAAAGTGGGTGCAGAGCAAAATTCATACCACTAAAATATTATGCTAAAGGAGCACACAGTCAAATAAGGGACATGTTGCAAAGCAATCTGTACTAAACACGTGGTGCCACTTTGAATTCACTTAGTAACATTCAGTGCTTCGGGGAAGAGCACAAAATGTGTTGAACAAGTATGCATTCTTTACTGTCAAATGTACAAAAACAGGAAACCAGGGACTTTGATTCAATAGTTACCATATCATAACCTGGAAGGTCAGCAACACTAGTTACTTGCTATGCCAGAGCAAGATTCTAATTGAAAGTCATGATGTCCTTCACCCCCAACTTGGGCTTGGACTAGCCAGGGGTCTGCAACCTGCGGCTCTCCAAATGTTCATGGACTACAAATCCATGCTGGCAGGGGCTGATGGGAATTGTAGTTCATGAATATCTGGAGAGCAGCAGGTTGCAGACCCCTGCACTAGACCATAGGTGTTAAACTCGTGCCCTCCAGATGTTATGGGCTGCAGTTCCCATCAGCCCCTGCCAGCATGGATTTGTAGTCCATGAACATCTGGAAAGCGGCAGGTTGCAGACCAAGTTGGGGGTGAAGAATGTCATGACTTTCAATTAGAATCTTGCTCTGGCATAGCAAGTAACTAGTGTTGCTGACCTTCCAGGTTATGATATGGTAACTATTGAATCAAAGTTGGTGGGAACTGTAGTCCATAACATCTGGAGGACCGCGAGTTTGACACCTGTGCACTAGACAAAGGTCGTTTACTGAAGGCTTTCAGGAAACTGCTTCAGCTACAACCTTGCTGAATCTTCAAATAAAGAAAAAAACGTCTGGCAGGTATTCTACCTGTAGGTATTACAACTCTAAAAACTGGTGAAGCCAACCTAAATAAAACATGGTGCAGAATGTATCTATGGAAAGTAGACTTAGACGACCGCACATCTTCTAATGTGAGTCTGTTCCCATGTTTAATACTATACAGCAACACAGGCACACATTTAGAAGAACGTGACAGTTAAGAAATAACAGGTATATCCTCCAGCATATTACTGTTAAGAAATTTCTTTTTAAAAAATCCAGGTCACATTCCATCATTAGGTAGACTGAAATTAGATGGAATCCCTTTGGAAGCAGAAAGAGATGCAAGAGCAAACATTACGTAACTGTTCTTCAGGTTATAACCAGCTAAGTCTCCAACTGTTCCTCAACGCGTTTCTAACTTCTTTCAAAGTCCACGCTAGGATCAAAATTAATTATTTATGGAGTACAAGAGCCAAAGAAGATTTACGATTGTCGAAGGAAAAGAGTGGCTTTTAACATTCCCAGCTCGTTTACGACACCTAAGCCAGTTTCACGGCATAAAAGCTTATTCAGAGATGTAATCTAAAAGTGTTCCTGACATGTTCAACTAGTCTGCTACTATTCCTTTGCAGAGAGCAACAGTGTATTATATTTTGCACAGACTGCCAAGAGTTGAAAGCAATACCTAAGTCAGAGGCAATGCTTGGGAGTATGGAGTAGAGCTTGAATCCATACAGAAGAAGCCTTTGGATTCTCAAAAACCAAAAGGAGGACACAGTAACCAAGGAAACTCTAAAAGAAAGCAGGTTAATTAAGCAGAAGACATGGCCTCCAATATTTTTCCTGTTTCCTAAGAATATAACTGCCCCACTAAATTGAACCCAAAATCTCATGTAGCCCAGCTCTCAGTGGGAGACGGGCAGATGCCCTTGAGAATCTCAAAGCAGAACACGTTACGTCATTTCTCGCTAGTCTCCAGAATTTGACAGAGATGTGCTGCCAATGAATATGGAAGCCAACTGCCAGTAATCTGAATCTGTGTTGTACTTTTATCATTTCTGTATGTTGCGTGCTGTATTTCTGTAGATGGGTGCTGCACTTATTGCAAAGCATGAAAGGATTTAGGTGTCAGATCCCCAAGAATTGAAACAAACTCCATGTATAGAACAGTAGTTTATTCATCCAGCTTGGAAAAGCCAGAATAGGGCTTTTCCCGCACAACGAACAGTAATAAGAACCAGCCTCCCCGCCCCCCCATGAGAAGAGAAGAAGAAATGCAGACAGCAAGATAACAGCGTGGCCTTGGCCAGCACCTGCAGATGCCAAGCCAAAGCAGAATATTCCCAACCCCCAACACCAGTAAATACAGTAACTCTAAGCCTGTCCCAAAAGCTCCAACTACTAGGCATCCTGACATTAGGCCAACGCCAACAGAAAGTATGTGTTGCAATCTCCCTAATTTAGCACTTGGGCTGATGTAACTGATACAGTGACGAAGCTCTTCCTTCATATTCCTTTCACCAAGGAAGTAGACGTTCGCCACACAATGATTTCGCCAGAAGTTTTATCTTGCAAAGATTCTACTGGTGTTAGCTATCACAGCAGCTTTGCCTGCCACTCAAAGCAGCACTTCCCGGAACAACTTAAAACTGGGCAAAAATGAGCTTGGGTAGAAAAGTCTTCTTCAAATCTCAAAGAATAGGATCCTCTCATATTAAGCCAATACACTAGAGGTGCACCTCGTCTTGGTTAAGTACAGTGTATGGCAGTTATGTTGGTGTTATAACTTTTACATATTAATGTTTTTAAATACTGTATGGTAGCCTGAGCGCTCATTAGAAGGCTAAGATAGAAACTGATTAAAAAATAAGCTTCATGCTTCAAAGCTGTAGGTAATCCAAAATCAACATTTAAAATAAATGGGAAATTTGATATTAATGGCAGTATTTCCAAGCGGGTCTCTTAGACAGGGAGCATAGACATTTGTTAAATAAAATCTTATTATAGCCATAGTACTGCAATGCAAAGTCAAATATCTGAATGTCCTTCTAATATTAACTTCTTAACATAAAAGGTGTTTTGCTGATCTTGCATAGAAGAAAGTCTTAAAGATCATTAATTAGCGGGTACCCCTTGAGCCAGCACGGTGTAGTGGTTAGAGCACTGGACTAGGCCCTCGGAAATGAAGGGAAATCTCCAGAGACAGCCTGAATGAAAAATCAGATAGCTAACATATTACCATGTTAGAACCAGTACATGCTACAGGTACCTCCAGAACGAAGAACAATAGGTTAAAAGCAGATGGCTTAAGGGATCCAGTTACACCATTTGCTATTAAACAAAACAGTTCCAAAAAATCATCACATTTAGCAGCATGTGTGTGTCAATTTTTTTACACCTGCTTGGTGCTGTATGTGCACATCAAGCTGGGCTGAAAGATGTAAATGGAACAAAGATGTCACCAAGTGTGAAAAAGAATCTATGTTAAAAGCTGACATCGCCAAACTTCAGCTAAAGATGCAGTTCTGTTACCACAACGGTGAGAAGGCAGCAGATACACTGATCTTCTATCATCACAAAAATACAGTAGCTGAGAACCGATAAATGTGGTCAAGGGGATCCTGGCAATGAAATACATCAGAGTTACCCAGATACACCATTCCCCAGAGCTCTATCCAGATGATGATATAAATAAAATACATACATACATAAAACCTTTATTAGGCATAATACCAATAACAACCAGCAATATCCAGACAAGTGTTCCATACATAAAACCGTCACAGGTATTATTCCACAATTCCTAAAAGAAACCTAGCTACATAAGTTAAAATCACAGAAGAGGAGTTGTTTAGTACAAATATAACCTTCCCAGCAGCGGAGTATTCCTTAAACTTGACAGGAACAAGAGCCAAGAGCCTGGTCCTAGCTTCCTCGTATTTAGGATAGTCGAGCATTATATGTTCCATGGATTGCACCACTGTAATACAGTGGGAACATTTCCGCTCTTGCGAGTCAATTTTAAGAAACCTCCCTTGAAGTACGGAACAAGGGAAGGAATTACAACGAGCCCTAGTGTATATCCATCTAAGCTTGGGCTCTTGGAGTATACTCAAATAGTCTACCATCTGGTTGGTTTTAAATTTGATGTTGAAGAAGAGGGGGAGATAAATAAAATAAAGAAATGTAGCAAGGTGACAAAAAAAGGCACTGTGAAGGAAAGCAAAACATGAATTCCTCAAAAGGGACCGTGATAAAAGTATTGATTCAGAATGAAAAGTTTAAGAAAATAAACAAACTCAACGATGCCCTAGAAATATGGCTATTGCAGGTAAAAGCCAAAAATGGAAACTTTAAGTTGTTTTGAAAAAAAAGGAATAGTTTCCAGTGTTTAGACGATGAAAGCAAGAATCCAATACAGGAAAAACTTATGCTCAAACAAGAATTAAACAAAAACCTTCATCTTCACCCCTAATGTAACGGAAACATAGAAATGAAACTACCATACACACAAATATGACCCATAGGGTCAGAACTACGAACTTTATCTGAAATAGTAGGTTCTGAAGACGGATCTCTTAAGAAGCCAAAACAGAGCTGGACAATATGAAGTTTGGCAAAGGAAGAAAACAGACACTAAGATCTGGTTAGGATGATCACTCCCACAAGGTCTATGGAAAGGGGCAGCAAAGTGAAGAAATCACTGAAAAAGATGACTTTGGTGTCAGTAATAACCAACAAAATCATAGGTTAATTCAGGTGACTTGAACTTGAAAACCAATTAAGTTAAAAGTGAAGAGACAGAAGCAAAATGACAAATATTAAGACTAGTGTAGAAGTAAGGTTCTACAAGGCAGTTAAGAAAACTGAACTGCACAGCAAGGGATGACGGGTAACTCAGCATGGACCCCATGGGAAAGGATTACTGAAGAAAACATGCCAAGGTGAAACTAAAAAAGTAGATTGGGAGATTTTATGGGACAGCAGCCGCTTGTGTTAAGGAACAGTGAAAATTTGGACACGAGGAAAAATGACAAAGAGGCGAAAGGTAATGTCATGAGGAGCAGTCACTTGGACAGAAAAACTATGAAAGCAGTTTATTGTCGAAGGCTTTCACAGCCAGAATCACTAGGATGTTGTGGGTTTTCTGGGTTGTATGGCCGTGTTCCAGTATCATTTTCTCCAGATGTTTCACCTGCATCTTCAGAGGATCCTCTAAAGATGCCAGCCACAGATGCAGGTGAAACATCAGGAGAAAATGATACTTGAACATGACAATACAACATGGAAAACCCACCACACCCTTATGATAGCAGTTATTGCTTGATAACAACAACAGAGAGAACGGGTAGAATGAGCCAGAACACTGGACAGAACAAGTGAGGGACAGAAGCCTCAAGATGAGCATGGATCAGGGGAAAAGCTTGTCCAACACAAATGTGCGTGGGGGGGGGGGGGATGCAGTGAAGGATATTCTTAGAAATTAAGGTCTTAGTTGGAAAAGTAAGGATAAAAATATTATTCATTTTCATTTAAAAGGATCTGTATGAAAACCACATTCTTCAACAAGTTAATAACACACAAAAATGTGCACACTTGACTCTCTGTAAGGAAGACTACAAGCAGCATACATAATTAATAAACAAAGTGACCCATGGAGGTGGGGAGACGGCTGGAAAACAGCAGTGCGGCAACCAGGACTGAAATTTTAAGCCTGCTCGTTCAGGAACACGTTCTATCAGTAACACAACCTACACAACAGTCAACATGAATGCAGGGTCTAAGTTTGTGTCATGCCCAATCATTTCCACTGTTACTTTGGCAGTACTTTCCACAGGCAATTTATAGCACTACACATTACTGGACTGTAATTTTGTAAAAAAATAAATTAATATGTAAATATTGTCTAAGGCTTTCACAGCCGGATTCAACTGGTTATGGTGGGTTTTCTAGGCTGTGTGGCCGTGGTCTGGTGGATTTTGTTCATAACGTTTCGCCTGCACCGGTGGCTGGCATCTTCAGAGGTGTATCACAGAGAAAAGTCTGTTTCACACTGTGTCTTTCCCTTCTCACTTAGACACAGTGTGAAACAGACTTCCCTCTGTGATACACCTCTAAAGATGCTAGCCACCGATGCAGGCGAAACGTTAGGAACAAAATCCACCAGACCACGGCCACACAGCCCGGAAAACCCACCAGAACCAGAATATGTAAATAATTATTTTTTTTTGGGGGGGGGGGGATGCAATTTCCCAATTTTTGACATGCGAGCCCAAAAGAGAAGCTGCAAGAGTACGGAAGCCCTAGACTCGAGTATCACCTTCCCTCCACCATCACCTTCATACAGTGAGACCAGATCGCGGCAGAAGCGCCAGCAGCAGCAGCAGAGCAACATGAGGGGCGTAACCTGGATTAACAGACACGTGTTATGATCGTGTGAATAGGGTGGAACGGGGGAAAGGAAACAGAGGGGCGAGGCAGCCCGTTGACACCGAGCACGGCCCCCCGAAGGCGCCGGGCCTCTGGCTCTCCTCCGTCCAGGCAGACTGTAATGGCCCCCCGCAACAGATGGAGAGGAGAAGGGAGGGGACAGGGCTCAGGCCCGGACCAGTGCCCCTCCCCTTCTGAGGGGAGGCGTGCGCGTGAGGAAAACGGAAGGAGCCCCTCCCCCATTTACCTTTCAACGACGACAAGGCGGGCCCTCCCCGCCCCAAATACAGTTCCTCTCACCGGACGGCCCTGCCCGGGATGGGGGGAGGGGAAGGGGGAGAGGCAGTGGCGGCGGCGGCGGCGGCAGCGAAGTCAACCCCAACCCCGCCGCGCACGCTCCCTGCTTGGCCCCAACCACTCCTCTTGTCAGTCTGCGCTTCCGACGCGGCCATTGGATGCCACCCCTTCTCTCGCACTCGGGCGGCCGACCAATCCCAGTCGCCGTCGCCACCTCCTCAGTCTTTCCCACCTATGGCCAAACAGGGAGAGAGGCGGAGGAAAGCAAACACACCCGAAGAGAGAGTGTAGATGCGTATGAGACTTCTGATTGGTCGAAACCACCGCTCTACCTGTCCACCCTCTCCCACCCTCTCCGACGATTCTCTTTGCTGATTGGCTGAGGTGAACCACCCAGCGGACGGTTTGTTCATTCGGGGACGCCCTATTCTGAGGAGGGACAGTTTCCAGATCAAAGCAAACGTAGGCCCACCCTATTTCCATTCCTCCTCCCTCATTGGGCCCAGAAGGGGTGGGGCTTAGCCGTTCGAGGCTTGGCTTGTGATTCGTCAGATCAGTTGGGATTTCTCAACGCGCGCGTGAGTCTGTGATCTCGCGGGGCCCGCGCACCACAGGCCCGCGCCTCCTTTTCCTTTCGTGCGTCGACGTGATGACGTTGACAAACGGTTTTCAACCTCGGCTCTCCCAAGATGGCGCCGCGCAGGAGGTGTCGCTGACGGGTTTACCAGGGACTCTGGCGCCGGTGTTGCTTTTGTGAGTGTCCCGGGAGAGGTAAGGAATCGAAGAAATGGATGACCGGCCTTTCGTTGCCCAGTGAGCTCCTGAGTGTGTGTGTGTGTTGGGGGGGGGGGGCAGGCTTTGACGGGAGCTAGCGGCGACGGCAAAGACGGTTGAAGAGAAAGTCCTCTTTGTTTAAAGCAGAGGTGTCCAACTCTGGCGCTTCGGATGTTCGTGGACTACAATTTCCATGCCAGCAGGGGCTGATAGGAATTGTAGTCCATGAATATCTGGAATGCCAGAGTTGGACACCCCTGGTTTAAAGCTTTGTGTCAGTGGGTTACCGTTGTTTATTATTATTATTGCTTACTTACTTATTCGACTTAATAAACCGCTCTCCCCCAAAGGACTCAGTTGGAAGGTTTACCTTCCGTTCATTACCCAGTTTTTCCTTTTTCGCCTCCGCTGTATGATATTTTAGATTACATTCTCCAGGGGCCAAAACTCGTTGTACCCCTATTGACACATGTAATATGTAACCTATTGACACATACTGTGGCTCTCGAGATGGTTTACTGTAGTAATAATTGACACTGAAGGAGGGAGGCTCGATTCAGGAAAGCCCTTCCTGCTGGATGCTGGTAGCAACAAAAGAAAACAGGCTAATTTGACAGCTCAACTGTGCAGAATAGCAAAATCCACTTGCAAACAATTGTGAAAGTGGATGGAAAGTGCATTATTCTGCATGTGCGGAAGGGGCCTAAAAGTGAGTGGATAACTGGCTGGTTACTGGTGACTAAATAGCAACGCAGCCTTTGAAGACCAGCCAATTTGGTTTTGGTAGAGTCTTTCGGTGAGCTGATAGTTCAGATGCCCAGTGTATGATGGGCTCATGGGCTCATTGTTGAATGTTTTGGTCTGGTGTAGCGGATTCTGAAGTGTCTGGTCTTATGTGCCTCTTTGCATTCTGTTCAGCATTCATTGAAGTGTGTTTTTTGGTGATGGGAAGGAATCTTTTTTTTTTATTTGCAGACTGTGTTCTAGTATATCTGGGTTATTCTCCAGTATGTAAAAGCTTCTGCCTTGTCTGTGGTTGGCCCGTTCACCGTTGTTGCTGTTTTACTTGCATGTATCCTGTGAAGGTATGGGGTAAAGCCCCTATAGCAGAGTAGCACAGTATACTGGAATGCAGTAGGAAGTCAGATGCACACAGCAGCCCAGCTTCACAGAAGCGGTCCTACTTTTATTAGTTCACAAGTATAGCTCACACAGACAAAGTTCTCCACCAGGCAGTGCGAAGACAAGTGTCTCTCAGACCTCAGTACACTGCAGCCTTATATCTGGTTTACCAGCCAATCACAGTTCTTTACCAATCAAACCCAGAATGAGGCTGTGTCAGGTGATACCTGTCAGTTAGATTTTGATGATCAGACACCAGTTTCAACAGTGCTCTGACATGTCCTTTATTAGCAAGTTTGCTAATAATCAAGTTTATCAAGGGAAATAAATGATCTTGTGCTGTAACCAACTGGGAGCTTGAGAAGTCTACTTTCCCTAGTTCCTCCCTGCTTGAAACTGACTTGCAGCTTCTCTCCACTGTCGTTGGATAATCCTGCTACAGATGCATCAACCTTTATTTGCTGTAACTGGAAATGATCACAAGGAGCACCATCATGCGGAAGCTCTGGCATTTGTTATGAAATTTGCTGTCAGAGCAAACAATGATTGTATTGTCGAAGGCTTTCACGGCCGGAATCACCGCTTTGCATTTCTAGCCGTTAGTTCTAGCAGCATTCTCTCCTGACGTTTCGCCTGCATCTGTGGCTGGCATCTTCAGAGGAAGATGCCAGCCACATCTCCTCTGAAGATGCCAGCCACAGATGCAGGCGAAACGTCAGGAGAGAATGCTGCTAGAACACGGCCATACAGCCCGGAAACCGCACAGCACCCAAACAATGATTAATTTTAACCTCTAGAAAATAATAACAGATATTGTGTGTGTGAAGAATGTTAAGGTAGCTTTTCACAAACTCTTGTCAAGTGTATGTTGTGTAGCATATTAACCCTGCGCATATGTTATCAGCGCTTATTTGCACACCCTCCTTCTCAGTCTGAAAGAATGTATTGCCAGAGTAAAACCATGAGCAAGTCCCATAAAGCACAAACCAAACATAGGAAGCAGTACCACGGTTTGTGTCTTCCAGGGAACCTTGCAAGGTAAACATAGCACGGCATCCTACAATGACAACAGCAACAAATGCTTCCACAGGAATCATGCCAACATGATGACAGTAATTCAGATAAGTTAGGCAAGAAGACAAAGATACCTGTACTGTCTTTTACAGGATATAATTACTGACCGTTAACACCATTCTGACCTATTTGGTCTAAGGCAGCCTGGAAGTTCTAATCAAATCTTCCAATTGTCCCCAAAGCACCTGCCCAATACATGACTCATCCTAGCATATCCATGACTCATCCTTTGTAATCCTGAATTATAATTCAAGCAGATGCTGCTCTTCCTGGTTGTGTTTAGTCTGTTCTGTAGATTGTCCAGTTCCCCCCCCCCCCCCCCCCGCTATTGTACCTAATCTCTTAATAAACTTTGTATTCTGTTCAAAATTACGTTTTTGTCCTTTTCCAACTGAATACGTGCTGCTCCCAGCAACCTCTTTAGTTAAATGATGTTGGTTTGCCGTGCACTACACAAGCATACAGGCTAATTCCCCCTGTTAATCTGAATGTAAGCTCATATGTTTGTGGGGGTCTGGTAACATATTGTACTAGTAAAAACAGCAAAAGGCAGTTTTTGGCCGCCTGGAGCAGGCAATCTCAAATATCATACAGGGAAGGCAAAAAAGGAAAAATGGGTGATGGAAAGGAAGGCAAATGGGGGAAGAAGATTTATATAGATTTTGTTGTAAACCAAATGTTTGACATGAGGGTTTTACATTAAAATATAATTTTGGAAGGAGGTAAAGATTTGTGTAAGGTAGTTCTTGTATTGTAAATAGCCAATAACAGTGTTTGCAGGAACTCTGTTAACCTGCCAAAGTGTTACCCTGAAAAGGCATTTCTAGTATATTTTGCAGATGAGGTTTCAGGCATCATTCCTGGTTTCATACTAACATAGGTGGCAATCTATAAATTTCTGTTTGCTTTTGAAGTTTTCCTTACTGTCAGATCACCCACCTATACAGGAACTAAGGGGACAAACTGTGAGTGCTCTCCATGGGAACAAGCATTTTACTAATTATTTGTCACTTCCTGGAGGGATAGGAATAGAGCTGGAATATGTAGTTTTTGAAATACTCAAAATAAACATAATGTGCTAATGTCTAGAAATGTAGGAGACATACTTTGGAGTTTTTGAGTCTCAGAAAAAGCACATTTTCTGTTTGCTTCCAACCTGGCTTTACAAAGGATTAAGTTAATAAAATAATTTTGTTTTAGTTAGGATATAATTCGATGTGAAACATCTGTAGAAAGAAAATCTTGTAATGTCAAAAATGTAATTTTCTGAATGCTACCTCCCCAGGCTTTAAACTTGCCATATGAAGCGCAACCCTTGGACTATTGATCAGGGAACAACAGCTCTGCATCAAGAAATGAAGGAGAATAAAGAAAACTCCAGTCCTTCTGTAGCTTCGGGAAACTTGGATCATACAAAGCCATGCTGGTACTGGGATAAAAAAGACTTGGCTCATACACCATCACAGTTAGAAGGACTTGATCCAGCTACTGAAGCAAGATACCGCAGAGAAGGTGCCCGGTTTATATTTGATGTAGGAACCCGCTTGGGACTGTATCCTTTGATTTGTGCAATGTACTGATTGAATTTATGTTCAGTTTAACACTTTATTTCTTAACAAAACTACATAGTATTTTGTATTGGGTTTTATTAGTGACCTCCTCTGGTATATTTTTAATCAATGAAGGATGCACATTCTTAGCTTACATTGTAACTGCCTGCAAAGACAAATATTTCACAATGTAAACGTTGTTTTAAGTAGGATCCTGCACAATTGCAGCATCTTGTGGAACTCTGCAATCCTGTACTCACTTGCCTGAGAGTAAATCCTGTTGAACTTAATGGCATTTATTCCCAAGTGTACTTATTTTAGTTTGTTCCCTCAGTTAAATAAGTGTCTCAGTCAATCTGATAGATTATAATGTAAGGTTACAGGTATCTGCAAAGAAGGCACTTATTATCAGGGTCCTGAAAAGAGTATATTAACTCCGTAGTTATTTTTACAGATATGCTTAAGCATATACTAAACATTATTACAAATTTGAATCACTCTGCAGAGGTTTTTGATGCATTGTTCACTTCCATGAGAAGTTAGTATTTGTAGTTTGGATTTTAAAATAATTTGTAGAAATCCTTATTGGCTGATCCAGACATTATGATACGCTGGCAACTGGAATAATTTATTTTCATCGATTTTATATGTTCCACTCCTTCAAACAGTTCCCAAGATATGTAAGTATAAATGAGTTGCCATTGCATGAAAAGTATTTTGCATTGTGACATTCAATTTTGTATGTTGAATTTGGTAGATGTGTTTCCATTTCAATGGTCTTTGGGTGTGAATAGTGTTTGGGTGGCACCGTCTGTCACACAAGAAATTTCCTTTTTGGGTGATTTTACTTACAACCTTTGTGCACAAGTGTGCCACTTTGGATTTAAGGCAGGAGGAGATTTCTACAGGTCTGAGAGGAAAAAGTCTCATGAATATTTTTTTAAATAAAATGTTTGTCACAGTGGACTTTTGTCTGCTCTGGTAAGGCAGATCTTCTGGTAATATTTAAATAGCTGCTTACTGTATCCTATATTACCGTGGAGATATACCTGTATATAGTTTACCATTCACATATAAGTCGAGGCACCTAATTTACTAATCACAAAAACTGGGAAAACTTATTGACTCGCGTATAAGTCGAGGGTGGGAAATGCAGCAGCTGCTGGTAAATTTCAAAAATAAAAATAGATACCAATAAAATTACATCAAGTGAGGCATCAGTAGGTTAAATGTTTTTGAATATTTATTTCAAAAGAAAAAACAGTAAACTGGCCTCTGTAAGTGGAAAAGAGGGTCAACAAGATGGTCTTCAACAGTAACTTTAAAAGTACAAAAAACCTTTTAGCCTCAATCAGGAACTAAGCTAAAACACAGGAGTTAAAATCCTTTCAAAAAACTGATTCCCTCATCAATATCATATGTATGTCCAAATGTAACCCTAACTTAGATTTTGCACGAGGGATATTATCAGAAATGAAAATCTAATTATTAGCTTCCCATTGTAAACAACTGTATAAGCACCTTTTGGGGATCTAATAACTTTGGATTCTGACCCAAACTTTCACCAAACCTGGCTAGTATCATAGCAAAGATCTCCCTTCCTGATGAGACCAGCCAGGTCTGGTGATGGTCTCAGAGGGTCCTAAAGTTATGGACCCTCAAAAGGGTAGCTCTCATCTACTAATAATAGCCTCCCATTGAAAACAACGGGAATGGGGGCACCTCCTTTGGGGGACCATAACTTTGGATCCCCGAACCAAACATTACCAAACTTGGCTGGTATCATCAGGAGTATCTTCTGAGGGTACCCTGAAATTTTGGTGTCTCTAGCATAAAAAAATCCGCTTCCCGCTGGCCAGCAAAAGTAAAAACACACAATTTTTTTTTAATGACCCGCATATAAGTCGAGGGGAGCTTTTTCAGCATTAAAAATGTGCTGAAAAATGCGACTTATACATGAGTATATACGGTAATTGTGAACAGTAGTGGGATGGATGCAGCAGAGTTGTCAGTTGGAAGAGTATGACTGTTTGCTGTGTTAATCTCTTGCCAGCAACCCCTTCCTGCCCTTGGGATGCAGTTCCCATCATCTTGGGCATCCACATCCATACTGAGTGGGGAAAACAGCATTGAACCCTTTACCCCACTCTTCACTGCAGTCTCCTAACTGGTGTGACTGTTGGTCCTTGTGAATCACAAAACCCTCAGGGCCAGATTTTCCATGGTTGGAAGGAACTTTGTAGGCAAAGGGGACAAAAATCTGCATCTGCCAGTGGTTGCTGCTGACAAATCTCTGGGCTCATCCTAGTGTGTATTAGAGGCATTTTTTTGTTGGTCTCCCATAACAACAATAGTCATTGTGTCAACACATTTTTATCATTTTAGCTAAGGGGCTCGAGTCTTTGGCCTATGTATGTTGCTGCACACTTTAAATTCTTGTAACTGTATTAACTGTACATGTAAAAATACTGAGATGGCTATAAGTGTAGCTGCTTCTGAGGATTATCACCTTTGGTTTAAAACAGTGGGAAAGGAGGCCCTTGCTTTGTACCTTGTGACAACCATTCTTGCTTCCTGGAGAACTCAGAAAACCAGTTTTGATTGTGTTGTATGATACAGTACTGGTTACAGTTCAAAATTATGGTCTTGGCCTAGACCACAGGTGTCAAACTTGTGGCCCTCCAGATGTTATGGACTACAGTTCCCATCATCCCCTGCCAGCATGATGTTTGACACCTATGGCCTAGACAGTCCTGGAGTTGGTGCCTTATATAAGCCAGGACATTGATAGAATAGAATAGAATAGAATTTTACATATTGATATTTTGATATTTTGATATTTCAACTAGCATTTTACATTTTATATACATTGACCCAGAGGAATTGTTTGATGGTTGGCAGCAATAAAATAGTCCTTGACAGCATAATATCAATTTAATGCAGCTGGTATGGGGAAAAAATTGTGACTGATAGATATAAGTGTATTTTAATGAAATGTAAAAAAATTTCCTAAAGATGTAACACATTTTTCCCCGTTTGAAATGTTGCAAATACAACTTTCTGAAGATATCTTTTTTTGATAGGTGACTGGAGCTTGCTGTCTTTTCCTAGCAGGGAAAGTGGAAGAAACACCCAAAAAATGTAAAGATATCATCAAAACGGCTCGTAGTTTACTAAATGACGTGCAGTTTGGACAATTTGGAGATGACCCCAAGGTAAACTGGCGTGGTCTAAAGATCGTCTTGGTTAAATTGTTATGATACAGCCCTAATTTTACTGTTGGCTGTGGGTGTTTAACACATGGTTTTAGTGGTGCTCTTGGAATTAAATAGATTAAACTAATGTAAGGCCCAAGACAGAACAAATTTTGAATTATTTTGTGTACAGTTTTTGCAAGTCGATATTTAACAACTGAGAGATTTCAGCGCTTGTTTTTTTCCAGATAGTGTATCCATCTAATGTTGTTTCCCAAGGCAAAATGTGTACTGCAGTGCTTGTGTTGTTCTCCTGTTGCATTTGCCTGTCTTTTCAGCAAAGAAATAATCCACTGCACAGGGGAAGCAGTGAAACTGGCCACACAGAGTGCAGCCATATGCATACAGTAAGCAAACTGGAAAAAAATAAACTTTTTTGTCACTTATTTCTTTGTTGTAGTAATTATAGACATTTGTTAGTCACAAAGTCTTCAGACAACTGAGTCACAAAAGGTAACTTGTACACAATTAACATGCGCATCTTGCAAGTTACCATGAATGTCCTCGGCTTAGTTCTGCATAATTAGTTAAATGAGATGCGGGTTGCTGGATTGCTCCCACTGTGAGCAGCTTCAGACACATGCAGAAACTTCTGAAAATTCTTATGGGCGACCAAAATAGTATCCGTCTTAGTTTATATTATATCAAATTCTGTAGATCTAAAGTTTTGTCCAGCCTCAAGGCACCCATATTGCCAGTATTCAGATCCTGCCATGATTCCTCTGTAGTACTAAGAGGGGGTCTTTGGGTGCTTCACCGCAAACCAATGGAATTTGTTTCAGATTGAGATGCTCCTGCCACTCTTTTATACTTATTGAGAACCCTCAAATTAAATAACAAAGTAAATAATGGGGAAAACGAAAGAAGCCCTTTAGACTTGCAGAAGAATTAGCCTTAACGGAGTTCTGAAACAGAGTATGCCTTCATGCTTCAGGTTTGACTTTGAAAGTCATTCCAGAAATAGCTGAAGGCAAGACTTGATTCCTATTTGTTAACTTTTGACTGCAGATGTGTGCAGTTTCACTCTTTCCCCATAACCGTGCAGCGATATTATTATATGTTTTATTTGCTCTTCCCCACCCCCCCTCCCAAAATGGGGTGGAACAGCACAGATCAGCAACTGGATTTGCTGATCGGTCACCTTGTAGCTGATAGAAGAGGTTTTGGCTCATGTCAGCTGATGGCAGAATAAAATGTTTAGCTCTTAATATGCCTCAAGGCTTGTCATAGTGGAGCAGAATGCTGAGAAGGTGTCCCCTCTATGGGATCCCCCACACCGTTGCTTTCTCATTTTCCCTTCCTCTATCCCTTGTTGACATCTCCCCAGTAGCCAAAGAGTTGTCCCACCCTGAAGGAGGGAAACTTGGGAAACATGAGGCCCTCCCCAGCAAGAGTCTCCTGTTTCTTACAATGCAGTCTCAAACCAAGTTGTATCCCTCTGGGCCCAGTGACTTCAGTAAGCTTAGAAGGAGTTAATCCTTCATTGGTTTGCACTGTTGCTCTCACAAGCAAACATTGGAGCCACACTGATACCCGGTGCATGATTTCAAGTTAAAGGGGTTACTCATCATCAGCCAGTGAGTTAGGAGAGAAAATCCTGTTGCTGAACTTTGTTGCACAACTTACCAAAAGGCACTTACACTAAGAAAATAAGTATTAAAGAAAAAACAACCCTGAAAGTTGCTGCAGTCTAGGACAATAGAAAAACATAGGCATTATTTCTCTGGCATTACTGTGTAATGCCATCTGGAATGTATGTAAGCTAGAACTGTAGTGAGTTTGCTTTTTGGCATAATATAGTCTCCCCCCTCCCCCTTGCCTGTTAGGAAGAAGTTATGGTTCTGGAGAGGATCTTACTACAGACAATAAAATTTGACTTGCAAGTGGAGCACCCTTACCAGTTCCTCCTTAAATATGCCAAGCAGCTGAAAGGTAAGGAAATAGCTGGTATTACTGCCTAGTAGTTTGGGCAGATGATTTCATATTCAGTTCTGTTTTCAGACTTAAGAGAAGTGAAATAGATGAAACAAGCAAAAATATAGAAATATGTACATTACGTTCAATCTTGCTGGTTGGAGAGTTATACGAATGCTGTAGTAATGAAGCTGACAGATGAGTCACATTCTTTGTATCACTCAGGCCCACTCCGCACAGCAAATGTAGAGTGCATAGGTGTGTAATAGTTCGCATAGCCCTTAGATGAAACCCATGGACTGCAGTTCCCGTTCATCATCCCTGCCAGCATCATGCTGGCAGGGATAGATGTGTAAAACATGTATCCCAACATCTGAGGGTCATGAAGTTTGACACCTATGGTGATAAAGTAACCCACTTTCCTGTTTTCGCGTTTGCATGATCCGTGCAGGAAGCAACTGGAGCCCACAAAAACAATACGGGTTGCTGTTGTGCATTTGCATGGAAGCGCATCTATTTTTTAAAATTTAACTGCCACTGATGCATAGCACAAATGAACCCCCTCAGCTCTGCTGATGTCTCACAATATGACCATCTGCACCTGTGTGGCTATGCAGATGTAAGCCACGGATTTGTTTAAAAAAGGAAAGTGCAGCAGAATAAAGCTCCTTTTGCCTTGGCCGTTAGTTTGCAAGCGGCTGCAATCCGGGATTTTTCAAAAGACTCGCTAATAGCGTGATTCTCAAAAAAAAAAACCTGGTTTGGGGAAAACAACATGAGGCAGACTCTATTTAGGGGCAGTATCTGTACGAAATGGCCGTCCCCAATGGATTTTTTTCCTGTTCTAAACCCATGTTTAATGGCTTGTGCGGAGTCGGCCTCTGTTGCTGCAGCTTCTATTTTGCTGATCCAAACAATGCCACAAATTGCATTTGTATCTGGGATGTACAATGGAGCAGAACTCCATTGTTCAGTCTTTGCCTGGATCCCTCTCCCAAGAGTTTGTAGGGATAGACAGGAAGCATCAGGTGGAAGAGGGATCAAAATGCCAACTCACCACTGGAAATTGATGTTGTGATCTTTGTCTCCCCACCCACTCCCATCCCTGCTGGAGCTGTGCACACAGACCTCTTTGATATAGGTTTAAATGCGCCAGATCAGATCAGTTGTTATGGGAAGAGGGAGGAAAGGAGCGAGTGCCACTCACCACCCACAAACTGACTTCTGAAAGTTTACCCTTTCTGAAAATTCTCAAGATAATCCCATGAAGCTGGCTTGTGCACATAGATTTGCCTCACTTAATACTCTCACTTTTGTAGCTGCTGTTGTTTGCCTGGCGAGCTGCTGATTGGTTCTCCTCTGCAGTGTATGAGCCAACCAAGTTTGATAGTCATCAAAATTATGAATTGCTGGTGCATATTAATGACTGAATTCTCAGTATACTTGAACAGGAGTGATTTGCATATCTGCTAGTCACAAAGTTTGTCTTAATGTAGTAATTTTATTTAAATAATCTGCTCACAGGTGATAAGAACAAAATTCAAAAAGTGGTGCAAATGGCATGGACTTTTGTCAATGACAGGTAAAAATTAGTGCTAATTTTTGCTTTAAAATACTATTAGTGGTTGCCTCACTTATTTGAACTTCATTGTGTTTGTGTTCATAGACATGTAAAAGTTCATACCCCATATTTTTAGAGCGCTTTGTTTTACATAATTATGTCTTGATTTTATTTATGTGTATCCTTCTTGTCCCCCAACCAGGGTCCAAAGTTGTTTATCCCATCTTTCTCCCAACCTCCATTTTGTCCTTTGCAACAGCAACCTTGTAAGGTCGGGTAGGCTGAGAGATTGTGATAGGCCCAGGGTCACCCATCAGTCAGAGCAAGGATTCAAACCAGATGTCTCAGGTCCTTGTCCATATCGTACTGGCTGTCATTGGCCACAGTGGCACTGAAACATGGTTGTAGTGCATAACAAACTGCAATATATGAAGCAGCAAGTGATGTGTTTAGTTGAATGTCAATTCTGAACATGTAGTTGGGCACTGTTTGCACCAAACGGGGATGCTTTTACGCTGTTGAGTTGTTTTACAGCACCTTGCAGTAGAAGGTGGGTAACAGCACTGGACCTTTGACCTTTCTGAGAATCACTGAATTTCCGAATTACCAAGCTGAACATTAATTTGGGTGACTACATTCACCCTGATGTACAGCAAAGTATGCATTAAATGTTCCATGCTGAGCTTCTCTCTTTCAGTTGCTTCTTCCTAGAAACCCTCCTTTGGCAATGTGTTCTGTTGCTTGTTGATTTGCTGCAACCTAAAAATTTTATGTCTGTTACATTGGAGCGTGTCCCAGTTGACTTGAGTATGGCTAGAATAGCTCCTAGTTCAGAATTCCAGACTGCATCTGGTATGGACACCTGAAAATTGGACTTATAAATTGTTCCACGAAATTACTCTCTTCCCTCCAGTTGTCATTAGTCCTTTGGAAGTTGCAGAATAAATATAGCATGTGTACCTCTCCTCCCCCCCCCCCCACCCTAAAACTAATTGGAGTTTTGGTAGGGAAATGCTTTACTCCTTGCTAAATGCACCCCATAATTCTTTGTGTTTTTCTAGCCTGTGCACTACATTGTCGCTGCAGTGGGAACCAGAAATCATAGCGGTTGCTGTGATGTACCTGGCGGGCCGCTTGTGCAAATTTGAGATTCAGGAGTGGACCTCAAAGCCAATGTACCGAAGGTGGTGGGAGCAGTTTGTGCAAGATGTGCCTGTCGATGTCCTGGAAGGTACTTGAAGCACTGGCGACTCAAACATTTTTATCTGAATTGTTTGCTTCACTTGTGTAGTTTATGCCCTTGCTATACAAGCCAATTTGTGCAAATCCAGAATGTGGCATTTAAACATGCTGATACTTTTTCAGCCCTTGTGTATTGTTCCATGCGGCTTGTTACCTCCAGAAAGTTTTTATGTAAGATATACAATTTTGTTGTATCTGTCCTGCACATATGGAAAGCTTTCATGTGCTTTAAAGGGGTCTGCCCTCAAAAATGTTACTTACTTCATTTACAGTACTGATTCAGAAAATATGCATTGCACACCATGTGCTGGATGAATATATATTTTTACTTTTATCATTAAGTGGAACAGCATATAGTTTCTCTGAGTTCTCTCAGCCCCACCTTCTTCACAAGATGTCTGTTGTGGGGAGAGGAAGGGAAAGGAGTGTGTAAGCCCCTTTGAGTCTCCTTAAAGGAGAGAAAGGGGGGTATAAATCCAGACTCTTTGTTTCCCCTCATAAAACAGGACCCAATTGTATTGTCGAAGGCTTTCACGGCCGGAATCACTTGGGTGCTGTGTGGTTTCCGGGCTGTATGGCCGTGTTCTAGCAGCATTCTCTCCTGACGTTTCGCCTGCATCTGTGGCTGGCATCCTCTGATCCTCTGAAGATGCCAGCCACAGATGCAGGCGAAACGTCAGGAGAGAATGCTGCTAGAACACGGCCATACAGCCCGGAAACCACACAGCACCCAAGGACCCAATTGTTTTAGAGGACTTTCCATGTGGAGTAGACTTGGTAGAGAAGCTGTAAAACAGACTGCAGGCAGCATGTTGTCTGAAATTTCCTTGGCTTCTTGGGAGAGGCTGTGGGGCAGCGGCAGAGCATCTGTTTTGCGTGCACAAGTCTACAGATTGTCCCTGTCATCTTTAGGGGAAAGGGTCAGGTAGTAAGTAATGTGAGAGATCCGTACCTTAGTCCCTAGATTGCTGCTGCCAGTTCGAGTGGACAGCTCTGACCCCAACAGACCAATGGGCTGATTCATTGTAAGGTGACTTCATGTTGTGGGGTGGGGTCATAACCCAGTGCTGGAACCTGCTTTGCATGCAGATGGTCCAAGGCTCAATCTCCAGTTAAAAGGATCCGGGAGATGTGAAAGAGGTCAGCCTGAGTTCTTGGAGATCCACCACCAGTTAGAGTAGACAGTACTGACCGTGGGAGAGCAATGGTCGGAACTGTGTATGTGGCAGCATCATGTGTTCATAAAACTACTAGTTGAAATGAGTTTTATTGATTTTTCAAAGAGGCTTCTTTTTAGCTGTTCAGAAGAATGTTTCACTTTGGTTCTTGTTCTCTCTTGTCTCCCCCCCACCCCCCCACCCCCCAAGACATCTGCCATCAGATCCTGGACCTGTATTCACAGGGGAAGCAACAGATGCCTCACCACACACCCCATCAGCTGCAGCAGCCTCCTTCCCTTCAGGGGTTGACTCAGGTAACTCCACCCCAGCAGACCCAGCAGTCCCAGAGTTCTGAGCCCTCGCAACCACAGCCGCAGAAAGAATCTCAGCAGGCAGGGCAGCAGCAGCAACCACCGCCGCCACCACAGACTCCGCAGTCCAAGAAACCATCTCCGCAGTCCAGCCCTCCCCGGCAAACGAAACGGCCAGCGGTAAGTGACAGTGTTACCTAGACATTAGAGTATCAGCGTTGTTGTTGAAGTTCATCATCTAGGCTTTGATCCTGTACTGAGAGCCAGTGTGGTATAGTGTTAAGAGCAGCAGACTCTAACCTGGGATTGATTGCCCACTCCTCCACATGAGTGGCAGACTCTAACCTGGAGAACCAGGTTTGTTTCCCCCGCTCCTACACATTAAGCCTGGTGGGTGACCTTGGACTAGTCAAAGTTCCTTCAGCCTCACCTACCTTACAAGGTGTCTGTTGTGGTGAGGGGAAGGGAAGGAGTTTGTAAGCCGCTTTGAGACTCCTTAAAAAAATTGAGAAAAGTGGCGTATAAAAACCAACTCTTCTTCTTCCTAAATAGCGGCCTTTTCTGCACAAGTTGCTTAAAATGTTTCAATGTGTTCATCTGCACACCTCACTTTCAAATGTTTCACGTCTGGTGTTTGGTTCTTTGTTTTTTAGCTTTTTAATTAATCCCTAGCTTTATTGCTTCATTGAATTGTGTGTCCCCCACCCCCCAAAAAAGAGAAAAGATGAGGCAAGGGGGAAACTTGAGTGACAGCACAGGGGGCTTGTGAAACAGGCCAGCTTTTCAAGTTTGACTTAACTTCAAGGGAAACCAGCTTGGAAAAAAAGTTATATTGCTTTTTAGTATTTTTTTATGATTGGACTTTTAAATTCTACAAATTGTTGTCTTGGTAACAGGCTGTATCTCCAAAGGAAGAAACCAAAACTGCAGGTAAATAGATTTTCTTTCGATTTTGTACTGAATTTGTTTGTAAGACCATGTTCAGTTAATTTAAATTCTGTAATTGTTTTGTTAGGCACTGGACTTAAAAGTACTTTTGTTGTTATGCTACCTAAGAGTTGCTGTATTATTGGGGCTCACGGTCTAAAGTCTTCTCTGTTTTTCAGAAGCGCCACCTCCTAAGATTGCTAAAATGGAGACTTCACATCCACCGGCACCTCCCGCCCACCCTCCACCTGGTAAGTTTCACTGTGAGCTATTTCCCCAGGATGCTAGAAGACTTTTTCCTGTTGTCTTTTGTTGTAACAAAGCTAGCCTTTGTTCAGTCGGTTGCTTGCTGTTTGACAAATTAGCAATTTATGCTTGTGGTCATTTGATTCCTGAAATGTCAACATGGAATTCCTCATTCTTATCCAGTGTATTCCTCTGGTGCCTTAGCTTCAGGTGGCCATTTTCACAGAACACCTGCAGGGACTGATCATCCCATCATCTGTATCGACTTCAGTAGATATACTGTTGTAGGAGCTTCAACAGATGGACCAATCCTCCATCCACTTCTGGAATTTAAATTACTCGTAGTGGGTTGGAGAGTTATGAGCTGCATGCCTCTCCCATTCCAAATGTTCGGCTGCCCTGAAATGTTCACTTCATACCTGCGTTTAGTTGACATTAGAACCAATTCCATTTCTTGTGCCTTTTAGGCTCGCTGTGATTTGAAAAGCACTCAAGCAGGGATTCACGGTTTCTTGCTTTACAGTTTGATTGTATTAAAGAGCAGCTTTCCCTTTTTGTCGCTCAACGGGTCAGCGCCTAAACAGAATTAGAGTTGCTGACTCTTGTACAGTGTCAGCGTGACAGGATGTTGTTCCCTTGGCTGTTTTTCAAGGCCAAGCACTGACCCTGATTGTAGTTCCTCTGCTTTATGTTTGGGAAAGGATCAGTAATATTGCATAAACATGCTACCATTCTTTGACCTGTGAGTTTCCTTACGGGAGATAAAGGGGAGGTATAAATCCAAACTCCTCCTCCTCCTCTTCCTGACTCCATGAAAGAGCTTAAATAATTTATGGAACAGGTGCTTAATATAACCTTGCATTGACTGATCTGAACTTGATCAACTGGTGTTGACTGCAGAGCCTCCCGAGGCACAGTACAGACTGTTGCGTTGGTGGTTTTTGTGCGTCAAGCTGTCTTTTTTCTTGTCAAAATAGAAGACTCCTGCTCTGGCATATATAGTACCTTTATATAAATTACCTGCCCTCTAAATGAAATCTCTCAAAAATTTTCATTTGTTACTGGAATCAGCAGAAATCACTTCTGAGGCATGGAATGTGGTGAGCTACACAGAGGTACATTTTCCCAACTGTTGCTCAGATGGTAGCAAAATGTCAGTTATGCACCAGCATCGAGTTTTCCAGTATTTTTCCAGGTCTGACTTACAGCCTTGAAATATTTCAGCCCTGAAGCACTGTAGAAGAAAGCAGTGCGTGTGATTTGTTTGCTAGTCTTCCACCAAGCTCGGGAGAATTTCTACAGATCATTCTTGGAATGTTTTTTTCAAAGGCCAAACAATAGAATTGGAATGCAGGAATGTTTGATTTTAATTTCATCCCATCTTCTTAGCTAATCTTGGAGATGGAAGTGTTGGAGAGGAGGTGGAGTAGCGCTGTATATGAGGAGAGGGCTTGTTTGTCAGGAAATACTGGAGAAGGAGGCTGACAGGCCAGTGGAAAATATCTGGGTGAGGATAAGGGAAGGAAGAACAAACAGAATTATTGTGATTGGAATCTGCTGCAGACCTCCTGACTGGAGTGAGGAGGAGGCTGCTTCACACCTCCTTGAACAGCTTGAAAGGGTATCCAAACAACATGACCTGATAATTATGGGTGATTTCAGCTTTCCTGATGTGTTCTGTGAGATAAACTCTGTGAAGTGTCCAAAGTCTTGCAAATTCCTGACCTGTCTGGCCAAATGATGAAGCTACAAGGGGCAGTTAAGGAAAGGCAAAACTAAGGCGGATTCTGTGTGGGCCCAGGGAGCGGCAGAACACCAGTGAACGTGATACCGGTGCAGCCCCGAGGCCCTTTGCACACATGTGTGCAAGCTGCTGCGGCCTGTGGCAAAGCCTCTGCACAAGATGCACCGCTTTTTTTTTAAGCCTACCTCCTCTTCCTACGTAGCTGTGTTGGGATGAGGGGACACACCCCCATGACCCTGGCAACGCCCCAGGGTTGGAGGGCAGGAGGAGTTTCCCCTCATCTTGACGGAGCTACATAGGAAAAGGAAGTAGGGTCTTTTTTTTAAAAAAAAAGAGGCACACCAAAAACCAGTGCCTTCCACCCGATGCCTTTCGCTCAACACTGGGTGGAAGGCACCCTTTTCCAAAAGACTTGCTTGTTTAGCGAGTCAAGTAAACACCAGTTGGGGGAGGAAAGAGCGGTGCTGCCTTGATTTGGAGGCGGCAGGCGTGAGAAATTCCCCCCCAAATTGGTGTTTTTACCGGGCTGACGCCAATGATTTCAGCCCATTCAGAATCCACCTAACGCTCACCTCGCGAGCAGCTGTGTCCTGTTTCTCTTCCAGCCCAGCTGACTCGGTCCTGCCTCTGGTGAGGAGGAGCCTTACAATGCAAAAGCTCCCAGCACCCACCTCTCATCAGCAGAGGGCGGGGCCAGCAATCAACTCCCTGCAAACATCTCTCTCATCAGCTGACTTGTCAACAGATCTGCCCTCTGCTCTTTCTTTCAGCTGAGCTCACTCAGCGCTTGAGCGTTGCAGATCTCAACAAAGTCTCAGTCCTTCCTGGTCACATCTTTTTTCTTAAACTGCTTCAACCCAAATGGTGTGTTGGACTAGATTACCCCATGAGAAGTAGGGGGAGGGTTGGTAAATGTGTATGAACTACTACAATGCCAGGGACTATGGTTGGTTTTGTAATAATCTCTGGTTGTGCTTCTCTTCCCCAAGTTATGGACTTGCTCCACTGCTTCCAGGATTTTACTTCTTTCTCCCTCTCTCCAGAAAATCCTGCCGTGTTCAGCCATTACTTCCCTGATGTTTTCTTTTTCAAATGGTGGCTCTCTTTTCTACCACTTGCACAAGATAAAAAATTAAGGATAACATTCTCCCCTCCCACCGTAAAAGTTCACTTTATGTTCACCCCAAACTGCTTAAATATTTCTCGGTGTTATGAAATATGAAAACCATGGAGGAGAGGTTGGGAAGACAAGCTGTTCTGTGGCTCAAGGGAATTTTTTTCCCCATATATAGGGTCACCTGCATCAGCTTATTAATTCAAATGACCATCCACCCATGTAGGAAAAGCAGGAAAGACTGCAACTCCTACCATTCACAAGAATGTATGGCAGGTACACCACACATTTCGTATCTACCTCCTGTGGCTGCTCTGATGTTTGTGCTGCTTTTAGCAATACTGACATCCAAGCAGGCACACGGTAGAAAATCTACCACATGGTAAGCTTGTCACTTGTACAGGGTCAGAGGCTGACCATACAACATTTAAAGTCTCATCTAAACTCTCTTGCCTCTAAACTGCAGAATACATTATAAGGGTTTTAGGTTGACAGTGTGTTGTTTCCTATGTGTGAGAGGAAAACCTTTGAATAATACTTTGGTTTTCTGTCAAATTATTGGATTCCAGACAATTCACTTGCATGGTTGGCACTCTGTTCTATCTTGTTCAGGGCCTCATGAGTTCATGGAAATGAAACAAAGGAAATAGAACTACCTTGTGTCTTAAATTCCCTCGTTGTGTGAAGCTCTTTTACGTTCCTGTTTACATTCTCATAGTTTACTCTGTGATGCTAGTTTTTAAACACGTGCTCTGTCATCGTACTCTCTCTTTGCACATGCACTGACTAAAGTGTGTTGGACGTTCTTTGTTTCTTTTTCATTTCAGAACATAAGCCGCCCCTGACAACTGCAGTTTCTATGGGAGGTGATCAGGCTACCACAGTCGATTCTGTAGAGATGACCAAAGTCCCGATTGCACCTCCGTCTCATCCAGCTCCTGTGCATCAACCGCCACCTCTGCCTCATCGTCCGCCGCCGCCGCCCCCACCATCCAGTTACATAACTGGCATGTCCACAACCAACTCATACATGTCAGGGGAGGGATATCAGAGTCTTCAGTCAATGATGAAGACGGAAGCTCCCACCTACGGAGCTATGCCACCAAACTACGGACCTCCGGCTCACTTACCGTATCACCCTCATGTGTACCCTCCCAACCCTCCTCCGCCTGTTCCTCCTCCTCCACCCACAGCATTCCCCCCACCCTCTATTCCTCCTACTCCTGGCTATCCTCCTCCACCTACCTACAATCCTAACTTCCCACCCCCTCGATTGCCTCCCTCTCATGCTGTCCCACCACACCCACCTCCAGGACTAGGGATGCCACCGGCAAGCTATCCCCCTCCCACAGTGCCCCCTGGTGGACAACCTCCAGTACCACCTCCAATACCACCCCCTGGCATGCCCCCTGTAGCAGGACTTGGGCGGGCTAGTTGGATGAGATAGCAGTTGTACATACCAGTCAGGATAGCGAAGCAGCAACCAGCAGCAGTAGAGTCTGATACTGGTATGGAAATCTAGAAGGCAGTGGTGTAGAATCCTTGCTGGTCTGCTTACGTTTAGGTCACTAGAGAACAATACGGGCGTTTTTGTTTCAGTATTGCAAACTTTATTAAAATGCAAGTTGTTCCAAGTTTAATTCTAGCACTGGATTACTTTGCACTAGTACAAATGTTTTAAAAGCCATATTGGCTCAGTTATATTGGTAAGAAGAAAATTTCCTTCTAGAAATCAGTGCCTACTTTTTTGAATATCGAGATTTAGGATATCATTCCATCTGAGAAAAAGGAATTGTTCTGGTTTTCATTGCGTGATGTTCCGGCAACACTTTGTTGTAAGTATCAGAGCCACATTTATTTAATATATGAAGTCTGACAACCCATAGCTTTCCAACACCCCTTGCTGTTTGCCTTTTTGTCATTTTTGTTTTGGAATGTAATGGGATCTTGACCTATAATGTATGTTTAAATCTATGTGCAAATTCCTGTACATAAATGACTATATTTTCTAAGTGTGGAAGTCTGAATGTAACAACATACTGTGATTTACATCTTTGTTTTTAAAAAAGTTGAGTTTCTTGACATGCACATAAATAAAGCTGGTTCTGTAATCGGCAGTAGTGGAGGAAATGATGAATTTTAAATGTCTTAGCGTACATCAACAAGGTAATTTCCACAAGATCATGTGGAAACGTCCAGTTTGTTGAATATGAACTCTTAACCAAATTAAAGCTGGATTAAGGGAATCCAAGGAAGTAGCTGTTGCGAGTTTTCCAGGCTGTGTGCCCATGGTCTGATAGAAGCATTAACACTTTAAAAAGTAACTAGTCACTGGATGGGGTGCCATGTATCTGAAAACACTTAAGGGAATTAGTCACCTGTTAGCTAAAATATGTAATTTATCCTAAGGTTAGCCTCCATGTTGGAGAGCTGGTAAGTTACCAATGTAGCACCAATTACATACATATATGCCTGTGTAATGGACCCCAAGGACACTGCAGTACTATATACTCATTTTCTCTGGGCGAAATAATGGGAAGTATTAATATTATAAATGGCCCTCAGGGAAATCCCACCATGCTTTCATTCCACTGTATGGGAATTGCTTATTCTCAATAAACTTGGGTCATTGTTTTTAAAAAATCCTGATTTTCAGGATGGTTATTATTTGGGCAACATGTGCTCTCTGCTGCAATATTTTATTACTCATGGAAGCTTACAGGAAGCTTTATTAATAAAACAAATTCTAAAAAGGCAATTTAAAACTAGCATCAAGCTCAAGTCCAGAGCAACAGCAGGCTACTAAAATACTGTGCTGATCAGACCAGTAGCCTGAGCAGTAGATACCAATAAAAATTAATAAGCTTTCTGAAATCTCTTATCCAGATGTTGGAATGGACTAAATGAGCATCTGGTGGGAGGCCACTCGACAGTCTGGGGGCACATTTACTCCATAGCCTCTGTTTCATGGGCCCACTTGTAAAGGTACACAAAGCAAAAGGCCACAGTGGAAGACTTAAGGACCACAATTGGGCATGTCCTTCGGGATTCTGGTTACAGTTTTTAAAGGTCATCACCAGCACTTTTAATTTGTACTCAGCAACCAAAAGGCAGCTAATGGAGCACACAGAAAATGTGGCCCTGTTAGGAATATTACTGCTGTGCAGTTCTTACACACTTTTCAGAGGTCACCCCATACTAGAGATCAGTCATCCAATCTGATGTAAGATGTGTTAACAATGGCCAGATTGGATCTCCCCAGAAGCAATCTGATGCATCAGCTGCAGCAGTAAACTTGGAAAAAAATCTTTTCTGACCCCCTCTAGAAAACGTTCAGAAGCAGAGCTGAATTCAGGAGATTAGAGAAGCCCCTGGTAAAAGTAATAACAATTACAGTGTTGTGGGTTTTCCAGGTTGTATGGCCATGTTCCAGTAGCATTTTCTCCTGATGTTTCGCCTGCATCTGTGGCTGCCATCTTCAGAGGCTGCTACACATGAAGCCCACTGGGTGACCTCGGGCTAGTCACAGTTCTCTCAGCCTCACCTACCTCCTAAGGTGTCTGTTGTGTGGAGGGGAAGGGAAGGCAATTGTGAGCCACTTTGTGTGGAGAAAAGCTGGGTATAAATCCAAATCCTTCTATAAGCATCCCCCGGTTCCCAGTCACTGCAAAACAAATACCTTCCACGCATTTTTCCTACGCCCTGAATTGTTTAATGTACACGTGTCAAACTTACACATGAAATGCAGAGTCCCTCTTCTGTGCAGGTGTTCTTGGTCTGCCATCAGATTGTTAGCAATCGTGCCAACAGTCAGGAGCAGAGAACTGGATTCAGCCCTCCTTGCAAAATGAATGATTGGCACTACTGCTGTTAAGCTGCCTGGGGCTTCACGTCCTTAGAACCAAACTGCATGACAATTTTTAACAAGCTGGCCCTGAGTTTTCCAGACCCTGCTGGCTCTCCCCAGAGCCACGCAGCAACTGCAGGGAGCTGCTTTTTAAAGAACCATGGCAGCGTTCAAAATGAGGCAAAAGAACTCTCCCCGCCCCTGGGACTTCAGTTTGGGACGACGGTGCTGGGTGGAAGCCTGGAGTCCCTCCCGCCACGCCACACTCCCAAGCCAAATTGGAGCCTTGCAGTCCTTTAAAAAACAGTTTCTCACATCTGTGGTGGGGAAAGTCTGTTGCATCTGGGAAATGCAGGTCCAACTAACTTTTTAAAAAAGCATAGTTCAGTCCTTACTCCTGCATTGGACTTTTAAACTCAGAGAAACAAATGTACATTACATATCTGCTTCTTCATGCAGCCAAGCACATATAAGTTTCCTTCCTTGGTTATAATAATCCCCATTGAACTGAATTGAGGGAGCAGGACAAGACTTGATGTGGAACCAGCAGCATGGCTTCTTCAAAGGGGAGCATTGCTTTACTAACCTTTTAACCTTCTGTCAAGGAGTCTTAAACACCATTTGCTGGGGGCAATCTGGCAGACTTCATAGGGTTTGATTTTCACAAAGCATTTTCCAAATGCTCTGT
This sequence comes from Sphaerodactylus townsendi, assembly GCF_021028975.2. Taxonomy (NCBI): domain Eukaryota; kingdom Metazoa; phylum Chordata; class Lepidosauria; order Squamata; family Sphaerodactylidae; genus Sphaerodactylus; species Sphaerodactylus townsendi. The sequence continues at coordinate 159,244,290 of NC_059426.1, forward strand.
TACGACCTGTGAACTTAACTTCATATATTTTAATGCTGTATCAAAAATCCACAAGCATCACAGCTCAGTTACAAAGAATGTACTTTATTTTCTTCAACTGAATGTATACACTATCACAATCTCTTACTTAATTTTTACTAAAATATCTCAAAATGAAGGTTTTACACACTTATCAAAAAATCTGCGTACATTTCTCTCCTCCCCCGCCCTCCCCCAAAAGCAAAAAAAATGATTCAGTAAAAGGTATAAACATATGCTAAGCTCTAAAGACATTGCTTATATACATGAGCAGAGGTGCTAATTTATTCCAGTTCTTCTATTCATCAGTCATATACAGAAAATATAGTGGGGGTTGTAAAATCACAGGTTTAACAGAAATCATAATTTCATACTGATTTCCAAAAGCAGCACAAATAGACTTTCCCCCCACATTATGAAAAATATACAATTTTTATCACTTTACAGTCATGCACTATGTTTGAAAAAAGATCAGTAGTACTTTCCCCCTCCCGCTTCTAAAAAGATAAAAGGTCACTTTAAAACACTGATTTTATAGCTATCATTTGGCTAAAGATGTGCCATTCTGAAACAAGGTTGTGCTCTTTTCTTTTTTTACCAAGGTGCAGAGGGGCCACCTGAGGTTTGTTACACCACCATTTTCATTTTTAAAACTGTGAAAGGGGGGGGGGGGGTCCACAGCTTTATCCTGCAGTTTTTGGGCAGATACACGTCCATTGGAACGCCAGCATACTTTAGGGGTATAAGCTTTTGAAAACAGATCGGAGGCTTCCATAAATGGGGTTGAAGAAACCCCCTTTTTCCCACAAGAATGTTGCCGATGGCTGGGGGTCTTTCCAGAATAATATACCCTGCATTTTAGGGAGCTGCAGCAGGAAGAAGGGAATATGAAGAAATCCCCTCACCCCATGACTTTTTGTTTGGTTACGAGAGCTTCCTCCACTAGTGCAAGAAGTTAAGTGAGCTGTCTGTCATTCTAGTCACCGCAGCCTCCAGTGGTAGATGAGTCTGGAATATCTTTCAACTCTCCCTTGCAGTTTTTTTTTTGGGGGGGGGGGGGCACAGAAAGCTGTTAGGGGGTGGAGGTGGTTAAAAATCTCTTTTGCAAATGTGCTCCATTCACAGAAGCTTGCCTTATTCTTCAAGATGTGAAGTAGATTGTGGGTTGTTGGGGTTTTTTTGAACTGTCAATTTTAAAAAATGACCTTTGTTTTTATGGGGGAGGAGGATTTCCCCGAGCCAAATATGCGGACTTTCAGGTGGGTTTTCTTTTCTTTTTACTTGAGAGCACAGTTAAGAGTGGCTTCCAACGCGCCTAAAACTTTTCCTTTAGACAACTGAAATTTCAGCACCCAAGTCATACTGTAAAGTCATTGAGTGTCATTTGTTTTTTTTTAAACATGAGGAAGACTCTGGTTTTAGCTCAGCTCGAGCTAAATATAAGGTAAGAATTTAAAAAAATTACAGCACTACATATGTAAACTCTACCACGGATGTTTTGTATTTGGGTGTGACTTATGTTTTCACATGTGGAAGATACTTAACTTTGAGTTGCAGATATGACCACAGAACTGCATTTTGCTGTGTACTTGGGGAGCGCTGTTTTTGTGAATGTGGTTCAGGCATTTCTGCTTTTGTGGTCTTATTAAATTCTGTATTTTAGCACAGGGGTCTCTCATACCAGATTTCCCCTTTCCCGTCAGATTTAAAATCTCTTTACAAAGTCAAAATGTAGGTAGGTACGTGTCCTATTGAATCCATGTTGTCAACTGACATCTCTGCTCCACCAAAACATCTGGGCCAGGAGCCCTGATTGAAGGATCACGCTTTCCCCTACATGCATCAAAGTTGAAAGCCAATGTGGTGTAATGGTTAAGGGTGGTGGATGTGAATATGATGAACTGGGTTTGCTTCCCCACTCCTCCACATGAGCAGCTGACTCTGATCTGGAGAACCAGGTTTGTTTCCTCACTCCTTCACATGAAGCCTGCTGGGTGACCTTGGGCCAGTCACAGAACTCTCTCAGCCCCACCTACCTCACAAGGCGCCTGTTGTAGGGAGGGGAAGGGAAGGTGATTGGGAGCTGCTTTCAGACTCCTAATATGTAAAGAAAAGCAGAGTATAAAAACCAACTCTTCTTCGTCCAGTTTCTCCTTTTCACTGCAGTTCCTTCGGCTGCACTGAGGATTGTTATAGAAAGATCTTTGACTTTTCAGAACAGGTTTTCAGAGGGTGGCACATTAAGGAAGGGTTTGCGACTGAAGCATATCAGAATTTCTACTGCAGATCTTTGGATCCTTTCCCCCCATGGTTGTTTTATAGATTCTAGGCTTATTTGAAGTAGGGGTGGGAGCTACACTCCACAGGGAGCAATTATGAAACGTTTTCTAGTTAATTTCACATTTCCCTACAGGAGGCTACATTTCTGCATAAATAACACTCCTAATTTTTTGAACAACCTGGTCCTGTGATGGAATAATCACTGGCATCTCTGCTCATCACTTAAAAATGCTTCAAATGATCCCAGAGGACCGCTCCCAGCTATCGTTTTAAAAGGTTCGGCAAATAGGAGGATCAAAGCAAATCTACGGCAATCTTAAAACATCAAGAAAGGAAAGCTGAGGCTTTCTCTGTGCCTTGCGGAGCTAGTCACGCCCTTCTACCTCTTCATCTGAACACAGGAGAGAGGACACAGATAGAAGCGTATGGGAAAAGAATGCGAGCAGAATAACAACAGGCCAAAGAAAGATCCTATACTGTACTGAGAAGGAATCTGGAATACTAACAGAGGTCACTGGGGTTGGAAGAAGAGGAGTTGGTTTTTATACCTTGCTTCTCTCCACCTTTAAGGAGTTTCAAAGCAGCTTACAATCCCCTCCCCACTGGAGACACCTTGTGAAGCAGGTGGGGCTGAGAGAACTGTGACTAGTCCAAGGTTACCCAGCAGGCTTTGTGGGGAGGGGTGGGGAAATCAAACTCAGTTCTCCCGATCACAGTCCTCTTCAACACAACATCTCGCAGGCATGTTGTTTCAGAGTGCCAGAAGTGGTATGAAAGAACCATTGCTGCCCATGATTTCTGCCCTCGTGCCATTATCGTCCCTGGCAAACTGGCTATGCATCTTTAAGGAAACCTTTGAAAAATGACAGCAGCAGGTGACATGGAACAGAAGCACGTCTATGTCACAGAAGAATAAATGCCTCTGTCTTACTGGTTTCTCCATTCTTAAAACTTCTTCTGTCTCCAGCCAAACTGGACTGTAGTGTAAGCTAGATTTTGTTGTTTTGTTCACTTCTCAATTCAACCGCAGTGAGCCCTCAACGGTTAGCAAATTCAGTGGAGGAAGCGGGACCAGATCTGCAGGCCCGTCATCTTCCCCACGCCAAGAACAAAAAAGATATTTGCAAAACGACTGACCAGATAGGACTCAAGAAGACTTGAGATCCAACTTTGATAGTCTTTGCTGCCTATTTCCTGTGTCTGCTGCTATGACTGATATAAAGCATGAAGGACACCTATGCAGAGAGATGCAATAGTGGATGCATGCCAAGCTGTGTCATCAATCTTAGTTCTGCATCATGCATCCACTGCATCCCAAGTTGTGTGGACGCCTGTTGGTCCTCAGTCTGAAAATGCTGAACCCAGTTGCCTTGTCCATGGTGAACTGGCTCCAACATACATCCCTGAGCTTCTATCAGCTTCACTCTCCAGAGGGAGAACCATTCGCTTAAACAGGCTTCTTCTGCTGCTATAGCCATTATTTTAAAAGATTACCTCCAGTGGATCTGGAAATAACTAAGGTCAGCTGCTTTGCTTTGTGTTTTGCTTTATTGATCACTGACAACCTTGTCTGTGCAGTATGTCATCAAGTGGCAGGAGGTTTATGGTGACGCCAGCAATGGGCTTTCAAGGCAAATGAGAAGCAGAGGGGGTTGGCCGTTGCCTTCCTTTGCAGAGACTCCCTCGTGGTTTCCCTTCCAAATGCCGACCCTGCTTAGCTTCCAAGACCTGACGAGATCAGGCTACATTATTCCACCTTCCCTCTTGTTATAATATTCTTACTGTTAGGTTAATTACATCTCTTTGTCTAAAAAAAACACATTTGTAATTCCTTCGCCTCCCGTATTTGTTTCTATCGTTTCTTTTGCTGAGTTGAACTTTTGTCTCGAGTAAGGATCTGTTGTTCTAACAGTATGATAAATAAAGCACAGGAGGCGGAATTCACGGTGTTGACCCGCGGGGAAAGAGGCCCCCAGATATAAGTTGCAAAGCCAAGCTGTTGCAGCCTGAGTTGTTCCAGAGCCTGATGAGTTAAGAGCCCCTTTGGAAAGCACGGCAGGGGAATAGCCTTGACTTGCCACCACCTCATGGGGGCAGGGAGAGAAAGAGGGACTGGGCAATTCCTAATGATTTGAACTTGGGATCTCTCATTCATTGCTCCCCATGGGAAGAGGAGGAGAGGGAGAGGGGACACAGAAATCTTGCATGCTCTAGACCCGTGGTGGCAAACCTTTGGCACTCCAGATGTTATGGACTACAATTCCCATCAGCCCCAATTGGCCATGCTGTCAGGAGCTGATGGGAATTGTAGTCCATAACATCTGGAGTGCCAAAGGTTCGCCACCACTGCTCTAGACCAATTTCTCCCTGAGGACAATCCCAGGATGTAACTCATATTGAAATATATCCAGCGTCTGAGGATGGGATTACCCTGTAAATCCAACGAGGAAGGCAAAGCCCATATTTAAGGAGCAAGTAATATAGGAGCAGCATCTACAAAAGAGGGAGATATACTGGATAGCTTTTGAGAGAACGTCTCCAACTATTTACCTATGGGCTGGAGATCTATGTATAGTACTCGATATTAGTAAACACCAATCTAGAGCATCCACCTAGTTTTACTGGTCCAACCAACTGCACCATTCTGAAGCAGTTGTAATATGCCAGCTGGAGCCTGGAACTAATAACAACAACAACAATTTAAAGCAAACTTCCAAAGAGGGAGCATGAAGCCTACGGGCTCCTCTGGTAAAAATTATTTCATAGACATGGGATTTAATAGATGGTTCTGCAACAGTTTAAGGGAAGCTTATGAATATTCAGTGATTAGACGAGACTGGGAAAGGGGATTGAAATCTTGCTTGGGGGTTACAAAAAGAACTGCTCCATTGTAACAGAATGTCAGCCCACCATTCAAAGGAAAAAAAATGGAATGGCGGCAGCAGTTCTGGCTGCAGCTTGGATGACTATCACCTCAGCTTGCAATCACTGAATTGTGTGTATCGTTTCAGTGACGACATGATTGATTGGAACTCTCTGTGTGTCGGCTCTTCATGTCACCGTTGTCATATAAAGGACTGAACATTACAAGAGCAGGTCCCGAGGAACGCTAAAAGACCATTTCGCGTGTCTCTCTTTCTTTTCAACAGGGATTTAACTTCTGCACAAACAAAGAAACACTCATGTAAGCTGGAGAGTGATTTAAAGGAAGACAAATTTCCAGCAGCCGAAGGGGTAACGTTAATAGAAGCATAGAAAGGTTAATTTTGACCCGAGGGGGCAAGGATCGTAAGCGCACCTGGAAGTACTTCCTTTTACGACACAACTTTTAAGAGGCACAGGAGCCGTGTCATTCTTTGTAACAGCCTCCACTGTCCACTTGTGAGGGGAAGTTGCGTAAGGGAGTATTTTGTTGAGGCCATGCATACTTGGAAAGCTGTGGAGTTTTAATTGCATGAAAACAGACTGGTTATGCAAGACGGGGTTTTCTTCACACAAGTGGCTCGCTCTCATGTGGAAAGTGCCACGTGTGCCACATGTTTGCATATAAAACAGCTGCGGCTCAGACCTTTTAAACTTGTGGCCCATCTAGTTGAAGAGGGCTCAGCAACCACACACTTTGGCCTGCCAGACACCCGACCAACTCCTTGCTTCTCAGCTGTGTCTGCTGTTGTTTTGGGCTGTCCTAGACAAGAAGTAAACACAGGATGTTCGCCGAACGCCGGACAGGCTACAGGACTAACGTCTGGCTTGATGGGTCAGAAACCTCAGCCAAAGATCTCAGGACAGAGAATCGCCCTTAAAAGCGGTCCAATTTCCGTGTTTTCATTTTGTTGGGTGTTCCCCCAAACCACGCTGTGAGCGAGTGGCTGGGTTGTAACATGGTTAAACAGGTCAAAGCCAGACAGTGTAACCTCTGCCACAGGTTCCTTGATTTTTCCTCCTAGGAATTCACTTGGGTTTAGGTGTTGTCTACATTGGACCGCACAACAAAAGCAGGTTTTTCACTACGACACGACTGATACAAGTTTGCCATTAGAGGATAGTTATTCACTCATTTAAACATTGTTAGGGATCAGCACAGCCTCCAGGCTACGCCTTCAGCTGCCTTATTTACACTATAAACAGTTAACAGGACAGAAAATATATATAACCCTGGCAGCCAGAAGAAGAGCAGTCTCTCGTGTCTCGTCTTCTTTTCATTCCCAGCCTGGCAGGAAGGGGGCTCTTATAAAGGACCCTTGAACTGGTTTCCTGAAAGATGCTGTCGGATCGATGGTTTGGAGCTCGCTGCATCGCCCAGTTTTCTCCAGACAACCTGCAAGCAAACAAGAAGAGAAAAAGTGGCTTAATAAATAGTCCCTACAGTAGCTAGACGTTGCAATTCCAAGGAAATCCTGCAACAGAGTTGAGATTTCTCTTTGATCCACTAGATGGCACTCAATCTCCGAGATAACTTGGCTAATTTTCTTTTAAAATGCTGATCCTATTAAAGCCCTCTGAAATTAGAACGAGAGACATGCCTTAGGTAATGGTATCAAACCAGTAAGTTGGGCTCAGTTCAGTACGAGGTCAGCTGCTGGGAAAATTCCCCAAAATTGTATTCCCTTCCATCAAATTATAGAATCAGAGAGATAGAAGAGACCCCCAAGGGCCATCAAGTCCAACCCCCTGCAATGCAGGAATACACAATCAAACCACTCCTGACAGATGGCCATCCAGCCTCTCTTTAAAAACCTCCAAAGAAGGAGACTCCACCACACCCCAAGGCAGTGCATTCCACTGTCAAACAGCCCTTACTGTCAGGTAGTTTTTCCTGATGTTTAGGTGGAATCTCTTTTCCTTCACCTTGAACCCATGACTCCTGGTCCTAGTCTCTGGAGCAGCAGAAAACAAGCTTGCTCCCTCACCAACATGACATCCCTTCAAATATCTACAAATGTTAGTAGTGAAGCAAGGGGTGGGTGGGGGAAGCAATTGCACTTCACATACTAGGGTCTCTTGCAGTATAATTTGTGAATGCTTAAAGCATAGCAGAAATGCAGCAAGGCCCCAAAGCTAACCACAGACTTCTCTGGATTTGCGGTGCTCCTCCCCCCCCCCCCCAATTAAGAACATACTTCTGCCTTGGCCATAAGAACATAGGAATAGTGTTGCCGAATCAGACCACGTCCACCTAGTACAGCTTCCTGCTCCACAAGAGGCCAACTATTTCCTCCAAATGTCCAACAACAGGGCATAGAGTGCTGCGGCCTCCTGGCACTGGGATTTAGAGGTGGAATGCCTCTGAATGTGAAGGTTCCCGTTAGTCACCATGGCTAGTAACCATGGATAGACTTGCCCTCCATGAATCTGTCGAACCCTCTTGGCTGTGGCAATCACTACACAGGAGCCAACACGGTGTAGTGGTTAAGAGAAATGGACTCTAACCTGGAGAACCGGGTTTGATTCCCTGCTGCTCCACATAAAGCCTGTGGGGTGACCTTGGGCTAGTCACAGTTCTCGCTGAACTCTGTCAGGGACACCTACCTCACAAGTTCTCCCTGAACTCTCTCAGGGACACTGGCACTGGCAGGGCAGATCATCAAGGGGCAACCTTGATGATAGCTTTGAGGGGCTGAATAGTCCACACTGTGCAACCTCAATAGAAAAAGTGTTTGGAATCCTAAAATCCCCTAGAGCAGTGGTGTCAAACCTATGGCACGGGTGCCAGAGGTGGCACTCAGAGCCCTCTCTGTGGGCACGCGCGCCCAGAGTTCATTATGGGGGGAGTTCATCATGGGGGGGGGTGGAAAATCACCCCCCCACACACACACACACATCTAGGCTGGCCTGGGCACGATCTTTTACCTGGGAGTAAGCTCAGTTGCTGGCAACGGGGCTTGCTTCTGAGTAAACCCTCCTAGGGTCATGATTCACCCATTCAAAGCATTGCACGGTTGCTTCACCAAGCTTACTCCTGAGTAACGTACACCCTGGAGCCAACTGTTTTTTCTAAACTAAAACCTCAGTATTCAGGTTAAATTGCCGTGTTGGCACTTTGCAATAAATAAGTGGGTTTTGGGTTGCAATTTGGGCACTTGGTCTGGAAAAGGTTCGCCATCACTGCCCTAGAGTGTTCTGGAATAAAGTAGGATTCAATTAGACTCCTGGGGGTGGGGACCAGTTTAACCAGACCTCCTCTTCTGTAGGGGCTTCTAGTCACATTGATGTTGGCTTTCAGTATGTAGTGTACAGATGATGGCTCAGGGTTGAAACTCGAGCCTTGAAAATCAACCTTTCCTCAAAGGCTCCATTCAAAAAATTAAGCCCAAGGTGTGACCTCCTCCTTGCATTGGGCCAGCCACAATTTAGGAGAAACCCAAGCCAGATAAAGCATTTACACCCCAACTTTCCCTTTGGCTTAGGCTTGAAGCCGGCCTCAGGGCCAATGAAGTGACGGGGATTGTAAACCGCTTTGAGGTTTCCTTAGAGAAAAGCGGGGTACAAAAACCAAATTTTCCCTTCTTTTTCTACCTCCTCTGCCAGCAAGTTCCACATTTTAATCACCCTCTGGGCAAAGAAGTAAAAGCACGCCATGTGCTTCCCTCTTCTAATCCCCACTTTGTGCCAGTACAACGAATACTGAATAGCAGGGAGGTTTCATTAGGAATGGCAGCATGCCAGAGCCCAACTTGACGGGCACTTTAAACAGACCTGAGCTCCAGGAAGCAGCCCAGTTTGCAAAGACTGAGGAAAACTCTGTTCTGCAGGTCTCATTTCCAAGACCACAAACAAGGAAGTATCCACAATGTCCTTGAGAAAACTGTTTCACTGTAAAATACCTGGCTCCTTCCAGGCTGTGCAAACAACTTTTGTTTTTGTTTTAAAGAAACTGAGCGACCAAGGTGTGGTCTTCGATTTCTACCTGCAAGGTGGCCATTTTGAAAGACAGCAAGATTTGGTTGTCGCACAAAAATCCACATCCTGCAGGGGGATTAAACGCAGCGATCGCAACACAGGACTTGCTGCCGGGCTGACATAAAACCACCTGGGTTTCAGGGGAATGTTCTACTGTGGGTTTTTAGCATACGTTTTTCCGTGTGTTCTGGTCTTTATGAGATGAGAAACATCGTACCTCTTCTGTCTCGTCAGAGGGCCTTCTGTTTATGACTAACTTCCCTACAGCATCCCACAAACCCACAAAGTTCACAAATTACATGGCTCAGTGGTGTCTCACTCGTCCTTTTTAACTAGACAGGCAGTAGGGTCTAAACCACAAATTCTACTAGGGTGGCTGTAAGTGCTACATAACGATGCCACTGGACTTCTCTGAAGACGGCCAGGATTCTCCATGTCAACGGTACAGGCCTTGAGCAGTTAAAAACGAGAAACACCTTCTTACGACAGCTGCGTGATAAAGTATGGACACGCTCAAAATGGACGTCATGAGATGTGATTCTAAATAAACATAGAATCAGGCTGCAACTGTGCATCGCAAGGCAGGCTTTTGACCTCCTTAAAAAAATAACTAGACACTTGTGCCACAGAGAATGCCATTAGTCAGTTTCAAAAGTAGTTTATGTGTAAGTCACTGGATCACCCATCTGCTTAGTGTGTATATACCAAGCTTGCAATGGCCGGGTCTGGGTCTGGGAAATCTGAGCTTCTCCCATTAGCCTTTTTAAATGGAGAAAGCTTATCCATGTGCGTATTCCTTTGCATAACGTAACTAGCTTCCTTCACTGAAATGGCTGGGGGAATGGTCCATTGGATACTTACCGTGAAAGGCCTTTCTACTGGTAGGCTAGGAGGACATCTTGTGTGGAGAAGACACCCCACACAAGGTGCCCTCCGCCTCCATGTGCCTTTCCTTTTAAGGAATTGGTGTTTAACTGGTTGTTGTGGGTTTTCCGGGCTGTGTGGCCGTGGTCTGGTAGATCTAGTTCCCAACGTTTCGCCTGCATCCGTGGCTGGCACCTTCAGAGGTGTATCACAGAGGGAAGTCTATTACACGTTAGGAACGTTAGGAACAAGATCTACCAGACCACGGCTACACAACCCCGAAAACCACCACAACCAGTTGAATCCAGCCGTGAAAGCCTTCGACAACAAATTGGTGTTTAAGCCACATTTTCTCTAGAATGGAGCGGAATGTGTGGCACGTCCCCACTGGAAGAGGCTGGATATTGTTGCAATCTCAGCTGTTCACCAAAGTACAATTCCCAAGATTCTTTGGGAGAAGCTACGTAAGCCACCCCTGATTTAAGCTTTCCAGGTCAATATAACTTCCAATATCTTCTGTATCCTGGCATTCTGGGAGTGTTAAAATTAAGTTCTCCGCTCCTTACCCACAAGCAACAATTACTAGTCCTCACAGTTATTCCATCGCCTTGTCAATCAATCTTGGGGGAGCTTATAAAGAAAAACAAGCAAACGAAGCTGCATGCATGGAAAACAAGACTCTTAACGCGATTAAAACACCACAAAGAAGCCAGCGAATGAAATGAGAGACTGAAAATGGATTCATTACATTGCACATTTCACGAACAATTGCTTTCTCCTTTTCGCTCAGATCTTCTTCATAGTTTTCTTGCATTTGCCTGTCCAAATTCTCATGAACCTCGAGGACCTATAGACAAACACATTGGACATGGGATTATAAAATGACATTGCGCACGGTGATGCCAGAAAGGTCTCCAGCAATACGCCCGATACATCTTGAAGCAGTTGGGTACATGTTGGGGGGGGGGGGGGCGCAAGGACATAAGATCTCAAAGCACACACATGGAGTGGGTCAGAGTGTTGCAGGAAACCCCCCCCCCCATTGCAACCCCAGCTAAATGTTTCATCCACATACATCAGTTAACTTGAACTCACAGTAAACAAGAAAGGACAAATGTGATTTACTCGTTGCACTGTACACACATGGAACCACCAAGCGTATCATCAAAGGATCTTGCGTTTACATCCCTGAACTTGCCCAGTTTTGGGCAGAGAAGAGTAAGGATTTAAGGATCAACAGTCTGACTTGCTGCCCACATTTCCTGCTCATAAATCATAGCCAGTGTGGTATAGTAGTCGCGGGTGGTGGACTCTGTTCTGGAGAACCAAGTTTGACTCCCCACTATTCCACATGAGCGGTGGAGTCTTATCTGGTGAACTGGGTTTGTTTTTGCACTCCTCCAAATGAAGCCTGCTGGGTGACCATGGGCTAGTCACAGTTCTTCAGAATTCTCTCAGCCCCACCTGCCTCACAAGTTGCCTGTTGCGGGGAGAGGAAGGGAAGGAGTTTGTAAACTGCTTTGAGACTCCTTACAGGAGAGAAAGGTGCAGTATAAATCCAAATACTACTTCTTCTAGCTGGTATAAACTGCAAACAACAAAGTCCTTGGTCCAAAGACTGACTCTACCATGAACTCACTAATGGGGCCACATGCAAGCTAACCTTTCTCAACCTCTAACTGGCAGTGAGGGTATAATAATACTGACCTACCCACCTTGCAGGGTTGTTGTAAAGATTACAGCCTGACAATGGCTTGGATCTAGTGGTGTGCAAGTGGAAACATAAACAGATAGTGGCGGCAGCTATTTGTATTCTCTGCAGAAGTTCAATAACGCAACACAATCTGTTGGATGCTTTCTTAAGAGGTATTCTAATACTTTTCAATTTTCAATTACGCTTTTAAAATGTCTGTATTAACAGGATAATTGCATATTCAAATGACAACAGTTGGGCATTTTGAATTGTACCAATCGTACCTTTGCCTCTCATTTCCAGATGGCGGGGACAAACGACAGTGAATTGTTTTCAGAACCATTGCCCTGCTTCTCAAGGACATCTGATCAGCCAGCACTGGAAAGAGAATGCTGTACTAGATAGATTTTTGGTCTCATCTAGTACAAACGTCCTTACGCCTAACCAGTGTCCTTTGTGCAAAACAGGGGAAGAAATAAAACCTGGCCACTCACAGAAAAAGTAAAAGGGTCTCGACGTTCATGACCTTGTAATTTAACCAAAAAAGAAAATGGCTTAGTGAGGACAGAATATATTTTAGAAGCAGAAAACGTTGAGAGTCAGTTACAGGGAAAAGTGGAAGGGAATAAAGAAAAGGGAGAGGCTTTACGTTGCCAAAATCCTGGTGGGGCGTGGAGATCTGTCAGAATAAAACTGATCTCCAATCTACACAGATCAGCGACTCTGGAAAAAATGGATGCTTTGGAGAGTTGGGTCTATGGCATTTTGTACCCCAAATGTCTCTCCTCTTCCCAAACCACCCCCTTTAAGAACATAAGAACTTAAGAACTAGCCTGCTGGATCAGACCAGAGTCCATCTAGTCCAGCTCTCTGCTACTCGCAGTGGCCCACCAGGTGCCTTTGGGAGCTCACATGCAGGATGTGAACGCAATGGCCTTCTGCTGCTGCTGCTGTTCCTGAGCACCTGGTCTGCTAAGGCCTTTGCAATCTCAGATCAAAGAGAATCAAGATTGGTAGCCATAGATTGACTTCTCCTCCATAAATCTGTCCAAGCCCCTTTTAAAGCTATCCAGGTTAGTGGCCATCACCACCTCCTGTGGCAGCATATTCCAAACACCAATCACACATTGTGTGAAGAAGTATTTCCTTTTATTAGTCCTAATTCTTCCCCCCAGCATTTTCAATGGATGCCCCCTGGTTCTAGTATTGGGAGAAAGAGAGAAAAATTTCTCTCTGTCAACATTTTCTACCCCATGCATAATTTTATAGACTTCAATCATATCCCTCCTCAGACGCCTCCTCTCCAAACTAAAGAGTCCCAAACGCTGCAGCCTCTCCTCATAGGGAAGGTGCTCCAGTCCCTCAATCATCCTTGTTGCCCTTCTCTGCACTTTTTCTATCTCCTCAATATCCTTTTTGAGATGTGGTGACCAGAACTGAACACAGTGCTCCAAGTGCGGTCGCACCACGGCTTTATATAAGGGCATGACAATCCTTGCAGTTTTATTATCAATTCCTTTCCTAATCATCCCCAGCATAGAGTTTGCCTTTTTCACAGCTGCCGTGCATTGAGTTGACATTCCCATGGAACTATGAACTAAGACGCCCAAATCCAAAACCTTTCCCGGGTTTCACTCCAATGTCTCCGGGAATTTCCCAACCCAACGTTGGCAAGTCTAGACTAACATGGCTACCTATCTGAAATTATGAATCAGAAATCAATAGTCTTTCACAGCTTTATTATTGTTATTGTTACGTTGTTGAGGAGGAGGAGGAGGAGGAAAGTGCATTTCCAGGCCCTGAAAGCATCCTTAATAATGTTTAAAACGTAGAGAGGGCAATCTCGGGAGCTAAGTGAGAACAGAACAAGTATATTAAGTGGCCAGGGCTCTCTGTGCCCATTGCTAGCAAAAGCACAACAATTTATCATTCGGATTATAGAAGCTGGGTTCTCCTGAGGCAATTTTGGGTTAATTATGCAGTGGATTTTGATTCTCTTGGAGCAGGAACACAATGTCCTCAGCAGTGCTAGATACTTTACAGGGTTCCGTTTCGCCTTTCACTGAAGTATTGCAGATTGACCACTTAGAAACAGGACACCCGAACGGGATTGACGTCTCTTCGCCCTGCTTTGTGCTAAACGTTCCGGTTACACAAAATAGGTCACTTTCTTCAGGCCCTCAACCTACTTTGAAAGCGGCACTTTGCTGATATATATTGGGACCACTCTGCCCAAAGAATGGGCAGCCTGGCTTAAAATAACTCTTTCCATTTTGCTTCCCCTTCCCCTGATAAAAGGAGGGTGATGCACTGAAGAGGATATGAAAGACACCGGCTGCTGACAAAAACTAGAACTCTGATGAAAAGGAAAGAATTAATTATTGATCCAGCTGGGCTCAGAATGTGGAACTAACTCTTCTGGCCTCGGTACGCCTGCGGTACTGAACAGCCTGGACGATCAAATCCCAGCGCGCGGCCCCAGAAACGTCATGCTGGGAGCCAAACATGGCCTGCATCCACAGGACAAATCCACAGGTCAGACTGAGGTAGCTTAATTAACGGTCACATGTAATCCGCCCCCATCACCAGCATGAAACTTTCCACTGAACAAACTAAACGTCTCTTTCCCTACAGTAACACCTAAGTATGATTTCAGGATTTAATGACCATTTCGCAAGTTGCGCTTGGAGGGAGCTGTTTTCAATATGAAACCTACTAGGGTTTTAGTACATCAAAATGCACTGGTGCATGAGCTGCACCTGTTGGACATCTGTCTGCAACGGAGCAGGGTTTCTGCTGGGGGAAGGGAGGCATCCTAGCTGGTCATTTCTCTCTAAGCATTGCTATTTTTTGTTTTAAACCTGGGGCTGCTGTTGTGCCTTCAACAATGCAGTGATGTGCAAATAATTAAGGTGATAAAGCTTTCCCTGGCATGCAGATAAAGCCATCTGTTTAATCCCTGCAGGTCATGCTTTTACTGAAGACAGAGGAGCCGGGCCAGAAAAAAAGTGGCAACCCTAGGAAAGACAGAGATGTCCAGCGAATGTTGCTATCTTTCTTCCTGACCCGGTCTCTCCGCCCTTTTAGAAAATACCCCTTTCATCCTCAACACATTTTAACAACCCTCTGTGTTTGCCTTCTTCGTATTAAAAACAGAACCCTGTACCTAGAACAGGGGTCTGCAACCTGTGGCTCTCCAGATATTCATGGATTGCAAATCCCATTAGCCCCTGCCAGCATGGCCAATTGGCTGATGGGAATTGTAGTCCATGAACATCTGGAGAGCCGCAGGTTGCAGACCCCTGACCTAGAAACCCACACTGATTGGGCAAGCCGTAGAAGTTAGTAAGCTTGAATCCAGCTGTTCTACTGCAAACTAACACAGCTGTCCTCTGAAACGGTGTGTTGTGTTTCTGCCACAAAGCAGAGGTGGTGATTTTAAGTGAAAACAGAGAAGAGAATTAAATAGCCCCTTCTCGTCTCCTATCATGTTGGTCTCCCCCATTAAAATGTTCTGTTCCTTTTTTAAAAAAGTGGAGAAAATCATGGAATTTCATGTGAAGGCTCTGCTCTCAGACAACGCATAGGCAGCAGCTGATCCCAATACTTTTGTTTCGTTTCTTCCCTCCTTCCATGCAGTGGTGTCACTACCATTCTGAAACTTCAGAAGTGAGGAGGAGGAAGAGGAAGGAGAAGAGGAGTTCAGATTGATACTCTGATTTTCTTCCTTGTAAGGAGATTCAAGGTAGCTTACACACTTTTTTCCCTTCCACTCCCCACAACAGACACTTTGTGAAGTTGGTGGGGCTGAGAAAGTTCTGAAGAACTTTGACTGGCTTAAGGTCACCCAGCAGGAATGCAGAATTTTTTCTCTCTTTCTCACAATACTAGAACCAGGGGGCATTCATTGAAAATGCGGGGGGGAAGAATTAGGACTAATAAAAGGAAACACTTCTTCACGCAACGTTTGATTGGTGTTTGGAATATGCTGCCATAGGAGGTGGTGATGGCCACTAACCTGGATAGCTTTAAAAGGGCCTTGGACAGATTTATGGAGGAGAAGTCGATTTATGGCTACCAATCTTGATCCTCTTTGATCTGAGATTGCAAATGCCTTAACAGACCAGGTGATCGGGAGCAACAGCCGCAGACGGCCACTGCGTTCACATCCTACATGTGAGCTCCCAAAGGCACCTGGTGGGCCACTGCGAGTAGCAGAGAGCTGGACTAGATGGACTTTGGTCTGATCCAGCTGGCTTGTTCTTATGTTCTTATGTTCTTAGGAGTGGAGGAACAAATCCAGTTCACCAGAGAAGACCCCGCTGCTCATATGGAGTGGGGAATCAAACCTGGTTCTCCAGATTAGAATCCATCTGCTCTTAACCACTGCAGCACGCTGGAAGTGAACACATCAAGTTGATTTATACTGGATCAAATCACTGATCCATCAAGGTCAGTATCGTCTACTCAGACTGGCAGCAGGTCTCCAGGGACTCAGTCTTTCACGTCCCCTTCCACATGATCCTTTCAACTGGAGATGTGTCGCATTCCAAGCAGATGCTCTACCACTGAGCCACGGCCACTGGTGGGACTGAGGTGTGTGACTGGCCATAAACGGGACACTTCCTGAACACCGTTTCAGCACAGAGCCCCTCTGTGACCTCATGACCTTCCTTTGGGGCCAGAACACAAACTAGGGTTGGCTGCCACACACCCACCTTCATAGCATGAACCACAGCTTCAGGTTTCTGGCTCAGGGGAACATAACCCACTGCAGGAGAAGATGCAAGGTCTGGAGCTATGCGAGACGGGCCCTGAAAACGACAACAGAAAAAGAAAAACAATTATGTTGATCGATAGCCAGATGGGACTGCCCTTATTTTCCCATTGTTTTCATTCTTTTGCCCTTTGCAGAGATATTTGAGGTGTCTTATTAGCATGCAAACCCACGTTTTCTTCTGATTTGGGTACCTTGTTCCACAAATCCCCAGATCCTCAGGAGCTGAGATGAACACTTCAGCATTCAAAACATCACGAAATGCTACAGCACAGTTCCCGTCCCATCTCCCTCACAGCTATCTATCACATTTCTTTATGGCGTCCTTCTTCCAAGCATGTCAGGGCAGCATTCACTGTTCTCCCACTTAATCTCCATCACAACACAGCGGGCCGGAGAGACGGAGAAAAAAAGCAATCAGTCCAAAGTCACCAGTACATTTTCATAGAGGAGGGGGGGATCTGAACTAAGGTGTCAGACTAGGAGACTCAGATACAACAACACTGCCATGTATCCAACCATTCCTGAATGGATATTTCTCCATGTTCCTCTCCATTCCCACATCCCCTTTCGATCCCCAGAATAATTATTCTTCAGATCCCAGGATCTCTGCAGAAGAAGAAGAGTTTGGATTTATATCCCCCCCTTTTCTCCCCTGTAGGAGACTCAAAGGGGCTAACAAACTCCTTTCCCTCCCCCCCCACAACAAACACCCTGTGAGGTGGGTGGGGCTGAGAGAGCTCCGAAGAACTGTGACTAGCCCACAGTCACCCAGCTGGCATGTGTTGGAGTGCACAAACTAATCTGGTTCACCAGATAACCCTCCGCAGCTCAAGCAGCAGAGAGGGGAATCAAACCCGGTTCCTCCAGATTAGAATGCACCTGGTCTTAACCACTACGCCACTGCTGCTCAGAAGAACCACCATGCACGTTGGTGGGATGGAGGAACAAGAGGAACACATTGACCCCAGAGCAGAGAGTGCAGAAGAGGAAGGAGGAGTTATTTCACACCCCTGGTTCTTTTTCACTCCCGCCACTCCAAGCCCCATCCTGCTCCTGCAGGTCTGGAATTGGTTATTCTGGGGGATAAACAGGGCTGCAGTGACAGGTAGGACTGCTTGGAACCACCATGTTATGTCCACCACGGACTCTGATTATGGCTGCAACTTATCCAGACATTTAATGTGCCTGAACATGCGGCAGCAGCTAGTCTATAAAAAGTATGAACAGTAAGGTTGTTTGTATAAGTCAATGTTCTATTAAATGTTCTTAATCTGAAAACAAATACATAAAATAATGGTCAGTTCCATCCCATTTGCTAATATACACCACTTCACGCTGCAGTGTACAGCAGGCTATTACAGAGTAAATTAATATACCAAATTGTAGATGGGAAAAAATCTTTAGCAATAAGTAATGAGCGGAGAAGCGGTCCTTGGTATGAGAATAAGTGCCAAAGAGTATAAAAGCATCACTGTTTTTATCTATGAAATGCTGGTGTTTGTGCACATGTATACAGATAGAGATCCACTGATCCCCCTCACAAACAGTTCAAGGCGCTTCTGCTAAACACATTATAAACAGGAATGACCACTATGTAGGTCATTACCGACCCATGGTTCATTGATGCCATGTTTACTGTTATAAAATACTGATGTTGTTATTATATTGTTGTACACCGCCCTGAGCCTTTCTGGGGAAGGTGGTATATAAATCAAATATACATATACAAATACAAACTTGGGTGCTGTGTGGTTTCCGGGCTGTATGGCTGTGTTCTAGAAGCATTCTCTCCTGACGTTTTGCCTGCATCTGTGGCTGGCATCTTCACAGATGCCTGCATCTTTACAGATGCCTGCATCGCGAAACCACAGATGCAGGCGAAAAGTCAGGAGAGAATGCTGCTAGAACACGGCCATACAGCCCAGAAACCACACAGAACCCAAGTGATTCCGGCCATGAAAGCCTTCGACAATACATTAAATACAAACTTGCCTCATCCAAGTCGTTTCTCTTCCTAAAGGGCTCCCTGCCACATCTCTGATTCCAATCCTCTCCCCCCACCCCGAAGTAGGTTTTTTCACTTTAAAAAAATATAAATGACCATTACGTACTGCGTGCAATGTATGATTTGGTGCTCAGTGGAATGCAATATTTGTTCAGAAACACCAAAAGAATTTCCAACCTTGGAAACCCATTTAATCTTTGAAATGGCTCTTGGCAGTTCATTTTACTAGGAAGGTGCATACTCTCTGAGATAAAAGGGTGGGGCAGGAGAATAATTGGCATCCACTTCACTGGTTTCATGGCAACTTTCTTTAAAGAGCCCTCTTCAACGAAGGTTGTGAGGGCAACCAGAGAAATAAGCACATACACAAAACGGCAGCCAGGGAGGGCTCACTTCCAAAATATGTTATCTGATTCTCTCACATCTGGCATCTTATTGAGGAAAAGAAAAAAAAGAAACTCGCCGCTTTCATAGCAAGAAACTCAAGTAGCCGAAGAGTCTGATGCGCACCTTTGATACGGCCTATCCTTCTTAAGGTCTCTCTGAAACAAGATGAGATACAATGTCCCTATTCAAAGAGATGCCCTACCTGTCTTCATGATTTGCACTGAACTATTTAGAAAAACTCACAATGGGTCCATTGAAAAATCGCAAAATTTTGCCTTGATGGAAAGAACAAAGCAGGATTATCCTTTTCTGCTGTAAGGGTACACTGGGGATGACAGAGTGGTATGTGCATCTTTTCAGCAAAAGACTGGGGTTTTTTCCCCTAGCTTTTTCCCCTAGTACAAAACAGCTTCCTTGTAAAATCTCTGAATTGTGTCGAGAATGGCCGAGGCTGCTGCTTGGAATTCATTACTCGTGTCTCCTAGTCAGCTTTCTCACTCAGTTCGCCAACTACGACAGGATGATAATGAAGAACCTGGTTACATCTCATACCGTGTTCTACCATATCTCAGGAGTGTGAGACGCTTCAACTAACCGTAGTCAGCCTGGAAGAGTCATTCTTAATCAATAGCTTGGACATCATAGAATCTCAAGAGTTGGAAGGGGCCATACAGGCCATCTAGTCCAATCCTCTGCACAATGCACGGTCAGCCTAGGGCCATGCTGGCAGGGGCTGATGGGAATTATAGTCCATGCACATCTGGAGTGCTATAGGTTGGCCACCCCTGGCCTAGGGCATTCCTGACAAGTATTCGTCCAGTTGCTGCTTGAAGACTGCAAGCAAGAGGGAGCTCACCACCTCCCAAGGCAGCCAATTCCATTGCTGAAGTGTAAAACCTTTTTTCTTAATGTTCCCCTGGTAGCTTTCCCACAACTTATACCCATTATTCAGAGTCCTATCCTCCGCTGCCTTTAAAGAGAGCAACCATGTCCCTCCTCAACTTCCTAGTTTCCAGTTTGAACATTCCCCAAACCCTCAGCCTTTCCTTGTAGGGCTTGGTCTCCATCATAATCTATTATGAAACATAATCTATCAGCAACAAGTGTCAGACCACCGATCTCACAAATGTTCATTGGATCAGTGGTAAACAGGGTCTGCCAGTTGCTGCTAATGTAACCCCCATGCTCAGAATGGGTTGACCCAGAAAGGGGTGGAGACTCAAAGCAGCAGAAGGCTGCAGAGCTCATGTAGTTTGGAGGAGACAAGGCTACCAGACTCGGACCTTGATTTGTATAAGCCCTTAACACCTTGTTAAGGTAACTGCAATGTTGTTGGGAACTAGTGGGAAGATAGTTGTTTATTTTTGCTATGTTGTAAATGTTGGAGTTTATTGTTTCAGGGTTTTTGTGGTTGTAATGGGTGAGAGTTCTCCTGGAAACCTTCATCATGTTGAATCCTGTTCACCAAGCCCTTGGAGTCTTCAGGAGCAAACCCACTTGCAGGAAGAATTGGACTTGGCAATATCTGAAGACTGTAACTAGAAGGACTTGAAATGAAACCTGAACAGGACCTTGAAGTGTGATGTTAAATGTTGATGTTTGATGTTATATGTTAAGAAAGTAAACCATTTTGTTTTTTTAATTTGTTGTTGCAAACTCATTCCAAGTTCTGCCCCACAGAACCCACAGATAGAGGTTACACTAACTCTGGTTTGAGTCCACAGTTTTAAAGAGAACCATGGCTAGCGTTACTGAAGTTAGCATTGGTGAAGGCAAAGTGCTATCCTGTAACAGCTAATACTAACTAGGCTAAGGAACCAGTGTAGCACATGGCACAGAGAACATTGATCTTTTTAAATATTTGAAGGGCTGTCATTTAGAGAAGGGCAGGTAGCTGTTCCTGTTGGCACAAGAGTATAGGGGTCACAATAATGGGTATAAATCATGGACGGAAAGATACTAGGTGGACAACAGGGAAAGGGTTTTTATGGTAAGAGTAGTTCAGAAGTGGAATCGGCTGCCTGAGGAGGTGGTACGCTAACCCCTCACTGGCAGTCAAGAGTGGCTGGCTGAAGGCTTGCCAGGGATGCTCTTGGCTGATCCTGCATTTAGCAGGGGTTTGGATTAGATAGCCTATCTAGCCCTTCCAACTCTATGGTTCTATGATTAAATGCTAATTTGTTTGCTTCAAAGTCTGCAGGGTGAAGAAAAACAGCAAACTGGGAATCTGCAACTGTCCCTGACATGTATCCTGTGCATTCAGCAATTTTAGCACTGATAGTTTCCTAAGCTATGTTTAGAAAGAAAGAACGCTTGCAAGAATGTGTGAAAAGCAAAAGTACAGAGTAGAACAAGGACGCACCACTCTAACTCCAGAACAACTTGCTCTTGTTTCATGACAGCGTTGTACATGCGATGTGCTGGAAACCATTCCGTGTAATCAAGCCCTTCTCCCTTGCCCACACAGCAAGAGGAGGAGGAGGAGGAGGAGGAGGAGGAGGAGGAGGAGGAGGAGGAGGAGGAGGAGGAGGAGGAGAAGAAGAAGAAGAAGAAGAAGAAGAAGAAGAAGAAGAAGAAGAAGAGTTGGATTTATATCCCACTTTCTCTCCTGTAGGAGATTCAAAGGGGCTTACAATCTCCTTTCCCTTCTCCCCTGGGGCTGAGAGAGCTCCGCAGAACACCCACTTTCTAAAAGCACTTGGTGGGCACTACAACGGGAACCCTCGCTGGATAGGAGACCTATGGTCTTGAGCCCTAACCTAGGTTCTGATTATTTCTGGGCAGAAAGCAAGTGAGGCACAGGGGCAGTTTTGTATTTGACACGTGAATTACGATTACCACCTGTCAGGTGACTTCTAACATTATATCTGCACTAAATCAGATAAAATGCACACATACACCCTGCTCAGAGCTGCTCAATCATGCTCCTGGCTATATTGTAACCACATGTCAGCATTTGTTTCTAACAAGTACACAAGTATTTACAAGATTAATAGGAGTCACAGAAATAGAGCTCTCCTTTTATGGTTTAGACTATTTTAAGAAGAGCAGAACCTGGTAGACAATATTTTCTTAACCCTTCAAGGAAATTGGGGAAGCAGCCCTCTTCGGCCCCAAATGCAATTCCCGATACTCTTTTTCCTCTCAGTTCAGATACAGATACCTTTACTGGCATACCTAACATAGATTAAGATCACAACTCATTAAAATCAGTATGTTAGAAAGAAAAAAATCAATAATAGTTCAGACAACTTCAAATTTTAACAGGCCTTTCTTTTTAGTACAAGAGAGAGAAATCTGGCAACGCAGCCGGTAAACCCTGAGTCTTTATCTCATGAAAGACATGTTTCTTTTTGCTTAAAGCTGTTTTGGCCTGTATTTCTGGGATGATCAATTTCTCTTGAAGATCGTTAAAAAGCTGACAGTCGAGCAGTATATGGGAAATTGAGTCAGGTGTTTCCCCTCCACAGGAACAGAGCCATTTAGAGTATAGAACATGAATAAACCTTCCAGAGAGAACAGATGATGGAAAATAATTTAGTTTTGCCATCATAAAGGAACGTCTATGAGAAGGAGAGACAAGGGCAAGTAAATAAGGAAGACTGGAATTATGGTTAACCTGAATACCTAGAAATTGAGGAGAACAGATTTTTGGATCAGATGGAAATAGACCTGCTGTTTCATGTTCTCGAATTCTTTGTGTTATGGTTTTCAAGATGCCAGATTGGTCAGACTTCATTAGAAGGTCAAGACTGATACCAATGGATTGAATCAGTGGTGGGATTCAAAGAAATTTAACAACCGGTTCCGGTGGTGGGATTCAAATAATTTAACAACTGGTTGTTTACAAGCATGATTTTAACAACCGGTTCTACTGAAGTGGTGTGAACCTGCTGAATCCCACCAGAGGCGAAGCTAGGCCAGAGTGCGCCCGGTGCACACTCTGGCTCCCCCCCCCCCCCCCCCCCCCCCCCCCCCGTGGCAGCCCCCCCCTCCCCGCGGCACTTCATTCCACTTACTTTTAGGAAAGGAGCAGGCCGAAGAAGCCTGCCTGCGTTGCCTGGGCCTGGTGGGAACTACATTTCCCAGGAGCCCCTGGGAAATGTAGTTCCCACCAGGCCCAGGCAACGCAGGCAGGCTTCTTCTCTGGGATGTTCCATTCCTAAAAGTAAGTGGGGGGGGGGGTCTTGCCGATGGGGAGGAGCACTCTTGAGGCGGGGATTTTTCCAGCTGCATTGACCAGAATCGGTGCACCCGGTGCGTTGCGCACCCCCCCTTCCCCCTGGTGGCTTCGCCACTGAATCCCACCACCGGTTGAATCGTACAAATAATTTTTCTATGCCAATTATATATTTCAACTTATATACTGCCCAACCCCCGAAGGGCTCAATTAGATTGAGTATCTTCTAACATTGATGACAGCAGGCTCAAAGGTTAAGAGTTGAAGAGCACATTCAGCCAGTATTTGATGGTGATTTTCCAGGTTTTCGTTTTCATAGGGAACTGTTTGGTTTCTGCACACATGGTAAAACAGCTAACACATCTGGGCATTCCTGTTATCTGTCAAAGAAAGTGTGCCTGTGGGTGTTTGATTGTGTTGTTATAATGCATGAATTCACACAGGTGTTTCAAAAGGAAGTTGTGGGATGACTTTTGCTTTGAAGATCATGGTTGCAGCAGGAAGAAGTTGGTTTTCTTGGTGGAAGTAGAAGTTTGTGATTGTCGATGCTGTGCTGGAGTAATACCTTGGGATCTGTGGAATGACCAACTATGATTGTAATTGAAGATAGAAGATTGTATCCCAGACTCATTCCGCATATGCAGAATAATGCACTTTCAAACTGCTTTCAGTGCTCTTTGAAGCTGTGCGGAATGGCAAAATCCACTTGCAAACAGTTGTGAAAGTGGTTTGAAAACGCATTATTTTGAATGTGCGGAAGGGGCCCCAGATTGAAGGAATGTACTGTTCTTTGATCAAGGATATACAATAGCTGTGCTCCCTTGCTAGAATCTCCAAACAAGCTCTCAGTGCATTACTCGCAATATTCATATACCTTCTGGCTTCAGTTTTGCTGACTATTTGTAAAGCCACCATCACTTCTATTACTACTACTGTAAATACATTAACTCATTTCCACAAAAACCTCTCACAATGATTCTCCTTGAAAAGATGTAATCATTTTCTCCAAAAGATGCCAGAAGTCAGCAGGCAGAAACCGTCAAGAGAAGTTCTGCGATATCAAGTCATTTCAACAGACTTCACGTGGATCATTTTAATGTGTTTTTAATGCATTAAAAAAGCAAGCAAAGTTGCAAGAGGTGACGTTAATTTGTGAAAATCACAATGCTGAAATAATTGCAATATCAACAAAGGCACATCCACTCTGGAGTGTTGCGTCCCGAAGGTTAATGACACTTCTGTGACAGAATCAAAGGTAGTATTCTAAAATGTATTTCTCCTGGAAACTTCTGGCAAGATTGATAGGACAGGAATGGGGAAATGGATCTTTTGGATGCATGGCAGAGGATTCTGGGATGCAATCTAGAGCACATGCTGAGTTGATGCAGGAAACCACCCAGGCCTGTAGGCCTGACTGGTGTTTCACGTGCAAGGAAATGTGCCCAACCCGTCCAACAGCTGCACATGGCAGAGAAAAGGTCATAACGGCAAACAAGCTGTCTTGCACCATTAGTGATTTTCTCAGTGAAGACAGGCTGATTATCTTGCAAGGATTCTCGGAGTTTTTAGGGAGATTGCAGGGAGATTGCAGAGAAGCTGAATGAATTCTTTGCATCTGTCTTCACCCAAGAGGAGGTGAGGAACATTCCTGCACCTGAACCAAGCTTCTTAGGAGGCGAATCCGAGGAACTAGCGAAGATAGTGGTAGACAAGGAAGAAGTTCTGGCAGCCATTGATAAACTAAATGTTACCAAATCCCCTGGCCCAGATTGCATTCACCCAAGAGTTCTTAAAGAGCTCAAGCATGAAATTGCTGATCTTCTCACTTTAAATATGCAACTTAGCTTATCCCCTGAAATCAGGCTCCATCCCTGAAGACTGGAAGATGGCCAATGTCACACAATCTTTAAGAAAGGGATCTAGGGGGGGGACCAGGGGGTACAGACCAGTCAGTTTGACATCTGTTCCTGGTAAATTAGTAGAATCTATCATTAAAGATAAAATTATAAAACATGTAGAAGCAAGACCTGCTGAGAAAGAGTCAGCGCTGGCTTTTGCAGAGCAAATCCTGTCACCCCTGGAAACTTACTAGAGTTCTTTGAGGGTGTAAACAGGCATGTGGACCAGGGGGGGTGAACCGATTGGACATTGTCTACTTGGATTTCCAAAGGCTTTTGACAAGAGTTCCTCACCAGAGACTGTTGAAAACTCAGCAATGAAGGGAATAAGAGGGGAATTCCTCCTATGGATTAAAAACTGGTTGAGAAACAGGGAAACAAAGAGTGGGTGTAAATGGGAAGTTCTCACAATGGAGAGATGTGGGGTGGTGTCCCCAAGGGATTACGTTTTGGGACCAGTGCTCTTTAACCTATTCATAAATGACTAGGTAGAGTTGGGTAGCGTGGTGACTGAAGTTTGCAGATTTTAATTATGTAGGATGGTGAGGAACCACAAAGGATTCTGAAGAGCTCAAGCAGACCTTGATAAATTGGGTAAATGGGCTCAGAAATGGCAAAATGCAGTTCAATGTAGCAAAATGTAAAGTGATGCACATAGGGGCAAAAAATCCAACTTCACATACAGCTACAGGGGTCGGTGCTATCAGTCTGAACCAGGAAGGGGATTTAAGTCTTAGTTGATAGTTCCATGGGAATGTCAAATCAATACATGGCAGCTGTGAAAGGCAAACTCTATGCTGGGGATGATTAGGAAAGGAATTGATAATAGAGCTACAAGATTGTCATGCCCTTATGTAAAGCAGTGGTCGACCGCGCCGGAGTACTGTGTCCAGTTCTGAGTGCAGCGCATCTCAAAGGATATTGAGGAGATAGAAAAAAAGTGCAGAGAACCTTAAGGATGATTGAGGGACTGGAGCACCTTCCCTATGAGGAAGGCTGCAAGCGTTTGGGACTCTTAGTTTTGGAGAGGGCTGACTGAGGGGGGGATATGATTGAGTCTACAAAATTATGCATGGGGTGAAAATAATGGAGCAGAGAAATTTTCTCTCTTTCTCACAATACTAGAACCAGGGGGCATTCATTGAAAATGCTGGGGGAAGAATTAGGACTAATAAAAGGAAACACTTCTTCCATGGTGTGATTTAGTTGTTTGGAATATGCTGCCTGCCACAGGAGGTGGTGATGGCCACTAACCTGGATAGCTTTAAAGGGGCTTGGACAGATTTATGAGAAGGGAGAAGTCGGTCTGTGGCTACCTGTCCGCAGTCCTCTTTGATCTGAGATTGCAAATGCCTTAACAGACCAGGTGATAAAGAACGGCAGCTGCAGAAGCCATTAGTTCACATCCCATGTGAGGCTCCCAAAGGCACCTAATTTGGAGCCACTCACAGTAACAGAGTGCTGAACTAGATGGACTTTGATTACAGATCAGCTGGCTTGTTCTTATGTTCTTATATGTTCTTTGGTACATTATTTGGAAACCATTACAGCCAGCAGTTGTTTTAACGTGCAATAAATGCATAATCTGGTTGGTTGGATCCAGACTAAATTTTCTGATGGCAGAATGCAACCTTTAAGAACATAAGAACATAAGAACTAGCCTGCTGGATCAGACCAGAGTCCATCTAGTCCAGCACTCTGCTACTCGCAGTGGCCCACCAGGTGCCTTTGAGACTCCATTTTGAGGAGGTGAAAACAATGGCCTGCTGCTATATACTCCCTGGTACCTAACTAAAGGCATTTGCAATCTGAGATCAAAAGGAGGATTGGTGGTATACATAGATCGACTTCTCCATAAATCTGTCCAAGCCCTTTTTAAAGTTATCCAGGTTAGTGGCCATCACCACCTCCTGAGACAGCATATTCCAAACACCAATCACATGTTGTGAGAAGAAGTGTTTCCTTTTATTAGTCCTAATTCCCCCCCACCCCACCCCAGCATTTTCAATGAATGCTCCCTAGTTCTAGTATTGTGAGACCTGCTCCCCCTACCCACTGCAGCCTTTTGATCCCCACAAAATGCTCTTCATGGAAGACAGGAGACACACACGCCCAAAATGGTTTGTAATGGGAAGAGGGTATTGGTGGAAATGGCTATAATTCAGTCTGAATCCAATCAATATTTTTTGACCCGGGGGGGTGGTGTTAAGGAAAATGAGGACAAAATCCTAAATTGCACTGTTGTCAAAAAAGCTGATAAAATTTTAGAACCAGCCCCCCGCCCCTTATGTCCAGGTAAGAATAAAATTCATTGCTGTGATTTTCATGCCTCTTTGTTAACACCATTTCAAATTTTATTTGGTTCACCAGATTACTGAGTATTTTTATTTTACTTCTATGCAGCTGTGCGCATGCAGGGGAAGGGGTAACTGTTCTCCTATCAAATCCTTTTCGGAATCGCATGAGAAACCTGACCAGAAGCTATCATCAGGAGCAATATTTAGAGCTGTCCTTGACCAAAAGGGGGAAAAGGGGGGGGGGGAATTGCCCAGTCTTCTATGCTGCTTGTCCAGGGTTGAAAACGGCTAATAAAGGGTCTCTTTTTATTGTGCATTGAGCAGCCATAATGTCAAATGCACAATTTCCAGAAGAAATGTGAATAAAAACCCATCAGAAAATACCCAAGTTATTCATCCACACATTCTGTGGCACTTTGTTTCGATCTCTTTCCCTTTGTACTTCCTTTCTACTCTCTTTCCCCTTTCCTGAAGTGCATTAGTTGCTATGGAAACAACCATTAGTATAGGCCCCATTCAGATGCATTCACTGGTGCTATATAAACAGTCGGTTTAGATAACAGCACAGCAAATGCCAGTATGTGTGACCTGACCAGCCAAGTGCCACAATAATATTTTTAAAAGAGGCCGGGGACAATGGTTCACTCACTTGTTGTACTACATTAAGCACCAGTGCACGGCCTCCCAAAGCATCCAATACCACACAACTTTTCTATATCTACCATTGCCACACGATCCTGCCAACAAAAATTATAAATTTAGGAGTAGGTTAATGGGTCTGAAGAAAGAAAATGGGGAAAAATGTTTTAAAAATAAATGGACAACACGCAGGCTCATTGTCCCATAATAGGTATTTCAGAACACTTTTCCTGAAGTTCCAGTTTTAATTAAAAAGAAAACAGATCCCTTTTATTTCCAGAGATATAAGAAAAAACGCCCACTTCTCAGTGCTTGGTTTTACTTATTGATTAATGCTTAGTTTTATTGTTTTTTACATTATTATGATGTTTAATTTCAATAACATGTATGAGATTTTGCGGTGTCACGATGACTTGTATCCCCAAACATGATACATGTGTTACCATAAGATTTTGGTCTGGAATAGTGCAATTTTTAAAAGTACAACTCTTTGAACGGAATATGTTTATAAAATATTTTAAATGAATGTTTATATAATTGATTCAGTTTGACTAGAACTTCATTTAGAGGATTATATGACATTTTAGACCAGGGGTCTGCAACCTGCGGCTCTCCAGATGTTCATGGACTACAATTCCCACTAGCTGATGGGATTTGTAGTCCATGAACATCTGGAGAGCCGCAGGTTGCAGACCCCTGATTTAGACAATTTATGTGAAAATTTAGAAGGGCAGACTCTTGGGTGATCGAGATGAAAAAATAAGGATCTGAAGCTTTGAATGAGGGGAACACTTACTGAGGAACCCCCTGCCACTGAAAATGTATCAAAACTTGTTCCTTCTTTGTTTTTTGTTATTGTCTTGTGGCTTGTCTATGTTAGAGGTCCTTAATGTGGTGCCCGTGGCTACCGTGGTACCCATGGACACTTTTCATGGCACCCACCAAATGCCAGAGTGGTGTAGTGGTTAAGAGAGCTGGACTTGAAACTGGAGAACCAGATTTGATTCCCACTCCTCCACATGAGTGGCAGACTTTAATCTGGTGAACTGGGTTTGATTCCCCACTGCTGCATGTGAAGCCTACTGGGTTACCTTGGACCAGTCACAGTTCTTTCAGAACTCTCTCACCCCTGCCCACCTAACAAGGAAAGGTGATTTTAAGCCACTTTGATAATCCTTTTGGTAGAGGAAAGCAGGGTATAAAACCAACTCCTCTTCTTTAGAAAGTTGACGAAGCTAAGTGGGGCTTTTGCCTAGGCCTCACAATACGACTAACTAGTCAGTAACTGTTTTATCTGTGTGGCTGCACTGAAAGTTTAAATCTGCTTTTATGTTATTGTTCCACTGTTTTAATATGAACTGTATTTCAAATTAATATCATTTGCAGTGAAAGCAAACTGTTGTGAAAACTGTTTTGAGGCTTTGTCTGAAGACAGAAAAGTAAATAAAAATGTCCTAGAATCTCAAAGACCAATATATCATGAAAATTGCCAGAGACAAAGTAAAAAAAGCAGCCTTTATAGTGATTACTTCAACCTTTTGAATTCATGCTTGACTCACACATCACATCAGTAAAGAAAGGATTTAAAAAAACAAACCCCCAAACATCTCCTTAGCTCAATCGGCAGGATGATTCATTCAGAAATGTGAGGAGAAATCACACCATTTAGTTTTAACACACTGTCATCACCATTTGGTGAGAAGTATTTTGGTGAGAACATGCTGAAAAATACACTTTCTTCCTCTGGATCAGGATAAGCAGGAGCGTCGCTGTCTTTTGGAAGGAAAATGTTGCCCAGCTGGGGAAGATACTGAACTGTGAGTAAAAAGAAATGCACAAAAGCCACAACATCACACGGAAAATCCTGCTTCCTTGCAAGCACACAAGACGTGAAAATGAAGATGGAGAAACTTGGCATAATGATTTCCCTTCCACTCAACTATAGCTGTCTATATTGAAAAGCTCTTTCAATATTTGGAAAAGGATTACGGGAAGGCCTAGTCATGAAGGGATTTATATGACTAAAATTTAATGCCTCAGCTGGCAGAAGACCCCCTCCCTCCTAGCCCAGCTGTCTCCCCTTCCTCCAAGAAAGAAAGGAGGAACAGGAATACCCTCAAACGTATGTGGCCAGACCCCAAGAGAAATGCTGTGGTTTTCAAGGTCCCATTCCTTCCTGAGAAATGAAATGGGCAAGGAGCCACATGAATATATGATGGGAACTTCAGAGGATAAATGTCTAATCCTTAAACAGGGCTGGCCCTGCCATCAGGCAGAGTGAGCCAACCAGTCCCAGGCTGCGGCTCTGGGCATTGTACTGCACTGTCAATCATTGAATTCATCATTATATTTTGCATCATAAACGGTGGTGGATTTTCTGCCTCAGGCACCAAAGGATCTCGAGCTGTCTCTGTCGACAAACTTGTCACTCAGGAAATAAGATCAGAAGGTATTTGAAGAGTATTTTGTATGGAGGGGAGCTGTACGTAGGGAAGAATGTAGTGGCTAAGGTATTGGGTATCAGTGTGGGAAATGTGGATTCAGATGGATCCAGTAGGAGCAATGAAGAAGCATGACCTTTATCTACATGCAAATGGACATCATCAGCAAAAGCCAGCAAGGCTGTCTGTGCCCCACAATCCCGCCTGAAACCAGACTGAAAAGGGTCCAGAGCCCTTGAGTTATATGAGAAGAACTAGAATTGATCTTGGCCATAATAATTTTTCTGCAGGGATAGGTGGGTTTTTTTTAAGCAGTGAACCATCTCTTTGAGTGGCTGGGGGAAAATACCATGGGTTAGTGACTGATTTGTGATAGACATCAAGACCTGGTTCATGTGATGTTTACATGGTATTAGAAGCCAGGGTAAACAAAGATCCAGTGCACAAGGGATATCCTTGTCCATAGGGATATCCATAGAGATATCCATGTCCATCTCAGCAACAGGTCAAAATGGCCCATGAGAAGCCCAGATGGAGTATTTGGCATTTCATCCACATGGCTTATTTTACAGGTGACAATGTCCTGATGTAGTTTATCAGCATAAAACTTTGCAGAGGTATCACAGCTAATTATCTCTTCTGGAGACATTAAAGCAGGGGTCTTCAAACTATGGCCCTCCAGATGTTCATAGACTACAATTCCCATGAGCCCTACCACTTGGCCATGCTGGCAGGGGCTGATGGGAATTGTAGTCCATGAACATCTGGAGGGCCATAGTTTGAAGACCCCTGCATTAAAGGCTTGAATGTAAGGCTCAAAGGACGTTGACAGCTGGACTGCCCTGTCGCGAATAGCCCAAGCTAGCCTGAGCTCATCAGATCTCAGTCGCTAAGAAAGGTTGGCCCTTTTTAGTGGTTGGACGGGAGACCGCCAAGGAAGTCCAGGATCACAGGCAATGGCAAACGACTTCTGGAAGTCTCGTGCCCTGAAAATCCCCCAGTATTGCCATAAATCAGCTGCGATTGATGTTTAAAAAAGAGGATATCAAGATCAATGTATTGTCGAAGCCTCTCACGGCCGGGATCACTGGGGTGCTGTGTGGTTTCCGGGCTACATGGCCATGTTCTAGTAGCATTCTCTCCTGACCTCTGAAGATGCCAGCCACAGATGCAGGCGAAATGTTAGGAGAGAATGCTGCTAAAACACAGCCATACAGCCCGGAAACCACACAGCACCCCGATGTCAAGATCCCTTAAACAACTGGGATGATTGAGAGCTGGCTGATGCAATAGCCACAGAGAAATAATGTTTCTTTCTTGCTGTTATTGCCACTTCACAATTCCTCTGAATGGCTCTATAGCTTGTCTACAACAACATGAGACTGCTGAGGGAAATCACCTAGGGATTTGGGCTGGATTGAAATCAAGAGAAGATCATATTCCGCTCTATCTTGTGCTTTCAGAGGATCCCAGGGAGACTGTAGAACTGAAGTGGAGGCAGTATTGGGATGGCTGAGGGTTAATAAATGGAATCGTAGTCCTGATAAAACAGAAGTGCTAGTAAGTAGAAGGAACTGAAGGTTGCCAGTGTTGCAACAACACATGCCAGGAGATACTGAGGGCAGTGCACTAGCATATGATGGGGCAAGCCAGGGCATGAGCTCCAGGTGCTACTTGCCTAAGCGTGCCCAAACCGCCCTTTGCAAAGCAAGAAGCCTCTGCCACTCGGGGGGCTGGTCTACCTTCGATTAAGGAGCAATATGTAGCCCTTGGCCCCATGGAGGTAAGAGTTAGTAGACCAAACCTCTGGGGAGCTGGTCCAACTGCAGTTGAAAGTGATGGGTAGACCTGGCATCCAGGAAGATCAGACGTACCAATACTTCTCAACGGCAGGTAGACCAGCCCTCTGGACCCATGGCTTCAAGCTAAAGAAGACTAATCAGATAGGGGGAGGGGGCACAATTTTAGTGCTTGTTCTGAGCGCTATTTTCTGTAGATACACCCCTGGGGCAGTTCCTGGGAGTTTGGAGCAGAAGTGTTGTACAGTTTCCAACCTCCAGCTAGAGAGTGGAGATCTTCCGAAATTACGACTGACATCAGTTCCTCTTCTCCATAAAGATATGGAGAAATTCCTAGAATATAACCACAAAGACCATTTTCCAGCCTTTTCTTCCACCACTCCTCACCATCTCACAGGGAGGAAACAGGGGCTGAGGATGGAGGTTTTCCTGGAACAAGGAAGCAAATTGTTCCCTGTTCTGGATGAGGTTGCATTCCCCCTAAAAGAGCAGGTTCATAGCTGGGGGGTGGGGGTTTGCTGCTGCTGCTGGACACAGGCCTCCTGCTGGATAAGCAGGTAATACCAGTAGCCACAACTGCCTTCCACCAGCTTTGACTCGCGAGGCAGCTGCAGCCCTTCTTAGGGGGAAAAAAAAGGATCTTGCCATTGAGGTGCATGTCCCAGTAACATCTAGATTAGATTACTGCATGCTCTATATGGGGCTGCCACTGAGGAGTGTCTAGAACAGTGTTTCCCAACCTTTTCGAGGTCAGGGTACCCTTGACCTCACTCTTCATATCTCACGGTACCCCTGCCACCACCCCCCACCTTCCCCTCCCATTGCTCCTGCTTGCCACACACCCCACCTTCCCCTCCCAGGGTGAAGGGAAGCACGGGGGGAGCGGGTTGCTGACCTTGTGGCAGGCCCTGCCCCATGGGCCAGCTCCATGTCCTTGTTGGCACCGGTGGGAGACACCACAAAAATGAGGGGGAGGGGCAGTAGTGTTGCCGCGGTACCCCTGCAACATGCTCACGGCACCCCAGAGTACCACGGAACCCTGGTTGAGAATGGCTGGTCTAGAAGTTAAAAATGATGCAGAATGCAGTGGTCAGAATGCGGAAGGAATCAGATCAGATCATTCCAGCCTTGTTCCAACTACGCTGGCTCCCCATTTGCTTCCAGGCCTAGTTCAAGGTGCTGGTATTGACCTTTAAAGCTATGTGAGGCATGGGACCAGCTTTTGGGACCTATATGAACCTACCTGAGCACTAGAATCATCTTCAGGGGTCTTGCCTTTGGTGCTACTATCAGCTGATACCAAATCGGTGGCCATCTGGGTGGTACCTCTCCCTCCCCTTAAACTCCCTTTTTGTTTTTTTGGGACCTGTACCAGATCCCTCCTGGTGTTAACTCCAATCCCAGCCCAAACTCAGAAGTTTGTTGGGGTGGTCTCTATGTGGCTATGTATTTTTAGGAGGGGGGCTGGAATGGGAGATGATATATTAGTGGAATTTTAAGGACAGTTTTTATATAATTGTATTTTATTGTGTTTTTATGATTGTACCCCACCCAGGGACTCTGGTGATAGAAAGGAAATAAATTTACCGAAATAATTTTTTTTAACTTAAGAAAGAATCTTGGTTGAGCCACCAAAACGATGGAATTCCTCCTCAGAGAGATTCATTTGTCTCCCTTGATCACTGCCTTTTTGCCAGTGGCTGAAGACTTTTCTGCTTTGTTTGGCATTCTCTCTCTGATCCTCTTCCCTGTTTATGCAGAAGGATATTGACAATCTGGAAGGCGACCAAAGGCGACCAGAGGAAGGTAAAAGGTCTGGAATCCGTGCCCTACGACTTAGGGAGCTGGGTATATTTAGTTTGGTGACGAGAAGGTTAAGAGGTGACATGAAAGCCGTGTTTAGATATTTGAAGGGATGTCATGTTGGGGAGGGAGCAAGCTTGTTTTCTGCTGCTCCAGAGACTAGGACCAGGAGTAATGGGTTCAAGGTGAAGGAAAAGAGATTCCACCTAAACATCAGGAAAAACTTCCTGACAGTCAGGGCTGTTCAACAGTGGAATGCACTACCTCGGAGTATGGTGGAGTCTCCTTCTTTAGAGGTTTTTAAAGAGAGGCTGGAAGGCCATCTGTCAGAAGTGCTTTGATTGTGTGTTCCTGCATTGCAGGGGTTGGACTTGATGGCCCTTGGGAGTCTCTTCCAACTCTATGATTTTATGATTCTATTCTATGTTCCAGTCTGTTGTGCTGGAGCATAGCAAAAAGCAAACATGTTTCCTTTCCATTTTGTTTAATTGTTATATATAAAAGATTTAATGTTTTTTATTGGTTTCCATATTGGAGACCCTCAATTAGATGGAAGGGCGGTCTAAAATGATTTAAATAAAGTAATTCTAGTGAGGTAGCTGTGTTCGTCAACTGCAGCAAAATTAAACACCAATCTTGTGGCACCTCGATTATATTTCAGCATAAACTAGAATTCATATAAACATTTGTAGCACACTGTCGGTTTTCATGGAGAGAGCATGTACCTGTCCTGCTAGGCATGAGGAACACAAAACATACCACACTATTTCCCTCACAATTTAAATGAAAATATCCATTCACTGCTACTTTCTAATCAGTTTTTAAATTAGCTTTGCAATTCCAAAGCACCCAAGAACATGCCAACTTTTCACTTTGCCAGCCCTCTGCCCAGCCTGCCCACTGACCAGCAGAGCAGTTGATGCAAAGAGATTGTGACATTTCATTATCGGGCACCCACTATTCGGATGGACTGAGGGCATCCAATTTAAAACAAACAAAACACACACACACACACACACACACACTAACCCTCTCCCAGTCTCTCTCTCCCTCTCCCATATTTAATTTGGTTTGCTGTCCTAAATCATGTTGTGATGAATTTACAACTGTGAAAGCAAAATGCTCGGCCACAGGGCACATGCTGGGAAACACCAATTTTTGCAGAGCAGAGGATAAGGTCAGAAGAGGAGTAATATGGATTCTGCCTCAATCAACAGACTGTTCCCTCTGTTACACTGGATTTCTCTGCAATTCCTGATATTAGCAAGGATTTGGGTTTTTTTTTAATCCCGGTCTTTCAATAGAGGAGAACTTTTCTCCAGTTGCTTACCACATTCATCTGCTGTTTAATTTGCCTCCCATTAATCATGCCGAGCAGCCGGCCTTGTAAACATTCACATTCATGAATTAACCATCGAGTTTGTCCACAAGCCAAGCCACGGCAAGTGCCGTCTGCCTGTGCGGCCCAGACATCATCTTGTCAGACCCAACATATCTTCAGGGCCTTGGCAGAGTTTTAGTGAAATCGACTTAAGAAGAACAAGGGTTTACATCCCCTGCCTTTGATTAATAACAATGAAAACCCCTTCTTTTTAAAAAAAGCCTCCTTTCCTGTTACACTTGCATATATTTAACTGCTTCGCTGCTTTGTGGAAGTGATTCTGTAAGGACATTCAGAATTGAAAATGTACTTTAATACACATGCATCCACACCATTGTCCTGTACATAATGCAGCTAGGCAGAAGTTCCTGGCACCTTTGTTGATTGACAACAGCATTCTGACAGACCAACAGAAAACCCTCTTCCTTCTGGACAATGGCTCAAGAGAAGTATTCAAGTTGACTGCCAGGTTCCTTTGTATT
This sequence comes from Sphaerodactylus townsendi, assembly GCF_021028975.2. Classification (NCBI taxonomy): domain Eukaryota; kingdom Metazoa; phylum Chordata; class Lepidosauria; order Squamata; family Sphaerodactylidae; genus Sphaerodactylus; species Sphaerodactylus townsendi. The sequence goes on from NC_059426.1 coordinate 159,280,137, forward strand.
GTAATTGCAAGGTGCTCTTAATGTAACCTTTGAAACACTTTATTTAGTTTTTAATTTATCATTTTAGAGGGTTTTTTAAAAAAATATAGATCCCTATTTTGTTATATGCTCTTTTATAGATTTGTATTTTTAAAAAGTATGTATGATTGTTGTTAAAAGCCACTAAAGGTTTCAGTTCAGGAGAAGCAGTGGCATAGTGGTTAAGAGCAGGTGCTTTCTAATCTGGAGGAACTGGGTTTGATTCCCCGCTCTGCCGCCTGAGCTGTGGAAGCTTATCTGGGGAATTCAGATTAGCCTGTACACTCACACACACACCAGCTGGGTGACCTTGTGCTAGTCACAGTTCTTTGGAGCTCTCTTAGCCCCACCTACCTCACAGAGTGTTTGTTGTGAGGGGGGAAGGGCAAGGAGTTTGTAGGCCGCTTTGAGTCTCCTTACAGTAGAGAAAGGGGGGATATAAATCCAACTCTTCTTCTTCTTCTTAATGCATGCATCCTGGCAGCACTTCATACAGTTAAATTTCACAAGGCCAGACATTATTAGTTAGGGGGGACCCGTGGGCAGGCGGGCAACAGCCGCAGAACAAAGGTAACGTAGCCCCAAGGAAGAGCTTCTCTGCCTCTGTGGCCAGTGGGCTCCTCGGCGGAGGCCGGAGCTGTTTTGCAGAGGTGATGTGAGTGAGGTGGCAGTAGAAGCACTCCTGGTTTGTTGTTTTTCTCCTTGTTGAGGCTGCGGCGGGACTCACAGGTATCCCCTCCCCTCCGATTCTGAAGCCTTCGGCTCTCCAGAGGGAGAGGAGGAGGAAGAAAGGCTGGGATAAGGCCCGGAGCCGCCTGCAAGGGCTGAAGAGAAGGAAGGAAGGCTCCCCTCGTCGCTCCCCTGCCCCCGATCCCTCGCCTTTTCTGCCGCTAACCAGCCACATGAAGCCGCAGTACAAGGACGAAAGAGCCGCATGCGGCTACAGGGCCGCGGGTTGCAGACCCTTGTCCTAGAGTTTAGTCTGCAGTGCTTACCTACGAGAACATCATATGTCAAAAGCATCATATGTCAAAAGCATCATATGTCAAAAGCATCAAGGTAAGCAACATCAACAGCTTTCCCACAATCCAGTAAGCTCGTCACTCGATCAAACGGGGAAATGAGGTTGTTCTGGCAGGGCCAGTTAGGAACAAATCTGAGCTGGCTTCCCCAGGTACTTCTTCAATAGGGAGGAAACTGACATTTGATACACATACGGGACAACTGACTTACTAGAAAAGTCTGAAAATGGGATTTTTAAAAATGATTATCAGTTGACGTGAAACCTATAAGGGATGAAATCTATCGACCGTTGCCAACAGGGGCAGAGCTTTTAGCAGCTGCTTTGACAAACTTCCAGTCGCTTCTGCTCAGCTTACTCAGTCGCAGACAGATAGACTTGTTGCATCCAATAACCTATTATTGTTTTGCCCTTTTAGTATGTGCTTTGAATCTGCACTGGATGGAGAAAAGGGGGTTAAAAGTAGCCAAGTTAAAAAAAATATTATATAGGAAATAAAATATTGATTGCAAAATGGCACAAATATTGATTGCAAAATGGTTACTTTTAGAGGGTTTTTTAAAAAATGAAGTCCAGAAGTAAAAAGGGGGTAGACCACAAGCATGGATGAGATAATAGTTTGTTTGGGGCTTATGGGAGATTTCCTTATATATTTAAGATATTTACATCCTGCTTTTCTCCCCAAGGGGGACCTAAAGCAGCTTACAATGTTATCCCCTCTTTTGTTTGAGTATTTATTTATTGAAATATTTATATTCCGCCTTTCTATAATCTATATCCAAGGCAGATTATAAAAATCACAAAATTACAAGAAATATATATAGAACAAAACAAAAATTTAAAACACATATTAACAACAAGCAAACATTAAGAATAAAACAACATTTTATCTTCTATTTTCTCCTCAGCAAAGCCCTTTATTTGTACATTAGAGCCATTCTAGGAATACAGGAGGGGAGTTTGCAATTCCAGTCAAGAAAATACCGAAGAATGTGGATACCATAGAAGATATAAACACTTCTCCCTTCTTTCTAAAATAAGTAGGACTCCTAGTATTTCCTATTCCTTAACAGCTGCTCTTATGTTTTTTCAGGGTTTATTTGTTTTTTTTTTGCTCTATCTAGCATTCAATGTTCTTCTTCAAGCACTCAAGATTCTCCTTCTGCGCATAAACAACAACTTTACAAGAAGTTACTTGGCATATTTCAAAATCTCCGCAGCGTTCCTCTTGAGCTTTGGAACAAACAAGTGACTCAGATGAATAAGGAACAAGGCTTTGTTTTCATTGGATGCTGAACTGCCAAAATACCAACTTCAGCATGAAACGTACAGCATGCCAAAGACTAAAAATGGATTAGACTTGCCCGTGGTGGTTGAAGGTTCTCCAGGGGAAAGCAGGAGCTCAGTGGAGATGTAAATGCCATACAGTTCACCCTCCAAAGCCACCATTTCCTATAGGGCAGCGATACTGACTTTTCGGGTTATGAAGAGACACATTTGCAATTACCATCAACCAAAAGCCATATTTACTTCCATCCCTGGCATGAGGCCGGTACTTCACGGAGACTTGCAACTTAAAATGGTGACATTTGGTGAATGTACTATATTTTTAACTACATCATCTAATTGGTTATTTCAGGTATGTTTCAACATACACTCAAAAATTTGGACCAGGCTGGCTAAAAGCCTGAATAAATGAACACACCGATGTCATCATATCAAAAAGATAGGTCTTTCCCTCTCTGGACCACAAATGTACTTATCTTGTCTCCTTATACAACATGGCATTGTCCCTTTAGAATGATGCCATGTACTAGGTTGGCCAGGTCTCCCACTACAACAGGAGACCTCTCACCCTGCAGTCCTAATTTACTTTATGCCACTCAGCGGAGTCCTGGAAGAAAAATGGGGGGTGGGGTGGGGTGTTAGATTTTGCAAATGCGAGCCCCCTCAGTCATGAAAGAGTTAACTTGCTTTTTGTTTGTTTGCTCGCTGTAACTAGGTCGGTTAGATTCCCTTGTAACAAATAGAACCCCAGTGTTACAATGTAGGTGTCTCTTGCTTAATTAGTAAAAAGCTTGTTTGACCATTGGATATCAGTGAAGATGTGCCTTGAGTCACATAGGCAAAAGGGGGAGTTTTGTGTAAAGGTATATTGCTCCTTGTTCCCCCGCGGTCTTTCTCTTTTACCTTCCTACCGTCTGACACAACATAACTAAGATGCAGCATAGATAATTAGAATGTTGTTTTCTCGTTTTTATTATACACACCCTCCCAATCTAGCCTTACTTAGTAATGAATTTTTATATATCTTTTACAGAGTGGTTGCTCTGTCTGTTGTGCACATTTTACTCTTCTGAATAAGAATATGAATTATAAATATTAATAACGGGAAAGAGGAAGTCGGTCAAAGCCATGATGTCACTTTTGGCATCAACCCAGAAGTGACATCATCATGTTGGTGCAACGCTCTAGGATTCCCCTGAAAATCTATGGTAAAACCTTAGAATTATTAGCCTATTAGCACGTCCCTGCTCCAATAAACCCCCCACAGGTTGCAAGAACTCATTTGGCAACTCTACCAAGTGCCTCTTCATAGATGTTAGACATGATACTCCCCACCCAGCTTGGCAAAGCTCCAGAGCCTTTAATAGCTGCTTGAAAAAAACAGTGATTCAAAAGATCATGGTAAGGGGATCACTTACTACCTGGCTTCCTACTTCTGATTTGTAAGATCACCATTACTACTTGAGTTAAACAATGTATAACAACACTTGGCATTTGCACAGAACTTCAGATAATTCAAATTGTTTCACATGCACTAGGTTGGATTCAAACAGCTTTTTCATGCAACTTCACCTACTTTTTTTCTCACTATGGACCCTGCTGTGTTTGCCTTTTGTTCATGCTGGTCCCACGGTCCTCAGAGTAGCCTTTTTGGTGTCCAAAGGGCACCCTTCCTTTTCCCTCAGCGGAAAAGCTGGTTGGATCGACTCATTATCTTGTAAATGTTACCACCCTGCAAGTTAGATCCATGTGATCTTTTCCTAACTGCACATGGAAGGCTGGAAAAATGTGCCTTGCCAAAGGCTACCCTGTAAGTTCAGAGCAGACCCGAGATTCAAACCAAGGACTTCCTGATTCAATGTTTCTCTGAAAATAAGACATCCCCTGAGAATAAGACGTAGTAGAGGTTTTGCTAAAGTGCTAACTATAAAACATCCCCCGAAAGTAAGACGTAGCAAAGTTTTTGTTTGGAAGCATGCTCGTCGAACAGAACATCAGAGCATGCAGCTGTGGAGCGGAAAAATAAGACATCCCCTGAAAATAAGACATAGCGCATTTTTGGGAGCAAAAATTAATATAAGACACTGTCTTATTTTCGGAGAAACATGGTATGTACAATATTGCAATGTTTCCTCTCCTCTGCATAATACCTTTCCTAGGTCAGCAACAATTACTGCACACCAATGAAACACCACCAGGTGATTGCCTCCAGTTGGTTCCCAGTTAAGTGTGATAGTGAACTGCAGCGTAAGCATCAACAAGACATCTCTGCAGTTTACACAGCGTTCAAGTGGTTTAAACAAGCAATGCTACTTAGCCTGTCAAACAGTATGCCTTGTTCAGTCAAACTCTGGTTCTCTGGCTTGCATCCTATGCACAGGTTCAAGGAGCTCTAGACAGTCTCTGCCATGGAGTGCACTTCTGCTAAAACTTCCCTTTGCACCAGATCAGTGCTTTTCAATGGGCTCTTGTGCAAACAGCAATCCCAGAGGAAGAACTTGTGGGTTTCATGGAGTGCACAGAACTTGTTCATAGAGGCGAGCCAAAGTCTGCACAAACCTGACCTTTCCCCCAGCATAATCGTACTGGGCTACTGCGCACATCTTACATTTTGCATGGGATCCTGGTACTGTGGCAGTGACGACAGCTGTGACTCAGAGTGGTACGGGGACAACCCTTTCCGCAGAGTCCTCAGATCTCCAGAACTTGATTGCTGCAAAGAGAGAGAGAGAGAGAGAAAGAAATCCATTTCAGGGGGGGCAGTCATGTTGGTCTGCAATAGAAGAGCAAGATTCAAGTCTGATAGCACTTTAAGGACCGATAAGATTTCCAGAATATAAGCTTTTGGAAGTCAAAGCTACTTTAACCGGATACAGAAAGAAAACAGGACATTTATAAGAATCCCCAAGTATCATTGGTAATTTAAATTCCCCTTCCCACTCTATCCAGATTCATCTGTTATGACACAACTGTAGATATAGACTAGATGTTTTTGCATAAATCATCCAGGTTCTGTGTTATAATCTGCAAATTATGAGGAGAATGAAGTGGTTTTTTCAAGAATTTCTCTCATAATTTGTCAAAAGTGTAAACGAAGGACAGGATTGCTGAAAGCCTTCATTGGCCTTGTCTCTTCCTATTAAAAACACCGAATGTAGGGTAAAAGATAAGTGCTTTTTAAATATTGACTTATCGTTCACTAAATCTCATGCAATTTCTCTGGCAACAAGGACTCTTGTTTGGTTATGGGCATTATACATATGTCTTTGACAAAGATTCTGCCTTTCAAAGAAACAGTCAGAATACAATCCCGGCTACGAATGCAGCCCTACAAAACATTACCGAGTTAAATACAGAAACCTGGATGTCAATGATTATCTTTTTTAATTAGCAATAAAGATGCCATTAGATTTTTTTTTTGAAGTGGTATGGTTCTAACCTACAAAAGCGTAACCTCGCAGGTTTTTTAATGCTCCATTAAGGCTTTTGAGTTGTACCTGCTGCTGAAATGAAATCTACTTCAAAAGAACTGTATGGAGGGGGGGGGGGGAGGAGATGCACTGATGCAGCAACATTTATTTATTTAATGTATACCTTGCCTCTCTGTCAAATGGGGTTCTAAAGCAGCTTACATTGTTCTGCTTTCCCTTCATTTTCTCCTCACAACAACTCTGTGGGGTAGGTTACGCTGAGAGTATGTGCCTAGCCTGTGCCGTGGATTTGAACTTGGCTCCCCTAGACCTGAGTCTGACATACGGTTACACCACATTGGTTTATTGGAAGATCACAAATCAATGCAGCTACACTCTCAGCAAAACCTACCCCACAGAGTTGTTGTGAAGAGAAAACGAAGGAAAACCAGAACGTAAGTTGCTTTAGAACCCCACTGGACAGAGAGGCAAGGTTTAAATCTCAAAACCTCTAGGGTACAGGTGTCAAACTTGCGGCCCTCCAGATGTTATGGACTACAGTTCCCATCATCCCCTGCCAGCATCATGCTGGTAGGGGATGATGGGAGCTGTAGTCCACAACATCTGGAGGGCCGCGAGTTCGACACTTGTGCTCTAGGGTTTGACCTCAAAACACATCCCTGATGTTGTGGCTGAATTTTCACTGATATATCAAGTTTTCAGAGCAAGGGATACACGTTCCATCATAATATATTGCCTGATTTTTTAATACTTGAACAATCCTTTGAGGCCATTATGCATGTGCGTGCGTGCGTGTGCATGGGAGAGAGGCTGTGCAAGCAGTTGCGTATGTGCTGTCAGACACAGGAATAACAAAGCTAAATAGAACAGCAGGGAGCTTTAAATTGTTTGCTATTTTCTGGCATGATCAGAAAAGATCAATGTCACATCTCGCTCCAACTGTTTCGCTGCATAGGGGGAAAAGTGAATGCCACTGCCCTTTGAAGCTTTAGAAATCACGCACAAATTTTGACTCCAATCTCTTTGAAATATCACCATCAACCTCACGCCACAATGGTGCCTGAGAACAAGGGAGGATTAAAAGGGTGAGTCTCTTGACATGCCAGGGAATCGTTAATCTCCCATCACTATGCAAAAGGTTATATGCGCCTTACCCAGAATCCTGGTCTCTTGCCAGAGTGTATCAGCTGTGCTTGAGATAGGGATGATTTTCTTAGCTCCGTTTTCAGTGTAATTACACACTAGTGTTTATCTTATGAATGTTACTAATGATACTAACACATCAGCTATTATAGGGGCACAGGTGTACACGTGTGTGTGTAGCAGCATGGCAAGATGCAGCACTGCAGTCAAAGCTCTGCTCACAACCTGAGTTGACTTCCGACAGAAGTCGGTTTCAGGTAGCCGGCTCAAGGTTGATTCTGTTTTCCAAGGTCGAGTACTCAGCTTGCTGGGGGTGAAGCCTAGATAACTGGGGAAGGCAACTGCAAGCCACCCTGTAACACAGCATGCCTAGTAAATGTAGGGATGTGAAGTCGCCCCGTGGGTCAGCAGTGGCCTGGTGCTGGCACAGAGGACTACTTTTACCCACACAGACACACACCCAATATATATAGGCAGTAGAACTGACACCAAGCAAATCGTCAACATTACACATTACGTGATGCAAAATGACACAGTCGGATCCAACTCCAAACAGTAGTACAGAACACAGGTTTAGGAAAGGCTTGGCAACTCGGGGGAGTCTTGGGGGCACACATGGAGGGCACCATCAGTAACAGCACAACAGATGGGGCAAACGAGGGAACCCATAGAGGCATGTTGTAACATCCAAGTTTCCTTCAGAAGCGGCATCATACTTTCAATCCAACAGCTATTATTTTGTTTACTGCAAATGCCTTAGCAGACCAGGTGCTCAGGAGCAGCAGCAGCAGCAGAAGGCCATTGCTTTCACATCCTGCATGCGAGTTCCCAAAGGCACCTGGTGGGCCACTGCGAGTAGCAGAGTGCTGGACTAGATGGACTCTGGTCTGATCCAGCAGGCTAGTTCTTATGTTCTTATTTTTCTCCTGCCACTGCTTCAAATGGCGGCAACAATGTACTGGTGGTGGAAGCAACCCTGGCGAAGGTAGATGGATCACTGGTCTTATGAACTGATGTTCTTATCTAAAGATCAGACGATCAGCAATTCAACGCTCATTTCATGGGAAAGGAAGTACAGAGGCTCAGCCAGGGGCAGAGCTTCTACGGGGACATATGGGATCATACGTCCTCGGGCGCCTGCCAATAATCACCCCCAACACTTCTAGCCTGGGCATGGCTGGCCTTGGGTTCCTTTCAGTGGGCTTGCTGCACGTACTGAGCTCAATGGCATGGCTGCGGTCTGGCGGGCACGCGCCACGTGGGCCTGGGCTGGGTGTCGGTGGACATGCCTGCCCCGCTGCCCTCTTTGTGCTGTGCCAGTGCCATGGGCTCGATGGCGTGGCAGCGGCCTGGCAGGTGCTGGCTGGTCTGGGTGAGCTTGTGCGCCACCGCGCCCATCAAGCCCAGCCCTGGCCACAGCGCTGGCACAGCACAAAGAGGGCAGCGGGGTGGGCTTCCCCCTTGACTCCTGGCCCAGCTGCTGATGCCCCCTACCTCTACTGGAGGCTGGGGGCGCAAAAACAAGGCCTTGTCCCCAGCGCCATTTTGTGCCGTTATGCCTCTGGGCTCGGCTCCTAAACTTTTTTTATCACCTGTTGTACCAACCGTTGTGATCCTGGTTGTGATATGCCACCTTTGTGTACATGCAGGCCCACCGTCATCCAGTCAAGTCAATAAGTTCATGAGGTACAAGAATACCTGAAAGCCAGTGCAGCTTAGAGGGTAGTCTGGCAAGAACTGGATTCAAACCTCTGCTCAGACAAGATGGTGGTTGGATGGCTTGGGGAAAGGATCTTTCTGTATCTGAAGCTACGTTATTGCTAGGAAGAAACAAATGAAAGGACTCTTGCATCCATGATGTTGGGTTCTTCGCAGGAAGGATGGGTTAGAAAATGTGGAAGATAATTGTGCCACTGAACCAAACTAGCCAAGAATGAATGTGAGTCAATTTTGTTTTCTATAACTCTCACCAAATGGTAGGGCTGACACTGCCACCCACTGGGAGCATATGTAGGATTGAATGTACAACAAAACAGTCACTTTCAGCCATCCTTTGCCTCAACTTGGATGGCCCGGCTTGCCCAATCTCATCAGATCTTGGAAGTTAATCAGGATTGACCCTAATAGTTATTGGATGGGAGACCACCTTAGAAATTGGATGGGGGACCACCTTAGGCACAGGTGTCAAACTCGTGGCCCTCCAGATGTTATGGACTACAGTTCCCATCATCCCATGCCAGCATCATGCTGGCAGGGGATGATGGGAACTGTAGTCCATAACAGCTGGAGGGACACGAGTTGGGGTCACCATAAATTGGCTGTGACTTGACCACCTTTTCCACCATATCCACTCTGAGAGTCTTTAGTATTCATCTTTAGTAAGGAAATACATGTTTGTGGAACATTAGCCAATAGCCACTTTTAAACAGAGACTCATCCATCCATCTTGTCAAGATGTCAAAAGGAGGGGGGATTTCTCATAGAAAAGTAATTAAATCCTTAGCCATCACATATTGATTGAAGAACAGAGAGTCTGAAAAGTACCTCGAGTGTTTAAAGCATTAAAAGATTGACAGAGTCCTGTGAGTGGCAACTGGGGAACAGCTGGTTATCTGAACCCTGCTCAACTTGCCAGGAAACTATTATCCTTTGCCTAGCCATGTTCCCTTGAGTTACAATGGTTCATTGGATGCCATTCAAATGGGGCAGCATCGGAGCAGAGCCATGCCCTCGAAATGCACAGCTATCTCCTAGGCCAGTGGTGGCGAACCTATGGCACGGGTGCCAGAGGTGGCACTCAGAGCCCTCTCTGTGGGCACGCGTGCACAGAGTTTGTCATGTGATAATAGTGTAATTATTTCAGGGGAGATTGTAGCATTAAACCTAAGACCTAATTAGTTTTAGGGGAAGCTTGCTTGAGTAACCCTGGGAAAGCGGCTATTGAAACCCACCGATTTTTTCATGCCGGAAGAGACGAAAGCGTGATCCTTTACCTGGGAGTAAGCTAGGTTGCCGGCAATGGGGCTTGCTTCTGAGTAAACCCTCCTAGGGTCGTGATTCACCTGCTCAAAGTGTTGCACAATTGCTTCAAAGCAAAGCCACCGACTACCACCAAGCTTACTCCTGAATAACGGTCGCAGGGCCAACCATTTTTTTCTATACGCACAAAATTACTCGGTATTCCAGGTTAGGTACCCATGTTGGCACTTTGCGATAAATAAGTGGGTTTTGGGTTGCAGTTTGGGCACTCGGTCTTGAAAAGGTTCGCCATCACTGTCCTAGGCAAGTGGGGGAGGGGGGGAGCCACCAGGGCAAGAATGCAGAGTGAGTACGTTATGCTCTTACACTGCCACGAAGAGTGGCTTCAACTGTGCCTCGTTCTGAACACACTCTCGACTTTCATTATAATACAGCCCCATTAACCATCATTTTAAACAGCTCGGTTCGTTTCAGAAACTGCTCGATCACTCCTCCGCAGCCCAGATGTCGTTTAGTTATTTGCCACCACTGCACACCTTACTCGAACAATATGTTCCAGTTTCCAGCCAAATCCATTAAGATATTACAACAGCTATAAGAGGGATAAAGTATTTTAATTACCCTTCTGAAACCTTCCTCGTGTGCTCCTTAGATGCTTATAAACACTTGCAAATTAGGGTTTCGTTTCCAAGATTCTAAAGAGATTGCCAAGGAAATGAAAGCCCAAATACCTCATTAGCAGACTGCGACTAATAATGCATCAAGAGAAGACATCATTCTACCTTTTGTGTTTTTGTATTGCCCGCTTGTGATAAGACAAGGGACACTGTTGCTGTATTTTCTGTTTTTATTGAAAGAGCTGTGAAAATGTTTAAGGAAGGGGCCATCCTATGATTCTCCCTACCAGAGCTGCAAAACTCCAGGTACACAGGTAACATTCGCACCTATCCTGCTAGTTGATGAAAAGAGCAGAGCTCAGGTCCCATGTGTTCTGCCATGTGGGGTAGCCATCTGTCACCTTTTCCTTCCTTGTTTCTTCTTTACAAGCCACAACTGCCTCCTGCAGAAAGGGCAAGCTCTCAGTTCAGACATGGTGAAACCATGGACTGTTTTAACTATGGGTTAGTTTGTGAAACCAGGATATGGTTCACAGTCAGTCACCAACGGCCAGTTGCATGGTCTTTTCTGTTTCTCCTGCCTGTCTTGCAGACCCAGCCTGCACTGCATTGAGCACAGAACTGGGGAACAAGATAGAGCGAAGTCAAGATATCCACATTCATAAAGTGGAGGAAATCCCAGTTAAGACTGACTCTAGTCAACAAACCAACTTATACGGCTTTTCACCAACCCCAAACTGGAGGGTGGGGAAGCACAGTGGTCATAATTTTTCATAGCTCATTTTTTTTTATCAGGTTCCCTCTACAAACAATGACTGGCATGGAATGTTAATTCCATGGCCCCTTCCGCACATGCAGAATAATGCACTTTAAACCCACTCTCAATGCACTTTGCAGCTGGATTTTACTGTGCGAAATAGCAAAATCCACTTGCAAACAATTGTGAAAGTGGATAGAAAGTGCATTATTCTGCATGTGTGGAAGGGGCCCATGTGGTGGATACCAGGGACAGATTGGGGATGCTGCAGGATTACCAAGTTAATACAATTGCAAAAAAAAAAGTTTTCTTCCATCTTGGCTTCCCATCTTAACTCAGCTAATATGGCCATTGGATCCATGCCGAGGTGATTTTGAGAACAGTCTGTTCTAGAAGAAGAAGAGTTTGGATTTATATCCCCCCTTTCTCTCCTGTAGGAGACTCAAAGGGGTTTACAATCTCCTTGCCCTTCCTCCCTCACAACAAACACCCTGTGAAGTAGGTGGGGCTGAGAGAGCTCCAAGAAGCTGTGACGAGCCCAAGGTCACCCAGCTGGCGTGTGTGGGAGTGTACAGGCTAATCTGAATTCCCCAGATAAGCCTCCACAGCTCAGGCAGCAGAGTGGGGAATCAAACCCGGTTCCTCCAGATTAGATACATGAACTCTTAACCTCCTACGCCACTGCTGCTCCCTAATACACTATACACGGGTTTGCCTTTGAAGTCAACTTGGAAACTCCAGTTGATGTACAATGCTGGTGCTTGGTTACTATGAGGAGCTAGGTGAAGTATGCATATTACACCCACTCTGCAGTCAACCCATATCAACTAGCAGGTTCAGTCAAGGGACTGGTTACCACTTGCAAAGCCCTTCATGGCTGTAGGCCCTCGTATCTGCAAGACCACATCTTCAGATAATGCTTACAAATTCACTCATCTAAACAAAGTCTTTGGCCGTTTATGCACGGCCGTACCGGCAGCCTGCGGTAGCGCCGCCCCCCAGACGCCGTTCCTGGCGCCGCTGCGCCAGCAGCGGTGCTTCCCTCTCCCGCCAGAGCCTCAGGCAGCCTAAACAACAACCTTTAAAGGGTTGTTGTTGGGAAGGCGCGTCTTCCTGGCCAGCGGTGCGAACAGCGGGAAACATGTTCCCCCTCCCCTCCCGCTTACCGTGTCCTTCACCAGTAGGTCTGAGCATTACGCTATCGCCCACACCTGTCCTCCGACCTCCAGGGGTGAGGAGGGCAGCGTGAAGCGAGGCTGTGACCTGAAGCGACGAAGAACCTGATAAAATGAAAGGAAGAACAAGCGACTCCGATCTTGAGCCATGCCTGCCTTCTGCCGACTCCCCTCGCCTGCTCATGCGGCTTCCGTGCGGCAGGCATCCATACGCCCGAAACTCGCCCGGCGTGGGGCGACTGGAGGCCGATGCATAAGCGGCCTTTTGTAAAGGAATGCTGGTATCCTGCAAATGGCCAGCCCAGCATGGTGTAGTGGATTAAGAGCAGGTAGTTCTAATCCTGAAGTGAACTGTGGGGTTTGATCACTCCTCCACCTAAGTGGCAGAGGCTTATCTGGTGAACCAGATGTGTTTCCACACTTCTACATTCCTGCTAGGTGACCTTGGCCTAGTCACAGTTCTCTCAGAAGCCTCTCAGGCCCCACCTACCTCACAAAGTGTCTGTTGTGAGGAGATGAAGGGAAAGGAGTTTGTAAGCTACCTTGAGTCTCGCTTCAGGAGAGAAAGGTGGGTTATAAGTCCAAACTTCTCCTCCTCCTCCTCTTCTTCTTCATACTCAAGCTTTCTCTATGGTTTCCTCTACCTTGCAGAATGAGCAGCCTAAGGAGCTCAGGAAAGTCCCCCACAAACTGGGTAAAGCAGAATTGTGCAAGAGAACATTTCTATAAAGGGAATATGACTGCAAAATAATGGAATGAAGGGTGCTTAAGAAAGGGAACAGAACTGGAGCCTATTCCACGGTTTATTATATGCCTTACTGTATTGGTTTCTGCTTTTGTAATTCCAATTTTTGCACTGTTTTTAGCATATGTCTGATACCCTTTAGGGCATTGTTTCTACTTTTTTAATGATCCCAGTTCTATTGCATTCCTTGCATGTCTCACACTACTTGAAGGCATTGTTTTACACTGTGCAATCCCCCTTGGGTTCCAGCGAGAAAGGTAAGCTGTACATGGAAGTAAATAAAAACCTAATTCACTGGCAGACACAATGGCTGAGCTCCTGTCTGATGTTGAGAACCTTTTCCCCCCAACCCCAGGCTGATTGTTCTTGGGGATTTCAGTATTCATGAGAAGGTGCCCTTGTCAGTCCAAGTTCAAGACTTCATGCCCTCCATGGCAACTAAGGGATTGTCTCAGCTTATTATGGGCTCTATGCATAAGCGAAGTCATACACTGGAACGTTTCTTGTGCGCCAAGCAGACTTCTAGTGATCTGATTTGGGATGGAGATCATGCCATTGACAACTGCTGCAGGTAGGATTGGTAATGTTTGCAGTCATGGAGACCCCCTTAGAATGGTGTGATCCAGGAAACTAATTGAATGAATTTGTTTTCAGCATGTTTTTCAGCTCTGGCTTTGGTCTGGTAGATGAGACCAGGGCTCTGTGGGACCCTACACAGCTCCACAGTGCCTGCAAGATGAAGCAAAAGAGAAGAAGAGTTTGGATTCATATCCCACCCTTCTCTCCTGTAAGGAGACTCAAGGAGACTTACAAGCTTTTCCCCCTCCCTCTCCCCACAACAGACACCTTGTGAGGTAGATGAGGCTAAGATAGTTCTGAAGAACTGTGACTAGCCCAAGGTGACCCAGTAGGAGTGTGGAAACACATCTGGTTCACCGGATAGGCCTCTGCTGCTCAGGTGGAGGAGTGGGGAATCAAACCCGGTTCTCCAGATTAGAATCCACCTGCTCTTAACCACTATGCCAAGCTGGCTCTCTGTGCAGTTGTTCTGCCAGGCCGACAGTTGAGGACTGCAACAGTAGTCCATCTAGCTGGCCTCTCCTCTTTTTATGATCTTTGATGCTCATATTGATTGCATATTTGTTATTAACCCTAACCTCAGGGCAGGGTGCCATCCTGCATTAAGTTTTAAAATGTATATGCAATTATATGATTTTAATTGTACATGCTGTTGTGCCCCACTTTGAGCCCCCTTCGTTGGAGGAAAGTGGTTTACAAATCCAATAATTAAAATTTAAATTAAATCTTTTGAGATGCGGGCTGGTGACTCTATAGGAGCCTTAGCAAAGGCTTGGGATCAAGAGATGAGGAATGGCTATCAACAGAGTCCCTCTGCAGCTGCGCCCCCCCCCCCTTCTTGTCTCTGTTCCCTGGTTTACGAAGAACCTGACACCTACAGCTGGAGCTGGAATTTAAGTCAGATCAGATAGAGCACATCATAGAGCTCATTTGAAAGTATGTGAAGCAGCACTGATAGCAGCGAAGAAATGATTTTTCTTTACTACCACTTAATCTGCTGAATATCATCCGGCTTAATTCTTCAAAACGGAGCAGGTCATAGATGGGAGCTTGGTATTAAACTGTTAACATTTTGTAATATTCTTCACAGATTAAATCTCTAATCCAATCCGACTCAGACACAAGATTAAGTGTCAACCAGGCAGTAGAGATATTGGTGGCACCATCTACTGAGGTTGTAATGCAGTGATGGTGAACCTTTTTGAGACCAAGTGCCCAAACTGCAACCCAAACCCCACTTATTTATCACAAAATGCCAACCCGGCAATTTAACCTGAATGCTGAGGTTTTCGTTTAGAAAAACCGGTTGGCTCCCTCTTCCTCCGCGCCACCTGCTCAAGCAGGGGCCAGCCTGCTCAAGCCTCCCGCAAGTCCCACTTTTACTGCTCTGTCAGCAAATTGTCTCTAGCACATCTCTGCCTCCTCCTGTGCCCCCGCCCCCAGTCAGCCTTTGCAGAGCACAGGCACCAGGCCCGCCAGCCGAGTCCTCCCTGCTCACCGCAGTGTACGCACGTCATGATCAGTGGCCCAAACCAGCCTAGATGTGTATGGGGGGGGGGGTGATTTTCTGCCCCCCACATGACAAACTCTGTGTGCGTGCCCACAGAGAGGCTCCGAGTGCCACCTCTGGCACCCATGCCATAGGTTCGCCATCACTGTTGTAATGGATTGGTCCTCTTGATGCACATTGTTAGAAGGGTTTTTGGATTTGTGAAACCTGCAAGTGGGATACTTACCTCTCATGGCTTAGAAATACTTGTCAGGAATGAGTGTGTTTCCCCAAATATATTAAAGGAAGCAGTTATTAGACCACTGGTGAAGAAGCCCTCTTTTGCCCAGGGATGGTTACACTGTCTCTAACATGCCATTCTTAGGTAAGGTAATTGAGCAGATGGTAGTAGAGCAAAGTCAAACTATCCCAAATAACACATTAAACCATTTTTAGAGTGGCTATACTGACTGCCTATCTGCTCCAAGGATCAATTTAAGATGCTGTTTTTAATCATTAAAGCCCTCTATACAGCCTGGGCTCTCATTTCTGAAGCTCAGCTCCCCCCTATAAGAGCTCCTCCCTATAAGAACCACTCTTAACCACTAGGCCAGGGGTAGGGAATTGGCCATGCTGGTAGGGGCTGATGGGAATTGTAGTTCCTGAACATCTGGAGAGCCGCAGGTTCCCTACCCCTGCACTAGGCTGACTTATGCTGAAGTTGAAGGTGGAAGATATCACTTCGGTCACTGACTTGCGGGTACTTAGTACCAATGTGTACCAGTTTATGTTCACCCTTGTCCTGTGTGGACAAAATAAGCCTTTCTCCCTGGTACCAGAATGACATGAAGAAATGCTTGTATGAGCCGGACTGTACGCAATGTCTTTTCACTGCCATTTCCATGATCAGAGTGTACTAAACTCCTAAACAAACAAATAACTGGATCTGTGCTATTTGGCAGAAAAAGCACATTGTAACAGATATTCAGCAGAAATTGCAGCAACCGCTTTTATCGAAAAGTCCTTCTGAAAACAAGCTGTCAGCTCTTGGAAAAAATGCTTTTCGCTATATTGCTTTTGCCCTGATTTGGACTGCCCACTCTAGCCTGATCTCATCAGATCTTGGAAGCTAAGCAGGGTTGGCTCTGGTTTATGTTTGAATGGGAGACCACCAGGGTATACCAGGGTTGTGATGCAGAGGCAGGCAAACCACCACCTGTTCACCTCTTGCCTTGAAAATCCTATGGGGTTACCAAGGCCGGATTATGACCTTTAGATGTCCTAAGCACTGAAAATGGTTCTAATTCTAAAATTCTATATCCGAATAAATAACTATTATTTGTATGAAACAAAACACTTATTAATGTACTATTGAAGGCTTTCACGGCCGAAATCACTGGGGGGTTGTGTGGTTCCAGGCTGTTTGGCCATGTTCAGAGGATCCTCTGAAGATGCCAGCCACACATGAAGGCGAAACGTCAGGAGAAAATGCCATACAGTCCAGAAACCACACAACGCCCCATTGCTTTCCTGCCTTGAAGACACATAGCATTTTAATGGACACGGATTAAGAAATGCAAAATAATGTTTACTATTGCTTACTTATAACTCCGTTTATATTACAAACAGTTTCCCCTGCATTTTTAAATTGTAAAGTCTTTAATCATACCCTCAAAATTAATCTGAAGTAACAAATCTGCTTCAATACTTAACAGAGATCTGGAGAAAAAAACCTCTACGGGGCCCTCTTTAGTTGAGCCCCTCAGCACTGTGGGTTTTTGGTTGTTTTTGCTTAATGGTTCATCTGGGGCTGGGGGTCACCATTCATCGACTGTGACGTGACAAAAAAGAACCTGAATTCACAGACATGTGATCTCTCTTGCCACCATTTAAGGCTTTAACAAAGAGAAGTGTGGCTAAAAAAGAGAACACCAACTGTGTTCCCGGTTCTCTGAGCCTGCCCTTCAAATCTGAGCAGTGAGATGTGCCAACCAATCAAACCTTGGTCGAAGCCCTTCAAGCCCTGGTTGTTATGCTAGCTTAACATGGCCCTGCCATGTGTTGGAAGAGAAGGACTAGATAGCCAGTGGCTAGATAGGGACCTTGGGATTGACACCTTTACTCTATCATGCTGGCTCTGTCCTTTGATGTTAGATTGTTACTCTCAGGGACTTCCTTCCACCTTCTTCTCAGACTTCTCCATCTTACTTTTCACCAAGCCTAGAGGGAGGTCGGGTGCTCCGTGCATCCATCTCCATCCAGCTAGAATAGGATAGCTTAGTGAACCCATCTACCTACTTTTCTATCCAGAATGGAGTTCATTAATAAATACTCTTTTTAATAGATTAGAAACTACAAACGAATCCGACTTTCTTTTGTGCCTAAGCTCTCTCTCCCAAGCTCACACACACACACAAGTGCACATGTAAGCTTCTGCTGAGTTTAGCCTCTATGCGCTCGGCTCGATGTGCAACGGGAAAACACACTACGAGGTGCTGTTTCTCCTTTCACCATGGACTGCCCCTACCTTTCACAGCCTCCTATGAGTCCCACTGAGAAAAGGTCAAGCTCTTGGCTGCTGAGCACTTCATTAGCTTTTCCGGTAGAAGTGGAGGAGGCAGGACGCAGCCAGGAGGAACGGGGGTGGTTGAAAGGGTTCCTGTTGCCGGCATGTCCAATAGTTTTGCAGGCGCAGAGAATATCTGAAGGAAATACTCAGGGCACTCCTGTTATCTTCCCTTCCCCTTCAGCCTAAATCTAAATATCATACTCATATCATCGACTTAGGTTCCAACTCACAGCACCAACTCAGCCCCTGGTACTTTTATCCATGGCCCCTTCCACACACGCAAAATAATGCGTTTTCAAACCACTTTCACAACTGTTTGCAAGTGGATTTTGCTATTCCGCACAGCTTCAAAGAGCACTGAAAGCGGTTTGAAAGTGCATTATTCTGCATGTGCAGAATGAGCCCATGTTAAAAACACTGCTTAAGATGGGAAAGAGCAAGGTTACAGTGGTGTAGTAGAGCTGCGCCTGAAAGCTCAAAATTCCTCCCCAAAAATGTTACCTTCTCGTCTTGGCGATCAGCATTATGGAGTCCCGGGCCTTCGTTTCAGTGCTTAAGAACCTGTGTATTAGAGGCTTCCCCGAAAAGCAATGACCAACTGTTCTCAGCAAGGCTGCTTTGTCACTTTGATTTTGTTTTTTTCCTCCTGGGTAAGGTCTGAAAAAAAAACACCCTTCCCCCACTTTGACCTGTCAAGGCTGCCATTTGCAAGTCAGACTTGCAAGGAAAACAGAAAGAGCATCAATCTTGTCAAGCGCCATGCTGCTCGAAAGCTTCCTCTAATGATAGCGTGTGCGTCTGGAGTTTTCCGTTACTGTCAGTCAAGTCTGTTTGTTGGGGAGGAGGCAGTGGGGAAGACGTTCGGCTACAGAAAAGGGCTGCCGCAGACACGGCCACAGATTGCTGGCATCCCAGTAGGTCGTAATTTCCAGATGCCAAGCCAACCTGGTGCTTTGTCTGGTTTTAAGTCACTGATGCTGACCAAAAGAGACAGCAGATTGTATTTTACACCCACGCCGTGTAGGTAAGAGAGCTTTCGCAGACACGGTAACAGATGTCGCTTGTGTTCAGGTGTCAGGGATCAGCAACTGAATGAATGCTTCGCATGCGGAAGATCCCAGGTTCAATCTCCAGTGTTCCCAAGTATGACATCTCAGCAGACTCAAGGGAAATGGCTGCGGCCTTGTTGATTCACAGTGAGTCAGTAGGCAACACTGGACTGGAAGAGTCAAAGACAGCAAAGAGCCAAAAAGCATGCTTGCTCATCTCAGTAAAGCCTACTAAAGGTGCCACCCTGCAGATGGGTTAGACCAACACAGAGGTGGAGCTACCAGGGGAATGGGTGTGTGTGTGTGTTGCACTGGGTGCATGCCAGGGGTGGAAAATCACCCCCCGCCCCTCCCCCCCCCCCACACACACACACACTTACCTTATTGAAACTGCAGGCTGGAGAAGCGGCCTGTTCCCTTCAGGCTGAAAATGGCTTGGTGGGAACTACACTTCCCAGGAGACCTTGCGAGCCCCAAGGTCTCATAGGAAGTATAGTTCCCACCAGGCCTTCAGCCTGAAGGGAATAGGCTGCTTTTCCAGGCTGAACAAAGGTAAGTGGGGGACGGGGAGCGGGGGGCAGGGCACCACAAGGGGGGGGGGACGGAAAACACAGAGTGCGCACCGGGTGCACTCTGGCCCAGCTACGCCTCTGGACCAACACCTGTGTGTACCCATGCACTCTTGGTTGTAGTTCCTACCTTGTGGTATGGCCTCTCTGAGGAAGTCAGGAAGGCTCCTATAATTTCTCAGAATGTGTAAAACAGAAATGTTTAGAAGGGCGTATTTTAAAGGGAATGGTGCTGTACTAAAATAAAAATCTTCAGGACAAAGACTGATTGGCCATCAAGGTCACCAGGGAAAGTCCCAGTGTGGTGGAAAGTGTGGTAAAGTCGTAGCTGACTTAGGGCGACCCCACAGGAATTTTAAGGCAACAGGTGTTCAAAGGTGGTTTGCCACCATCTGCTCCCGTGTGAACTGAGAATGTTCTGAGTGAGCTGCGCCTGTCCCAAGTTCACCCAACCAGCTTCAAGCGGAGGAGTTAGGAATCAAACTGGTTCTCCAGATTAAAGTCAGCAGGAAAAGCAAAGTTCTTAATACATGCTAGAACTAAATGGAAAGAAATCTAGAATGTTTAGAGATGTGGCATGGGACATGTAGGTTGATGATACAGAAAAGACATTTATTTAGAAAATGTACATGCCACCTCTCCAGAGACCTGCTTGAGGCAACTCATAAAGATTTTGTAAAAAATCAAAGAACTATCTGCATAGGAATTATTACTAACAAAGCAAGCCATAAAAGCCAAGTGCCCAAATCTACCATAAACCAACATCCAGCCTAAAATGATATTTGAAATACTGTCCTCAAACTATAGAAGATCATAAAAACAATTACAAAGATGGAATCCTTGTGTGTTTTTTAAAAAACCGAGTAGAGAGAAACGTTTTGGCCTGTCACCGAAAGAACACCATGATGGGTATCAAGTGAGCCTCAAGTGAAGTCGCAGCCAACTTGCAGTCACTCTGAAGGGTTTTCAAGGAAAAAAATGAATAGAGGTGGCTGCCATTGCCTGCCATCCTGGACTTCTTTAGTGGTCTCCTGTCCAAGTACTCTCCGGGCCAGCCCCAACGAAACTCTGAGATCTGACAAAATTGAGCTAGCCAGCCCCAACAAAACTCTGAGATCTGACAAAATTGAGCAAGATGAGGACAAGTGAGAAGTACTATACTGATAACAGTGAAAGAAACGTGAATTAGTCAGCCTAGGGAAAATAAATGTGGAATATTCTTTCCGAAGCTGGAGGAGCTGATTTGAATTGTGGGAAGAATATAGGACTAGAACAGCGGTTCTCAACCTGTGGATCGCGACTCCTTTGGGGGTCGAACAACCCTTTCACAGGGGTCGCCTAAGACCATCAGAAAACACATATTTCCGATGGTCTTAGGAACCGAGACACAAATAATTTTATGGTTGGGGGTCACCACAACATGAGGAAATGTATTAAAGGGTCGAGGCATTAGGAAGGTTGAGAACCACTGGTCTAGAACTTGGCAAACAAAAGAACACAACCAACAAACCAATTCAAGGGTTAGGGTAGGGTTTACCGGAAGCAAAATAACGGCAAGTTTGAGGGGAAATAAGAGGTTCCTAGGAAACAAAGAGTAGACCACAAGGTGAGAGAAAATATGAATGTTCAAAACATGATGAAATTTGAAGACATGCTGTGGGCATTGAGCAGGGGTCATCAGGGAGTTTGGGGGGGAGGGGAAGAGGTAGCAGTGAATTTCGTGCTTTGTCCAGGGGATTGAAATAGATGACCCTTAGGATCTTTTACAGCTCTGTTTTCTAAGTACAAATCCAATGTATTACCAACCATTTTTTCCCCTAAGGGGGGGGGGGGGTCTACTCACATACAGCACAAGATCAAACACAGGAACCCTGCAATCCATTTTCCATAAAGAGACCAGACACAAAGGATCACATCTGAGAGGAGAGACATCAGCAGCTGCACTTTGTTCAAGACATTATCAGCACAATACATAATGACTTAAGATGCTCTTATAGAGGAGGCCTTGTGCCTGTCACCGGTGTGAATAATTTGCCATTCGCTGGCAGCCATTTCTTGCACCATAAATTGTTCTGCTCATAACCAAAATTGCTTGAGTTTTGGAGACTCAGCAACCACTTATTTGCATCAAGGTTAATTAAATGGGAGAGCCGTTCCTTTCAGAGACACGCACATGGGTTCGCATTAAATGGATTGGTTTTGAAAAAGTACGTTTCACGAGCATGCTTTCATTTTCGACACCTGCAGTGTGGAGCGGGAGTCAAATTTTTCAGCATGGAGGTTTCTTTTAAAACTTACAAGTTAAGACCCATAAAAGCAGCAAAATACCCATCACCAATATCACAAACCAAAGCTTCCCCACACTCAGAAGGGCAGAAGACATCTCTACCTTAATGAACTTTCTTGGTGCATTGTTGTGACCAGCCAGCTAGGAAGGAATAAGAGAATGTTATACATCTCCAGCTTTAATAGGAGCAAAAACAATATTAAATTTCTTTTTCAAAATGACATCCTAAAATTTACAAAGATTTTCCCATGAATCCCACTTGGGTCAGTCACAGCCGTTAGGCCTATCCTATCAT
The DNA here is from genome assembly GCF_021028975.2 of Sphaerodactylus townsendi. Taxonomy (NCBI): domain Eukaryota; kingdom Metazoa; phylum Chordata; class Lepidosauria; order Squamata; family Sphaerodactylidae; genus Sphaerodactylus; species Sphaerodactylus townsendi. The sequence continues at coordinate 159,302,147 of NC_059426.1, forward strand.
GCAATTTTATTGTGATAAGCAATATTGTTTAGTGGTTAGTGACAGACTACTCTTTGGAAGACCCAAGCTCAAATCCCCATTCTGCCTTGGAAGCTTATTGGGTGACCTTGGACCAGGCACTCTCTTGTGAGCCTAAAATGGAAGAGGAGAAAACACTGTTGTGAGTGGTCTTGGGTCCCCACTGGGGAAAAAGTGCGGTATAAATATCAAGTTAGACAGTGGAAAAGATAAAGTGGAAGACAGGAGGACCATATATGTTGTCCTGCCTCTGGGAGGAGGAGCAGGAATGGTGCATAAATTATATTTTGTCCATCAAGACAATTTGTGGTTGCGGGAGGGATACATTGGGAAAGCAAACAGCTCCAGAAAACAAATGAAATCTTGAAATCTTGAAATCACTTAGGAAGGACTTCAGAAAACAAGAGCCCTTCGGGGGTTGGGCGGTCTATAAGACTGAGAAATAAATAAAATAAATAAAAAAGAGGGGCCAAAACAACTGAATAGTGCTTTATTTGTCAAAAGGGTAAAATAGGAGGGACTCAGCTAGACATCAACTAATATGAAGCTGGCATGAAAAATAAATCAGGGTTCACACACCTGGAGCTCTGCTTTTAACTATGCAAACAAAAGAGTTTGTGAGCTCAGATCCGAAGAGGCACAACAGATAATGTCTGGATGGGAAGGTGGGGGGCAAACTGGAACTCACAATTGACAACAGAGAGACAGGAGAGTTTGATGAATAGCAGGGGCTTGCTAATGAAGGGGGTGGGTTTTTTTGCTCGGAGATTTCAGCACACAAAATTAACAGCAGCTCCATGGGACATAAGCAGCAAACGCGACATGTGACACTGTGTGGTTTGTGTTCCACAGATGCCAAGAAACAGGCAGGGATATTAATATTCGAAAATGGCTTCCTGGGAAAGGAGAAGGGATGAACCTCTGCCCTCAAGGCAGGAGAAAGAGAAGGAAAAGGTTTGTCACGGTAAACAATCTGCAGTGTTCAGCAATAGGTGTCCAGCAAGATACATTAAGTAGGGTTTTCTAGTCCATGAACTCACATGCAAGGATAAAGCAGTCATAGGGGCTTTCCCCACTGACAGAGTTGAACTGGTTTCTACCTAGGTTCGCCTCAGTGAATCCCCACTGCCACTGAGCTCAACATTGTTTTGTCTCAGCACCACCCCCTCAGAACTGCGACATCCTTGTCGCAGTTATGAACTACACTTTTCTGCCGGAACAAGGTCGATACCGCTTCGAAGTGGGGAAGCATCGAAACGACACCTCATCCATTCAACCAATCACGAGCCACTTTTATGGCACGCGCAGAACGGGAGAGTTGTGGCGGGCAGAAAGCGCATGTAACTGTAAACTGTAAAAACTGTAAAAAAAAAGAATGCTCCCGTTTCCCGCCGTAACACAAGTGCCAATCACGATTGAGGAGTGAAACAGGCACCAAGATGATCCCTCCCACTTAGCTCAGTTCCAGGGGGCCAACTCAGTTGCTATGGGGACAGCCTGGAATCGCCCTCCACTGAAGGGAACCGAGTCAGCCTTAGCTCCCTTCTATAGTGGGGAAAGCCTCATTGACACTGTTTCTATTTATTTTCTAGCAGGACTCCTCAGAGTTCTCATGTAATTGCAAACCTTAGTTTCCAGGTGGTCCTTTGCCTCCCGTTGACTTTTGGGGGGCCGCATTGGGGCTGGGAAATACCAGGAGACTGAGCATGGTGAGATTTGGGGAGGGGAGGGACTTCAATGGGGGTATAATGCCCTACAATTCACCTTCCAAAGCAGCCATTTTCTCCAGAGAAACTGACCTATGTTGCCTGGAGATCAGATGTGATAGCAGGAGATCTCTAGCACCCACCTGGAAGTCGGCAATTGTAACTATACTTCCAGTAGGTTCACCGTATGGCAACTCTAACTATACTTCCAGTATGGTCACGTTACATGACCAAAAGTCACACACGGAACCGGATTTACATCTATGATAATTCCATTTCTTTCCTGCCCTTTCTCTAAGGAGCATCAAGTGGCATCTTTGCCTAACAGTAATGCTTGGGCTATTACCCTACGCCAGAGGTGGGATTCAGGGGGTTCCGAAGGTTCTGTAGAACCTGTTGTTAAAATTTAAAATTTCACTTTTTTTAATACTTAAAATATTTCTATTAAGTATCAATATTTTTAATACTTAAAATAAATAAGTGATATTAAAAATATTTTAAAATACTTTTTAACAGTCATTATTTGAATCCCACCACCATCGGAACCTGTTGTTAAAATGTTTGAATCCCACCACTGCCCTACCCCAATACTATCACTTCATTGATTAAGAGCTGAACTCTTCCCCAACAGCCTATGGAGCAGGGGTAGGGAACCTGCGGCTCTCCAGATGTTCAGGAACTACAATTCCCATCAGCCCCTATCAGCATGGCCAATTGGCCATGCTGGCAGGGGCTGATGGGAATTGTAGTTCCTGAACATCTGGAGAGCCGCAGGTTCTCTACCCCTGCTATGGAGCGTTTCTCCATTCAGAAGAGCCACTTCCGTTGGAGGAAGGTTCTGTAGGCTGAAGGAAGACTGGATGCCCCATGTACTCTATGATTCTACAATCAGGTCCACTGCCAGAACAAGATCTCTTTAGGCTGCCGTCCCATACACCGAACTCCTAGGGTTGTAGTCTGGAGTGTTTCCAGTGCAGTGAAACATTTCTAGGCTCCAAAGGAGCATCACCCAACCAGACAGAGCATTTGCAACCCTGGCTTTGAATCAGGGCTATAAAGGCTGTCGTTGCAGGCTGGAACTTCACATGGGCAACAACAGTGGTTGGATGCCCTGGACCCCAGTTCCCTTCTCTGCACCTTCCATGGTTCTTGAAAGGCAGATGTCAGCGGACCTTTTGGAGTAATACATGAGCACTGCCTGCCGAAATCTTTGCATAGACAGACGAATAAGATCTGCAGAGATGGGAGATCAGTCCCACCACATTACCTTGTTCTCTTCAGCATAACTAAAAAAAAAAAATAGGGAAATAAAGGGCTGGAGAGAGAGACCCCTTTCCTTTCCTTTTTCTTTCCTCCCCTCCTCCCAGCAGGTAGCATAGATCTGGAGGACTTAGAAATCCCAGATCAATATCAGGAAGTACTACCTGACCTAGGGGGAAATGATATCTTGACTCAGCCTGACCTGGTCAAAGGAGGGTGGGGTCTGGGATCTGATAAATTGAGGGGAAGAGAAAGGCGAGGCCACTTTTGCTCAGGTCCTTCTGCAGGAGAGCAGGGCACTTGCCTGAACTGGGAATGCAGCAGCCATTTTTCTAGACCGTGTGCTCACCCAAGTAATGTGAACTCTTTACCAAATTGCAACTGTTTAAGCTTTAAGGACCTACCCTGCTATCCACCATCTATTAGGTAGGGTATGTATTAGTGACAGGGAAAGGGCATTTGCGTTTTATCTCCCTTGATTTGTTAATCCTTGCTTCATCTGGTGCGGTGCCAAAAGGTTCTTGTGACTATTTTACTTTTAATAAATACTTTGTCAAACCTTACATGTGGAGGACAGTTCTCTGTACCATGTATGTCCTACTGTCCTGGACATGCTATCTGAATAGGAGATAAGAGGAAGGCTGAGCAGCTTTTCCTCCAGGACCTCTACTCTACCCTGTGGAACCCAGGAGAGGGGAACCAAGGGGAAACTGAGCCAGAGGCATCACAGTTGAAAAGGAAGCTGGGAAATCCTGATCTTCCCCAGCGGGCTGTCCTCAAATGATCAGGTGGTGGCAGCATACCCAGAGAGAGAGCTAGCCCTCCCCAGGAAAAGTTGGCAACTCCTGGGGGGGGGGGTGCAGAGTGCAAAATAGGGTCTGCCAGCCAAAAGCAAGCCCGTTTCACCACAGGCAACAACAGTGGTTGGATACCCTGGACCCCAGTTTCCTTCTCTGCACCTTCCATGGTTCTTGAAAGGCAGATGTCAGCGAATCTTTTGGAGTAATACATGAGCACTGCCTGCCGAAGTCTCAAAAACTGCATAGACAGACGAATAAGATCTGCAGAGATGGGAGACCAGTCCCACGATATTACCTTGTTCTCTTCAGCATAACTAAAAATATATATAGGGAAATAAAGGGCTGGGGAGAGAGACCCTGCAGCGTAAACTGTACATAAAATTAAAAATGCACAAATTTATTCCAAGCACATAATGCATACAGGATTAAATAATCTGGATCAGCCCTGAGCAGAATTTTTTATTTTTCCTTCAAGAAGCACACATAGTTCTGGAAAGAACACGGCTGGCTCGTTCCAGTTGTAAGCGATCTTCGTCTTCTTACCTTGTCGGATTCTAAACAGAGACTGAACGTAAGAAGTGTTTTTCATGCTATGAGTCACTCTCCTGCTCAAATTGGCCTTCTGATATCGTACATTAAAATAATAACAATCTCCACCCCCACAATCAGGAGGGGACTTGGGGGAAATAAAGGCAGATTTGCAATTTTGTGTTACTTGTGGGAGACATGTGTACTACTCCTCAAGGAAATAATTGCCACATTACGCAGCCAATAAGTACAGACTGAAAAAAGGCTCTCTGAGGAGGAAGAGAAGGAGTCTTTTAATGTTCACCACTTAATGAGAACTCTGGGCTAAAGGCACAACGTTGGAGTGTAAACCACAAGTGGGTACCAGTAAAACAGTAGAAGAAATTATACAGTTATTGCTGGTGGGGGAAGATGGAGAGATCACATCCTCCTTTTATATGGCTATTGTAACCTCAGGTAATGTTGAACTGGTACCTGAACTTTAGACCCTCATAGTCACGTCAAGTGAAGAGGTACACAGTGTTGGAGAAGAATTCATATTTTTGATTCTGGCATACATGATACAGCTACAGTTGGGGAGTCACCTTAAAAGTTAGTTTGTTGAGGCCGAACAACATTCTAGTCCAGTAGTACCAACAAAATTTTTTCCAGTGTATAAATTTTCATGAGATCCAACTTACTTGGTCAGACTGGAATCTGACACAGTCAACTTTGACTGCACACTTTTTTTAACACACCACTCTAAACAAGCCACCCATTTAACAGAGTGTTACAGGGTGCCTGATCCAAAAGAAGAGTCACATAATGAGTTGATTAGCTGCTACATGGTGTAACTGAAACTAACTTTTTGTTTGGTAGAAATTTAGGGTTGCAAGGTAAAGCAGGAACATGGGAGGGGGGCACTGTCAGGCGACAGCATGATGCCTCTTCTAGGAAAAACTTGGGTATTATGTCATGCTTCTCATCAGAAACTCTATGGTAAACTCTCTGGGAAAACTCTGTGGTAGAACCATAGAGATTCCAGTGATTCCTAGAGCAGACTGATGTCATGTCCAGGTGAAGCCATAGTGAGGGGGAACTGCGTCCGGGACATGTGTGTGCCCTGCGTCCTGCCACATTCCTGTCCACTCCACCATGCCCCGGAACGCCCTCACACCAGCGCACGCCTGGTGTAAGATTCCCCCCCAGCCACTGGGCGCTACGCCACTGTGTCCAGGTTTTCCTGCTGCTGTCTACTTTTCCCCTACCCACTGGAGGACCAGTGGTAGGAAACAGGATTCAGTAGCAGGGGATTCCCTGTCTTGGCAGGCACTTGGTAACCCTGTAGCTGCTATAGGTGGAATATGTATACTTCCTGACAACCCTTTTCCTTGTGGGTATTACGGGAGGCAATTTATATAATTCCAGGTTTGCAGTTAGTAAACCAAGCGGCATCATATTGCCAAAGGCTGCCACCATGTCTAGGTCTAATCTGGGAATTTAACTTAGACCTATATCCAATACTGTAAAAACTAAGCTTATATTGACGCTAAGTTTATCCACCACTTGAACAGCAGGTGCTGAAGCTGAGATTTGTGTCAGGAGCTCTTTAACAGTGGCCCTTGTGCCACAGTTGTAACTCTGCAATTTGTAAACGTTATTCAAACTGTAACATGCCGCGTTCTCGGTAGCACCATATTGGCAGAGTTTTGGGAGGATATCAATTGACAATGGCTGATTGGCTCAACACACTGTACCAAACACAGATAATTCTCTTAAATTTGAATCTTCTAATTCTCATTCTCTTAAATTTGAATCTTCTAATCTTCTAATTCAATCCCAGCACTAATTCACAGATCGACTAAAAGCACCAAGAAACGTCTCGCTGTGTAACTTGAGGCTTTGTGGGAAATCCTGTCATGAGCTCAGTGACAAACTTCCTTCCATTCTTCCATCTTGCTGCTTCACGACTGAAATGAGTGTTCGATTCAGATCTGGGCTATTTTCTGGGTCAGAGGCACCCAATAAATTTAGAGGCGCTCTCTGACCTGGAAAATCCTCTGGGCATGCTGGATCTGAATGGAGGCTACAGACCTGCTGATATTTTGACAGCTGATCCCAAGCGAGCGTGGGAGCAAAGTCAAGCCCAAGGAACCTGAATGGCTAATGTGCACTTGCTTTAAAAGAAACAAACAGGAAAAACGTTACCCTTCCCCTGACAGCTTTCTCGCCAAATTTAGAAGCTTTGCATTTTTAGAGCAAATTACAGGGCATAGTCTCTAGCACCTTTGTATCATAAATATTTTGTTACCATTCAGTGCAAACTAACTAAGGATTTACTCACATGGCTATCTGGATATACAGAGACTATGGGAAAAGACTGCACATGGAAGCTCTCAAAACCATGGTGAACCGGCTTCATGCTCCTAACTTTTCTAAACAAGATTTTTACTCTGTCCTCTCTTAGGCCCCTTCCGCACACGCAAAATAATGTGTTTTCAAACCACTTTCACAACTGTTTGCAAGTGGATTTTGCTATTCCGCACAGCTTCAAAGAGCACTGAAAGCAGTTTGAAAGTGCATTATTCTGCATGTGCGGAATGAGCCTTAGACCCAAGCAAATCTCTGCTGTGCTTCCACCTGGTGAAAATGGCCTCCCTGATGAGGTCAGGAAGGCGTCAATATTTTTCCCTTTCCGCAGAATGTGTAAAATTAAACTGTTTGGGAAGTCATTTTTACAAAGTATTTATTTGGTTGGTTTTTTATCCTGCTCTCCCCCACTGCAGCAGGATCAGAGCAGCTCACAACAACATAAAAACAACAAAATGATAATGCATAAAATGATAATAAAACAACAGCACACTCAACATATGAAACATATAAAGATGGCGCTTGGTCCAACCAAGGACGGAGTGGCTGAGCAAGTTCCCACTATCCTAAAACAAATTCAATATAACTAAACAAGGGAAATGACAGTAAGGGAGGCCAGCTGGGATGGAAACATACCCATTGAGCCCTCAACTACAGGCCTGGTGGAACAGCTCGTAGGCCCTGCAGAACTGAAATAAGTCCTGCAGGCTCCTGGTCTCATGGGACAGTGACCTACAAGGTTGGAGCCAATGTCAAGAAAGTCCTGGCTCTAGTCAAACTCTCTTTGGGCCAAGGACCACCCGGGGATAAGGGGATACGATTGTAGTCAATATCTGAGAAACATTAAGCAGTCTTCCTTTCTTTGTTCCATACATACATACATACATACATACATACATACATACATACATACATACATACATACATACATACATACATACATACATACATTCTTACTTACTTACTTACTTACTTACTTACTTACTTACTTACTTACTTACTTACTTACTTACTTACTTACTTACTTACTTACTTACTTACTTACTTACTAGCAGTGGTGAGAATCAAATAATTTAACAACTGGTTGATTACAAGCAGCATTTTAACAACCAGTTCTGCCGAAGTGGTGTGAACCTGCTGAATCCCACCACTGCATGCATGCATGCATGCATGCATACATCATTGTTTTATGCTGCATTGTTCTGCAATTTTGAAATCTAACTGGGATGCAGTGTTTTGTGTGCATTATACACTATTCACTGTATGCATTATGCTGTTTTTACTGAATTCTTTAAATTTTGCAACCCAGTTGGATGCATGATATTTTAAATAATTTTTGAATTGCTTCAATTGTGAGATCTGCCTATAGCCTCAGAGAGAAAGGTGGGCTATAACTGACCAAAACAAAACAAAACATGCACGGAAATGCCATGTAGGTAGGCAAGATCGGCTCTTTAAGCTTGCTGCAGACAGGCTCTCAAATGTGCTTGTCACAGTCCATGTGCCCAATATAGACTCTGAGCACTGCTCAAGACTGTTACACCTCCACTCATCCTGCAACTTAGGAATGTTGCTTCAATCAATGAGCTTTGCAGATAATTGCTCTTTTTTAAATGTGACCCAGTTATGTTGAATATATTGTCGAAGGCTTTCACGGTTGGAATTGCTGGGATGTTGTGGGGTTTCAGGGCTGTATGGCCCTGTTCCAGTAGCATTTTCTCCTGACAGTTCACCTGCATCTGTGGTGGGCATCTTCAAAGGATCCTCTGAAGATGCCAGCCACAGATGCAGGCGAAATATCAGGAGAAAATGCTATCAGAACACGGCCAAACAGCCCCAAAACCACACAACACCCCTATATTGAATATATGTTCAAGCCTGAGGATATAACAAAAGAGCCAGCTTATAGAGAAGTGTGGCGGAAAGCTTTGTCAAGTCACAGTAGACTTATGAAAATCCTGTAGAGTTGTCAAGGAAAGAGATGCAATGACAAACCACCTCTGATAATCTCTTGCCTTGAAGCCCTGGACTTCCTTGGTGGTCTCCTATCCAAGTACAAATCAAGGCTGGCCTTGCATAGCTTCCGAGAACTCACATTGTCAAGCAAACCTGGGGCCATCCAGGGGAGGGCATGACAAAGAATGCTTCCAGGGCCCTGGCATTGCTGTTTTCCAACTTACAGATCCAATGAGTACAAGCGGAATATTGTTCTCCCTGAAGCTTTCACGGGAGAGCATAAAAAATGGCCCCATTGCCTCCCTCTTCAAGTGTGCTATTACTTTGGGTGAACTAGACAACTGAAAAAATAAAGAGGAGTTATGGGGCACCTTGAAGACTAACATGTCTTTTATTAAAGCATAATCTTTCATGGACTAGAACGCACAGGACTTATGGCACAATCAACACTTGATCGTCTTTAAGGTACCAAAGATCCTGTTCATTTTTGCGACAACAGACTGATTGTGACTGCTGCGGAATTACTACCACAGCCAACTACCAATATTTAAGATTTATATCCGGTACTTTGTTAGTGCAGAAGCTGGTGCTGCACAGAACACAGACATTTCCAGAGAAAGCTCACAATCCAATCAAAATGGACCAACTGTCCATCTTGAACAAAGTCTGAGTAACAAATAACAAGACTGGACAGTTGATTAGTGTTCCTTATAAAACTTTTCAAGAGGACTGGCCAGCAATATCTTTGAAGTAAACTGTACAATTTATCCCAGGAGCGGAGATTTAGGTCACCCATGAACAACTGGCTGATATCCCAAATCTATGCTTAAGTGCTTAAAATGGGTGCCAGTTTGTTCTTCACAAACAAACCCACTGTAGTTCTCTGCCTGAAAAGTGGGGGTTACAGGGAGTAAAGAAAATTGGGAGGGGGGATCACACACACAATATCACACATTGTATAATGTAAAAGACAGAAATTCACTGCAACTAATTTGGGGAAGGGTGGTAGACGGTGGCAGAGCGGCAAGGGGACAGGGGGTGCGTCACGCACCGGGAGCACACCTGGGAGGTGGAAAATCGCCCCAACCCCTCCCCTTTTCCTTGCACCCCCCCGCCCCCTCCCCTGCGCCACCGCCCCACCCCCTTCCCACATTTACTTTAGTTCCTTTTCTTTTTCTAGTACTTTTTCAGGCTGAAAAAAATGGCCCATTTACAGTTCAGGCTCAAAAACGACCTGAGGAACTACAGTTTCCAGGAGACCTTGGGGCTCATAAGGTCTCCTGGGAAGTATAGTTCCTCAGGCTGTTTTTAGCCTGAACTGTGAAGAGGCCACTTTTTTCAGTCTGAAAAAGTACTAGAAAAAGAAAAGGAACTAAGGTAAGAGTGGGAAGAGGGTGCCGGGGAGGGGCAGGGGCAGGGCGGAAAAAAACACTGCACACCAGGTGCAGTTTGGCCCAGCTACCCATCTGGCAGTAGATCAGTGGAAGAGGCTCCCCTTTGCTTGCAGAAAGTCCCAGGTTCAATTCTAAGCATCTGTAGTTTAAAAAAAGGACCAGGCAGTAGGCTGATGTGAAAGCCCTTGACCTGATACCCAGGAGAGCCACTGCAGGTCAGAGTAGACTAGACTGATCTAGGCCAAACAGGGGTCTGACTCAACATAAGACAATTTCATGCATGTTGGATTCTTCTCCCAGGATCATAACCAACCACCGAGGCTAACTTTTCAACACGAGCCTATTTTCAGACTTCTTATTTGTATTAGTTCAGCACGGAAAATGGGTTATCTTGGCTAAGACTTGGGATGGAGGGAAAGAAACACAGTCATGATTATTAGGAACTCTGCTCCGATTAAGCCATATTGGGAGTTTAATGTAATATATGGTTTGATTAACTGGAGCTAATTAGTCTCCACCTGAGCCCTGCCTGTGCTGAGTTTTACTACTGCTAGGCCAGAACCAAGCAGAAAGGAAAACACCAAACTTTATTAGCTGGTCTGCTTTCAAATGCTGACAACTATTCCCGAAGCAGCTGGGATGCTAACAAGACAATCAGCTGAACTGGGGTTCGATTCCCAGTGCGGTTTCTTTTTTATCCTTCTTTTGAACGCTGACATTCAGTGATTTATGGAAAGCTGCTTGCTCACTGGTAGAAACTTGTGTTGACAAGACCCTGGAGTGCCAAAATCTGGCATCCTAAGCACCCAACAATGCCTGCCCATTAATGAGATTAGCAAATCACTGGCGATTATGGAAGTATACCTGGCGTCTTTCCAAGAGCTAAATGTGAAAGCAAAATACTGCTTCATCGACAGTAATTCAGTCTTCCAGCTGCAAACTCTACTGCAAGCTTCGGTTCTTTACTGTTTTTTTTAAAATGTTTCTTGTCACAAAGAAGCATGAAACACAGAGTCTCTTTGCTGGTGAGTGCCTCTCCCAGGAAACAAGTTATTTGACCTGTTTGCGATTTGTCAAAGCTCCCTTTTGTGTCTACATCCCTCTTCCCCAAATTAAGTTAGTGCAAGACTTTTAAATGCACCTCACCTCTGTAGTCTTTCAACACAAGAGAATAAAGAAGGCCGGTCTCAGGCACATAAAAAGATACATTCCTGATACACCTTTCAACCTGCCGTTCATGTTATCTGAGATGCCATTGAGGTAGGCTTGTTAGCTTCTTGTTTCAGATCTGAAATCCCCCCCAATTAAAATTAAACGGGAAATCCTTCCCCCCCCCCCAAATTATAATTAAGATGGAAAGCCTCAACCTTTGGAGAATGAACCCATTCAGACTTTTTGTCATTTGTTTCATCTGCTTATATAAGTACAGGTAACTCCAGAATTTAAAACTGTACAGAATTGAAACGTAGGCTGCTTCTATAACCCCTATGTTCAGAATGGGTTGACCCAGAAAGGGGTGGAGACTCAAAGCAGCAGGAAGTTGCAAAAACTGGTGAAGTTGGAAGAAGCAAGGCTACCAGGCTGGGACCTTGATTTATTTCTTTATAAGCTCTTAACACCTTGTTTAAGGTAACTGCAAAGTTGTTGGGAACTAGTGGGAAGGGAGTTGTTTATTTTTGCTGTATTGTAAATGTTTGAATTTATTGTTTCAGGTCTTTCTGTGTATGTAGTTGATGGGAGTTCTTTTGGGGACCTTCATCATCTTGAATCCAGTTCACCAAGCCTCTGAAGTCTTCATAAGCCAACCACCAGCAGGAAGAATTGGACTTGGCATTATCAATAGACTGTAAATAGAAGGACTTGGAATTGAAACTTGAACAGGACCTTGAAGTGTTATATTAACTGTTAATGTTTATAAGTGTCACATGTTAAGGGAAAGTAAACCATTTTGTTTTAAAATTAGTTGTTGCAAACTCCTTCCAAGTTCTGCCCCACAGAACCCACAAGCAGAGGTTACACTTCCTCATGGGAATTCTCCCCCAGTCGGAAGGTGGGACACCCCCCCCCCACTTTTTCATGCTTCATCCACACAATGTCATGCTCAGTCTGAACTCTGCCTGTGGGCTTCCTTATTAAACTGAAAGAAAATGCAACCATGGTTGCAACCCTTACATTTACGAAGAGGTAAGAACAGAAGTTGAAATTCTCGTCAGAGATGAATAAAAACATCACAGCCTTTCGGAAAAAGGACTAAAAACGTCATCCTAAAAAGTTACATCCTTCTAAGCCAGAGGTCCCCAACATTTTTGAGTCTGCAGGCACCTCTGGAATTCTGACATGGCATTGTGGGTGCAGCAACAAAATGACAGCCACAAAATGGCTGCCACAGCTTAACTTCAGTACAACAGTGTAAATCCTTACGCGGTGGCAGCACTGCAGTCAAAGCAGCGTGCTAAAAAAATCTGCACAGCCAATCAAATCTCTTGCAAGCCTAGAGCAAGAGCCCATATTGGCTCTATACAGAAACCTACAGCAAGAATAGCAGGGACCCATGAGGGTAGAATGTGCAATTTCCAATCAAATCTCCAATAGTCAATCGTAAGCTTGCTGGAAAAAAACCTTACCTGGCCTGACCCAATTCCAGAAATGGTGACGTTGTGCCATTTGACACCACAGTGGGGGACCCAGCTCTAAACTGACTGACTTTAGTGAGCTTAGAACAATATAACTCTGCCTAGGATGGGGCTGTAAAATGTCGATCTAGACCAGAATTCTACTTCCAGCAGTGGTTTGCTACATGGCTTTAAAAACGTCTACAAGATGGGCACCAAAGGTAGGCCTACCCTGTCTCCCCCCCCCCCACACACACCAGGTTTTATAGTTATTGATCTGTTTTCTAGAAAACAGCCTCAATCTTTTTTAAAAATATTCTAAGATAAAAAGACTATACCACATCTTGAGCCAGTAAATTCCATAAACAAAGTCAGGTGCTGCAATAAATGTGTTTCCTTTTTTCAGGCCTAAATTTACCACCAATTAATTTTACTGAGCAATCACTGGGTTCTAGAATTCAGCAACGGTGCTTGAAAGTAGACAGACAATTCAACATGTAGTTTGTGGTTCCTGTTTTGAATCCATCATGGCCATTTATGTGACTTACGGCTGTGAATCAATCCACAGGTTTCTTTCTTATAGGCTTTCTCCTGGGTTTGTAATGGTCCTAATGGCTGACTTAAATGTTTTATTTCGGGGTTTTTTAAAGCTCTATTAATAGAGTGATTTGCCAAGAAAGGTTTTATATAAGAAATCTGTGGCTGTCTAATTCCAGCTACTGGCAACTTCAGTGCAACGAGGCTTTGGCAATAACATGATGTGCTAATAAGAAAAAATGTCCCCAGTTGTTTTAGCTGCTGATTGCCCATGTACTTTCCACCTATGAATGATTGATCCGGCTTTTGATCTCACATGCAAAGGGGGAAACAGATAAAAGTATGCTTTGTTTAACGGCTCACATGGGCACACTGAACAGGGAAGCCTGTTACCAAAATCCATGGCTTGTCTCCTAGCAACAAGTTGTGTTGTTCAACATTTTAAAGGAATCCTCATAACTCTGCCTTTCTTGGAATAAAATCAAAGCAGTGCATACCAATTAAAACCACTACAAATCAAAACAGAAATTTAACGTTATTATCCACTGACATTTTGGCACAGGTGGTGCAAAGAATACGTTTCACTGACTAAAAGCAGTCACAGATTATTTACAATGATCCCATAGGATTTTATTCATTTATTTATTTCATTGGATTTGTATCCCACCCTATCCCTGCATGGCTCAGGGCAAGAGATGTTCAAAGGTGGTTTGCCATTGCCTGTCTCTGTATAGCAACCCTGCTTAGCTTTTCAGGGCATGAGATGTTCAGAGGTGGTTTGCCATTGCCTGTCTCTGTATAGCAACCCTGCTTAGCTTTTCAGGGCAAGAGGTGTTCAGAGGTGGTTTGCCATTACCTGTCTCTGAATAGCCACCCTGCTTTTGAGATCTGATACGATTAGGCTAGCTTGGGCTATCCAGGTCAGGGAACTCCCAGTGCCTACATATGAAGTTTACTGATTTCCACCAACCTTTCCCCTCAGGATTTGGGAGAGTCCCCTCCCCCAAATAAGAGGTGCCAGAAAAGAATTACTTTAGGGGTCAACACATCCATTACAGCAAAGGTTTCTATGGTCCAGAGCTCTCCAACAGATGCATGAAGAGTTATGTTCGTTCAGTTGGCATCGTAGTCTATGAACAACTGGGGTGCCAGAGTTGGACACCCTTGGTATACACTATGAAAATCCTACATGACTGCCGTAAATCAGCTGTAAATTTACGACAAAACAAGAGGCTTCTGTGAATCAAAGCTAACTTCACCAAATATCCAACAAACTGAGTTCCGACACATAAAAACTTATTCTTTGGAGAATTTTTTGATAATTAATACTGCAAACCTAAACAAAGGCCACTGACTCAAAAGACTGTAGTTCTTAGGATTACACTGTAGTTCTTCTAAGCCAAGGGTCGGGAACCCGCGGCTCGCGAGCCGCAAACGGCTCTTTCCCGCTTGTGGTGCGGCTCCTGGCATGGCCCCTTCCTCCCCTCTCTGGGGCTTTTCCACAGATCTATCCCTCTCTCTCTTGTCCCTCTCTCTCTCTCCTCCTCCTCCTCTCTCCTAGTCACTTCCGTTCTCCTTTCCACCCTCCACTTTCCCCAGCTTCTTCCTTCTTCTCGGAGCCTCATTCGGCCGCCCCACGCCGCCTTAAATCCTGCCCCAGTGCCTTCTGGGGCGATTCTCCCCTCGTCCTGCAACGAGGCCGGGCCGAGGAGAGGTGGGTTGCCGGCTGGTGACTCTCGCTTCGGCTGGCCTGCCCCGCCGCCTTCGGCTGGGTGTCCCTCAGAGATGGAGCTGGAGCACATTACCCCGCCGCCGCTGGGGCTGCCGGGGCTGCAGGGGCCAGACCCGAGGAGCCTGCCGTTGCTGGGAGCAACGCCAGCTGCGCCCAAGGCGTCCAAGCGCCCGCCTCGTCCAGAGTCTGGGAGAGGAGCCTCCGGGCAGCTCCGGACACCTGCACGCTCCCGCATGAGCGGGGAGGCGTGCATGCCAGCATCCCGGCCTCGGAAGCCGGGCGCTGCTATTTTCTCCCACTCCCCTCAGGAGGTAGAATCCTGAGAAAAAGCAGCCCGCCCGGCTCCAGGCCTATGCTGGCTGCACGCTCCCCGTTCATGCTGGGAGCTGCAGCGTCGAAGAGCTCTCCCCAGACTTGACGGGCCGAACGGGGCTCCGAGAAGAAGGGAAGAAGCTGGGGAAAGTGGAGGGTGGAAAGGAGAGCCGAGGTGGCTAGGAGAGAAGGAAGGAGGAGAGAGAGAGACAAGAAAGAGAGGAGGGGTAGATCTGTGGAAAAGCCCCAGAGATGGGGAGGAATAGCAGAGAAGAAGGAAGAAGCTGGGGGAAAGTGGAGGGTGGAAAGGAGAGCCGAGGTGACTAGGAGAGAGGAGGAGGAGGAGAGAGAGACAAGAGAGAGAGGGGTAGATCTGTGGGAAAGCCCCAGAGAGGGGAGGAATAGCAGGGAAGGAGGTTGAATGTAGTAGAGGGGGGGGGGAGCTGAAAAGATAAATGAAAGCTGGGTAGAAATATTAGAGACAGAACAAGGGGAAAAGGAGGAAACAGACTGGGAAAAGGTCATAATCAAAGGGTTTGAAGCGGACCCTGACGAGAAGGGAGAAATTGAGGAAAGAGGAGAGTTGCCCTTTATACAAAGCGTGCATAAAGGTAAAAAAAACAAAATACTCAGTGTTTTCTTCATTTTAAATGCCAAAAAGTATTTGCGGCTCCATGAGTTTTCTTTTCCGTGGAAAATGGGTCCAAATGGCTCTTTGAGTATTAAAGGTTCCCTACCCCTGTTCTAAGCAATGCAATAAACCAACTCAAATTAAAATTTCAATATCTACAATATTTGAAACAGCAGGCAGCACACAACGCGGTTCTAGTGAATGCATGCGTGTGCGTGCGTGCGTGCGTGTGTGTGTGTGAAGTGACGTCAAGTTGCTTCTGACTCATGGCAACTGTATGAAACAATCTCCTCCAAAACCGCCTATTGGTAACAGCTGCGCTCAGGTTTTGCAAACTGAGGGTGTAAACTGAGAGCAATGAAATCCATTTACATGCACATAAATAAGAGACAGCATTCATCGGTTCCCCACTGGAAGGTTCATCCTGAGCAGAGTTCTGCCTTTCTAAGTCCGTTGATTTCAGTGGACCAACAGTGCTGTAACTCTGCTTAGGATGACAGTGTTAAGGATTTAACACTCAGACTCAGAGAAGGGGGAACATAAAGGATGAGAGCTATCAGCTTAGGCTGAAATTTGCGGCAGACTTTTTGAAGCTAAGCAAGTACCATTTGAGTCAGTGTTTAGATGGGAGACCTCTTGGCTGCCTTGAAATCGATACTGGAGAAAATATGGGCAGTGAATGAATTAATAGTTTTTAAAGGCATTCCAAAGAGCAAAACAGGGACCATGATTTACTAGAGCCAGTCTCCAGCAAAACCTGGGTTATTCCCGGAGTGCAACTACTGTAATGTATGAACTTGAAAGAAAAAGGTCTTAACTGGTCCACACAGCAGATGTGAGCATCTTTTTTCAAGTTTACATGATCCTGTACACAGGTACACTGCCATATGCTGAAGCTCAAAAGGCTGAAATTTCAAAAGGGCAGCCATGGCTCGGTGACAGTCGACCTGTTTTGCATATAAAGGACTAATCCTTAGTATGTCCAGTTTAAAAAGTAGATTGTGGGTGATAAGAAAGCTACCTGCCTGAAATCCTGAACAGCATCTGCCAGTCGGAATAGACAATATGATGATAACAAACAAACAGTAAGACTCAGCAAAGACAGCATCATATCTGGGAGAAACGGAAAGGGCATTAAACTCATGCTCCTCTTGTGAAAAGAACACTTGTCCCCAAAGCTACTTTCATCCAAGCTAGGGGCAATTTACAGGTACTCATGTTTTTATCAGCAGCAGTAAAGGCAGAATGGGGGTGGTGATTCATGGCAGGAAAATGGTGTATGAGAAAAGTACAGTTTCCCCTGTAATTTTTTTTAAAATTGGGAAAATACATAACTACACATCACTTCAAAGACAGGCCCATCCACGTCACATTGCAGTAGTTAATTCTTAATACAGTGGAACCTCGGTTTTCATTGCCTGCGGTTTTCATTGGTTTCAGCTTTCATCGATTTTTTCAGTGAAAAATTTGCCTCGGTTTCCATCGATTTGCAGTAAGGGGCAGGGGTTTGTGGAGAAAAATCACCCGGACAAAGCTGTTGCAGGCCATGTCTACAACTTGTTTAATGACAATGTCTTGCCCCATTTCAGACAAATCTTAAAGAAGCGTCAGAACAGCTCTGGACAGCTTTCTGGTGCGACATTGGCCCACTGGCTCTGAAGCTGGTCCTAGTGTTATTGTTTTCAGCATTAAACGCTATGTTTATTCACCAAAAAATGTGTTTTTGGTATGTTTTTTGGAGGGCCTAGAATGGATTAATTGGATTTACATTGATTCCTATGGAAAAGCTTGCCTCGGGTTTCATCAGTTTCAGTTTTCATCGATTCTTTTCGGGCGGATTACCAACAAAAACCGAGGTTCCACTGTACACAAATTACTGAGTCCAGGTCCTGGTCTACTGAAACTGATTGCAGCTGGGAGATTGAGAGTAAGTGTTGGATAGGGTGGTGGCTCAGTGGTAATGCATCCATTTGCCATGCAGATGGTCCCAGATTCTATCCCCAGCATCTCCAGTTAAGAGACTAAGTAACAGGTGATGTAGAAGACCTTTGTCTGCAACCCTGTAGAGCTGCGGCCAATCAGAGTAGACAATACAGATCTTGATAGACCAGGGGTCGGCAACCTGTGAGTCTCTAGATGTTCATGGACTACAATTCCCATCAGCCCCTACCAGCATGGCCAATTGGTTGCAGACCCCTGTGATAGACCAATGTACTGACCTTCAGAAACTCAACTGCCAGCCCTGGTATATATTTTGGTATTGTAACTATTCATCCATTCCATTAACTCGTATCCAACATTAGCTACAAGCGTTTCTGTAAATGGGACCAAAGGTGTTTTCCTCACATTGAGGCATACATTTACACCAAGATACCAAGAGAATGTCAGGAACTCTCTAACATGATGGGTAATCCTTACAGATGGTTGCTGGATTCGAGTCCAATAATCCAGAAGTCAGTGTTTGGTACATATGTGTATAAATGAATACATTCACTTTGAAAAGCTATCATTCCCAGAATTTAAAATCTCAGTTTATGATAGGAAGGCAAGAAAGCTTGCGCTTCATCATACTTAACTATCATTATTTTATTATTATTTATATCCCACCTTTCTGCCCTCACCAGGCAGCTAAGAATTTAAAGCACACATAATAAAACCACATTTTAAAACCATTAAACTCAACCCCCTCTGCCAGTGGTGGAGAACCTATGGCACTCCAGATGTTCATGGACTACATGGACTACCAATTGGCCATGCTGGCAGAGGCTGATGGGAATTGTAGTCCATGAACACTGGAGTGCCATAGGTTCACCACCACGGCCCTATGCCATCCAAGTCATTGCAGATAGAAGGTGTGTTCCAGCTGACATGAAATACAAATTTGGTCAATATAGACAGCTTCCGTGTGAGGGAAAAGGAAGGTACCTGTTTGATGGATAGTAAGGTTGCCAACTGCAGATTAGAAAATGCCTGGAGATTTTGGTGGACCCTAGGGAGGGGGGAGTTTGGGAAGAGGAGGGACCTCAC
Source organism: Sphaerodactylus townsendi (assembly GCF_021028975.2). Classification (NCBI taxonomy): domain Eukaryota; kingdom Metazoa; phylum Chordata; class Lepidosauria; order Squamata; family Sphaerodactylidae; genus Sphaerodactylus; species Sphaerodactylus townsendi. The sequence continues at coordinate 159,321,009 of NC_059426.1, forward strand.
CAGAGAATAATGTCATAGACTCCGACCACCAAAGCCATCATTTTCTTCTGAGAAATTGACTTTGGTTGTCTGGCGATTGATTGTAATTCTGAGAGATCCCCAGGCCCCACCTGGAGGTTGGCACCCTAAAGTGAATAGAGTTTCTGGCTATGACAGCCTGCAAAGCCACTCACCTGAGAAAGAAGTTTATTATCGTCCTCCAGGAGTTTGACCTTAGTTTCAAGTTGTCTGATGTAGTTAGAAGATGAATCTTAAAGGGAAAAGAGAGAGAGAGATTAACCTTCTCAAGAGATAGCGCTTTCTAGTCAAGCAAAGATAGCCTCACAATTACACTAATGTCTCCTCTCAGTGGACGGGAAAGGTCAAGAGAGGAGTTCAAGCGCAAGGCCTGGGAGAGCTAAGAGGGCATTTCACAGTTAGAATCTTTTAAAACTACAAAGACCCAAAAACAGGAGAATACCCAGAACCTGAAAAAAGCTTCTAAAACAGAAAGACTTCAGGCTTCTCCCTGCCAGTCAGGGGTCTGCAACCTGCGGCTCTCCAGATGTTCATGGACTACAAATCCCATCAGTCCCTGCCAGCATGGTCCTGGCATTTCAAGGAACTGGGCAGAAATAATGAAGTTCAGTCCCATTTGAAAGCAGCAGCAGAGGAGCCATTTTAGCATTCCTCAGGAAGAGCAACACATGGACAGTGGAAAACTTTGTGCAGCTGCCTCCTCTAGACAGATGTGTAAAATGGATTACTTCTGTTCAAAAGCACCTGCTTTTTTGGAAGGGTGTGTGTCTGAATTTCACCTACAGAATATGAATGAGCCAAGATTGTTATATTAATAGCATCATCAATTAGTATTTAGTGTGGTGCCCACAGACACCATGGCGCCTGCAGGCATTTCCCCAGGTACCAGCCTTGCGCTTTGTGAAAGTAGGTGGGAGACATTGTGAAGGCAAAACCAGTTGCTGGTGGCCTTTGTACAAATACCAGGCCTTTTCATTTGGATCCTCCTCACTTCTTAATGGAGAGGAATCCATAATTCTGTAAACAGGACCCATAGATCAGCTGTGAGACAGAGCACCTCTTTCTCCCCCTTGTCTTCTTCTCTTTGTGTATGTTTTCTCCTCTCTTTCCCTCTCTGGTGGTTGTTGTTGTTTTGCATGAATGGTACTACCCTTGGGCTTCTATGTCTGTTAGTATTCTTCTATCCCCTTCCTCTGATTAATATTCCCCAACCCTCTGCCTCTGCCTCCTGTGGTAGACATTTTATAGTAGTGCCTGCCACAAAAGTCCATGTTTTTGGTCATGGTTATATATTACTGAGGTAATGTACTGGGTTTTCACCTAGATGTGACATCACTGCACTGCATCCTATCTTGTGTACCCATGCCCGCCCCCCCCCCCCCAAGCTACCAGGGGTATCACACACCATATGAACACAAGTAAATGCATATAGGTCCTAACCATACTCCACCTTCCATGTTGCAGTGCAATGTTGACATTTAACATCCAGACAAATACTTGCTACTGAATTCAGATTCCACTGTAAAATAGTACAACTGAGATATAGTTCCCAACTGCCTTGGAAAATGACGGGAGATTTGGCAGGGGGTGGGGTGGGGTGGGTGGGTATCTGAGGAGGGTAGAGTTTGGGGAGGATGTGATGCCACTTCTAGGTGATGTTCTAGATTGCCTCCTCTGATCTCTATGGTCTTTACAACAGAGAATAGGGGAAATCTTTAGGGCATAGCTATGTGGAGCCCATTTCCTCCACGGTGGGAAACTCGGGCCAGGAGCTGTTAATTCCCACCCCAGGCAGATAAATGGGAAGCCTAACCTGACAGGGTATGTCTCAGATTTGATGATGTAAGGTGTTCCGTCTGGAACACACAGATCAATGGAAGGCCTGAAATCAGACAATGTACATGAATGTGTGAACCAGCCTTTGTATAACTCCAGTCAGGGTACACATGAATTTGTGTTCTCCAAATATGGCCAGCTACACATCCTACTTGCACTGGAATCCAGGTGTAACTGCTAGAGTTCCTGCCATGCAGATGTGGAACATGAGCGTTATTCTGCCGTAGCAGCACACCAAACAATTCAAAATATAGTTGAAATTCTCTGTGTCTCATCGAGCAGTTTTGCAGCCCAGTTGGCATGTTGTGACTAATCTTTTAAGGCACTTTGTCTACTGATGGGAAAAAAATTGGAGAATACTTGAAAAATGTGCCATTGTATGCAGAATGGCAGACATTACAGAGAAACGATAACAACAGTTCTGAGAAGAGTGATTTTCTTGGAATACCTATAATATGAATATCTCTCCATGATAAATTAATGCTTTCTTTTGAAAAAGAGATTTGCTGGAGACAAGTAAAAACCCACGTCTTCCTTATCAGGAAAAGAAGAAGACAAAGTAGCCTGAATTCTGAAAACAGTTATGTTGTCAAAATCTGCATCACAGGTGGGCAAGCTTGTTCAGCTAGTAACCCATCATAATAAAGGCAGTTTATCAGCTATGTATTCTGGACTGTCAGTTGCTTGCCAAATACCTCGAGCCCATTGTATACCACCTTGTATTCCTCACAGGTGTGATCATCAGTGAGCAAGGACGTAGGTAAGGGGGGGAGGTCAAGGTTCAATCCCTCCCATTACATGTCTGGTTTGCTCAAGCGGCTCCCAGGGGTCTATGGGGGCATGGCCCCATCCCCTGAGCCCCGCCCCCGAATCCACCCCATAAAAAATCTATGCCTACGTCACTGTTAGGGAGTTCCAAAATTCAGTGCATACCGTAATTACATAACCCCCCAAATAGAAGAAGAGTTGGTTTTTAACCCTTAACTTTTCTCTACTTTTTTAAGGAGTTTCAGTGTAGCTTATAATTGCCCGCCTTTCCTTCTCCTCCCTTCAGCAGACACCTTGTGAGGAAGGTGAGGCTGAGAGAGAACCATGACTGGTCAAGGTCACTCAGGAGACTGCATGTGGAGGAGTGGAAAATCAAATTCGGTTCTCCAGATTAGGAGGATGAGAAGAGTTTGGATATACACCCCATTTTCCTCTCCTGTAAGGAGTCTCAAAGCAACTTACAAGTTCCTTCCTTTCCTCTCCCCACAACAGAAACCTTGCGGGGTAGTAGGAATATCTTTAAAGCAGCTCCACGCTCATAAGAAAGGCTTCCCTCACCCCATATCTACTACCAAAGTTTCAGCTACCTCTGACGATCACTCTGCGATTCCCGCCCCTCCAAAAGGGTTTTGACTAAAGCTATACTAGATAAAACAACAGTCCTATCAATCTGTTATCAGGAAAACGTATCAGAGAAGCTACAGTAAATCCATAGTAAGCAAAATGGCACTTCGAGGCACCTGAGATTTATCGTTTGTGCCACATTCATATAACTGCTTGGGCACTCAACACAATACGCATCCACTGTCTCTAGCAGCAACTCTAGAATACGATTGTCTCTAGCAGCAAATGTTTGATGAAAGGAGCTGGACCCTGGAAAAATACAACTCTAGCAACTGACAACTGCGTGGTAGCCAACCTGTTGTTGTAGAGATCCAACAGCTGGGCACTGAGGCTGAAGCCTTCCCCTGATAGTGTCTCCTAGCATTGAGATCCAGAGGTTTACTGCTTCTGAATGTGGATGTTCCCTATAGTCACCAGAGGCGTAGCACCAAGGGGAACAGGGGGGTGCACGACGCACCGGGGCAGGCACCCCTACGGAGGTGTCCTGGGGGCATCCCGGTGGCGGGGTGTTCCGGGGGCTTGGAGGGGCACGCAGCGTGTGCACATTCCAGGCGCACTTCCCCCTTGCTCCGTCCCTGATAGTCACCATGGCTAGTAGCCACTGATAGTCCTGTCCTCCATGCAGATTAATGCCATTTTAGGGCTGTGTATGCCTGTGGCCATCACGGCATCCACTGGCAGCACATTTCCTATTTTAACCCTTTATAGACAACAACAAATTTTCCAAGCCACACCTGGCAACACTGTGAATGAATCAGTCCTCCTCCACAAGGCACTGGAACACAGAGATGTGATATCTGAAGTGACTGCACTTACTGGGCATTTTACCAACCATCACTCCTCTGGTGAACAAAATATCCTCTACACTCAATTCCAACCATTTTTCGCTTTGCACAATAAATAATGAGATTGGCTCACCAATTGCTTATAAGGAAGGAATTAGAGATACTAGAGCAGGGGTCTGCAACCTGAAGCTCTCCAGATGTTCATGGACTACAATTCCCATCAGCCCCTGCCACCATGGCCAATTGGCTGATGGGAATTGTAGGCCATGAACATCTGGAGAACCGCAGGTTGCAGACCCCTGTACTAGAGAGAATTAGGGAAGGGAGACGTTGGGACCAAGAGGAGGAACCAGAGCGACACATTCCTTTCAGTATATGCACATCCATTCAAATTATAATAGTTTACATAGCTGGAAGTACATCAGCATGGAGATTCATAAGGGAGCAGGGAGAGCCGTGATACATTAAAATAAAGTAGCTTATTGTGCTAATGTGGAAGATTATTATTTCTCTTATCCAGATCTCTCTTATGTGGTTTCACGCATGAAGTCCCAAATCAGTGTAATCCGACTTGAACGATATTTTGGTCAGACGTTTTCAGCATCTTCGAAGCCATGCAGGCTAGTCAACACTGTACCTTACATGTTTTGGGAAAGATATGCAGAGTTAAGGCCATAAGTGTGGAAACAAGCCAGCAAAAGACAGCTATGAAAAAGTCTTTGATGCCTGTGGCTAATCCAAATCACTTCTGGACATCTAATCAGAGATACTGGCTTCCCCAGTCTGCTTGCTTTTAGCTCCCTAATAACTAAGATAAATAAGTGAGAGCAAGTTAGCCAGTAGTTCAGGGTTCCCCAACATGGGACCCACGGGCATCATAGTGCCCCCAAAAATTCATCCAGTGCCTGCTGAGCTTTTCAGAAAGTGGGTGGGGTGGGGCTGCCAAATTCCAAGTGGGCCCTGGAGCGCTCACATAATTTTAATTTCTCTCCAGACTACAAAAATCAGTTCCCCAGGAGGATACTGCAAAATCAGAGGTGAACTCTATGCATTACATCCTTGCAGAGCTTGTAGGAGCAGCAGTGGCGTACTGGTTAGGAGTAGGTGCACTCTAATCTGGAGAACCGGGTTTGATTCCCCACTCTGTCACTTGAGCTGTGGAGGCTTATCTGGTAAACCAGATTAGCTTGTGCACTCCAACACATGCCAGCTGGGTGACCTTGGGCAAGTCACAGCTCTTCAGAGCTCTCTCAGCCCCACCCACCTCACAGGGTGTTTGTTGCGCCGCCATTGCGCACATGGCCAGAGCTTCTGTAGCAAAGGGAGGCCCTGCTGAACGATCAGGGAATCCTCAGTCGACTCCTGATGGAAGGGCTGTGAAAGCCCTTGAAAAAATGGAAAAAACAACAAACGTTTGCCAAGAAAAAATCTGCACTGGCTCAGAGTCCAGTGAGATACCTGCTCTCCCTGTTGAGGCAGGAAAAATACTGGGGTCTAAGATGGAGGACCAACCCTTCCACAGGAAGTAGAAAATCAAACTTCCTGCCTCCCTAAAGAAGAGTTGGGAAATCACCCATCCAAGATGCCCGGAGTCGCCTCCAGGAGAACAGGGGGTATACATCCAAACTCTTCTTCTTCTTTCCTTCTGCAAGCACTGCTGTCAAACCTCCAGGAATCTGCCAAGGCAGAGTTTGCAATCTAGATGAACGGTTTATTACTGGCTGCCGTCATTCAACTGAAAGGGTTCTTCATGCCTGCAGTAGGACCCGCAGCCTCTGAGGGATCAGAAGGCCTGGTAAGCAGCTGGGCTTCCCTTAGCCAGTATGTGGCATATTCCCCTCTTCAGGTATGACCGTTACTGTGAGTTTCTGATGCAAATAAGAAAGGGATCTGGAATGTCCCATGAAGGGAGATAAGTTTATAGAAGTCCATCCAATGCTTTTCCAGGCTGGCTGTCTTCTCGATGGCTGGACCACATTTCCACCCAAAATACGACCCTTGACAGGCCAAAAGCCTGAATAAGGCAGTTTCACATGTTCCCTGTGTTTGCAGCGCAAACTGAGGTTGAGATTGGCTCACCAATTGCTTACAAAGAAGGGGTAAGAGGTACATGCCAAACTATACAGCGGGTTAAGGAAGGGGAGGACATTAGGAGGTTCATATATTCCCTATGTTTGCAATGCAAATCAGAGGAAGGCATTGCATTTGACTTCACTTCTTGGAGCATCTATATGGGATTTGACTCCACCTCTTGTGGCAGCCATTTTGGGAGGATGCTCACCACCTCTTCTCAAAATTCTAAAGGTGTCTGCAGGCTCAAAAAGATTGCGGACTCTATGGTAAACTGACTTTCAGCCTGTCAGTTCTATAGACTTGCTTGCAAAACTTTATTTAAAAGGCAATCGGCTCCTTAGATTTGCAATATAATCCTAAAAAGAGTTAAGAGGAGACCATTGAAATCAATGGGCTTACAGGAGTGAAACTCTGCATAGGGTTCTACTGTTAAAGAACACACGCACAGAAAGAAAACAGAGCTTCCCCCTTTCCCATTTCACCCTGGGTTTTGACAGCTGTGTTGAGCGATTACTAAAATATTTTTCCAGCAGTATTTTCAGATATATCAGAATATTCCTGCTTGCCGAAAAGTGGATAGTTGCTGAGTATCTCTGGTATCCTCAGTAATGAAAAGTCTAAAACCCGCGCTCTATCAAATGATCGCCTCGAGACCTTAATCTCCATTAAAAGGAAATAACCATTTGGGTCTTTACATTCTGGCTTTGGTACAGCAACACCAAGCAATCATCATAAAATTCAATTAAACATGGGGGTGGGGGATGCAGGAGGGCAGGAGAGCAAGAATGAATGGACCATGTTGCAATCAGCTCAAGATATTCCGCTGGGAAAGCAACGAGACCTATTGCCCCGAACATTGTTCTCTTCAAGATTAACACCTGATACCTTGTGAATGTTGAAAGCATGCTCAGAACAGCTAACATCATGTTTCCCATTATAAAAACCAAGATGTGGAATCTGTCTATTAAACTATGTATTGAATTTTGCAATAAGGAAATTGCATTTCTGCTTCCAGCATTGTGGTGATTGGGAATACATCCCTAGGACAAAAGTGCGACGCATGCATCTAGGCACAACTGGTATTAAATCAACACTTCTTTTGCTATTTCAGCTGGAGCCATATCCATTTCACCTCCTGTGAAAGCTTGCCCACGGCCGGGTACCTTACCAGTAATGTACCGAAGCCAGGGTTCTTTATCCAGGTACTCTCAAACAGCTGATATTCTTAAATTTTATTAAAAAGAAAGGAAAGGGGAAAAAATCAGTTCTCTCTCAACTCTAGACAGTTCCAAGTATAAAAAAACAATACAAGCAGTGGTGGGATCCAAAATTTTTAGTAACAGGTTCCCATGGTGGTGGGATTCAAACTGTGGCGTAGTGCCAATGGGCGGGGCACAACGGGGGCATGGCTGGGCATTCCTGGGCGGGGCTGTGGCAAGGACGCAGCCGCTGCGCTGGTCCTTGGGCGGGAAACGAATGCATGCAGGCGCAGACTGCCACACACACCGGTGCACCTCCTGCTAGACTGCTTCAAGTTCTGCGCGCTACTGCTGAGATGAGGGGCGTAACTAAGGCAAAAATCACGTGGCAAAATCACCAATTAGTAACCCCCTCTCAGCACACACAAACAATTAGTAACCTACTCTCGGGAACCTGTGAGAACCTGCTGGATCCCACCTCTGAATACAAGGCTATTCAACCTAAGGCAAAGGAATAGTAAGAAGACAAGAGCAACAATGAGAAAAATCTTATAAAGACTCCTTTATGAATCTATCTAAAATGGTGTCAGGGGTTTTATGGAATTGGCTCATCCAGACTGTTTGATCAGTAATTAACCAATTGGGTGTCAAATACAGTCAAATCTTCTAGATGATGATCCCCACCTGAGCATTGGAAATTAAGCCCTATCTGTCCGGTTTAGAATTTGGCTTTGTAAAAGGCAATTCCCTTATCTAAAGAATAACACCGCTTAAACTAAACACAATCACAGTTTACAACTTTAGCAAGGCCAAATAGTTGCATTGTAAAAGACTCGGCAAAACCAAATGCTCATCCCATAAAAGACCCAATATACAAGAAAAATGACATCTAAGTAAATGTAAAGGAACATATACACTTTCTTCACACACAGCCCCACCTCATTCTTCATTTCCACTGCCTATAAGAGGAGGGGGAAAGAAGGTAGCATGACATAGCCCAGGGGTAGGGAACCTGCGGCTCGGAGGAGCTCAAAGACATTTCGCCGGCTCTTCTGTCCCTTGCACTCAAGTGCTCCAGGCGAGCCGAGCCGCTGGCCCCATCCTTGCCCGCCCTGCAGGCAGCAGGGTGAGCGCTCCAACTGCCTGCGACCGGCTGGGCCGCGCCACGGTCTTTCTGTTTTCCCGGCGGCCGGCGAGGCTGAGCCGCTGGCCCCATCCTTGCCACATCCATGCGCTTCTCAGAATGAGCGGAGCAAAAGGTTAAGAAACCCAATATGTACAGTGTTATCTTTATTTTAAATGTCAAAAATTATTTGCGGCTCCAAGTGTTTTCTTTTCCCATGGAAAATGGGTCCAAATGGCTCTTTGAGTGTTAAAGGTTCCCTACCCCTGATATAGCCCCATCTCATCCGTTCTCAGAGCTAAGCAGGGCCAGTACTTGTGGGATACCAAGGAAAACTCTGAAGAGGAAGGAAATGGCAAACCATATCTCCTTCCCACTTTGCCTTGATAGCAATGTCTTGGGGTCACCATAAGTAGGTTGTGACTTGATGTACATCACTGCTAAGAGCAGTGGCGGGATACTCTATCCCCAGCAGGAGCCAAGCAACTATGGACCTGGAAGAAATTCCAGCGTGACATTAAACACAGAGCCCCAGACACAAATCAGAATTCCCTGAGCAGTTCTAGATGGGAATAGTGCACTGCTTGAATGCTCCAGGGAGCACACCAATGTGCTCCAGGGAGCACACTGATCTTGTCAAAAGCTCCAGAGCACCCCATTCCCTTGGCCATGAGACAATGATTCAAGGTTGCAAGACAATAATCTAAGGTTCTGGAGCCTCCTTCACCATATAACCTTTCCCAGTAATTTAATCACAGGCCCAGAGAAGACCATCAAGCCCCTGTTCAGCCTTTTTCAAACATGCTCTAACCAATCTGCTACTGAAGTAATTCACTCATCCCAGCTACCTAATCTTGCTGACCTTTCACGTGGTCTGACCCATATTTGGACTTTCACTCTCCCGGGTACAAATAATCCTGCTTCACCTGAGTACCTTTACAAGACTTAAAACCCACCTGAAACGCCTGATCCAATTCCACCTAATCCTGATGCTTCCTCTGTATGTATCCACATACATCTTATTGCAAGCAGAGGACATCCCAAGCCTTCCCCATTGATAGGACATTCTGCTTCTATGCCTTGTCTACTGCTGGAATTATGGGGACCTTGCTCGGTGGTGCAGAGGGATAAACTGTAGGATTTCTGTCCAAACTCTGGTCATGACCTGAATTCAATCCCAACAAAAGTCAGTTTCAGGTAGCCAGCTTAAGGTTGACGGAGCTTTCCATCCTTCCAAAATCGGTAAAACAAATACCCAGTTTCTTGGGGATAAAATGTAGATAACTGGGGAAATCAATGGTAAAGCACCCCATCAACATAGCAGGCTTAGTAAACATCATAATGTGATGTCACCCCATGGGCCACTAATAACCCAGTGCTTGCACCTTTATTCCAGTCATAAACTCTGCTCCTGGATAACTTCTAATACCACAATATCCAACAGCCCCAGATTCTTCTCTTCAGGACAGGGAATGTATTATTTCTTTTGTATCCCTTTTTCTGGGTAGTTTTTGCCCCTTCCCAGTTCCATACTAGCCTGCCCCACTGGCAGCTAGTCTTCTAGCAGCCATGTCCAATGAGTTCATTCAAACGTGTCCAGTTCATATCTAGCTCTGTATCTTGAGTTGGGCAATAAAGCTCGCTTTTAAGCATATCTATTTCGGGCCTTCCTTCAAGAGCAAGATTGTGTCAAGGCGGGACCCGTGTATACAACCGAGAGGACTATTCCTGGTTTTTTTACTCTGGAACACATGATGAGTTCTACAAATGCACATCACAGGCCTGACCGAAGGACCGAAGGGCAACATCTTCATTTTACTTTATTCCCATTTTACTCTTTCCCTATGAGACAGATTAAGCTGAGTATGTGACTGGCCCAAGGTCACCCACTGAGCTTCCACAGCAGACTGGGGATTTGAACCCAATTCTCCCCAATTCTAATCTGACATTCTAACACAGTGGTGGCGAACCTATGGCACGGGTGTCAGAGGTGGCACTCAGAGCCCTCTCTGTGGGCACTCGCAGAGTGCCCCCCCCCCATCTAGGCTGGCCTGGGCTGCTGGGCTCGATTATAGCATTAAACCTAAGACCTAGTTTTGGGGAGGCAGTGTAGGTAACCCTGTTAAGCGCTTTTAAACCCCACTGATTTTCATGCAAAGAACTAAAGCGCGATCCTTTACCTGGGAGTAAGCTCGGTTGCTGGCAATGGGGCTTGCTTCAGAGTAAACCCTCCTAGGGTCGTGATTCACGCATTTGAAGCGTTGCACAGCTGCTTCACCAAGCTTACTCCCAAGTAACGTGCGCCTTGGAGCCAACCATTTTTTCTAAACTAAAACCTCAGTATTCAGGTTAAATTGCCGTGTTGGCACTTTGCGATAATTAAGTGGGTTTTGGTTTGCAATTTGGGCACTCGGTCTCAAAAAGGTTTGCCATCAATTTATAGCTCCAAGGGGCGGGAGGTGCACAACACACTGGGTGTGCGCCCCTGTGGGGTGTGGTGAGGGCGTTCTGGGGCAGGACGGGGTGGAGGATGCACCGGTGCACCGGGCGCTTTCCCCCCTTGCTATGCCTCTGGCTACACCACTCTGGCTTTCTACTGGGTCTATCTCCGATCTCTGCCACCTCATTCTGGGGCATATATGAACAAGGCCTCAAACAATTACAGTTAAATGAAGCTCAGCAACATGGAATCAGTATATAGCTCTTATGACTGGCCAATCAGGGTTTATTTTGCTACAAACCTATCAAAACAATCAATGTTTGGAGTCTCTTGAGTGCTAAAGAAAACTTTCGCTGCTTCAGCTATGCAATGATTTACTGGATTCAGCTCTGGCACAGAAATCAGTTTCTATATCAGGAGGCTCAATTTACGCAACCACGCAAAGTCTTAAAACTTGCTAGAAGTAATACTTGCATGCTGAAAAGCAAAAAAAGTAAAAACCCAACAGCCACTTCAATTCCCAACAGCTGGGCTGTAAAATCTGGATCCTTTCTTTCTTTGCCTATCCCATGGGGGGGAAAAACTAATTGGATAAGTTCATACCATTTGTGCTTGTGGGACTGGAATTAAACTCATTAAAGGAGCTCTATTATTACCCTCATAAATATGTGCAGATCCCACAACAAAAATTATTCCATATGCTACAAAGGGCAACTCAAACTCACGTAAGTATATTTTCTCCAAGCTGAGAAACAAATTCATAATTATTATTGCAGGTAAACCAAGGAGACCTGTTTCACTTCAGCCGCCATGAGGGAGAATGTGTCTCATCTGTTAAGACAGTTCAGCTAATATGGATCTGTTTCTTAAAACTGCCAACAAAACAATACAAAAATCCCTGTTTCTTCTCATCTAAAATGAGGAGAGAGAAAGGGGTGCAAGATTCAAGCGTTGTAGCACCTTAGCCCAGCAAAAGTTCCCTCTGTCAATATACCAAGAGAGGAAGTTTTGACTCACAAAAACACATACTCTGGAAACCTTGCTGGTCTTTAAGGTGCTACTGGATTCAAATCTTGCTCTCCTACTGCAGGCTGACATCTGCTATACATCTGTGCTATACATCTGAAACTGTAGGGATGTAATGGTGAAGCGTTTCAGGCTATGACCAGGCAGAACTGGATTCAAAGCCATTACTATGCCATAATGTTGTGAGAAGTAAATATTGTGAGGCGTTGGTTCTGGTGACTTTGTGCCATTTTTTTTTACCAGACTCCCATTGCAGAGGAATTGTGAGATTAAAATGGAGGGGGGGAAGGGGGTAGGGCTGTACACAACCTTAAACTCATTAGAAGAACAGAATGGCCACCCCCACAAAATCACATAAATAAAATAATTCTCCAGCAGAGGCATCAAAAATCCAGTTCAAAGACCTAACAACAGAAATGAATGCAGTTTTGAGATTTCTCCTTGAGAAATATGACATGCTATAATAGGACTGCAAATAAGCTGAACTATAAACAGAGGCTGGCAAATACCTTTGCGCTCCCTTGCATATCATGTCTGCAATTACAAAGCTTTTTACTCCAGCAGTAACTTGAATTCCCAATCCATATTAACTGGATAAAAATTTAAAAGAAAACATTCACAGAATTGCCACTTCATCAAATAAATCAATGCATTTCAGCAATATCCACAATTAAATTTTTATCATGTAGGAGGAGACAAATGAAGAACGGAATGAATCCATGAAACAAAAAGGAGAGGCTATGTTTATTTGCTATTTATTTAGACAGTATTATGTATTAGAATACTAAATATAATAAAGTGTGGATCAGCAGTAACTTTGAAAATGTTTATGGCCACCCCAAAACATGCCTCAAATTCTAGAATTCTAATTATTTATTTATAGTTAGTCTTTCTCACTCAGACTCAGAGTGGATTGCCCAGTGTAAATTCAGAAGGAATTCATACAAACACACCAAATAAACACAGTGATAGTGAACCTTTTTGAGACCGAGTGCCCAAATTGCAACCCAAAGCCCACTTATTTATCGCAAAGTGCCAATACGGCACTTTAACCTGAATACTGAGGTTTTAGTTTAGAAAAAATTGTTGGCTCCAAGGCGCACGTTACTTGGGAGTAAGCTTGGTGAAGCAACGCTTCAAATGGGTGACTCGCGACCCTAGGAGGGTTTACTCTGAAGCAAGCCCCATTGCCAGCAACCGAGCTTACTCCTAGGGAAAGGATCTTGACTTCCCACAAAAATGCAACAGGAACAGAAAAATAAAAGCAGTTCTAGCAAAGACCTTGGTGTGCTTTTAAAAAAATCCTAAATGCATCTCAGTTCCTCCACCCTAGGCTTGATCTGCAAAAAAACTTGGGTCTGAGCATTTCCCCGGTGTTTGGAAAGGAACACATTTTGTTTGTTCAATCCCCCGAGCAGCAGAAGCCAGCCTGCTCCAGCCGGTCCTGTGTGCATCCACCGCATGCCCACTTGCCCACAGAGAGGGCTCTGAGTGCCACCTCTGGCACGCGTGCCATAGGTTCGCCACCACTGGTATAGGCTGATACAGTCAGTGAGAGGAGATATCTAATCAGCAATATACTAGGACTATAGGATTGCAGAACTATGAATTAGCATAGACAGCATCCAGTCTAGATGTCAAAGGGGTTTACAATCTCCTTTCCCTCCCTCCCACCCCCACAACTAACACCCTGTGAGGTGGGTGGGGCTGAGAGAGCTCCAAAGAACTGTGACTAGCCCAAGGTCACCCAGCCATGTGTTGGAGTGCACAAGCTAATCTGGTTCACCAGATAAGCCTCCACAGCTCAATTGGCAGAACAAGGAATCAAACCCAGTCCTCCAGATTAGAGTGCACCTGCTCTTAACCACTATACCACGCAGGCAGGGGATTCAGAATTCTGACACCACACCCACATTTTTGTTTTAAGATAATCATGCCAGTTCATTGGCTGGCAACCCTAATAGAGGCCAGTTAAACAAAATATATGCACCATCTAGTTTGGCTCTCAATTTCATAAATTATAGTTAATCTGAAGCCCTGTTCACATGGATTACATTGAACCCATTTATAACCTGCCTATACGGTGTGAATCTCTTTGTAAGAAAGAGCCAAATGACCATTCAGTTTACAAATGAAACTTGGGACCACTACCTGAATAAATGTACAGTTTCAATCACACGGCTGTATATGTACTGACATGAGAATTACTGAACACACCTAAAAGAAAAACCAAGTATACACTAGACCAGACCTGGGCATTATACGGCCTGCGGGCCACATCCGGCCCACCGGATGACCCTGACTGGCCTACCACCTTGGCGTTGGGGAGCCGAGGCATCTTTGAAAGCCCCCGCCGAGAAGCCGGTTGCCTTGGCTGCCGAAGCTCGCGAGGGGCTTTCAAAAGCGCCTCTTGCCCCCCTGCCTTTGCTGGGGAGCGAGGCACTCCTTTGAAAGCCCCGCGATGAAGCCGGGTTGCCTTGGCTGCCGGATTCTGCGGGGCTTTCAAAAGTGCCTCTCTTCTGCCTTTGACCCTCCTCCACAGTATTTTCTATTATTTCCCTTAAGCCCCATGGAAAAAACAATTGCCCACCCCTGCACTAGACACAGATTGAAAGTATGTCCGCTAGAACTTGTGAATGGGGCTTGAGACACAGCACTACCCCCCACCCACTACCAAAATAACAAATAGTTGACAGAAGCCTCCCAAATATTGTTTCCTCCTGTTAAGATTGTTACAGCAAGCAGGGCCATCTTTGCTTTTTATGGGAAGCCAGTTGCTACCACAAGTGCAAATAAACTCCTCAACTAAATTCTGCTACAAATTCTACAACAAACGCAAGCTGAAGCCTGTTGACCTATTTCTCCCTGATATCAGCCTGTCTGCTGGCCTAATTTTTTTCCCTGCCCTGTGAATGATGCTGACACTTTTATTTCCACTGCTTTGTGCAATGACCTTTCCATCAAACTGTGTGTCAGGAGAGGACCTCCAGACAGAACTAAGTAAAATATTTTGATCCCAGTGGCTGTCAGCGGGTTTGTTATCTTACCTCTGCTCCTTGGCGCAATATTTCAGATTCGCTGGGTTTGTTCCTTGACAGCCCTCAGGAGAACAACACTTAAAGGTGAAATACAGCCCTTGCATTGTCTCATAAAATATGTTGATTTATTAGCAAGATCAGCTCTTTCACACCAAGACCAAAGAATAGGTGAAACACTTCTTTTTTTTTATTAGCATTTATCTACAAATACCAGCTTGCAGGGTCCTTTTGTAATGAATGCCGGGGGTTTTTTTCCTTCAGAAAACAGTATTAAAACATTACTTTATTCGTTTTTATAACCATTTTCTCTTTTATGATAATGCAGCAAGGTTTAGCTGATAAAACACACTATTTTGAATTTTGATGTTAAAAAATTTTAAACGTTGGAAGCGTTCCTCTCATTTTCTGACAAAATTTTCATGATTTTTGTGAACATTTACCACCTTATGGCAAAAACTTATGGCAAAATTAGAAGTACGCTTCACTGTTAAACTTAAAGAGATACGTATTTGTTTTTCTCAGTCAGACTTTCAGAAACAGACCAAGTACCGGTAGGTAGTTTCCTTCTAACTACAGGGTAATTCAGTCAGTGGGATTCTATTTTGCTGTAGTCGCTCAAACTTTGCAATGCTATAGAACTAGTCACTAGCTATAGAACTAGTGCAGTGGTGGCGAACCTATGGCACGGGTGCCAGAGGTGGCACTCAGAGCCCTCTCTGTGGGCACACGGGCACAGAGTTCATCATGTGTTGGGGGTGGAAAATCCCACACACACACACACACATACACACATCTAGGCTGGCCTGGGCCACTGGGCATGACGTGCAGGTAACCCTGTTAAGTGCTGTTAAACCCCACTGATTTTCATGGGAAGAACTAAAGCGCAATCCTTTACCTGGGAGCAAGCTCGGTTGCTGGCAATGGGGCTTGCTTCTAAACCCTCCTAGAGTTGTGATTCACCCATTCAAAGCGTTGCCACCGACTACCACCAAGCTTACTCCCAAGTAATGCGCGCCTTGGAGTCAACCGTTTTTTCTAAACTTAAACCTCAGTATTCGGGTTAAATTGCCGTGTTGGCACTTTGCGATAAATAAGTGGGTTTTGGGTTGCAGTTTGGGCACTCGGTCTCGAAAAGGTTCACCATCACTGAACTAGTGGTAAGAGAACCATTATAAATGAACTGAGTTGTAGGTTCAAGGACAGGAATAGAATAAACCTGAAATGGCCGGTGGAAATTTCATGTACTGTAACCTAGGATGTGCTGCAAGAATTCATTTAATGTAACAGTCCTTGTTTACCTCCGGATGCTGTCCTATCTGGTAACAAGATCCCCAGGCGTGAAAAAAAAGTATGTCTAGTTCCACACTACTAGAATTATTAGTTCAGCAAGCTGGTTTTAAGGGAAAACTGGACTGGGGGAAAGCCCATTTGCAACCAAGGTGCTTTATTAAGCATCTCTCCCAACACTGGCTTCTAAAAACCAAAGTGTCCCAAGTCATTTCATTAGACCTACCTGCAAGCTTAGAAGCATCAAATCAGTCTGTACAGTTTCAGACGGCACCATGTTGCTCTGCAGTAGAAAAGCTAGATTGGAGTCCAGTGGCACCTTAGGGACCAAAAAGATCTTTGGGGTGTAAGCTTTCAGGAGCCAAAACTCCCTTCATCAGATACCAATTCCTGACGAAGGGAGCTCCGACTCTGGTAAGCTTATACTCTAAAAGTCTTGTTAGTCTCTAAGGTGCAAAGCGGACTTGAATCAAATCAGCCTGTATAAAACTGATAAAGCCTCCCTCGAGCGTCCCTCCCTCATAACTCAAAGCTTTTCTGGGAATGACATCTTTGTCAAACACTTGACAGTGTTGGCACTTTGCGATAAATAAGTGGGTTTTGGGTTGCAGTTTGGGCACTCGGTCTCGAAAAGGTTCACCATCACTGAACTAGTGGTAAGAGAACCATTATAAATGAACTGAGTTGTAGGTTCAAGGACAGGAATAGAATAAACCTGAAATGGCCGGTGGAAATTTCATGTACTGTAACCTAGGATGTGCTGCAAGAATTCATTTAATGTAACAGTCTTGTTTTGCCTCAGGATGCTGTCTATCACAAGTAACAAAGATCCCCCAGACGTGAAAAAAGTATGTCTAGTTCCACTACTAAGTGTCGTTCAGCAAGCTGGTTTTAAGGGAAAACTGGACTGGGGGAAAGCCCATTTGCAACCAAGGTGCTTTATTAAGCATCTCTCCCAACACTGGCTTCTAAAAACCAAAGTGTCCCAAGTCATTTCATTAGACCTACCTGCAAGCTTAGAAGCATCAAATCAGTCTGTACAGTTTCAGACGGCACCATGTTGCTCTGCAGTAGAAAAGCTAGATTGGAGTCCAGTGGCACCTTAGGGATGAGATCTTTTGAGTTAATAGCTTTCCAGGAGCCGACTCCCTTCATCGAATCACCAATTCTGACGAAGGGAATCGACTCCTAATTAACATACTCTAAAAGTCTTGTTAGTCTCTAAGGTGCAAAGCGGACTTGAATCAAATCAGCCTGTATAAAACTGATAAAGCCTCCCTCGAGCGTCCCTCCCTCATAACTCAAAGCTTTTCTGGGAATGACATCTTTGTCAAACAGCAATACTATCTCCCCTTTTGTGGCTATCGACAGGAATTCAAGTGCTGCTGATTTATTATCAGGCTTCAATTAGGAAGAAGCAGATGGAGGAATAGCGCTTGTGCAGATAGCACTGTATACATTGTGCCTCACAAAATTCTTCACATCTTTTCTTGGTATGCTTTTAGAAAAAAATCACCTCTTCCTCACAAAGGGCTACTCTGCTTTTCAGAACTGTGCATAGCAGACAGAGCAATCACACTTCTGAAATGAAAGGACTTGTGTTTCAGACTTGTCTGTGTTAAGTGAACTAGAAGATAAAGGAATAGAATAGAATCTTTATTGGCCAAGTGTGATTGGACACACAAGGAATTTGTCTCCGGTGCATATGCTCTCAGTGTACATAGAAGAAAAATACATTTGTCAAGAATCATAAGGTACAGCACTTAATGATTGTCATATAGGTCTAGTAAGCAATCAGGAATAAAATAAAAATAAGAAATGTCAGCACAGGCTACTAGTCATGTACAGTCATAAATTAGGAGGAGATGGGTAATGGAATGATAAAAGTAGTGCAGTAATTATATAATAAGTATATAATAAATAGTTTGACATTATGGGGAATTATTTGTTTAACAGGTGATGGCATTCGGGAAACTGTTCTTATGTCTGAATTTGTCTTGGTGTGCAGTATGCTCTGTAGCGTTTAGAGTAGGATTTAAAACAGTTTTATGGCAGGATCTTGAGGGTCAGTAAATATTTCACGACCCTTTTTGACCCGTGCAGTATACAGGTCCTCAATGGAAGGCAGGTTAGCAGCAATTGTTTTTTTCTGCAGTTCTGATTATTCTCTGAAGTCTGTGTCGATCTTGTTGGGTTGCAGAACCAAACCACACAGTTATAGAGGTGCAGATGACAGACTCAATGATTCCTCTGTAGAACTGTATCAGCAGCTCCTTGGGCAAAGCAATACAGAGGATCAAACTGAGCAACAAAAGGGTAAGACTGAGGAGATATGCACATGTATTCAGATATGAAGCCCTCTATGAAACCATACTCATGTCGGTTGAAACATGCTTAATAACCCGCTTTTCTTTCCAGTGGGGATCCAAAGTCACTGAGAACTCCTAGTCCATTTAATTCTTACCACAATCCTGTGGTTAGGTAGGTCGAACGGAGAGAAACGGACCAGTCCAAGGTCACCCCAGAGAGATTCCATATCAGAATGGGGATTAAAACCTGCACCCCCTCCTAAATTCTAATCTGCCAACACCACACCAGATCAGAATGAGGACAACCTGTCTGGAGCTTGTCTCAATAACAAAGAAACTTCCCCTCTTTGAAGAACATAAGAATCTAAGGAAGAGCCTGCTGGATCAGACCAGAGTCCATCTAGTCCAGCACTCTGCTACTCGAAGTTGGAGCTCACATGCAGGAGGTGAAAGCAATGGCCTTCTGCTGCTCCCGCTCCCGAGCATCTGGTCTGCTAAGGCATTTGCAATCTCAGATCAAGGAGGATCAAGGTTGGTAGCCATAGATGGACTTCTCCTCCATAAATCTGTCCAAGCCCCTTTTAAGGCTATCCAGGTTAGTGGCCATCACCACCTCCTGTGGCAGCATATTTTCAGGGTCAGGTCATGCCCTGTGAGGTTGTCAGTCATAAAACCATTTTCCACTTACCCCCACCTTCCTGAAACAGGGGATAGAAACCCTGCCCCCTTTCACAGCCTCTTTGATTAGAGAACCACACAAATACTTAGGGTGAAAAAAAATGAGCAGATTTCAGTCAAATGCCTCCACAAATGTCTACTTTAGAAACAGGTACTGATGCAGCAAAAGGAGAAGGAAGCAATACTTCCCTGCAGATTTAAAATAAAGGTATTTACTCTTATTTCAGTGTACATCTGGATGCGCTTACGATCCTTTAATCCTTCTGGCATTCCTTCAGTGATCCGTCCATCTTGCCCTATGTTTTAATTATTGTTTTTATGTCTTTGTCTGTGTTGTGGCTCTGGTTGTAATTTTTTCTATGATATAGGGTTTTCGGTTATTTGAATGCTTTTTAAGGTCTGATTGTTTTAATTTGGTAGCCGTCTTAGTGGTCCTTGTGACTGCAGAAAGGCGGGCGATAATTTTTGAAAAATAAATCAACACATGAATGCTGGAAAGAGGCTCTGTTGATCTTCTATTTTTCATCAACAGCTGTTGTAAAGCTGAGACCAAACGCAGACAGAGATATCCACAAACCTCCATATTAATAAATTCACTGCAGCTGAAGAACTGGCACGGTAGGTGAATGGCTATGGGACAGCTTTTCCTCTGATCAGGTCCTACTTTATTTGAGACTAGAGTAATGCCTGCTGTATGAACAAACACAACAGGCTCTAGAAAACTGTTGATTGGTTAATTGTGCCCCTGAGGGGGCCAACTCCTGCGTTTCCTTCCAACTTGGTCCCCGTCACCAACTCTCCCTTCTTCCTCTTCTTCTTCTTCTTCCTGGACGCCTGCATCAGTTACTCTTTAAAGTGTCACAAAGCTATTTTAATTTGCCTCAGGCTAGCCAGCTTTTCCTTAAAGTGTAGCTAGAGCATTAGTCCTTGGAAAAGGCAATAACGCTATGTGCTAAGTTCTGTCAAGTCACTTCCAGCTCATGGAGACCATATGAATCAATGTCCTCCAAAACATCGTACGTTAACAGGTCTTGCAAACTAATGCTAAGAAAAGTCGGAAGCAGCAGGACAAGAGGAAGCCTTAATATGAGATGAATTAACTCAGTCAAGGAAGCCACAACCCTCAGTTTTCAAGAGCAGAGGAAAGCTGTTCTGGAGATTATTAATTCATAGGGACGCTGTAAGTCGGAAGCACCTTGTCTTGACCGCCCTTCCCACGAACCTAGAGCAAAACAGATTCCGCTGGAGAAGGGTCTGCATACATGACTGAATGACTTTCCACTGGAGGAAAAGAAACTTAAGTTGGAGGACGGTTCCTCAGGCTTAGAGGGAGCCTTGGTGGAAATCACACCCCGTCCTCTGAGGGGCTCGGTGCTACGCCACAGCTTGTTAGGAGCTTGAAGTTGCTCCCCCGTTCCTTGTTTGCATTTCCTAGTTCCTTATTTGTGAATCCATCTGGAAATACGGAGGATAACTGCACAAACTGGAAACCAATTTCAGCTCGTTATTGTTGTCGTTAACTACCATCCTTTCCCCAGCCGCACCTTTGGGCCAGGCTTCCTTTGGGCTCTTCCCAATGAACCTTATCCTGGCGAGGCCTTCCGGGTCGCCCTATTTCCCTAGAAATGGGAGAAGCCTGCAGGCTGCTCCTGCAACCACTGCCTCCTTTGGAAGGGATTAAGAGGGCAGGGATAGGGGGGAAAGGGTTGTTGTGGCACGGGGGAAAGAGACTGTTGGGGCTGCCAGGCTCTTTCCCCACAGCAGTAATCTGGGGAGAAGAAGAGCCAGAAGGTCCTGCAGGTAAGTCTCCCCTCTCGCCTTTTCTTTCACTCACAGTGCTTAGTTTCTGAATGAAAAGGTTCTGAAGTTCATGGCTTCATGGAAGTTGCACCTGGTGCTCTGAAATCTTACCTGTGTGGAAGCTGACTGTGATTCTACAGCAGCGGGAGACTGTTGAGAAAACTCCCGCGTGTATGTTCAGAGGCCCAACCAAGTCACATTTATGTCAGATCCAGCTGTCATAGCAAGTGAGTTTTGTTGGGAATAAGAGCTCCTGGTAGTTGGAGATTATCCCTATCCGTAGTTAGCAGAGCGGCACGGGTGGCTAGAACACGGCAGAAGCCTGACCTCGTGTGCGCGCGTGTGATGGATCCCAACGTGCGGCAAGCTTACACAAAAGAAAGTCGGAGTCAGTTGTAGTTTCTAATCTAATGAAAGGAGTATTTATTAGTGAACTCCATTCTGGATAGAAAGGTAGGTAGACAGGTTCACTATGCTATCCTAATCTATCTGGATGGAGACGGATGCGCAGGAGGCACATCCTCTCCCTAGGCATGGTAGGAATAAGATGGAGAGGGGTCGAGGAAGAAGCCGGAAGGAAGGAAGTCCCTGAGAGTATTAGTTTAACATCAAAGGGATAGCGCCAGCATGATAAGAGTAAAGGTGACAAATTCCTAGGTCGCTATCTAGCCACTGGCTATCTAGAGTAAAACTCCCTCTGTAGGATGAGGCAGGAAATGGCGTAACAGCATAAAGTCCTTCTTTTCCAACAAGTTTAACACCCCTGCTCTAGACAGACAGACAGACTTTCCAGTTATACTGGTTCTGGTGGGTTTTCCGGGCTGTGTGGCTGTGGTCTGGTGGATCTTGTTCCCTGTTTCCCTAATCTTCAGAGGTGTATCACAGAGGGAAGTCGGTTACAGACAGTGTGTAACAGACTTCCCTCTGTGATACACCTCTGAAGATGCCAGCCACAGATGCAGCCGAAACGTTAGGAACAAAATCCACCAGACCACGGCCACGCAGCCCGGAAAACCCACCAGAACCAGTTGAATCCGGCCGTGAAAGCCTTCGACAATACATTTTCCAGTTATACGTTTTTGAGAGTCAAGGCTCTCTTTACTAGATTCCTTGACTCTCAGAAGCTTATATCCTGGAAACCTTGTGGATCCTTTAAGGTCCTACTGGACTCAAATCTTGCTCTTCTAACTGCAGACCAACATGGCCTCCCATCTCCAATATATATATGACAACACTCAGCTATTGTTATTGGCTCCATACAGAGGCAGCAAGAGTCTGTCCCTCGGATTCTGCTTAGGGTAGGTGATGATGGGAAGTACAAAGGACTGGCAATTGCAATAGGAGAATCATCCAGGGAGAAATGACATAGAGGCAGTAGCCAGCCTTCTGTTGAAATTAGATGCTGACAGAAAAGCTTTGAAGAATGGAGGGGCAGGTGGGGAAGCTCGAGGGCTCTGCTATCCATACAGCAGTCAAGGAGCGCCAACAGGGCTCATGACAGCACAGAGGGTTCCATCTGGCAACGTAAATGCACCTGTGTGTGCATGAGTATGATATTGATGATTATTTAATTTTTTGCTACAGCCAAAACAACACCCTGGGATGGAATAAAATCCTCTGGCAAACGGATAGCGGCAATAAGCCCATCACAGTCCCTCCCATGCTTAATATACACAATCCTATGATGCATGGCCCTAAGAGGTGATTTAGGGATTGCTTTATTGCCACATTACCCAGGTTTATAGGAAGAGGCGATTATCTTCATCCTGTAAACAGCATAATGATCCAATATGGTTTGAAATGGTCAAAACTATGGAGCACACACCACTGATCTGCAGTGAGTTCCTCGTGTTTTCTTTGCACCATCAATTATTTGTCTCTGTTTAAAGGTTTTGGGAGTTTTTTTAATGAGGTTATAATTGGTAGAAATGAGAGTGGTGTGGACCAGTCCATCTTATGACTTGGGAGATGATTGTGTGTGTCTCTCTCTTAGCCTTCAGGAAAGCAGGTAAGAACTTGTTATTCCAGATCATGTTTTCTAATCAATGATGAATGTTTTGACCCCTGAAGTTGTGAATCTCTAGATTTCCTGACAGTACTGATCCAAGAAGTTCTGGACTTCTGATATTATCAACCTGTGATTGCAGGCATATCAATTCATATTTTTGTTGGGGAAACTTGGTGAAGCATTTTAATGAACAGTGTGTCTTAACTGCGCTGTGAGCCATCCCAAGCCTATTAGAAGGGGAAAATATAAACATATTATCAAAACAGGAGCCCAGTGGCACCTCAAAGACCCACAAAATGTACTCCAATAAGTTAACGTTAATCAGACCTCACTCCATCAGCGATATATAACAATGTGAGTTCTAACTCACAAAAACTTATGCTGGGTGTGATAAAGGAAAGTTGGGAAACAGAGGCCTTTGCAAATGCCTTCTTCTCATGAATAAATATCACTTAAGATAACCAATTTTTAAAAACTCATTCAAGGGCACACTTAAAAATCCAGCAGAGCCTTAAAACTTTTCCTTCCTCAAACTAAAACATTATGTGGAAGAGCAAGCTCTCAGCTCTACACCTCTTCCAAGTGCCACAAGAGTGGTTGTCGTGGGTTTTCCAGGCTGTGTGGCCGTGGTCTGGTAGATCTTGTTCCTAGCATTTCACCTGTGGCCAGTATCTTCAGAGGTGCATCGCAGAGAGAGGTGCGTTACAACAACCAGTTGAATCCGGCCGTGAAAGTCTCTGACAATACATTGCCACAAGAGACTTGTTTATTTTTGGTGCAATAGATTGACACGGCCAGTTTTCTGGAATGTTCCTCATGAAAAGCATAGTGGGGAAACCCATCAACCTTGTGAAAAAGTGACTTTGTGGGGTTTTCCAGGCAAAAGACATTCAGAGGTGGTTTGCCGTCGTCTGACTCTGCATAGTACCTCTGGTATTCTTCAGTCTCCAGTCCAAATATTTGCCAGGGTTGAAGCTCAGAGTGTGTGACTGGCCTCAGGTCACCCAGCAAGTTTTCATGGCAGAGTGAAGATCTGAACATGGGTTTCCCAGATACTACTCTTGACACCTTAACCATTACACCCTGCTGGTTCTCTTTTATTCCTACTCCCTACATAAAAATGTTTCCATAGTGAGGTTCCACTTGTCTCATTTGAGGAACTGGGTTCTATTCCACAAAAGCTTAAGCAGAAATGCAATTCTGTTCTTTTATAAATGGCCAAAAGAGAGAAATACATCTTCCCAGGACATGCCCCTGAAGATGTTAATCATAGATGCAGGAGAAACGTTAGAAGAACAACCTACCAGACCACAGCCACACTGTAAGGAATTCCATAGAAGCAGAAATAAAAGGCTTTTGGGTGTAAAAGACCGTTTATTCAGACATCCTAGAAAGCTCACGTACACGCCGTGGCAGGAATAACATTTCCCGCCAAGAGCTGGAGTTATAACTCTATCCATCCCACATCCCTCCCAGCTTCCCATAGAGACGGAGGTCTCTCCTCCCTCCTTGAGGAATAAGGTCTCCATAAATTAGAAGCTTCTGGCCCCATCGCCCAGGTTGTGGAATGTAGTCAAGGCCAGGCCCGGCTGACCCACTCATCAACACCACTGAATCCTTTACACTCTGCCTCCCTTAAAAAAGACTTCTCCCCCCCAGGTTTGTGTGGAAAGGTCACGATGGAAAGCTTAGAAAGAAATGAGGGCGAAAGAGTCAATATTTTCGGAATAAACCCATTAGGTTATACCCAGAGGAATACCCCACCCAAGAGACTAAATATTATTGTGGCGTTCGCGATTAAAGCTTGAAAGTCCAGGATGGAGTGTTCGTAATGCTCATGGCCATCGTATTAGTTGATTGCAGAGTCTCTCCGGTAGACCGTGCCAGACATCGAGGAAAGCGAAGGAGCCTCCTTGAGTAAACTGGAATGGAAGACAGGATGGATATTGCCTGAGAAAATTAGAAGCAGGAGATCAAACGGGCAGTGACATCGTGTCAGCAGTAATCTATGAAAAGATTACGAATCTTTTGCCTAGTTTTGAAAATTTATGCACGTCTCTGAGATTTTTGGTAGAACCAAATACTGACCCCTGCGCCCACACGCAGAGGGAAATCCGAGCGGTGCTTATCCGCTTGAAGCTTTTGGAAGTCTTTAGCCTGCTGTAAAACAGACTGGACCATTTTCCACCCCTCGGCCAGAGATGAAATCCCACTGCTGTAAAACTCCCGGTGGGTCCAATGCTGCTTCCGCAGGTAGTTTAAACGGAGGGAAGGAGCGACAGGCCACAATTTCGAAGGGAGTCTTTTCTGTACTGATATGAACCGCACTATTATAGAAGCGTGATATTCCTTACCAGCCGGAATTAGCTTCGCACCAATTATCTTGGTGGTAATTGGTGTAACAAGCGTAAATATGCTGCTCCAGGGTTCTGTTAAGTTCTCTCTCTGACTCACCCGTCACTTTGAAGGCGATGGTAAGGGCAGCAACCGCCGGTGACGGTAATTAACAAACCTAGAAAAGCTTTCCAGAACTTTGGGAAATGAATTGGGGCCCGTGGTGGGAGACCACCTTATACTTGAAGGAGTGTAAGAGGCGATAAATATGCTTTCTGAATGAACAGGCAGCAGCTAGCAGGAATGGAGGAGGGATGGATGTACATGGGATGAAATGGGCTTGCGTTTAGAAAATAAGTCCACCACCACCCTACAAGGACCGTGTTGCCCCTGACTTTCTGGCAAATCCGTAATAATGGCCAAAATCCATGGAGATGACTTCCCAGAGGCGGAGAGGCCACCCGGAGAGGTTTCAATAGACCATGGGGTTTTCGAGGCGTTCTTAGCTTCCAGCACAAACAGAGCAACCTTTAATTTACGTCTCAATGTCCTTGCGCATAGCGCTTCCCACCAATATTGTGGCCCGGGCCAAATGCAGAAGTTTTGAGAAAGCCAAAATGTCCAGCTGAAGCCGGGCATCATGATGACAGGCTACTCGAGGAACCTGCTTACGAGGATGGCCCATTACCAACAATCCCCGCCGCCAAACACCATTCTCCCAAAGCGCAGTGGGTGCAGTCACCTTCCTCCGCCCGGTGGCTTTCGTGCAGCCCGCCTCCTCGAGTTCCGTAGGAAAGGAGAGACCAGGCTGGAGTAATGGGCGGAGAAAAGGAGGGGTGGGCGATCTGAAGATCGGGTGACAGCCAGCCCCAATTGGGAGGGAGAGAACAGTAGCTGTGAGGTATGTCCCGTAAAGGCAGCTCCACCCCCCTCCCGGGTAGGCCAGCGAGAGGCGCATCGCAGCCAGTTTATTAGTGTTCCCGGGGAAAAAAAATGGACCGATGAAAGAGAAGCGAGAAAGAAATCACTTACTTGAAGTTGCCAGCGGACATCTTGAGGGGTGGAGAGGCGTGCCAAGTTCTTGTGATCCGACCAAACTTGAAAGGGGTGTTTATTGCCCGCTTCAATGCCAGTAAGCCAGAGTGGAGGAGATGCTACTTTGATGGCGCGAGTCCTCTTTATCCCCTACAGTCCAGTTGAGCTCCAGCACCGGGAGGAATTTCTTTGATAAATAAGCACCACGGAACCAGCCTATCATCTTTATTTCTCTGCAACAGGGCTGCCCCAAAGCTTTGTCCGAGGCATCCACGTGAACCACAAATGGGAGAATCTGGATCCAGGGTGCTTCACTGGGATCAGGTTCGGTAGTAAAAGCAGATTTTAAAAGCTGAAAGGCTGTCTGACATTCTTTGAGACCAGGAAAGGGGAGGCCCGGGTTTGGCGAGTCCAGTGGATCTTTACCCTTAGTCGCGTAAAGAAGGTCTGTGAGTGGGAGAAGTCCAGTTCAGCGGTGAATTGGGAGGTATAAAGTCCACGATAAGAAATTAGCAAAACCAGAAAAGATTGGAAGGACTCCTTTCGGTTGAAAGGTGGGGGCAGGGGCGAGAACCATTGGAGGACTGCATCCAATGCTTAGCAGGATCCATTTTTAGGCCCCTCGAAGTGCTGAGATCCGGTAGCAAATAGTCAATAGAGGGTTTGGTGGAAACAGCATTTCGAGAAAGTTTGGCAAAGAAGAGGGAGTTGTTGAGAGCAAGCGTTTCAAAACTTCGAACCAAACGCTTCATGCTCCTCCATGGTTTTTCGCGAATAGAATTAAAAGCGTCATCTAAAGTACACAACTTCTCCCTTGTACAATAAATCATGGAGAACTTAGTTGATAAGGGGCCATAAAAGCTCCGGGGGCCCCACTTAACCCGAATGGCATTATTAAGTATTCAAACTGTCCAAACTTCGTGTTAAATGCAGTCAGAGGTGAATTTCATAGCCTTCTGCAATTCTGACCCTGTAGTAAGCTTCTCTCAAGTCCAACTTAGTAAAGATCGTCCACTTTGCCCAATCGTCTAAAAGGTCCTTTGATTAATGGCAAAGGGTATTTATTGGACAGAGAGACTGCATTGGAGTCCTCGGTAATCTGTGTGCAGAGCCGTGAAAGAGCCATCTTTCTTTTTTACAAACAATACAGGAGCAGCATGTGTGTGTGTTTGGTATGCCCGCGTATGAACCCGCGGCGAGGTTCTTGTCTAAGAAGGCTTACGAAGTTCAGCCTTCTTCTCCCTCATTGAGACTCATGCGGTAGATTCTACCTTTGGGCAGTTGCGCCCCTGGCTGTATTACGATTTTTGCAGTCCAGTGTCTCTATGGGGGGTGGCAACTGATAGCATTTCTTTGCTCCTGAAAATACTCTGGCTAAATCTTGTGTAAGCCCGATGGAATGCACGGTAGAATAAAGGGAACCAATTAGAGCGCGCCATCACGCTGATGAAGCCGGGGTGTGTATGTGTGTGTCAGGAGAAGCCGAGTTTTCCCCCAATTCATGTGTTCACACGCAGGGAGGGTCAGTGAATTCTAAGATCCTTTTCTTTTCCAAATGAATTTTTGGTTCATGCAACAACAACCATGGCATGCCCAGAACTATGGAGTGTTTTGGCCACTGAAAGCCAGGAATAAAACTAATATTTCTCCCCAATGAGGTAGAGGAGAACCGGTTGCGTTTTGAACTGGGCGGTCCTTGGCTCCCGAGAGGACTGCCGTCCATTTAGGGTGAATGGTATGGAAGCTTAGCCAGGACTTGGATTCTAGACCCTAGTTCCTCCGCCACCTGGGGAATTTGCCGCATTAAGCAATGGGAGCAGCCAGAATCTACAAGGGGCTGAAGGCTATAATATCTGAGTATGCTTATGGCGGGGGGGTTGTAGCCAGAATGCGCTTGGATTGTAATGCGGGCGCTGCCTTCACTCACAGCGTCTGGAGTCGAACCCACATGTCCATGGGGGCTGAAAGAAAGAGCAAACAGCTGCTTCCCCCCCCCTCACTCTGGGTGCGCCCGATAACTGCCTTGGGCCAACGAGCCTGTTGGGAGTGACCCGGCCCGGATTGCTGATGATGGTGGCAGCAGATGGGGTCATGCTTGGCGGCCGGGGCGGTTGGCTTCTGTTTTTTTTGAGGCAGTTGGCTGGCCAGATGACCTGGTCCTCCGCAGTAAGAACCTTACAATCCCAGTCGGCTGACTGGCACTTTCGGAGGTGGTCACCGGTAAGAGGCGGCTGGGCAGCTTGGCAGGGTGAAATTACGCAGTGGAAGAGTGAGTGCGTGAGTGGCGGGTTTTGGGCGTGGATGGCGGCCCCGAGCACGCAGCGGTATTCCAAACGAGGCAGCCACCTGGGATCCCCAATTCGATCCAATCAGCGAAATAGTCGCGGGGGGGATCGAATTAAAACTGCACCGTTCAACGCAACTTGCCGTCAGACAGCATCCGAGAAGTATTAGCATTTCATGCGGCTCAGGCCACTCAGGAGGGAGTCGAGCAGGCGCCGCACGAAATTCGCGGGCAAATTCTGCAAAACTTGGCGGTTGCCTTGCTGAATAAGATTTGATGGTCGCCGGATAGCTTCATTTTCCAGCACCCGGATCTTGGAAGCGAGCCCTTAAGGCTTGGAGGAATCACGGGCACCCGTCGCGAGTATCTTCATCTTGCAGGTTCAAAGAGTCACAAACCAGTCGGCTGCCGCCCCATCCAGGACTGAGCCGATGTCCGGTCATTTTTTTTACCGGCTCAGGCCGGTATAAATCGTCATAGTCCTCCCATGTGGGCATCGAGTTTGCAAGATGAAGTAGGGAAGTTTAGGCGGTCCCATCCCGAAGCGGGCAGGTATTGGAGGTCTGTAGTATCCCCTCTCCACGCTGGCCCTTAGCTGTAAGCCCGCTGGCGGTGATTCGCATTCGCAAATTGAGCAGGTTGAGGAGGCAGCCCGGTTGCTGCAGGGGGGGGCGGAATGTCGGTGGAAGGTGGAGGTGATGCCAGCTTGCCGGTGCAGCTGGCGTTCGGTGGCAGGAAGCCGGTCGCTTGGAAGTGTGGCTTAGGACCCAGCGTAAGCCCCTCTGGCGCCCGGCTGTACCAGTGACAGCGTAGACTCCAACTTGGGTTGTCCTGTTCTGCTACCTGCTTCTTCAGTTTCCCTCTCCAAGGCAGCCAGCTCTCTCTCGCTTCGCGAGGTCAATGCATCTAGATGCGCGTACGAAAGCTACTTTCTCCACGTTCCAATTGTAGCCAGATTACGTCCCGTTGAACAGCTGCAGTAAGTTCCACTTCGCGTCACGCATAAGGCCTGGGCAACGCTTTAGCGTTGGCAGGCCTGTAAGTCCAGTTTGGAGTGTTCCAGGACTTTTATCATGGACTGATAGATTTTGCGCATATTGCCCGTTGCCTGAAGTAGCGATCTTTGGCATGCAGTCCAATTCGAGCTGAATTTCTTTGCGCTGCTGTTCCCGGTCTCTTTGCAGGTTTTCCGCGCTCTTGCTACTTGCAGCTGTTCTGCGTTCACTCTTCCCATAGCTGCCCGTTCCGCGGGCCCATGCTTCTTGGGCATCGCGCTTGGTCGGCCCACTTCCTCATCAGCTCTCTTTACGATCCGGGAGAGGGAATAGATCGGATGGGAGTGCAGGCTTTCTCCGGACTCCTCTCTTCATCCTGAGCGCGGGCTGATAAACGTCGTGCCCACCGGTGAAGCTCCGCAGGGGCATCTCAGATGCAGCCAGCTGGTCCGGGATCTGGGGGGTTCCGATCCCGGAAGAGCGGTACGGATACCCCTCCCAATCCCGGTATAGTCCCAGTTTCAGCGGTGGTCTTGGACGGGCCCCAGTGCTATACCACGGTGGATCTTTTGGGAACATCACCAAAATCACGAGGTCAGGAATGGATTCAATGGACTCTCCTGGGTTGCCGCTATGAAAGGTGGTCAGGCCCGTCTCCTCCCGTGACAAGGTTGCATCTGAGGTTTTGTAATCCCATGCAGCGAAACCGGGTAGATATCCGATCCACCAGGCATTTCGATCCATAGACGGCTGCCCCAAGCGGACTCATGCTAAGTCCCCATGGGTGCGTCTTCCGTCCCCTCGTTCCAGCGGAGTAAAGGGAGAGACTTCGTGCTGATCACGAGGGGCGGAAAGAGAGTCACCAGCGAGACCCGTTCTCCCGCCGGTTCCTCCAAATCCAGAAGGGAGAGCTTCGGAGCCCTCTTTGGGAGCTCCCGAAACTTCCACAGGAATATTCAACCCTCCATGCCGAGAAACCAGAGGTCGACTGCACTAGGAAGGTAGATGAACGATAGATTCCTGCAACAATGTAAAGAATTCCATAGAAACCCAGAAATAAAAGGCTTTTAGGGTGTAAAAGGACCGTTTATTCAGACACATCCTAGAAAGCTCCGCGATACCTACACGCCGTGGCAGGAATAACATTTCCCGCCAGAAGCACAGGTTATAACTCTATCCATCCCATCCCCCTCCCGGCTTCCCATGGGAACGGAAGTCTCATCTCCCTCGCAGAGATAAGGTCTCCGCCGTAGAAGCTGGCCCATCGCCCGGGTTGTGGAATGTAGTCAAGGCCAGGCGGCTGACCCGCTCATCAACACCACTGAATCCTTTACACACACAGCCTGGAAAACCCCCATCAGCCAGCCAAAAGACTCTCATTTATTTTTGCTCCAAGGGATGGCTACCCCTTTCTGGAATTATTATTTCCCCCCCGCCCCCCATTCCATGGCTTGTCCTCTGCCTGGCTGACTTGATTCATTGGTGACATGGAGTCTAGGAGAACATACCGAGCATCACTATTTAGATCATTATTTGGAAGAAACGTTTCAGCTGGTTCTCTCCACTTTGCGCCTGAGTAATATTCTTATTGTTGGAACAGAGGAAAACAAACAGAACATATTTTTTTAACACTACCACTACCATTCAGGGAGACGACCTGCAAGTCTATTGCAGGCTAATGAGATCCCACAGCTTTAATGATTAGGAAAAGGTTAAAATGACCTGCTGGGAACCCCCGAGTCACTTAAGCCTCTTTTCTTCCTGCGTGCAGCGTTAATCTTGGCAACGCTGGTCACATGACCCAGCAGAAAAAAATGAAGCCGATTACTGGCTTTCCTCTGCTTATGAAGAGGTTGAAAAATTTGCTATGCGTATTAACATTTTGTGGGGAGGATGGCCGTGCTGCTCGCCTCGTGAGTTCTTGTCCAGTTAGCATGACTGGGCGACAAGAACCTGTTGCAAGTGCTCTCCAAAACCAATATTCCAAAAAAGGAGACTCCTGGGAACTTAGGTAGCTTATTTTCATTTTCAACTTCATAAATCCTCTGTCCATTCTATACCAAAGAACAGGAAATGAGGGGCTCACATGGTCCAATTTGGCTGCCAGGGGCTTCAATTCATGCTGCAGGACCCCCTCGGCCTCCTCTATTAGGTACTCTGGGCAGCTTTTGCTGAGAAAACTGAGACATTCCAGAGCAGCGGTTCTCAACCTTCCTAATGCTGCGACCCTTTAATACAGTTCCTCATGTGTGGTGACCCCCAACCCTAACATTTATCCATTTTACAGATGGAGAACAATGATGCAGAGAGTCTTAGGCGACCCCTGGGAAAGGGTCGTTCGACCCCCAAAGGGGTCACGACCCACAGGTTGAGAACCACTGTGCTAGAGAGTGACAGAGGCAGCAAGTTGAAGAGAATGTGTTGCAGACATGCATTATTATGACTGATGCTCAAGAAGATCAAAGGTCATTCTATCTAGTCCATCATTTTGTCTCCAGCCAACCAGAAGTTTGCAAACAGTTCATGTTGGATATCCATCTCCCTTCGCTTGCCCCTAATACCTGGCACTTATTGGTATCCTGTCTGAAAAGAGAGCTTCCACTCAGTTATCATTACACAGATGCACGAAATGGGAGGAGACCCCTTGAAGTGTTCCTGTGAAAACATCCCATTTTAGAAATGTCAATCTGCTACCTGTTGTAGTTAGATTTAGATACAGTCCACTGACCTCAACAGGATTCCAGTACAAGACTGCAGCTGAACTTAATAATTTGCCAGGCAACAAAAAATGTATTCATGAGAGAAGCCCTTTGCCCTTTTCTTTATAAAAGTGTTCCCCCCACCCCCCCAGACAATACTGTTCAAAAACCTGGAAGGAGCCTGCATGCATAACAGGCAGTCATAATGGAGGCCCTTTCTGCCTCAGCCGTGCTTCAGCCATTGTGACTCTTGAGTTGCTTTGAAATTAAGTACGACAATACCTTTTAACCAACAACTCAAGACAGACTTGAAAACAACATTTGCATGACTGCATGATTCCCACGAGCTTCTTATTAAAACACACGTACACACATGCAAATGATGATCTTTTCACCACAGTCAGGAAGAAGGTAACTCGGTATCAAGCAAAACTAATTATTAGGTTAAGGAAAAAAAGAGGTTGTATTGATTCTGGCTACTCAACCATTCCAGATTAGGGTAAACAATCCCCCTGCCGTTCATTCCCTTGTCTGCTGTTGGATTGTTTCAGGCGCACTACAGGGCCTAAATCACAAATGTATTCAGTAGTGATGCCTTGGTTAGAAGAGTCTGGAGGGACATCAAAGAAACTCTGTTAGGAGAGTCTTGCGTGCGGCTGAATGGCAGGAGCAACCCCCTTCAGTATGCATTGTTCAGGGGTTTTTGTATCCCACGGACTGCCAACTATATTTTCATGAACAAGTCTCAGTGTATCTGACTGAGCTGGGAAGAACTGGCGGTCAAAAGAGCTGAAGATAGGAAGGAAATGGACCTGTGCAGCCCATACACAGACCAATATTCATGTTTACTCTGTTATGTTCAGAAGACTCCGTGACTGATACCATCAATCATTTTTGTATAGAGCTCCTTCTCCAGGAAGCTGAGGGCAGCATCAAATCGGATGTAACTTACAGAAACCCTTTGAGCTACACTGAGTTGACATATAGTACCTGAGCCAGTTGGTCATTGTCAATGCAGCTTCATGGGAATTAATTATTGCTTCTAATCTTCAGTTAATATCCTCTCCCCTGGGCCAAATTCCACTCTATTTACACTGGGGTGCTGTGTGGTTTCTGGGCTGTATGGCCGTGTTCTAGCAGCATTCTCTCCTGACGTTTCGCCTGCATCTGTGGCTGGCATCTTCAGAAGCGTATCATAGACTTCTCTCTGTGATACACCTCTGAAGATGCCAGCCACAGATGCAGGTGAAACGTCAGGAGAGAAATGCTGCTAGAACACGGCCATACAGGCCGGAAACCACACAACACCCCAGTGATTCCAGCTGTGAAAGCCTTCGACAATACATCTATTCACACTTATTCAAAGCCTCAAATAGAAAGTTTATTCCAAAACTGAACATATCTGTCTCTACACGATGTAGAAAACTGTTAGTTTTAAGCCAGTAATAATCATCTAGATCTACAAAAAGCAAACCGTGAGTTTGTTCCTGACGGTCTAGCACAGGAACTGCTGGGCCAATTCCTCTGAAAATTCCTAGCCACTGTAGTCAGCCAGGCGAGAGTGTTTTTAGATGTTCACATACCTGAAATTTCACACCAGGCCCAGGTAAAACACCTTTTTCCTGGCGCTCCATGGTGAAGGACTTGAAGCTGCCTGTGTGTAACTGTCACCCTTAGAATGTTCGTGCAGCTTAGAATGTTCGCTCAGATGGCCACATATGAGCAGTGAAAACAGTACATAGGTAATAACTCGAGTGGACGTGAAACACATACACACATTGCCGTGTGAGACATCAGGTGGCGTTCCCCCCTCACACGCAGGTACCTTTCACTCTCTGTGCCTCACCCACTACTACCACACAACACACATACTCTCATACACATTCAGTTCATCCTCACACTCCTCACTGCCCTCCCTCACATCCAACCACCACTTAATTACTTCCTCACCCATATCCCACACCCATATTGAACAAGCTTGAATGTAAAAGACAGCTGGAGGGAGGAAGAGGGAAGGGACGGGGGGGGAGGCATGCAAGGGAAGAGAAGTGAGAGAGGGGAGAGAGTGAGGGGTGGCATGCAAGGGAGGGGTGGGAGGGGGCCCAGCATCTGGATATGCCCCACCCACTCTAACGGAGGGAGACGGGAGGGAGGGAGGGGTGGCATGCAAGGGAAGAGAGGGAAGGGATGGAGGGGGTGGCATGCAAGGGAAGAGAAGTGAGGGAGGGGAGAGATTGAGGGGTGGCATGCAAGGGAGGGGAGGTAGGGGGCCCAGCATCTGGATACGACCCACCCACCCTAGTGGAGGAAGAGGGAAGGGAGGGAGGGGGAGGGGTGGCATGCAAGGGAAGAAAAGTGAGGAAGGGGAGAGAGTGAGGGGTGGCATGCAAGGGAGGGGAGGTAGGGGCCAGCCAGCCTATATTCCCTGAATACTGCAGTTACAGTTCAGAAAACCAGGCACGCGTTACTCAGGAGTAAGCTCGTTAAAGCAACCGTGACATACTTTGAATGGCTGAGTCGTGCCCCTCAGAGGGTTTACACAGAAGCGACACCCATTGCCACCAACCCAACTTACTCCCAGGTAAAGAATCGTGACCAGCCAGCCTAGATGTGTGGGAGGGGTGCCTTTTCATTCCCCCCCAAGGAATGCGGTCACACACATCAATGACATTGAACAGTATCAGCCTGCGCGTTTCCATGAGCACGTACTGCTGGCCTCTGCAATTGATTTGCTGCTACTGTTCCTTCCCCATTTCACCACAATAAGCCACAGCAACGCATGGCCGGGTACTGCTAGTTTTAAAATAAAATATTATCTAGACTGTTGCTAGAGACCATGTATTATGCTTTACTTCATCTTTGTTTCAGATTTGCCTGGTTTTAGATTTCTGCAATCCTAATACTACTGCATTGTTTATTAGATGTCCCATTCTGTTTACTGTAGGGACTACACTGTGTAATCCACCTTGAGTCTCAGTGAAAAAAATAAACTTTCTAATGGCTTGAGAATTTGTAATAGTGTGGTTATTAATTGTAAGCTGCCTTGAGCAGGTGACAGAAATATTCTACATAAATAAATACATTTGCTCTTTGGGCCAGTGCTGATATAACTATGCTGCCTCCTTAGTCATGGACTGCTTAACTTCTTTGCTTACCACCTCCATCAAGACATGAATTCCCACTGCCAACTATTTAAGCACAGTTGAATGTTGCGGTGACAGCAACATCGACCATGCAGCAATCTCTACCAGCTTAGATGCATTCAGACCACATGAAACCTCTCTCCATATGGTCACTTACTTCCATAAAAAATCCTGTGGAGGGATTTTGATTTCACGCTATAAACCACTGCTTGGATCATAATAAGAGACCTCAGGACCATAGCTTATGGCTGAGATTAGTATGTCAATCTGTTAACCCAGCTGAAATCAGCTATTTATAAAAGCCATTTATATTATCTCATATTTATTTATTGGATTTTTCAGATCTGAGGCACAGAAGAGAATCTACTTCACACTTTTCTGTAGAAAAGACGCAGATGAAAGATTGTATTGGCAGTGTTGAATCCTGACAACACATGGGGGGAAAAGCCACTTTGGCCCATTCCGCACATGCAGAATAATGCATTTTCAGTCCACTTTCACAACTGTTTGAAAGTGGATTTTGTTATTCTACGCAGTAAAATCCAGCTTCAATGTGCATTGAAAGTGCATTATTCTGCATGTGTGGAAGGGGCCTTAGACTTCATTCATTCATTCATTCATTCATTCATTCATTCATTCATTCATTCATTCATTCACTCACTCACTCACTCACTCACTCACTCACTTACGATTGATTGATTGATTGATTGATTGATTGATTGATTGATTTCTAGGCCGCCCATTCCCGAAAGGGCTCAGGGCAGCATACAACAAAACCCAATTGTCACGTTAAAACATACAGTATAAATACTATTTTAGCACCCCCGGCTAAAGGGAAATGCCTTTTTTATCCATCATGATCCTGAAACCTTAATATCGTGGCAATGTGGTGGTGGAAAATGCCATCAAGTTGCAGCCAGCTGTGGGTGACCCCATGGGGTTTTCAAGTCATGAGATGAACTCGGATAGTTGTTTCTCATTGTCTTCCTCTGCCCGGCAACCCTGAACCTCCTATGTATAACCAGGATCAACCCTGCTTAGCTTCTGAGCTTTGACAAGATTGGGCTAGCTGGGGCCATCCAGGTCAGGGCACTGGGGCAGTAGTGCTAGCCTACAAGGAAAGCATCATGCAATGCAGGTAACTGGTCTGGGGGGAAAATATTTGGCTACTAGCCCAAGTTTGTTACCATGAAGATCCACGGAAAATATCAAGGGAATATAGGATAAAGGAAAATCTGGACAGCCGTATCTCGACTGAAGGAGAAGCAACGAAACAGGAACATGGCATAATTTCCTGAACTCACACATATCACCAGCCCCCACCCAGAAGAACGGTAGTTCTTTCTAAAAGTGTCTTGCCACCTTAAACAGGGAGTGTCATTCTAACAAGCAGAGTTAAGGAGAAACGTAATGAAAGGCCAATGTGTATCTTTTGATCTTAAAAGAAGCCCCGCATATGGATCCCTGACTCTCCTGGCTTCTGAAATCTCGCCAGGATGTATTAAAGGAACCCCTTGAAGGATATCATTGTTTCCTTCTCTGAGGGGATGTTTTATCTGGAAGAGGCAATAATTTGTTCACTCTTCAAAAAATCCTCTCTAAAGAAACAGGCTTTGGCTAATTATAGGGCTGTTTCTAACTCACAGTTTCTCTGGAAATTTGCTGAGCAGGTGGTACCAGACAAGAAGGGTTCATAGAGGATACATTAGCTTTTGACTGCTTTTGATCTGGTTTTAGATTTGATCTGGGGATAGAGATCGTCCTATCTAGCAGCTCTGATGGACAACTGGAGCCTACTGCCAAATAACAGGTATGCCTCCTTAATAGTGCTTCTGTTTTGGATATGGTGGGTGGTACTTTACCTTTGCATCAGCTGGAAGCAGTAGCAGAAGGATGTTTTAGATTAGATTTGTTTCTATCAAGGTGTGATGGATTCCAGGACTTTGCTAAACATGTAACTAAGCAGAACCCACCTACATATAAAGAGTTAACTATAGAAGCATAAAGACATTGAGAGATCACTTTTGACCACTAGCCTGGGCCATTCAACTCAAGGTGGAAAAAAGCATTACTAGGTGAAAACTGGTCTCAATTGGTTTAATTGTATCTATGATGTTTATATGTTCTATTATTACTGTATTGTATGGATTTTTATTGGTATTATAGTACTATGTCTATGTTGCTATGTTTATAATTTTATGTTTATGATGTCACGAGCCTATGTTTATTGACCCTATATTTATTGATGTGCTTATTGATGGTTGTTCTACATCTATGATTTATGATGTCATGTTTATTGACCCTATGTTATTGATGTGTTTATTGATGGTTGTTCTACGATGTGATGTTTATTGATGTTGTTATTATATTGTTGTGCACCCGCCTGAGCCTTTCAGGGGAGGTCGGTATATAAATTAAATATACCATGCCATAGGCTGGAGGAGAGAATGCTACCTAATCGGTGGGTGGTTAGTTTGAATAGAATTTGTCTCCAAGTTCAGTTCAAGGTCTGGATATAACCTGCAAAACCCTCATGGTAATGCTGTCAACTTCAAGGTGAGGCCTGAAGAATCTGACAAAATAATAAATGAACTCCAGATGACAAAGAGAAGAAAATGGTTGGAAAAGAAAATGACCAGTATTGGAGGATGGGCTACTGATACCCTACTGAAATCCCTCCCCAAACTCTGTCCTCCCCAGGTTGCACTCCCCACCCCCCTCCAAATTCTCCCAGAATTTCCCAACTGGCAGCTAGCAAATTTACAGCCCTACATGAACCTGTCTGGCAATTCTGTCCCCTCCGATTAGCCTCCGCTGTCTGTCCGTTTGTGCAGATGGATGTGGACAGAACATACCGTTCACTTTCCTTCTCTGTTGTGTTCTGCTCGTTCCTGAGAAAGTGAAGACGGGCTCCTTCCTCGTTTTTCTAGAAAACGTCATATGTCTTGAGTTCTCACACTTTTGGGGACAGTTTAACTGAGGCACAGCATTCTGGCGGCGAGCAGTATTCTTTTTCCTTCAGTTCGATTGTGCTGTTGTTACTGCCTTGAGGTCCCATGCTGGGGACCAAAGGCAAACTTATAAATCATTTCCACAAATGAGTAAGTAAAGGCAAACACTACATCCATCAGAGGAAACTCAGCAACAAGAAGTTTTTCTCAGCATGGCGGCACAAAGACTTTACTGGTACTTCTACATGGATATATGGTAGCCATACGTTGCATAACTATAGTGGCTCAGAAATCACTGCAAAAACCTGATGCATATAACCGGGGGACTCCATGCTTGGCTAGTTGAATTATTAGCCTCAAGGGGTCACTTCACTCCTGCTTAATCTCTGACTTTCAGAAGAACAAGACTCAAGTCCGGTTGCACCTTAAAGATGAACACAATTTCGAGGTAACAAGCTTTCCATAGCCAAAGCTCCCTTCAACAGATACAAGTACGAATGGAGATAGCACAGGAGCACAGGAGTCAATGACAGAAAAATAACATGACAACCCAGGTCATGAGCTGAACACTTCTACAGCACACACTTCCTTGGTTTTCAAGCAGCGACTCGATCACACCGCTAGAAACACCAACTCTACCAGCAAACCATTCTATCTCCTGAAAAGCATTCATATCGGCGATCTCATCAATAAGAGCTTGTGAGATTCTACACTTTCTACAGGGATCATTGTAAAAACCAACTGTTTGTAGCACCTCAGTTACCATTCAGCCAAGTTTTGTGAAAAACAACAACACCTGACTGGGTGTTCCTGAAAGTACATTATTTAAAAAGTACAAGTGTCGTAGCAAAACTGAAAGGTCATCCAGTGCACTCACATTATCCATTAACTTTGATGTCATTTGTTTCTAGTACTTTGGACCGACAGGCACCTTTTACACGGAGTTCATTTTTAAAAAAAATCCTCTTCCAAGAATTTAAAATGTGAAACACAAATATTAAGTTGGAAATGAGAACAGAGCCAAAAAATAAAAATCATGATCTCTGTTGCTGTTCAACAATTAATTAGTGCCAGAAGTTTGTCTCCCAATTTAGTGAGCAGTTGCTGCCCAGTTAACTTCAGAATCTCAGAAACTGATCCTAATTATGTCTGGAAGGTGGGTCTTGTGGTGGTGAAAAGTGCTGACAAGCAGAGGCATAGCGGGGCCGGAGTGCGCCTGGTGCGCACTCTGTATTTTCTGCATCCCCCCTCCCCCCTTATCTTAGTTCAGCCTGGAAAAGTGGCCTGTTCCTTTCAGGCTGAAAACGGCCTGGTGGGAACTACACATCTCATGAGACCCTGGGGCTCGCAAGGTCTCCTGGGAAGTGTAGTTCCCGCCAGGCCGTTTTCAGCCTGAAGGGAACAGGCTGCTTCTCCAGCCTGCACTGTTTCACTAAGGGAAGTGAGGGGCACCGCCGGGGGGGGCAGGAGGGGAGCGCCATGAAGGCGATCCCGGCGTGTTACCCGATTCTGCAATCGCAGCAGCACCCTGCCTCCTGGCAGCTCCGCCTCTGCTGGCAAGTCACAGCTGACAATGGCAACCCTGCAGGGTTTTCAAGGCAAGAGTCGGTCAGAGATGGTTTGCCACTACCAGCCTCTGCATGGGCCAAGGGAGTTCTAAGAGAACCATGACTGGCCCCAGATCACCCTGTAGGCTCCATGTGAAGGAGTGGGGAATCAAACTCAGTTCTCCAGATTAGATTTTGCTGCTCTTAACCACAACAACACACTGGCTCTCTAGATGGCTCTTACCACCAAGGAACAGATGCAGGATTGTAATCCTGCAGCATGCTTAAATAGGAAGCAGGTCTGATTGAATTCAATTGGTCATAATAATTTCTTAGGAAGTACAGGACTGCTTTTAAAAAGCCTTCTGGCGGGCAGAACATTAGCACGTTATCACTACATCTAGTGAATTGTTTGAACATAGAGGAAACAGTTTTGTGGCACCTTAAAAACTAAGGAAACTGTATTTCAGCATAATCTTTCATGGGCTGACGCTGGAATAAAATTTCCTTATTCTTTAAGGTGCCACAAGATGTGTGCACATTCTTACTGCGTTGGACAAACACGGCAACCCTTCTGGATTTACATTCAAAAATAGGAGTTCCTCATTACTAGTCTGCAAGGTGCCCTGACCTGCATGGCCCAGGTTACCTTGATCTCAGATCTCGGAAGCTAAGAAGGGTTGGCCCTGGCTAGTATTTGGATAGGAGACCACCAAGGAAGTTTAGGGTCATGACACAGAGGCAGGAAATGGCGAACAACCTCTGAATGCCTCTTATGGGGTCACCATAAGTCAACCTCTTGTCATAAGGTCACCACCTCAGCTGTAACTTGATGAAAATAAATATTTGCAAGGTGCAACCCAGAAGTCTATCTACCCCATTCTGCATCAAGTGTAAATCTGCTATTTCAATTTAACACAGATAAGATCAAACTGCAAGGCATATCCATATTCCTGAGAAATTTACAAAAGCTCAGGGAAATGCAGTTAGGGTCAGAGTAACATGAAATGTGAACTTTGCAGTCACAATTTTGCAGATGCACCGGGCACGCGCTGGTGCGGAGGTGTGGAGGGGCAGGAACAGAGGTGGGATGAGCCTATTTGCACCTATTCAGTAGAACCGGTTACTAAAATTTTCTCAGTTCGGAGAACCGGTTATTAATGATTAACTCCACTAGGGACAAGGGGGTAATCTCTGTCCCTGGGTACAAATCTCGTCGTGGGGGATGCAAAATCGCCCCCAGGGCCCCCTGAGGGCCCCCTGCCCCCCATGGCACCCCCCTCACGTGTGTATGAACTGTATGAAATAATACAATATATAGTAATTCTATTTTTTTTGTTCATTGGTATAAAGGTTGGGAAAGTATTATAGGTAAAGATTTTTCATTTTCTTTTTTCCCCTTGAAATTTATATTGGAAAGAGAGGAGTTTAAACTACTCTTTTAGATTAAGGATTTTGGATCTCTCCCTCTGTTAGTTTTCTTTCAAGTGGAATAGATAAAGCAGTTATAGGAATCTGAAGGGGAAGTAGAAAGTAGGGAGGGAGGGAAATATGGGAAGGAGGGGGGCAATATAGGATGTTTTAGTTGGAGGGGTTGAGAGAGATAGACAATTAGATATGTTTGTAATATGTTAACAATTGTAAACAGTTTTTGGTTTCTCTCCTTACTTATGTTATTATTTAAAATTAATCAATATAATTATATAAAAAGAAATAATACACTACCTTTCGGTATATTGCTTTTTTAATACTTTTAAACAGTCATTATTTGAATCTAGAGGCGGGGCGAAGGGGAACTGCACCTGCGTCCTTGCCACAGCCCCCCCCCCAGGAATGCCCCGTCCCCAGAATGCTGGGCCATGCCCCCGTCATGCCCCGCCCAGCCCCATTGGCGCTACGCCACTGTTTGAATCCCACCACCATTGGAACCTGTTACTAAAAATTTTGAATCCCACAATTGGGCAGGAACCGTGGCAGGGGTGCACGCGTGCTCCGGGCCCTGTCAGGCAGGATTTGATGTTAGATCACAATCACCCCTGGTGTTTATGTATGCTAAGTGCTGTTATTAACAACCTTCAAAATGTCCTATCTTAGAGCCTTTTTCAGGTTTCGTGAACTGAGGGCCATGGCTTCCTTGACTGAGTCAATCCATCTTACACTGGCTCTTAGTCTTTTCCTGCCACCTTCAGCTTTTTGTAAGAGCAACAGATTCTAATCTACAGAGCTGGGTCAATTCCTCACTCTTCCACATGAAACCTGCTGGGTTACCTTTGGTCAGTCACAGTTCTCTCAGAACTCTCTCAGCCCATAAAGAGGCAGGCAATGGCAAACCACCTCTGAACCTCTCCTGCCTTGAAAATCCTAGGGATGCGTCCAAGACCATGCAGTGCCTTGAAAATTCTAGGGGTTGGCATATATCAGACTTGACAACACATGCACACACACAGCAGTCACTCTTGTCTTCTCATAATGTGACCAAAACACAATAGCCTCAGTTTAGCCATTTTGGCTTCTAGGGACATATACAAACTAACATCCCATCTACTTTGCAGGATTCCTGTGATGCTTCAGGGTGGCCACCCTCTTTTAATCACCCCTCCTTCCATGCCTTTAATATGCGGCTGACGCACAAGACACAGAGCGGATAAAATCTCACCTGACATGGACGTGACTCGGAACGCCTGAGCTGCTAAACGAAGGGGGAAGAGTTCACTGGCAGAGCACAAATCTTGCATGCTAAAGGTTCAATCCCTGCTAATCTCCAGCTAAAGGAATTCAGGTAGCAGGGGCTGGGAAGGAGACAGAGGTGGACTGGGGGGTGGGGAATATGCCCCTGGAACAAGCCAAGCTGAAGAGCAGCCCATCTAAAGCTACAAATCAGCACTACAAGGCCAAGAGGTTCAGCAGCGCCCCCAAGGGGTACTGGTTCTCCTAATACCCCCTTCTGTAAAGTGGAGACTATTCAGGAGAAAGGTGATCACAGCTTTTGAAGTCTAGTAACTCCAGAGAAATGTGCTGAGTTGCTGGGGCTCTGGCTGTATTTAAGCCTCTAGGGCAGAGGCCCTCCAGAATATTCAGTCAGTTGTAAGTTGTAAGTTCAGAATGTAAGTTCAGTCAGCTCCTGGAAAGAACCTAAATTTCCTGAAACTCTGGAGAGTCACTCCCAGAGTCTGAAAACACTGGGCTAGAGATGAAGCAATAGTCAGACTCAATGCAAAGCAATATCACATGTATTTTGACCTGCATCGTTCAGTTTGCCTGCTCTTTCACACACCGTTACTTTGTGGGACCTAGTTTTATTTTGGGGGATCC
The DNA here is from genome assembly GCF_021028975.2 of Sphaerodactylus townsendi. NCBI lineage: Eukaryota > Metazoa > Chordata > Lepidosauria > Squamata > Sphaerodactylidae > Sphaerodactylus > Sphaerodactylus townsendi. The sequence continues at coordinate 159,364,321 of NC_059426.1, forward strand.
TAGTTTTAGATCTTTCAGTCCCCCTTCAGAAAACATTCGTCAGCCCTGCCCTTCTCCAGCACCCAAGCAGCATTTTCACAGCCTTCTACGCAAATCAGTTTGTCTAAATAACAAAAGGCTGATCCGGCAAGCTTCCATTCTGCAAGAGCAGACAGACAAGTTGAAAAGGGATGTAAAGGGGTACCAGAGGGATTTACAGTTCCATTATGCAAAGAGTTTTTTCCCCCTCTCTAACCCCTTCCCTTTCTCTGGGGAAGGCCTCAAAGCACCACTTCTATCCTAGCAGCCAAAGCTCAAGACAATGCTATTTGTATTGACCAACAAATCTAATCAGCCCACAATAATAAACTGGGCAATACTCAGTTGCTTAGATGAAGGGATTTACAACGCAGAGATTTAAATTTTAAAGCCCTGGCAGCTTTCCCACGGTGGCAGGCTAAACGACAGGACCAGAGGTGGTGGGGGGGGGGGGGGATGCCGTGTCTGGTTTCTTCCCAGTTTCCCAAACAGGCCCAATCCTTTGCATTTAATTTTCAATCTACCGTCTGGCAAACACAAATACAGCAGGTTTAGCAAACTCCACAGCAGCAAAAGCTTCACGCACTTTGGTTTGCAATTGTTTTTGCTTTGGATTGTATTTTTTTTATTTACTACATTTTTATCCCTCCTTTTCTCCAAGGAGCTCAGGCAGCGTAGATTGCTCTTCCCATTCACCTTTTAGGACATAGGTGTCAAACTCGTGGCCCTCCAGATGTTATGGACTACAGTTCCCATCATCCCCTGCCAGCATGATGCATGCAGGGGATTATGGGAACTGTAGTCCATTACATCTGGAGGGCCGCAAGTTTGACACCTATGTTTTAGGATCTGGTGAGTTAGCTGTAGGTTGAGAGAGAAGTCAAAGGTTATCCAACTAAATTCACGACAGACTGGGAATCTGAATGTGGGTTTTCCAGGTCCTAGTAACCACCACACAAAGCTGGTATGTAAGCTACTTTACAGTGGGATAAACATCCCTTAAATAAATAAAAACAATCTCCCTCATGTTTTCAGCTCTTCCCTCGAAGATAATGACTGTATCTTTAAATGTAACTCACAAGGCCAAAGGGTTTATGACATTTATCCAGTCACATTCTCTCAGACGAACTTACCTCACTGAGGAGAAAGGGGGGTATAAAGAAATTGGATGAATAAATAAATGCATTTGGAGCCACCAGCCTTTTGGAGGGTCACACAGCAAACTCAGCCTCCTCAAACTGCCTTCAGATATGCAGGGGCAGCATTTTCAGATAAAGACCTGGTTACCAGTACCAAAGGCCTGCCCACATCATTAGAGGAAGTACTTGGTAACCTTTAGCAATATAAGCTCAGATTCCAGGAGATAAACTGGCCACTCTGGCCACTAACAAAGATGTGTGTATGTGTAAAGTGTTATCAAGTCACTGCTGATTTATGGCTAACCCACAGGTTTTCAAGGTAAGAGATGAACAGAGATGCTTTTGTATTGTCGAAGGCTTTCACGGCCAGAATCACTAGGGTGTTGTGGGTTTTCCGGATTGTATGGCCATGTTCCAGTAGCATTTTCTTCTGACGTTTCGCCTGCATCTGTGGCTGGCATCTTCAGAGAATCCTCTGAAGATGCCAGCCACAGATGCAGGCAAAACATCAGGAGAAAATGCTTCTGGAACATGGCCATACAACCCGGAAAACCCACAACACCCTGTGATGGTTTTGTCTGTCTTCCAGCATCCGTCTCTGCATAGCAAACCTGGACTTCCTTTGGTGGTCTTGTCTCTCATCCAAACATTAATCAGGGCTGACCCAGCTAAGCTTCTGGGATCTAACAAAATTGGGCTAGTCTTGGCTATACAGGTCAGCACCTAGCCACAGTACAATTAATTACATTTTGAAACCTGCTCAGGACAGCAAAAATCGGGACAACAGAATAAATGAATTATATTCCCACACATTTGCCTCCCAAGGCTATTTCAGACAGGTTGGGCTTATGACACTTCTAAAAGATGATCAAGTTTGGGGCCTTTGGCGGGGCTGCAGTCAGGGGGAGTTCCACAGTGTGGGGTTAGTGACAAAACAACAGCAGAGAACACCTTTGCCATATGCCCTTGCTGCACAAACCAGATGCACAGATGGTATCATTAAAGGAGGACATCCTCGGTGGAGTTCAAAGATCTCGATGGGACGCGAGGGAGGAGACCATCCCTTACATATGCAAATAGCAAGCAAGGCTGTCTAGCAAAGTCAGGGCTTCCAGAAGCTCAGTTTGTTTCCCTGATGCCAAGGGCAAGGAGGGGAAATACCTCACTCAGCATCACACAAGGAAGAGCGGCTGCCACTGTGTTTGCTCACTAGAGCAAAACAAAGCTACGTTACAACGTGCTGAGTTCCCATTTGCAAATTGGTGTGCTGGAGGATGCAGGACAAAAATGGCCCAATTATCCTTCAGCTAGCCTGAGAGCAGAATTGAGAAAGAGAGATGCTCTTTTCTTCAAAGGCTTTCAATATGCTTGACTAAGAGACTAGCCAGAAGATTTAACTGGCACCAAACAACTAAGCAGAGCTCTCCCTTTCCCAATTCTCTTGCTGGAGAAAAAACTAGTTCTCAGATAGAATGTATAGCAAAGGAAACAATGGGATATCGCTCCCAGACCAGTGGGAAGCACAGAGAGCTAAGCAGTCTTTCCTCCCTGCATGATGGGGGGGGGGGGGCAGCAACTTCAACACAAGAGAAGGAAAGAACAAGCAAGTCTATCTACTGTAAGCCCCTGAGTCCCCAAGGTGCAGGTTCAAAGTCTAAAGTAATTCAAATGAACTCAAAATATCATTCAGTTTATTAAACTATAACAAAAAGTGTTTGTGAAAACATTCCCAAAAATATCAACACTGGTTCACTAACCACTGTCTTATATCAGAGTCCTCTTCACAGTTCCTTGCGGATAGCTGTATGGATTCTTCCTGAAACCCAAAAAACTTCTTCTTGCCACAGTAGCAGTCATGTAGCAGCCACGGGGCAGGAGAGATGCCCCAGGCACACGTCATTTGGGTCACATGGGAGGCAGAATGCCCACACACCCCTCCCCCCCTGCCCCACTCCGCCAGAAGCCGCTTCCTTCCCTTCCTCTCCCCACAACAGACACCTTGTGAGGTTAGTGGGACTGAGAGAGCTCTGAAGAACTGTGACTAGCCCAAGGTCACCCAGCAGGAATGTAGGAGTGTGGAAACACATCTGGTTCACCAGATAAGCCTCTGCCATAAGCTTCTCAGTCATGAGATTCATACAGTCAGCAACTATACTGTAGCCTAAAATACCTTACAATGTTTGTAAAAAGGAAAGCCAGACCGATAAAGTACTATTAAAATGATAACATAACAAGTTTTCTTGCCATATACAGAATTCATATTTCTGCTCCACAGGCCCCAAGGGACCACACACAGAAAGCTTTAGCAGGCTCTGGTTTCTCCTCAGTAATTTCTCCAAACACCTCCTGTTCTGGAGGGCCATTTGGAGACACAATTTCTCTCAGGGGCACTTTAGGTTTTCACCCACACAGCGGTTTAACAGCAGACATTCTCTCTGACTGCCCTGTATTCCTGAGATAGTGTCAAAACCTAAATATAATAACTTATAGAAGTAATAATAATATCATTGGCTTCCTTACATGCTGGCTTTCTTAAAAATAGGCGCTAAATGTTACTCATTAACTTGCTTGCCTCTGACTGCCTGCTATAACTGAGCTAACCTTTTTAACAGGTTTGATTGGTCCAATGGCGATTTCAACCCCAAACCGCCCAATAAAGAACATACATTTGAATTTATTTATTTTTTTGGACTGGTCATGTTCCAAAATGGACACAAAAAGATTCTGTTAGCTTTGGAAGGCTTAGAGTGACATGCATCATTCTCCTTTCTCTGTTTTATCCTCACAACAGTCCAATTACTGCACATTCATGGAGTGCAATAATACTGTATAGATTTTTTTTAAGAGGTAGGTTAGGCTGAGAGATAGTAATGACCCCACCATCATCCAAATGAGAGTTTTGACAGTGGGTTTGAACCCAAGTATTCCAAATACTAGTAGGGCTTGTTTGCCTCCAGCAGATATATAATGGGCAGAAGTTCAAGAACTGGAACTTTTTGACCCAGAGATATAGCAGAAGGCAAAACTTGTTCTATTGAATTTCTGCCTCAAGGAACAGTAGGAGATAGGAGTCCTGTCAGGAAAAGGTTGTTTTTCTCAACTTTCAGGAGTCTCAAAGCAGCTTACAAACTCCTTTCCCTTCCTCTCCCCACAACAGGCACCTTGTGAGGTAGGTGGGGCTGAGAGAGTTCTGAGAGAACTGTGACTAGCTCAAGGTCACCCAGCAGGCTTCATGTATAGGAGTGGAGAAACAAACCTGGTTCACGAGATTAGAGTCCGCAACTCATGTGGAAAAGTGGGGAATCAATCCCAGTCCTCCAGATTAGAGCCCTTAACCACTAAACTACGTTGGCTGTTAACCACTGTACCTCTACTTCTACCTTTCTGACATGTAGATATTAACCAACTGAAAGTCACATATTCACAAAACACTGAACATTCTGTGTGTGTTGAGTGAGTTAAGAGCCATCAAGTTGCCTCCGACTTGGGCTATTGTTAGTAGCCTATCGTTTAACAACCTTGCTCAGATCTTGCAAAGTGATGGCCCTGGGTTCCTTCATGGAGTCAATCCATTTAATCCAACTCATCTCCTGCTGCCTTCAACCTTTCTTAGCATTATTGTCTTTTCCAGTGACTCGTCTTCTTATTATGTGACCAAAGTACATGAGGCTCATTTTAGCTTCTAGGAACATTTCAGGCTTGATCTGGAACCCATTTATTTGTTTTTTTGGCAATCCACAGTATTTGAAAACACTCTTCCAACATCACATTTCTCCAGTGCCCAGCTTTCACGCCCATACATAGTAATAGGGAACACTGTGGTATGAATTAACTCGATCTCAGTTGCCAGTGACAAATGATTAGACTTTTAATAATTTTTTTCTAGCTCCTTCATGGCTGCTCTTCTCAGTCTCAGTCTCTGCATGCTGTACCTGTGGCAATTATGCATTAACACATGCAAGTTCTGAGAACAATGAATATGTGCGCCTCAGTCAGCTCTTGATGACTGGTTGTATATGTGGTTGTAACTTCACTGAAAAAGCATTTTGCAAGTTTTATCAGTGGCTTCCCGTTGACACACGCAAACCATCACCTAATGCTTCAGTCATCAAATGATAAGATTATCTGTGTGCAAAGCAATCCAAAGAGGAAACTGAATGCACAAACCAGCTATACTCATTTGCACAGACTAGATGTATCTGTTAATGAAGATGAGCTTATAATGAATATGGGAACTCTTGTTAATCTGACATCTATCGAACACCATTTGACTAGGTATGCCCCCGTGGTTTAGTTCCTTAGTGTACCTGCAGTAGAGGCAACCCCTGCTATAATTGGTGACTGGCTACCATGAATTGATAGAAGTTGACCCTACTTCTTTTTTTCCAAGAACTACCTGCCTTGCTGGAAAACCTGTTTGCCAGCATCTGAATGTGGCATATCCTTTATGTCTGACACTCTCCTTCCAAGGTTAAGCGAGATGGTAACTGTTATTGTACACATCTTTGCTAAGGGTCTCCTTGCCTACCACACAATTAATAGGTGGGAATGGGCCAAAACTTGTTTCCACCACATGGCAGGTGCTTAACTTGAATTACCTTCTTTATATTGCCCCCTGTGAATGGCTGTCTTTAACTCTTTCACTTATTAGCTAAAAGGACACATGTGCCAGCAAATCTCCTAATTACAAGATTTTAGGTCACTTGGGCAACAAAATTTGATTCTCCTGATTGTAAGGAAGTTGGTGGCAATTTCTTATTTCAGTGATTTGTGGTTGTGTTTTCCAATGGATGTTCTCAGAGTTCAATTCAAGGTGAAGGAAAAGAGATTCCACCTAAACATCATGAAAACTTCCTGTCAGTAAAGGCTGTTCAACAGTGGAATGCACTACCTTGGAGTGTGGTGGAATCTCCTTCTTTGGAGGTTTTTTAAAGAGAGGCTGGATGGCCATCTGACAGGAGTGCTTTGATTGGGTGTTCCTGCATTGCAAGACCCCCTGCCTTGATGGCCCTTGGGGTCTCTTCCAACTCTATGATTCTATGGTCCTCTGCAACTTTTGGCGGGGGGGGTGGTGGTGGTGGAGGAGAGGAGTGGGACTAGAGACTATTTTGCTTTTGGAAGGAAGAGGGAACTCAAAATCACATAGTAGTGATTTAACACAAAGAACTCTGCATGATTTAAATGGATACATATTTCCATATTAAACTTTTCTGACAAATTTTGGTACCCAAAATCCATCCAGACAGCAAAAACATTGCTAAAGCTAACTCACTAGGAGATCTGTGATTCCTACCTGCCCTTGGTCATCCTTAACAATCTTGGTCACCAAGTTTGGCCAGCATGCCGCTTTGGCTGTAGGGGCAGAAACATTAAGCCAGCATTTCCCCCAATGCCACAGTAACATGGGGTAAAACACAGCTATTAATTGCCTGCTGTCTTAATGCATCTAAGGGATGGGAGCAAAGCAAGGATACAGAACTGAATAGAAAAGCTCTTTGTTTTATATCCCGCCTCCAAAAAAACACATACACACCTTGACAAGGTGCCCCTGTGTCAACTTTTTAAAGTAATTTATGAAAGTGATAACAAGGGTTGCATTCATACAGCAATAATTCTGTCACTGAAGAATCCACAGCAGCAATAAAGTGTCCACACAGAAGTTTGCGCTGTACTTTTCTTAGTCATGCCTTTCTAGCTCTTGTTCATCCCAAACAAACACACACTTTTATGCTACCAGAGGGGCTTTTACTGATTAAAAAAAAGTAAATCTGCAGTTGCTATAATGTAATCGCATTAAGCTGCGACAAGAAAGAAAGCTACAAAGATTTGCAGGGGAATCTTGTTTTCCCATATATACCCATCTACTACTATTTCCCTTCCCTGGCAGCCCCCCAGCCTCTCCCTGTTTCCTGCTTCCTTCACTCCTTCCCACCCACGAGCCAACCTTAGCAGACCAGGTGCTCGGGAGCAGCAGCAGCAGCAGGCCATTGCTTTCACATCCTGCATGTGAGCTCCCAAAGGCATCTGGTGGGCCACTGCAAGTAGCGGAGTGCTGGACTAGATGGACTCTGGTCTGATCCAGCAGGCTCTTTCTTATGTTCCTATGTTCTTAACCTACCTTTATTGGCACCCGTTTTCTACTTTCCCTCCTTGCCTCCCCATGGCAGCCTCCACCCAAGACAAGAAGAAGAAGAAGAGTTTGGATTTATATCCCCCCTTTCTCTCCTGCAGGAGACTCAAAGGGGCTGACAATCTCCTTGCCCTTCCCCCCTCACAACAAACACCCTGTGAGGTAGGTGGGGCTGAGAGAGCTCCGAGAAGCTGTGACTAGCCCAAGGTAACCCAGCTGGCATGTGTGGGAGTGTACAGGCTAATCTGAATTCCCCAGATAAGCCTCCACAGCTCAGGTGGCAGAGCTGGGAATCAAACCCGGTTCCTCCAGATTAGATACACGAGCTCTTAACCTCCTATGCCACTGCACAAGTCCAGCAGAGTTGCACAGTAGCCACCACCCTGCCCTCAGCAATGCTAGAGGGCAGATATAAGAAAGTTCCATACATCGATAGGTTGTGTCCATGTGAGATGGGGGAAATAGAGACCCTGA